>NC_135169.1:60488708-61119390 GCF_041146795.1 Maylandia zebra
AGTGTACGTGGAGGGTATGCTACGCTAATGCTATCAAGGTGTATGACTCCAGGAAGTCACCACCTGCGGTAACTACACCTGGCTTCTGTCAGCATAGCCTTGCAAGCTAACAGGCCAGCATAAGAAACATGCTTCATGCTTCTTACGCTGTATATAGCTTTCGTGCAGCTTGTGATCTGTGTGATGTTAGTCAGACTTTAGCATGACAGATACGGGACAAACTAGTGTGCCTGCCCTTGTTGCAGGTAATTAGTTTATCTGTAGGTTTTAGTTATCGTCAGCAACGGAGGTGATGCCGTGCTTCCTACTTTCTGCCAGCCTAGGGTTACAACATAAAGTAATGAAATAGGTTTCATTATGTGGCTAACTTTCTGCTTAACCTCAGCGCAGTTGTTTTTGAAACTCTGCGTGGCCGAATGATGTGACTGACACTGGTGATGTTAATATTACCTGCCATAGCTCCCACACTCGTCCCTGCCAAATAGACTGTAGACTGGTAACAGGCACATGTAAGTAAACATAATTAGTAAGTGATACGGGGGATTAGTATTGCCAAATCTGCAAAGTTTTAAAATAGCTGTAATACACATTACAGCTTAAGTTTATACCAGTGGTTTCATTATGTGATTGAAGTGTTATGTATATGGGTTTGCTTTAAATGCAGTATAAGACGTCTATGTGTGTAGGTAATATCAAACCAAAATATTAGACATTTGATGTCAGTTCCTCCCTTTCCTTTACCAGTGGGGAAACAGCATAGGATGATGAAACACTCGCCACATACAATCGCAATGTAAATTTGTCATGGCCATTATGTTATTATAGACTTTCATATCCATTCCATCCATCCATCCATTTGCTTCTGCTTATCCTTTTCAGGGTCGCGGGGGGTGCTGAAGCCTATCCCAGCTGACTTCACAAAGAATATTTAAAGATTGTCATCCTAGTGCAAGTCTTTAGTGACCAAATCCATTATTAATTTTGGTTTTAGTCCTAATTTGGTCTTCCAGCACCTGAAAAAGGTAACTGACTCTTCAACTGCTAAATGCTCCACTTTGTTCACCTTCTACTTTTGAACTGCCAGTTTTCAGTAGTGTACTTGGGACGTATCAGAGAGATATTGCATTAACAACTGAGGGATTTGGAGGGCGTGGGATAAGTAGACTGGAATTTAAATAACCTATTACAGAAAGCCATGAGGTTGTTTTATTTATGTTTTTTTGGTAGGTTTGACTGGATCACTGTAACATAAAATCATTTTAAAATGGCTATTTTATAATGCTGGCTTAACTCCCTATGTGTTTCATTGTGACACTCCCTTGGACCAAGTAGATATGGGATGATGATCTAATATAGACACCAAGTGGAGATTAGACCTTTTTTTTTAAATTGTGATTTGAGAAAACAATTTGGCATGCTATTCTCTTTTTTTGCAGTATATGTCTACTGAAATGTTTACCACAAGTTAAAGTCTCACAAAATGTCAGAGTTGATTTTTGAGTGCAGCACATCTCAGCCCAAGCATCTATTCTGCTGGATTTCAAACATGGTGCAGTTCTTTGTTATTTGAGCAGACAGGAGCCGCCGCGTGCTCTAAAAGATGTGCACTGTTGACATGGTTTAATTTCTAAAGACTCACAGTGCACACTGAGGTTTATTTGTCACCAAGGATGTGATTCTCTTGGGCTGACTTCAGATTTCACTGTATATTAAACTTTGAACCTGAACCTTTTCTAAGCAAGTAATCCAGACCACATTGCAAAACGTTGATACCATACCATTGATTCCTACCATATGATGCCATCTGCCTCTATTAATATGGGGCCCTCCTATTTATCCTCTTTATCATAATGGTGCAACACTTGAGCAGCCGCACTGATTATTTTATTGGAGCTGAAATAGTTTTGACCATATTTAACTCTTAATGACGTCCCTGTATTTCTTTGCTTTTGGGAGTTGAAAGAGCATTTGAACACAGAAATTGTTAATGATGTCAGACTTGATAATAATGTTTACAAAAAGAGCAAATGATAAAAAACTGTGATGAAGTGACTCATAATTGGGCACAAGAATGCAGTTAACAGGAAAGGTTCCTTTACTGGGCCAGTAATTCAAATTTACATTTATGTATTGACATGTACCTATACATTGAATACATGTTCTCATATATGCTGTACTGTCTTTTTGGGGGCTGTTCTGTTTTTGCATGTAGATGCGCTTCATGCTGCTGTTCAGCCGGCAGGGCAAGCTGCGACTGCAGAAGTGGTACACAGCCACAGCTGAGCGTGACAAGAAGAAGATGGTCAGGGAGCTGATGCAGATAGTGTTGGCTCGCAAACCAAAGATGTGCAGTTTTCTAGAATGGCGCGACCTCAAGATTGTCTATAAAAGGTAAAAGTGCCATGGGCAGTCCTGCATTTTGTACTCATCACATCATCACGTGCTTCTTGTGGTGCTTTCTTTACACTATTTTCATCTTTTCTCATTTTAACGTTACTGACAGTTGTTTCTAGAGTAGATATTTACAGTTTCATTTTCTTTTGTAGCTAACTCGTGCTATGAACTGCTGTTGATTTATCACTAATTATCAAGAAACTAAAGAAATGCACTAGTGCTTTTATACATTTAGGCAGTAGCCTTTATTGTTTAGAAATTTTTAAAAGAAATGTTAGTAACACAGTATTAAACATGTAAAAAGGATGAGATGTGGCAGTGCTTCGTCTCCAAGAAAGAAACAGCAGGAAGGAAAACTACATATTTGTCTGTATTTGAGTATTTCATTAAAATTAATGTCTGTTGGAAAGAGAAGCTGCTTTCATATAGATGGGGACGATAGGCCCACGTCCACCACAGTGGTACATGGTCTTTCACTGCCAGCCCAGCCCCCACTGGTGGAACACGTAGATGAACTATAAGTCTGCTTTGGCAAATTAGGTGAACTACTGCCTTTGAGCTCTAACTACAGAGAACCTAACCATGGCCTCATACATCCGGTGATCAGTGGAGGAATATGGGTGGCCCTGATCACCAGGGCCATGGGCTGGATTTGCATTGCCTTAACTGCCAGGAGCTCTTAGCATCAGGTCAAGTTACTACTGGCCTGCTTCCCTTGACTTCCCTGGTCAGAGAAACACATCTTAAGGACTTAAACCAGCTGTACCCAAGGAAAACAACTTGGTTTAGAAGATGCATCAGGTCTTTCTGTTGAATGTTACATTATTAGATTTTTATGAGTCATTTGAAATTTGAAGAAGCCTACACATTTCACACTATAGTAACTAATATAGTGACACAGTGGCCTCTCCTACTTCCCACTATGGCCAGCCACATCAGCTGGCTTTGCCACACCTAGCAGAGTTAATGGCTGAGTCCAATGTTGACACAACAAGCCTTAGAACATTTGCTTTTCTGCATCAGAGCTTTGGAAGGCATACTTGAGATTTTACAGACCGGACAAGTTCAGCTGAGGCGAAGGGAAGGAAATTAGACCAAAGAAGCATTGTCCCTGAGACTTTGTTGCATAAAACAACAACCATCTTATGTGGCACAGAACCACCCTTGACCATCACTAAAGAACGCATCCCCTCTACAAGTATAGTCTAACACTGGACTAAATCAGTGGTGCTAAACATAAGACCAGGGGAGCAGAATCAATCCAGCAAAGACACCAATTCAGCCCACTGGAGTCTTTGGAACATGTGATGGAGGGCATACATTTTTGGACTTTTAACTGTATTTTTATTTTTTTTTAATAATAATTTCTAACAATCTTTTCTGTTGATAAAGACTTCATCTACAGCCATTCATGCTACACCAGCATAAACATTTAATTGACAGGAAAGTTCCTGTTTTTCACTATCTACTATGGAGATTTCATCAATCAAAAAAACAAAAGTGATTCGTAAATACAGGACAGTCTGGGCAGTGAACTACAATTAGAATAGAATAGAATAGAATACTTTTATTTGTCAATTTCTTCAAATGTACTTGCCATACAAAGGAATTGAAATTACGTTTCACACTGTCCCATGCGTAGGCATTGACAACAATAAGGTGCAGATGCACAACAAAAACAAAAACAGCCCTAACAATGTCCAGGTAAAAGTTTTGAATAAAAATTACAAAAAATTAAGAGTCTGGCTCAGTGGAAGCAAAATATAAAGAAAGGATGGGTGGCTTAACACAGTACTCCAAGTCTATAGATAGGTTAGGTATACCTTTGTTAGGTACAACTTTTTAACTACTTGTTGAATGTCTAATCAGCCACTGACATTGCAGCAACCCAGTCCATGCATTTATGTAGACATGGTCAGCACCTCAGAATGGGGAAGAAATGTAATTCAGGTGACTGAATGTGGCATGGATGTTGCTCTGACGCACGCTATTCTGAGTGTTTCACAAATTGGTGATCTATTTTCTAACAACCCTCTTTAGAAATTAAAGGGAAAGTTCTGAAAAGGAGAAAATATGCAGGGAGCAGTGGGTCTTTGGGCAAAAATAACTTGTTCATTTCAGAGAAGAAGACTTCTTCTATCTGATAAGGGTTGTTGTAGCTCAGCAGGTATAGCACATTGTGCGCTAATCAGAAGGTTGGTGGTTCAATCCATGGCTGTTCCAAATACATATGTGCCAAATATCCCTGGGAAAGATACTAACCCCAAGTTGCTCTTCAATGCATCCATCTGAGTTTGAATGTGTGTGAATGTGGTAGAAAGCATGTACAGAGAAAAATAAGAGCTTGTGTAAATGGGTGAACAAGACAAGTTGTATAAAACACTTTGAATGCTCAGGTGGAGTAGAAAAGAGCTATATAAGAACCAGTCCATTTACCATAGTACCAACATAACCCTGCATTACAGCCAAAGTATGCAAAAGACAAGATGGCAGCAGCAGACCACACTGGGTGCCATTCCTTTGTATGTGCTCACCAAAATAGGGAAATAGAATATTGGAAGACAATTGTGTGGTCTGTTGAGCTTCAGTTTCTTATCCGACGTTTGGATGAGAGGGTCAGAGTTCGACATAAATAGTATGCAAGCATGGGGCTATCCTACACTGTATGAAATGTTCAGGCAGGTGTTAAATGGGATCATTACCTGAGTATTTTTCCTGACCCGTCCAACCCTTATGCTCACATTGTGCCCATCCTGTGACGACAGCTTCCCCCAGTCACCTGGTTTGTTGAACATGACAATGAGTTCACTATACTCACATCGCCCCCACTGTCACCAGATATTAATTCAATAGAACACCTTTGGGATATTGATATAATAATGAGATATTGATGTGTTAATAACCAAAACGCAAGCACAACTTGGAGGTTACAACACAACTAGGCAAACAATGCATTTAAAACAGAAAGCAGAATTAAGGATTTAATCATTTAGCCCACTTACCTTGGACAAATTACAAAATCAGGCAAGTCAACAAGATCAGGGGGATAAGTGACTGATTAAAACACAGATGCTACTTCATAGGTCAGCACCCAAACACAGGTTATTGGACTGAAAGAACTCTGCACGCTTGCTCTGTCTGGCAGCCCTACACAGGTATGGTAAACTGTCATACTTCGACTGTATGTACATTTCTGTTGTTGTTGTTGTTGTTGTTGTTGTTCTTCGTCTTTCTTTCTTTTTTAAAATCTGTGATGAATTTTGAGGCAGAAAGTCTTAACTGGATCTCACAGCAGGCAGTCTGCGGCCTTGGTGGTTTTTGTTAACTTGAGAACGAGGCGACATTGGGTTTTCAAATTGATACCATAGGTGAATCTACTTAATATGTTTGAGTTTCAATCTCAGTGGCCTTAACATAAAGGTCAGAGGTTACGTTTTCTGCAAATCTAGTGAATGCGATAACTTGAGAACAAGGCAATGTAGGATTTTAAAATTGTTTCTACTTTTGTGTATATTGTCTTGCAGGTATGCCAGCCTTTATTTCTGTTGTGCCATTGAAGAGCAAGACAATGAGCTGATCACACTCGAAGTTATACACCGTTTCGTAGAGTTGCTGGATAAATATTTTGGCAGTGTAAGTCACATGTGCATCTTAATGTGATTTTTCTGATTTGCATGTGAATTACTTTGAAGGAAGAGACTAGTTGACGGCATATGAATCCTGCTTCCGGGTCCAAACTACTCTGCGTTTATTAAGGCTGTTGTGTTTTTGGCATGTTTTAATGCTTTGCATCTTGTTCTGTTTAATCAGAACAAGCCCCTAAAAATAGTCCATGATCACTGTCGACCTGTCTGGGTTTTCATTACTACTATTCATCTGCAACACTTTTTAAAGCTCAGTTTTAAAACCTTACCATGTAACTACAACCCAGCTGCTCAGACACCAAAAATTTGAATGAGTCAGAAAAGAATCACTCTGAGGCAAATAAAGATTGGAATGGGAACATGAAGCTGAAGATCAGGAACTTAACATGGAAACAGGAACAGGAAAAACTTATATTTCATCCTCCAGCTTCACTGTGCTAATGTTTTTATATCATGCTAACTATAGCTCTGTAGCTAGCCAGCATGTAGCAAACCATTATATTCCAGCTAGCCCAACTTCAGTAACCCTACAAAGGTCAGTGCGGTTTAGTTTTTCTGTCCTCATTTAAGTGACAGCAGTGCTGTAAGTTTGATTTTTTTCTTTCTGAAATCTCTCAGAGCATGGTATATTTACATGGAAACTAGCAAGCTAACTTCCTGCTAACTTCTAACTGCTGAATTTAATAAATGCTGTTTTCATGGATGCTTGGATGTTAAACTTAATTGTTACACCTGGTAAAGTTGCAACACTGATCATTTTATTAAAGATGAAAGCATTTAGACAGTTTAACTCATTGATGCCGCAGTGATCGTTTGACATTTCGTTTGACATTTTGTCCAGGGGTAACAATAATTCTTAGTACAGCAACTTATCCTTAGTTGGTTTAAGTAAAAATGTACTCCTATAATACATGCAGTCACTCTTTGAATCATTTTGTATACGTTTTCTAAAATTATTATTGTCAGAAAGATAAATGTCTACTTGTTAAAATGTACTCACAATGAATTCAAACATAATTTTGTTTGAATTCTCAAAAGGGAAAAGTTGAAAGACCATTCTGAGACTTTCCCTGGCATGGTAAAGAGTGGCGTTTTGTGTATGTGTAGGTATGTGAGCTGGACATCATCTTTAATTTTGAGAAGGCCTACTTCATTTTAGACGAGTTCCTGATGGGAGGAGAGATTCAGGACACATCTAAAAAGAGTGTCCTCAAAGCCATTGAACAAGCTGACCTACTGCAGGAGGTAAGCTGGGCTTCAGAGTTGACATGACTCAAGAAGACGATGCGTTAAAGTTAGTGACCTGTGAGTTATCACTGAAAAGTCAGTCACAAGTCATGGACTGACTGTGGGACACATTTTGTTGTGTTAATGATCACCAGACTAACTTCAGTTTGGAGTTGTGCAGTTTGTACACTCTGCATATGTAAATTTGTGTCGTTTTTGTTCCTCCCTGGTCGGTGAAAAAACAGTTTTGTGTAAGTTTCCTCTCTGCCTGCACTCTGAGTCAGCTAGCCCTAACTGTTGCATTCTTTTTTGCATATAATACAGTAATACTAATATAAATGGCATACGGTCATCTTTCTACGTATGCCTGTGAGAGGTGACAGCTCCATGCAATGTGAATGGAACAATTTGTTGTCTGTAATTTAAGTTGCGTCTTCCATTTGTTTATCTTTTCAGGAGGACGAATCACCGAGAAGTGTACTGGAGGAGATGGGCTTGGCATAGCCCACAGCAGCGTTATGGGAGAATATAGAAGGCAGGGGGTGGGTCAGTGTAGGGTAGAACATGCATCAACTTGACAGTACTGGTACTATGTATATGTGAATGGGGACTGATATACACTGTTTAACTGGGGGAGAGACTCAGTTAGTGGAAGAACCTTGCAGTGCCAGGCCCTTTAGCTCTGGGTGGGTGGGTGATAGTGTGCGTGTGTGTGGGTGGGGAGGTCACTTCTATGTGGCTGCCAGAGTTGTGTGTTTATATTCTTTTTAAGGAGTAAGGCAGAGTCCAGCTAAGAAAATAACCCACAGTGTTTACCACTGTGGGTTATATACACTTCAGCAAAGTAACATTTTGCTGAATGTTTATCACAGTATTGTGATTTTGCAGTGTGACTGGGCTATGATACAAAAACTGGTTGAGCAGGCACATTATGTCATGAAGCTTTGTCAGGTACTGACTATGGGCTCACTTGAGTAGTAAGACTGTAATAAATATTTAATGTCACTACGAGTGCTACTAGTGAATTTTAAAGCATTGACGATGGTAAGTTGGGGAAAAAACACTTAATTTATACATACATTTAACAACATTTAATGTCATTCTGTTATTTAGATAATCCATTCGCTCGTATGATGGCTTGTGTTCCTGCCTTGTACAGTATATTTACACCATGTTAAGAAATGCAGGCGCTACATAAAACAGTGAAGAAATTAAAAACAAAACAATTACAAGAATTAGACATTTTAATTTTCTGGCTCCACTCAAATTGTTCTTGTACTAGGTAATCAATTGGTGTGTGAATATATCACGTTTATTTCAGGTGTTTAATATTTTTAGATTGTATGAATATTCCTTGTTATTGGCCCATCTTTCATTGCACAACTTTGATAAACTGATAGTGAAGAATAAACCAAAGACATTTTAGAATGGCATCAGAACTAAAAAAAAAGGATCTTATTTACATTTGAACCATTAATATGTACTGTATCCTGATGAGGTGGAAATGTCATATGCAGTTTAAGAAAAGTGCAACTTAGAATGAGAAGGAACACAGGTAAAGGTCAGAGTTGAAAGTTATAGGAGGGACATGCTGTGTGCAGTGGTTACTTGTTTGGGCTGGGGTGAAATTACAAGGCAGATAGAATTATCTAGCTTAACTATATTTTATTGTTCTGTAAATGTTTTACAAAGTTTTGTTTTCAGTGTGACATCTGTGTGAAAAACAGACTTTTGCTGAATGAGCAGTGGGCAGTAATGGAACGGGTCATTCAAAATCAGTTGAACAAGTTGAAAAATTTCCAGGCTGATACCCCTGACAAAATTCCAGGATAATAGACTTCTTAATAGGGATGGGTACCGGTATCGGTTCTGACATAAATGGTAGTAACCAGACCGAAAAGCAGCGCACATTTCGGTGCTTTATTTCGGTGCTTTTTTTTTTTTTTTTTCCTGAGATGTCATGCACTTTGGATTCCAGCCAATCATTTTACCTTTGCGAGCGTAGTAGGCGGGCCCAGGTACGTACATTCTTTTAGAGCAGAGCTACAGATTAAAAATGCCCAAGGCGAAGCGGTCAAAAGTCTGGCTGTACTTCACAGCAAAAGATTAAAACTCAGCAGCCTGCAACAAGTGCTTTAAGCTGATACTGTGCAAAGGAGGTAACACCTCGAATCTGATGAAACACCTGGCGACGCATAGCGTTTTTTTAAAAGCCGAGAAAAGCGCCGTATTTGATAGCTTGCTGCGAGACCTCACACCGTGCACATCTCTGCCGTTCCTCTTCTCTGCGTGAGTAGCTTAATGTTGTTCGTGTGTAATTTACGTTGAGTAGGCTAACCACGTTATTACATTAATGCATGTAAGGTGAACTAGCAAACACCGTCGTAGTTACATGCAGCTGTCTTCTTGTTTGATGACAGGTACTCCCTTCACCCTGGCCAAAAAGGCTAAAATGACCAAAGAAAAAGTGGAAAACAGCTAAACATGAGAGGTTTTTGGACCAATTTTGTGTTCTCCATTCTTTAAGCACCGGTTTGAGCACCGTTTAAGCACCGGCACCGTTTCAAAAGTACCGGTTTGGTACTTGTATCAGATAAAACCTAAACGATACCCATCCCTACTTCTTAATAGATAAACTGCTAAAACGATTACAGTTTACACACACACACACACACACACACACACACACACACACACACACACACACACACACACACCTTGCACCAAGGCGTTAGAAACAGATAGCTCCTCACACCATTCTTGAAACATTTTTGCTTTGTGGCAGCGAGGGTTATCCTGCTCAAATAGGCCACAGCCATCAGGGATTACAATTTCAGTGAAAGGATGTACATGGTCTACAACAAGGCTTTGGTTGGCTGTACATGTCAAAGTAACATCCACATGAATGACAGGACTCAAGGTTCCCCAGCAGAACCTGGCCATTCCCAGAAAGCATGATTCCCAGACCAGGCTACCTTCTTCCATGGCACCACGGTCAATTCAGTTTCATTTCAATTAAATGGCACCAAATCACAACAGCAGTTGCATTAAGGCATTTAAGTTCTGATGCTCAAGTGCCCATTGTTGGTGTTTTTGGTGATGGATGGGTCATGAGCACCCATATTGTTCTGCTGTTATGTAGTTCCATACCCAACAAAATGCAATGCACTGTTTTTCAGTAACCTTTCAGAACCAATATTTTGGGGGCAGTTTAAGCCTACAGTACCTTGTCTGTTGGACCAGCCACACGGGCCAGCCATTGCTCCTCAGATGAACTGGTGAGCCTTGGCCGCTCATGACCCTGTCACTGGTTCATCGCTAGTCCTTTTCAACCACTTTTGACTACTGCAGACTGAGAACACTCCATAAGAGCTGCAGTTTTGGAAATGTGCTGATCCAGTGGTCTAGCTATCACAATTTGGCTCTTGTCAGACTCCCTCTGTAATTAGAAAGCATTCCTGCCGCCAGGTGCAGATTAATATCAGCTAATTCTCAAGTCCCAACTGATGGCCTATAAAAAGGTGTCACACAAGGAACATCTCATGTTGTGTAAAACCAGTGTGCTCTGTCAAGAGCTTCGCAAGCTTGTTACAAAATATACTGATGGCATTGGTTACAAAAGGATTTACTAAAACTGTTGAAGGTTCCAGTGTGCTATGTTGGGGTGGTGAGAGTGGTGAAAACCTGCTACTGGTTGAGCAGTTACCAGAGACTGTAAGACAAGACTGACCAACCTGTGCACTCCCTTGATTGACCATAAGAAAGCCTATGACTCAGTGCCTCACTCATGGATCCTGGGATTCCTCTGACTGTACAAGACAGGACCATAAGGAATTTGATGGGGATTTGGCGAACACTAGAGGTCAGCTTCAAGTGCAGGATTTACCAAGGAGATGTTCTGCCCCACACTACTGTTCTGCATAGGCCTGAACCCCCGTCAGCCAGATCATCAAACAGGCTGGCCAAGGACTTAAGCAATTATTAGCCACCTCCTCTACACGGATGATATCAAGCTGTATGCCAGGAGTGAAGGAGACACTGGTTCACTGATCCACACCACCAGGATCTACAGCAAATGTTGATCTTAAGGGGCTGGACTAGTGAAACTCAACGTCACTGTAAAGAAGTTACATATTTACATAATTTCCTTAGGGATTAATAAAGTATGCTGATTCTGATTCTGAACTGTTTCTAGATGGTAAAGAAAAAGCTGCTGTGACAAATCTGTCAGCATGACTCTTTGGTTTTCAGTGTAAGAAATAAATGTGTAAAGTTCTGGTAGCTCATTGCTCAGACTCCATTTTTTTGATATACGTTTAGTTGTTTTTTCATTCAGTTGTTTTTGCTTAATTATTTTGTGTAGTATGAAGCGTTTTTATCAGTGGGGAAAGCTGTAAAACTTATGCAACTAAAGTTTAGGGTAACAAATTTTTCTTGTGCTTGTTTGTGGTGAGCAACAGATCAAACAGGGTAAGAATTATAAATGGCTTGAAGCATGTATTCTGGCCTGTGAGACTTTTCTATTCATTGTTTTCAGAAAAGCCTTATTTTTTATGCATTTATTACTATATGGGAGAGCACACATCAGCTTTAAGGCCTGGACAAGTTTGAAACCTTTTGTCCTCCATAATGGCAAATGGCTGAAAATAAAATCTGGTGTCACTTTAGCCAGCTCCTAGTTTGATAGATTCTGCACTCAGCAGTCTTCAGTATTATTTAAAATGCAGCCAAGTGCTGCTTAGTTTACTTTTTTCACTCATTTTTCCCAACACCTTAGCGTTTAAATCCGGCACCCTTGTCTCTGTGTACTAAGCCTGTACCACTACACTTGTTGTCTTTGTAACGTCTGCCCCCTTCCTATTTTAACATAATGATATGATCCCAGATTGCCTGCATGGTGTGCCCATCGGAATAAAGTCCCATCCCTGCCTGCATGGCTTCTCCGCAGGGCCGAAGATTCTGTTTCTACTGAGGACCATCAATAACTGACGTGAAATTATCTAGGGCCGGATATAATCATATGCAGGCTACTTCCAGCCCATTTGGACTTGAGAAGTGTAGTTGGATCGTTAAAAGAAAAGGGGGAGGGGGTAGTCCCATAGACAAATAGGAACGAACCATGAAATAAGCTGGCCAAAAGAGGAGATAGAAGCCACTGACATGCATGCAGCACCCTAAGACTGTACACTAAGAAGGAGGAAGGTGGCCAAGGCTAGTGAGTGTCAGAACTGCTACCCAGGATGAGACAATGAACATCCACAAGTACTTCAGGAAGATGGCCACAACTGAGAGTGTGGTTAGTTAATATCTCAGGCAGCAGAAATTTGAGAAGAGGAGCATCATGGATCTACAGGACCCTGCATGGTATATACGGCCGGCAGAAGAAGTGGCTGATGTCCAGAAATCCTACCAGTGGCTGGACAAAGGTGAACTGAGAGAAAGGCACTAATCATGGCAGTGCAGGAACACACTCTGAGCACTAGACTTTACGGTCTATCACACAAGGCAAGACCCCAAGGGCGGGCTGTGCAAAGATGCCCCTGAGCACATATAACAACAGGGTGCTAGATGCTAGCAAACAGGACATACATGGAACGCCATAACCAAGTGGCTGGCATAGGATACAGAAACATCTGTGCTGAGTATGGCCTGGAAGTCTCGGGGTCAAAATGGAGCACGCCCCCCTAAGGTGCTGCAGTGTCTATGTTTTTTTACGGGATTATTAGGACGTGTATCATCACCTCATCACCTTGGATTTATTTTCCAGGGAAATTATGTTAAAATGGTCGGGCTTAAGATTCTCTGGTTTGTTTGCTTGTTTAAAATAAATCTTAGCTCGTTATACTGTCTCAGCAGGAATATTTTATGAGCTGGAACAATGTTTCTAACTTTGTTTACTTTTCCCTTTGAATTTGAATGCATCTGCTTGTAATCACACAAATTAGTCTGAGTTGGTGGGATTAATAAACATTTCTGAAAAGGGGTGTCTAAGAGTTGGACAAACATTCTGCATTTAAAGTATTTTATACAATATACTCAATCCATCTTCCTTCATAATTCTGTTGAAAGGTATTTATATTGAAGAGGTAAATCACAACAAGTGTGATTCAGTTAGCACTGTTAACACACAGCATGAAATGTGTGTATTTTTGATTCAGTCCAGTGTAAAATTGGGCAAAATCCTCTATATTCCACAATGTGTGGCCAAAATATATAAAGAAAAAAAACCCAAAAGGCCCACATTAGGAGTTTATTTACCTTTTTTGTAAAAGAATAAGTGATGGAACTTGCTCTTTATTTATTTACCATAGATCTGTAGTTCTACTATATGGTCCAGTTTTTGTTTTTTCTTCTTTCCTGTGTAAAAGTCAAAAGCACTCAGTGGGTGGGTTGGTGGGGGTAAGGGGGAAATGTTTTTCATGTCTCTCCAAATGTACAGTTATATTAAGCTCTAGGTTGAATGGTCCAGCAGTCAGAAATATCCTGTAGTCTTCTGTCATTTGACGACAGGTCAGCGTAGTCACTCCACACACCAGTTTCAAAGTGGCACAGAAATCCACACCCTTGCACATACAGATGCATCTGTGTGGCAAGTGGAGCTATATGAAATATATAGAGATGCAACTTAAAACTTTAATGGCGCAGTTTAACTTAGATAAGAATCCCAATAGTTAAGAATTATAATAATTACCCTGACTGGCAAGTAAAAGAAAAGGTTTCAAGTTTAGTAAAGTTCAGAACAATGACAACTGTTGTTTACCTAAAAAACATTCTTATTTTCACATTTCACTAGTTGTGCACGTCCAGTAGCTATACACCCCACAGATGGAGAACCACTGGGTTAATTGGTGATTCCAAATTGGCCTTGGGTGTGATTGTTGGTGCGAATACACTAAAAGTTGATTCTGTTCATCTGGACGTAGCGTTTTCAGATGGAGAAATGTTTCGTCCTTCATCCAAGTGACATCTTCAGTCTCAGCTGACTGCGGCTTTCCTGCATTGATATATTGCAGAGATACCTGTAAAGACTAGCATGCCCAACCACAGTGAGATTAAACTGCTAACAAAAAACTAGAAGACTAGTCTACGCACTTTCAAAAACTATGCTTGTCATCCAGATTCATAACAGGAACTCTTCACCTGGTGTTAATAAAGGTTAACTGACAGAGCTAAACTTTGAGAACTGATGAATTTTATCTTGTATTATTTAGAGAAAATGTAGTTGTAGTGATCACTGAGTGATGATACGTTTTGAACAAACATTGGATTGGATATTTTTTAGTTGGCACATCATCAGTTTTATTCTTTGACATTTATATTTCAAGCTGATTTATACTCTTTATATTGTAAGCAAAAAACTTTACAATAATACAGAGAAAACGAGACGAGCCTCTTTGAGCAAATACTTTATATTAGAAGGTGAAGAAACTATACATAGAGTATAAAGAAAACAGAGAAAACTCCAGTAATCATGTGACCCCTTGTGAGCAAGCATTTAAATGAAGATTATGAATCCATGATGATGCATCATGAGAAGCCATCAACAGCTTATTGCAATGTGACCAAGGGAGGCAGATGATGGAGAAAAGCAGTCCAAATATCAATGGTATTAAAAGTAAATGTACATAACGACACCGTGAGGCAACGGTTGTGACTTGGCGTTATGCAAATAAAATTGAATTTAATAAAGTTACCCTTGTGAGACAGTAATGAATAATTTTTTTTCTAATGGTTAAAATTGAGAAATTCGTGAGGTTAAAGGAATGGTTGGCACAACGGAGCTCTGACTTTGTGTCAGCCTAGCTACAGAGAAACGTATATCAGTGATGAACAGTAAAATGCTCTGGTTTTTCAGAGGGCTTTTTCTTATAGAGCAGCAAACTATTTTTCCAGGCTAAATGAAGCTTTTATAAATTAGGTAGATGTAATTTCAGCTATACCAGAATTACTGCTTTAAGGTAAATGTTTGAGAGTTGTACCAGTGAGCAAAGTACTTCTGATTTCTTTTTTAGATGAGCCACTGTATCCAGAGACATACGCAGATGAAGATGACCCCTGTGGGTCAATTAACATTTTTAACAGATTTACCATTTCTTTGTCACAGCATCATATTCGTAGAGTTGCATTACGGTTTCTTTTTTGCATTTTAACTGACATGGTGGTTTAAGACAAACATTAAAGGCTCTGGGTGGTAGTGAAGACTTGGAAAGGACAGCTGAAGTGGTGAAGAAAACTGAGAATAAAGAAAAGAAGACAAAGAGACTTGATGGCAGAATTAGGAACTACAGGAAAATATGTCAGTGAAGAATAAGTGGTAATAAAAAAGTTGGACAGTCTATGAGATGAAGGAGAAGTAGCCAGGAACACTGGTAGGGCACGTGCATTGCAAAAAGAAAGGTGGAAAAGAAAAAGTGTGTTGCACGTGAGATTGGACAGTATGGAAGGAGAATTGGACTTCTATGAATTGGCTAGACAGAGAGCGTACGCTTGGAAACAGGAAGTGCAGAAGATTAATTAAATGGTAAATGGCCTGTATTTATATAGCGCTTTACTAGTCCCTAAGGACCCCAAAGCGCTTTACATATCCAGTCATCCACCCATTCACACACACATTCATACACTATTAAGAGGGAGTTGAGGCAACTATGAAAATAATGAAGAGTAGAAAAGTTCCCCAAAAGTTGATTCTGTTCATCTGGATGTTTTCAGTGGGAGGAACAGATGATGTCTCAGCTGACTGCAGGTTTCCCCAAACTTAAAAACTGTACGTTTGCACAATAACTGAAACCAGCACCACTGAATGAAAGGTTCAGATGATGCAGCTGTAGCAGTGCAGAAATATCTAAGAGAGGGCAGTGGACTTTTAACCAGACATTTTAACACAAAACTGGAGACGCTGATGAATGCAGAATTGCACCAGTGAACAGAAGGATGGAGATGATGATCCATGAAAAATAAATGTATTTATTTACTAAAACTGAGCCCTTTCACAGCTTATTAGGAGAGCTATTTTTGCCTCCATTGTCACACACCAGTGCACAGCATCCTTAAGCTCTGATGGCACACAAACGTGAGACAGCCGCAGAAATAAGCGTGTCTATGTCTAAAGAAAACCCCAAATGTTCCCTCTTGCACTCAGGTTTGCCCGTGAAAGCTTGGACCAGCTCTCTGAGGTTGCACCATGAATTACGAATATTCTGTTTATTCAACAGCAGCACTGCAGCTAATTGGTCTGATAAAATAGGGGAGGAGGGATAAGATAAGGTCGGTGGGGTGCAGAAAAATCTTATGAATGAAATCCAGTCTATTGACGTCAATGGGGACCTTGACGCAAGGATCACGTGTGTGCGGAAGGAGGGGGTAGAAGACAGCCGCAGCCTCTGTCCGTAGTCCTGAAAATACACGAATTAGGTTCTGACTCCTGTGATAGGAGCACACGAAGAGTCCGAAACCCTGCGACATACAACAATAACAGTAACAAGGATTAACAGCACGTTACAACACGGCACGCGTCACGACGAGCACGGAGTGGATGACTGCAGGACTTCAGCAGCTGTGTGACGTGACGAGGAGGGAAAGCAGGAATTCCCCCGCCGCACACACTGAACTGCAAGTAAGCGGCAACTTATTTTGCATTAAAGCATTTAACCTTGTGCTCTCCGAAAGAAGTACTGTTGCTCGTTAATATAACCGTTCTTAGAAATACTCATAAATGTTTGAAATATTGCAACAAAATTATGATGTCAGCGAGGCGCAGGAAATGTGCAAAATATATAGAAAATGCAGAAAAAGGTGGTAATGCCTGCTGTGTGATGGGTTGGAGGAGGTTTAGTAGATGAATCGGAAGTATTTATGTTCGTCCCAAACTGTGGCACATTTAATTGATTTTATTGAATAAAAATCAATTAGGCCCCAGTCAATATTTTGCGGACACGCAGGCGGTTCGTAAGTCAAGCGTCACGTTGAAGTGGATTTGTGCACTGATGGCAGCTTAAAGTATTGTTATTTGATGTGGTCAAAATTCATTGTTTATAATCAACCGTGTCTGCTCCTACAACCCCTCCTACTTCTCATCTTCAGCCACATCATCTCAATCATCGTCATTTCCAGCAATCATATCCTAGACTGAAACAACTGCACTGTAAAATAAGTAGACTGAAGCTGTAACCGCGGGGACATTCGCATTAAAAACCACAGAGACAACGGCAACCTTTTGTCTCTGCATAATACTGACGTCCATGTTAGTCTGAGATAATGTTGTTTACATGTGAAGTGCGAGTTGCGGGGAGGTTACTGTCGAACAGAGTCTGAGGTGGCTGTATGCTCATGTTTATTTGCTTTTCTGGGAACTGTGACCTGCTGCAACAGTGCAAACAACAGAGTCATCTCGTTGTGCCAAACAATGATTACATTTAAACGGTTAAAAATAACTTGTTGACCTGAAACCTATCAAAAATAGGCCAATCATTTCTCAACATCACCGTTCGATAAAATTACTTGAAGTAACCAAAAAGGAAGGGCTTGATGACAAAATGGGTACAATTACACAGAGTGATGAAGACACTTCAAAAGCCTCTTCATAAATCCTGCTCAGTACAGTCTACTCACGAATATAAGTACATGTATTAGACATTAAACAACAACAACAACACACGAGAACATGTGAAATCCCTTTTTTGGCACAGCCCAGCCTCCACCGCAGGATATGCTGTTCCTGTATCTCCGAAGTGTGTTTACTGCAACTAAAAACAAAAGGATTTTAGCAACTATTTACTAATATACTGATAGAACTGTTGGGTGATTTAACAAACAAAAAGGTTTGTGGTAATTAGCTGAGAACGAAATGACATTAAACTTGAATTGTTTTGCTTTAATAGGGATAAAAAAATCTCACCGTACAACTGGTTGTTTAGGTATTCTTAGAAAATACATTTGAGTTTGCTGTTCCTGCGCATTTTTACAGTGTTTAACTGCTGCATGTGGCACATGGCGATGCAGGCAGGCGGTGGCTTCTGAAAACAAGAGCAGCTTTTTCTGATGGTGTAAACGACTCGGTGTGATAAACGTCTTACCCGTTCCAAAGACGGCATGGCAGTGAATGCGCACCGGTTTGGTTGTTGCGGATTTCAAGATATTTCACTTGTTGCACTCTGGGTTCAACATTGCAGCACCAAGCAGAGCAGCGCGTCAGCAGCAGCGACATTGAGAGATGATTTATTTGATCATGTTTTACGTTTTTTCACTATTTTTCTGCTTCTGCTATCGCTCGCTGCTCTATTCCGGCCCACTTGTCAACCAATCAACATTCAGCAGTCACATATCATCCGCTTCCAGCGACGCGCAGTTAGGATCTTCGAGGACTGCAGGTAGCGCGTCTTGCGTGCGTGAAAACCCACGCCTCCTCTGCCCGGTTTAGTTAACTATAACTACCTTGGTTAGTTACTCCTACACTAGATTCAGGTACACACGCATGCGCGCGCGCGAAAACGCAGAAAGTGAAAACCAGCTGTGCTCTTAGTGTTGCACGGAAACATTGCTCTAGTGCTAGAGCACAGCGTCACGTCCCTCAGTCCTCACTGCGCGAGCTTCTGTTTTCTGTTTGTTTTGTGTTCTGTCTCCACTTTCCTATTTCCCTGTGTGTGTGTGTGTGTGTGTGTGTGTGCGCGCGCGCGCGCGTGTGCGTGTGCGCGCGCGCATCAGTCAATGTCTGTCAGGACCTCGTCTGGGCTGCTTCACGCAGGATTTGTGTTATTCATGTGTTATTGTATTTCAGATATAATTTCACGTTCACACTTTCCCTCATTCACAGAATTTCTGTGCCACACTACAAATTTTGGTATCGATCCAATACAAAGCAAATACAGGGCCAGTATTGCTGAAGTTACTCAGCAGCTAATTGGGGGAGAATAGTTTGCCATGACTTATGAGATGATTTCTCAATTTGCAAATTCTGAACACATTTTAATCACCACTGTGATTGTTACTTTCCACAATAATTAGCTGACACAACAAAACACACCTTTCAGCTTTTCATGTTTTCAAACTTGGTTTTTGGAGACTTAGAATTAAAAAAATTCTGAATCTAAAGCACAGAAAGTTTGCACGTTTTTCAGAGTGCGTGTTTGAGGTTTAGTTTTTCCAAAGAAGTGATTAACACAGTTCAGCGGGCCACATACTGAACTTGAAGGATAAAAGCAAAGTATTGATCCAATCGTGCTAGTATCGATCTGGTATCGATGCTATCGATATTTGGATCAATCCGCCCAACTCTACAATTCGGTTGGATGCGGATGGAGAAAGGTTTTTACCTTCAGGAGATGTGCAGTCCTCCAAGATCCTTACTGCTTGTCACTGGAGCTGGACTTCTGAAGAAGGTTGATTGTTAGCAAGTGGGCCAGAAGAGAGCAGGGAACAATATCAGAGTTCACCAGAACAGGAGAATTTAAAAAAACTTCAAAGAGCAAAATGTAAATCATGAAAAGTGCAGACAATGGACACTTTCATTGTTTTAACTCTCAGGTTCACTTCAGGTCCCTGTGTGTTATAACTTATGTTACAACTCTTTTTTGTGAACAACTCTAGGAGTAGGGATGGGACTCGAGATGTTCAGTTCCTTGGATTCGTCAAATTTGCTCACCTATCAGTTCCACGTGCACTTACCAGTGCCTTCATTTAAAGGAAATGGCCCTACAGTTCCTCCTGGCTGACTTAACAAAACAAACAACAAAACAAAACAATAAAAGAAGTATAAACCTACAAATAAAACTTGTGAATAACCCAAAAATATATGTAAATCAACAACAACCCCTAGCAAACTTCAAAGTAATAAAAAAAGAATAAATAGCTCCAACAAGAATCGATAATTGATAAGTGATATTGACAATGGAATCTGCATCACTCAGCTCTCATCAGTTTCCATCCCTACGTGTCAGCTCCCAAAACTTTTGGTGACATCTAATAAAAGTAACAGATTTAATGAGATTAATTTCAAATTCATAAAATGAAACGGGACAAAAGGTTTACTAAAGTGTAAACACAGTATGCATTTTTTAGAATATCTTTTCATGGGAGCAATATGTGTGATAGGAGTGGAATGGCTAGTCAAGCACCAGGAGAAGAAACGGTCATGGTTACACTAAAAGTTGTGATTAACTGCAGATAGAAAACAAGCTTTAGCCGTCATATGTGGTACTCACTCATTCACTCATCAAACCCACATATACATCCTTGCATTCTCAGTGAAGATTTGATTCTGTTTCTTCTCTTTTCCAGGGATTTCTGATCTCCTTCACCGCTCACAGAAAGTCCTGTTCTGGCTAGCCATGACTAGATACCATAATCCCTCAAGTGCTTTAATACGGCTGCTTCTTCTGACAGCAGCATCCTTTCTCCATCTGTCCACCTCCAATCCTCTCAGCACCCTTGACAAGCCATACCAACATATGTCAGGGCTGACTGTGTCTGGATATAGGAATATAGGTGGTGAAGAAAGCCAGCCAATGCAGAGACAAGAGGAAGCAGAGCATGAAGAAGAGCTTTTTAAAAATGTTGATCCCAAAAAACTAGCAGCAGTTTTACTAGAGGCACTGAATAATTCAAAAGCAGAGCAAATGAGCGAAGGAGAGGGGCGTGATGGAATGGAAGAAGAGATGACGGCAGAGAAAGAGGAATATAAAAACAAAGATTCGTACAGAAAATTGAGAACGATTGAGGGAGCAGACCGAGACAGAGACGGACGACAAGAGTTAGAGCTGCTAATGGCGACACAGGGGAAGGAGCAGGAAACGGGGGAAGAGGAAGAGAGGAAGAAAGCACAAAAAGAAGAGGAGCTGACCGAGAGGGTGACCAGTCGTACTACAAGCCACACAGTCGAAATAGCAAGAGAGAAGCCTCCCACTGGCTCAGATGGAAGAGGCGATAATGGACAGAGTACTGGTTCCCAGCAGGGATCAACCAGCCCTGATCAAGCCAGTAGTGAGGAGGAGGAACAGCTCAGCCCTGAGGAGCTAAAAAGTCTTGAGATGATGATGAAGGAATTCCCTGCTTTGAATGTGCCCATTAAGAGGGAAGGAGACTCTGAGCAAAGTCACAGAGAAAGCAGAGACTACAGCTACAACGACATCATGCCCATAAATAAAGGCAGTGACCTTGCTATCACTAAGAAAAAGCTTAAATGGCAAGAAGAGACGCAGAAAGCTCTCAGCTTCCCAAAGTTCAGAGGAGATAATTTTATGGATGAATTTGATGACAGTAATCATAACTCAGCAGACCTCCAGGCTCCAAGAGAACAGACGATGGAAGATGATGATCCAGACGAGGAGGAGGAAGAAGATGAGGAGGTGTTGAGTCCAGAGGAAGAGGAGGCTCAGGCCAAAGGTGAGCAGGAGGAGATGAGGAGACAGGCAGCTGAGGCACAAAGAGCCAAGATGGAGGAGGAGATGCTAGCTGATATTGCCTCAGACATGCTGCTGCGGTACATGGTCAAACAGAATAACGGGAACAAGCAGTACAGCTCTTCTCTCTCCAGCGCTGCAGAGGATAAAAGGTCTGACGAAGAACAGGAAGTCACAGAGGAAGACGATATTGATCCTCAGACCATTGACAAGCTTATAGAGATCTCCAGCAAGCTCCACCTCCCTGCTGATGATGTGGTGGACATCATCAGTGACGTGGAGAAGAAGAAGAAGAAAGACTTGTCGCCTGACGTGATATCAGGTTGGCGACGACCTTTATCCCCCATATCTTCACCATTTTCATCGGAATCACAGATTTCAAGCAATCAAAATGACATTCCCGCCTCTAACCAACCATTTCCAGCAGCTCATTTCCTCAAAACTTGGTTGCAGAAGAAAAATCCAAC
Source organism: Maylandia zebra (assembly GCF_041146795.1). Classification (NCBI taxonomy): domain Eukaryota; kingdom Metazoa; phylum Chordata; class Actinopteri; order Cichliformes; family Cichlidae; genus Maylandia; species Maylandia zebra. The sequence goes on from NC_135169.1 coordinate 60,510,834, forward strand.
AAGATCAGAGGATCTCTGGAACAAACCTGCAAAACCTCAGCTTGGCAATCAAAATATCTGGGCCCAGCCTCCTGTGCCGATCAAACAGGACCTCTGGCTCACGTCACCTAAAGCTGCTTGGACTAGATATCCTCACTATCCCCTTTTCCCCCACACTTATCCTTCCTACTACCAGAAGAAGCCCTACAAAGGCTACCCCATCTATGTTCCTCCTGCACCCAGACTTAAACCCTATTACTTGATCCTTAAGCCCGCTCTCACTCTCAACAACTTCCTCACTCATTCAGTGGATGATGTTTATGCTTTTTCTCCCAAAAGGCGATACAACAGCTGGGTCCAACCTAAGCTGAGAAAACCCCCTACAGGCCAACAGCAGAAGTCTTACTACACCAGATACCCTCTCTCTTTGTACCCTTGGACATTTCAGCCAGCGTCCAACCCCAAACTACATCCACTTCCCAGAATCCATTCTCAGCAGAAGCAGCTGTATTACTCAGCCCCAGCGCCTGCAGATTATTATGTGGCTGGAAAGCAGCCAGACAGTAACTATGATGATCTGGAGAAATACATACAGCAGATATCCATGAAGAAGCCATACATGATGGACTGAGTACAGACATGAGAAGAAGGACGAGAAGAAGAAGAGCCACAAGCAGAAAAGAGTGTATTTATTTATGTTAAAGTATTTAGGTGGTTTTTCATATGTAATAAGTTTCCTGTAATCATTTTGATTGGTTATGATTGAGACAAGGACACCACAGAAGACTTTTCCCCAGAGGTGGTCTGGATAAAACGGATGAAAGATATACAACTGCACTCATTTCCTTTGCTATCCTTTAACTTTTCTTGACAACATTCTCTATATGGACATTTTAAAATGCCAACAAAGGAGGATGTTTAAATATGCTGTTACCTGTACCGAAGGCCTTTTTCAGAATCAGTCAGATGAATTTGAAAACATTTATTCCCATGTTGGCTCTACTGTCAGGAATGATAGTTTTGGCATTAAAATTTGAAAATTATCAAATTAAAATAGTTTCCTCAAAATTATGCCTGGCCAAAAGATACCAAAAGTCCCCCCTCAGTGGAAGGAAATAGCCCCCAAAGGCAGGGTGTCCATACATTCTTTCACTATCACCTCTTAGAAATCAAAAGCCACTCCCTATAATTATCTTTTAAATGACCACATGTTTATGTAAATGTATCAGTTTTTTATTGTTCATATAAAAGGATAAATTTTTAATGGAAAGCACGTTTCTGTGAATGTATACTCACACATATCCACCAAAGCTCTTTATAATAAAACATAATGCATCAAAAAGCCAGACTACCACCAATATAATAGCTTGGATGACTCATTCTTTTGCATAACTTCAACAACCTTGTTGCTACGGTGATAACAAATTCAGCCAAACCCTGGCTAGAAAACAGTCCAGTGTTTTACATGTCCTGCTATTGGAGGAGGATGTAATGGTGGAGCCATACTGATCTTTTCATGGAGATATTTAAAAGCAAAAGAATAATTCTACATTTTCAGTCACTCTCAACAGATTCCTTAGAAGCAGCAGTTTGCATTTAATACATTACTTTTCTAAGCAAGATGGCCTTTGTAGTTTTTTAGTAAATGTTACAAGTTTCTATTTTACAAGAAGTGTTGTTGGCACTAAGTGCTCTGAAATCCCAGTTTCACACATTTTTTTTAAACTTTTATTTTATTCGTTCTTTTTTTAATTTGTCATTTTTAAATTCAGTTTTAATTTGGCTTATTTTTCCCATTTTTCCCATTATCCAAATGTTGATTATAGGAAAACTCTCCTGTAATGGTGGTTCAGTGTTTAGTAACATCCCTTCACCTCATATCAAGAAGGCTCTAGTTTCAAATCTCCTAATTAGTGAGAATCCCACAATGAAAAACATACATGATACATGTACTGGTTCTAAATTTGCCAAAGTACGAATGCAAGGCAGGTCAAATGCAGATCAAATGTGTAAGTGTAGGGAATAAAGCAATGCAAGAACAGAGTAAAATGGTAAGGTTTGGTGTGAAGCACTTTGTGTGGTCAGTCAGACTAAAGTGCATAATGCAAATGTTCTCACCATCTTAACAGTTTGCTCATGTTTATGTTTGCTCCACATTTCCAAACATTTTTCAATGACAATGACACAAAAAGAAACTTTGTACAGCCTGATTTTCGTTTTCACATGGATACTAATAATAATTCATCAATAAAAACTTTCTTTTGCTACTTTTTCTATTTTTCCAATTGAAAAGAGGTTTTCCACTTTGGCTTGTTGGTGTTCATCTTTGTCATCATCAAGGTATCAGCACAGCATCTTGGCATTGAAAGTGTCATAGAAAAAAGTAACCATGAGCTACGAGTAACAAAAAGAATGAACTGAACTTTTGTCATTTTTAATGATTTGTTGCTTTTTTTATGCTTTTCTTTTTGGCTTATTAATAAAGAAAGGGGCTGAGACACAGTAGAGGGTACAATGTCTGCACGTTTATGTATACTTGCATCTGAAAAACAACTTTTTTTAAAGACATTTATGCATCAATGAAAAAAGTATAAAAAAATCTTAAAGATGAATGAAACAAAAACGTCAGTGTACCTACTACTAACTGTTTGCGTCATGTATGCAATGAGTGTTACCAACGCTCTTTCTAGATGTAACTCATTGTAACCGCTGTAATAAATATGTGTTTGCTGGATGTAAATGTCCATGTCAATTACTATTTTACTACACATAAAGAAATAAAGAAAAATATTTTTATTAAAAAAATGTTTCATTTTGGACACAAAGAGACTGTGAGAGAGAGACAGCAACAGCAAAGTCGTCATCTCATCGAACCTGGACACTTTGGTCGGCAACATGTGTGACTTTGGTGACCAAAGTAAAGCTGAACACTTCTGATGGTGAGCTTGCAGTTGTCACATCACGACAGTGATTATCAGTATAGGCTTTTCCCTACTGTCTGTTTGCTGAGTGCCTGACTGACTGCCTTTGTGTATTCATCAGTGTTCTCAGTCTTGAAAAGAGTGCTAGATTCAATAAACTGCTCAACCAGGACGGTAAAGATCATTCTCGGGCTGCTACCAGAATGCATGATGTACTGTGCTCGCTTGGACCATATTTGTGCCAGTCCAATTTGGTTGAAGTATGATCATAATCATGAGCAGCTCAATAGAGAACTGCAGTCTTACTTCCCAACATACATGTCTGTGCGGGCCAGCAGTATGCATATATGGATGGACTTTGAGGCTGGGAAAACCTACACTTATCCTATGTAGCCCCAAGAGAATGTGCTTGTCCAGGGTCTCATTGGGGCCCAACTATGTGAAAAAACCCACACAAGTAACACTGTGGATTAGCCGATGCAGGCCTGACAAGAGCCCCCACGACAATCTTCTGTGAGTGCACGACCAACCACTCCACACCAGCTACTCTGCTCTGGAAAAAACTGGATATTACCAATTCTGTTTTGAGACGTGAAGACAGAGACACCAGCAACCGTAGTGAATTGTCTTGCATGGGCCAGAGCAGGCAACACTGAAGCTATCGCCTGCTATGGAAATTTTCAGGGGAGCACCTGGTCTTGTTAGGAGAGATGGCATCCATCCACTTTGGATGGAGCAGCTCTTATTTCTGTAACCTTCTGGAGCAGGAAGCAGGGTTGCAGTCTTACAAATTTCTTTGCAGTTTCTCTCCTCCTGTTGTCCCCCAAATCCCCATCCCCTTAGAGACTGTGTCTGGTCCCCGACCACCAAAAAACAAAAATCCACAGAAAATGAAAGGAAAAACAATATAACAACATACTGCACTAACGAGTAAAACAGTGCAAGTCTCTCTGTCTTCTAAGTCCCTGTTAGTACATGAATTAATAATTGATCAACATGCTGATTATTCTACCTTACAGAAACCTGTTTACATCAGGATGATTATGTAAGTTGATAGGTTTGTAGCATAAACCTATTCGCTGGAACGTTGAAGGCAATATGATTACACCGCAAAGCAAGACACAAATCATCATCATCATCATCATCAACTTTATTTATAAAGCACTTTAAAACAACCACAGCTGACACAAAGTGCTGTACATTGGAACTGTAAAATAAAATTACATGAGATATAAATAAAAAACAAATAAAAGAAGAGTGAAATCATTCATTAAATAACTACTGCATTAAAAAAGAAACTAAGTCTCACTGAGGTTAAAAGCCAAGGAATAAAAGTGGGTTTTAAGACGTGATTTAAAAGTGGACAGTGAAGGGGCCTCTCTAACATGCATGGGCAAATTATTCCATAATTTTGGAGCCACAATAGAGAAGGCCCTGTCCCCTCTGAGCTTCCTCCTGGATCTCGGTACCTCCAGGAGCAGCTGGTCAGCTGACCTGAGAGACCGACAGGGTATGTGGGGATGAAGAAGCTCAGAGAGGTAAGGCGGGGCAAGACTGTGTAGACATTTAAAAACAAACATAAGAATTTTAAAATTAACTCTAAAAGACACAGGCAGCCAGTGCAGAGAGGTCAGCACGGGGGTTATATGCTCTCTTTTTCGAGTTCCTGTTAGGAGTCGTGCAGCCGCATTTTGAACCAGCTGCAGACGTGAGAGCAATGACTGACTGACCCCCACATAAAGTGAGTTACAGTAGTCCAGGCGAGAAGAAATAAAAGCATGGATCACTGTTTCAAGGTGCTGCCTCGAAAGAAAAGATTTTAGTCTTGCCAGTCGCCTTAAATGATAAAAACTGGACTTCACCACTGCTCTGATTTGGTTGTCCAATTTAAAATCACTGTCCAACTTAAAACCAAGGTCAGTAACAACAGATTTAAAATAGACTTCCAGGGATCCTAAAACAACAGAGGAGGACTCACAGGGACCACTGGGTCCAAACACCAACACTTCTGTTTTCTTTTTATTAAAATTTAAAAAGTTTCGAGCCAACCAAGCTTTAATGTCATCTAGACATGTCAAGAGAGGTTTTATGGAGATGGATAGGCAAGCTTCTTCATGTTACTCGTGCACGGGAGAGAACCGGACAAACGCCGTTCCTTCGCTTGGCCCCAGTTGCTCTCCTCCGTTCTCCCGTACCACTGTCCTGTCCTTAGGTTACATGAATATGCATAGGTTCATTAACATATGACGTCTACATACACACAAAGAGTACCTTGCCCGTGTGTGTGTGTGTGTGTGTGTGTGTGTGTGTGTGTGTGTGTGTGTGTGTGTGTGTGTGTGTGAGGTACTGCTGATCAAAGGGTCATAAAAGCACACAAGCAAACATCCTTGGTCAGGAAGAGGGTAGACCCCCCCTCATCCTAGATAACACAGTAAGGAAGTCCAGCAGTTCATTTATACACAAAAAGCACTTAGACTAGAACAGACGTAGCTACGTTAATCCTACCATAACACAATTAAACAAGGTACGACCTCTCCCATGCTCCCAGGATGTAGGTGTGCATTCCTGGAATGCACACCAAGCCTTTGCGGCCTGCTAAAGATCACACATCCTATCACTACACAAGTGATTATACACCTCTAAGCATATATGGTTAAATATTTCTAAGCATAAATGACAATCAACAATACAAACTCTAACATAAGTGATAATGAATAAACACTAACTGTCTGAATCCTCGAAGCACAGGCCGAGGAGGGGGTGTGGCAGCAATCTTCCACACTAAAGACCAGACAGAGTTTTGAAAGCCTGATGCATTTTTCAACCAAACCTGAAAACTCAAAAGCCAGTTCTTTTGCTGCTGTTATCTATCATCCACCTGGACCTTACTCTGATTTCTCTGACTTTTTATCTAATTTCCCTCAGTGTGGGATTAAATACATTTTATATCTATTTCCAATATTAGACTCAACTGAATTTTTTAAATGTGTAAAAGAAACCATCCACCACGTTATTCACACTCTAGACCTATTCTGACAAATGGCATAAAACCTGAACATCTAACAATATTCTCCAAAGATCCTCTTTTGCCCGGTCATTTCCTAATACCATTCACATTTACAATTATGGATTATACAGCAGTGAGGAATTCATTTCATTACGGTAGACACCTTTCAGAAAGTGCTTACTTTTAATTCCTCCACTTTTCTTTTCTTCAATTGCATGCATCATCTTGTGTATATCATTATCTTGTTAATGGTTTTACATCTTCACTGCGTATGAGTGTGGATACTGTGGATCCTCAGCAGAGGTAGCAAAAGTACAGACTTAAATAGAACTACACATACTACTGTTGACAAATACTCTAGTAAAAGTTGAAGTACTGATTCAACTTCTTTACTCAAGTAAAAGTGAAAATGTAGCTCTTTTGAGGATATCTCTACCAGCTGTGCAAAGTGAACCTTGTGTAATAATAAAATTTGTAGATGGGAATACAAAATTTAATTTAGTCTAAATTTTAATTCTAGTAAATGCACTCGGCTTGAGTCAACTAAGTAGAACAAAGAAAAGGAAGGAACATCTGTTTTTAAAAATTCATCATGAGGAAATTAATCACGTCACGATTATTTCTACTGAGAGCTAACAAACAAACAAACAAACCAAAAAATCATCCACTTTAACCCCTGATAGTTTTGCCTGTTTGTTTATTTTGTTTTTTACCTCTTTTTATGCCACATCTGCTGGTCATTAATACACAAAAAGGATTGCTTTTCATGAGTTACAGGTTCAGATTGGTTTGATGTTGATGAAGGACCAATGTGACATGAAATAACAACTGAAATGCTTCAAACAAAAAGTTAGGAGCATTGAAAATATAAGGAGTAGAAAGTACAGATGTTTGGTTAAAAATGTAGGGAGTAAAAGTAAAACTAACTAATCCAGTATAGTTTTTTTTCCAGCACGATAACCAGGCTGACAAAAAGTCAGAGCTCCGTTGAGCCAAACATTCCTTTAACCTTAACCAGCAATAACTTCATGAATTTTGTCACAAATAAAATGTTAACCATTAGCGAAAAAAGTGACTCATTTCAGGGCTGCTGATATTTATTTAGACTCTCCAATTAGATTCTCCAACTGATCTTTCTTAGCTCACTTCAATAATTACTTTCTCCAAACGATCAGCGCCTCTAACAGTGGACTCGTCTCTGTGCTTGTCCTGCTAGACCTCAGTGCAGCGTTCGTTACTGTCGACCATACATTCTGTTTACATTATACATGCTTCCCTTAGGCAGCATCATTAGAAGACATAGCATACATTTTCACTGCTATGCTGATGACACCCAGCTCTATCTGTCCATGAAGCCAGATAACACACACCAATGAGTTAAACTGCAGGAATGTCTTAAAGACATAAAGACCTGGACGGCCGCTAACTTTCTGCTTCTTAATTCAGATCAAACTGAGGTTATTGTACTCGGCCCTGAAAATCTTAGAAATATGGTATCTAACCAGATTCTTACTCTGGATGGCATTACCTTGGCCTCCAGTAACGCTGTGAGGAACCTTGGAGTCATTTTTGACCAGGACATGTCCTTCAATGCACATATTAAACAAATATGTAAGACTGCTTTCTTCCATTTGTGCAACATCTCTAAAGTTAGAAATATCCTGTCTCAGAGTGACGCTGAAAAACTAGTTCATGCATTTATTACTTCCAGGCTGGACTACTGTAATTCATTATTATCAGGATGTCCAAAAAACTCGCTGAAAAGCCTTCAGCTAATCCAAAATGCTGCAGCAAGAGTCCTGACAGGGACTAGAAAGAGAGAGCAGATTTCTCCTGTTTTGGCTTCGCTTCATTGGCTTCCTGTTGAATCCAGAATTCAAAATCCTGCTCCGCACATACAAGGTCTTAAATAATCAGGCCCCATCTTATCTTAATGACCTTGTAGTACCATATCACCCTATTAGAGCGCTTCGCTCTCGCTCTGCAGGCCTACTTGTTGTTCCTAGAGTATTTAAAAGTAGAATGGGAGGCAGAGCCTTCAGTTTTCAGGCCCCTCTTCTGTGGAACCAGCTTCCAGTTTGGATTCAGGAGACAGACACTATCTCTACTTTTAAGATTAGGCTTCAAACTTTCCTTTTTGCTAAAGCATATAGTTAGGGCTGGACCAGGTGACCCTGAATCCTCCCTTAGTTATGCTGCAATAAATGTAGGCTGCCGGGGGATTCCCATGATGCATTGAGTTTTTCCTTTCCAGTCACCTTTCTCACTCACTATGTGTTACAGTTTTTTCTGATTGCTTAAACCCTAACTGTGATTCCTGTAGCACAATCTCTAAAACTATTCAGACTTATAGCAAAACCACTCACTGAGTTTGCAAAACTAAAAGCACAAAAACTGCTTTGCACTCAGTTTGCAATTTTGTAACACACACTTTGCAAAACTGTAGGCACAATTCACTGCACAACACTCAATTACCAAATTTCCAACACACTCCTAGCAAAAGTATACACATGTATGGCTATCATTAACACTAATTTGCCAACTGTCTGGCACACTTTCACATGTGAAAACTTTTTTAGATAATTAGTTCACTTTGCAATCAGCCTAAGCACTATAATACAGGTAAGCTGTGTGTGCGGAGTACAATGGAGGGAGCAGAAAGAGTGAGAAGTAGAGGAGGCCGAGGAAGAGGACGTGGAGGTGAAGAAGTAGGATGAAGAGGACGACAAGGACAAGGAGGAGCAAGAGGAAGACGAGGAGGGGGGAGAGGAAGATGAGGAGGGGGGAGAGGAAGGGTAGGAAGAGTAAGAAATAGAATTGCTGATGACATCAGAGCTACAATAGTGGACCATGTAATCAACCGTGGAATGACCCTGAGGGTAGCTGGCCAACGGGTCCAGCCTAACTCGAGCCGCTACACTGTAGCAAGTACCATAAGGACATCTTGAAATGAGAATCGGTTAGTACAGTCACTTCGCACAAAGATTTGTAGCACTGCCATATGCCAATGAGAAACACACCAATACCATTGATGTAAAAATACTGAAATTGTTACTTTACAGAGTTGCTAGATGACCAGATGCTGGGGCAGAGGAAGCATGTTCACTGCAGACCAAGTAACCCATACAGTCATTATGGCGATTGCAAATAATCCTATACTTGGAAATAACCACTTGTGTTTGTTTTGATGTGTTTGAATAAACACCAGTACTTGAAGTTTGGATCCCTCTATGCTTATGGATCTATGACAGAAGTATGAGCTCAAACTGACATAGCCTACCTTGTGCACAGAGAAAGCAAAAGCCAGATGTGTTTTGTATTCATACCATCAGTGTGCAGTTGGCGCATTGTGTGCTTAGTAGATGATGGCTTGTGTGTACTGTTTGATACGGAAACACCATTTTTATGAAGGTGTGAAGAGTTAATCTAGCTGTGTTTGCTTTTGCAAGAGAACTACAATGTTTTGATGATTGGGTGACAGGTTTTCTTATTTGTGTGAAGAGTTTTGCAAAATTAGCCAATAGTTACAAAAAATGTGCTTAAGCAATCAGAAAAAACTGTAATGATGCTAGATTGGTAAACAATCCAGTAGGAGGAGCCAGTGGGACATTCTGAAACATTCATTTATTTTAAGACCACTTATCCTTCCAATAACAGATGTTATTATAAACTTATACAACGCTCCAGATCTTTAGAAATTTTCTGTAGAATTGTATTATAGTTAAGAAGCACCACATCTTTTAGTGAAGGAACTATTTTAATGCCAATAGTGAATTCAGAATTAACAGTAAACCCAGATATATTCTGACTTACGTTTTGACTATACCCTTGTTTAAGTAACATTAATGATGGTTTTGTTACATTTACTTTATACCCTGAGAAGGCCCAAACTGGTCTATTAAATCCTTTTACTGCAGACGCAGAAGTTTTTAGCTTTACAAATAAAGATTTTTAAAATTAAAATGACATCATCAGCAAATAAAGCAATTCTATGGTCCTGTCTACCAATCTTAACACCTTGTATTTGTCCACTGGTGCTAACACCTATTGCCAAAGGTTCAATAGCTAAAAGGAATAAAGGTGGAGAACCCTGCAGACACCCTCTTTTAATGTCAAATGGTTCAGAAATTATCTCATTAGTTAGAACCTGAGCAACAGAATGACAGCTTGATCCAATGCAAAAATGATTTACCAAACCCAAATCTAACAATGACATCAAAGAGATATGGCCATTTGATTCTATCAAAATCTTTCTCCATGTCAAGCGAGGGAATGGCTGTATCTTCCTGTTCACTTTGATTATGAAGAACGTTGAGGACTCGTCTTACATTATGAAAACCCTGCCTATATTTAACAAATCCATTTTGATTCAATTCAATTTTATTTATATAGCGTCAAATCACAGCAACGGTCGCCTCAACAATCATATGACCCCCTATGAGCAAGCACTTTGGCGACAGTGGGAAGGAAAAACTCCCTTTTAACAGGAAGAAACCTCCGGCAGAACCAGGCTCAGGGAGGGGCGGGGCCATCTGCTGTGACCGGTTGGGGTGAGAGAAGGAAGACAGGATAAAGACATGCTGTGGAAGAGAGACAGAGGTTAATAACAGACATGATTCAATGCAGAGAGGTCTATTACAGTTTTTTCTGATTGCTTAAGCACATTTTTTGTAACTATTGGCTAATTTTGCAAAACTCTTCACACAAATAAGAAAACCTGTCACCCAATAATCAAAACATTGTAGTTCTCTTGCAAAAGCAAACACAGCTAGATTAACTCTTCACACCTTCGTAAAAATGGTGTTTCCGTATCAAACAGTACACACAAGCCATCATCTACTAAGCACACAATGCGCCAACTGCACACTGATGGTATGAATACAAAACACATCTGGCTTTTGCTTTCTCTGTGCACAAGGTAGGCTATGTCAGTTTGAGCTCATACTTCTGTCATAGATCCATAAGCATAGAGGGATCCAAACTTCAAGTACTGGTGTTTATTCAAACACATCAAAACAAACACAAGTGTTTATTTCCAAGTATAGGATTATTTGCAATCGCCATAATGACTATATGGGTTACTTGGTCTGCAGTGAACATGCTTCCTCTGCCCCAGCATCTGGTCATCTAGCAACTCTGTAAAGTAACAATTTCAGTATTTTTACATCAATGGTATTGGTGTGTTTCTCATTGGCATATGGCAGTGCTACAAATCTTTGTGCGAAGTGACTGTACTAACCGATTCTCATTTCAAGATGTCCTTATGGTACTTGCTACAGTGTAGCGGCTCGAGTTAGGCTGGACCCGTTGGCCAGCTACCCTCAGGGTCATTCCACGGTTGATTACATGGTCCACTATTGTAGCTCTGATGTCATCAGCAATTCTATTTCTTACTCTTCCTACCCTTCCTCTCCCCCCTTCTCGTCTTCCTCTTGCTCCTCCTTGTCCTTGTCGTCCTCTTCATCCTACTTCTTCACCTCCACGTCCTCTTCCTCGGCCTCCTCTACTTCTCACTCTTTCTGCTCCCTCCATTGTACTCCGCACACACAGCTTACCTGTATTATAGTGCTTAGGCTGATTGCAAAGTGAACTGATTATCTAAAAAAGTTTTCACATGTGAAAGTGTGCCAGACAGTTGGCAAATTAGTGTTAATGATAGCCATACATGTGTATACTTTTGCTAGGAGTGTGTTGGAAATTTGGTAATTGAGTGTTGTGCAGTGAATTGTGCCTACAGTTTTGCAAAGTGTGTGTTACAAAATTGCAAACTGAGTGCAAAGCAGTTTTTGTGCTTTTAGTTTTGCAAACTCAGTGAGTGGTTTTGCTATAAGTCTGAATAGTTTTAGAGATTGTGCTACAGGAATCACAGTTAGGGTTTAAGCATTCAGAAAAAAACTGTAATCAGAGAGTTTATTTAGAACAAGAAGCGTCCCCGCATTTGCTTGTCTTTGTTGCATCTTCCCTTCGACACAGGGGGGTTGAAATGCCCCCAACTTTTACTGGCATTATCTGGCTATTCAACTAAGGACAATAATGTTTTATTTTTCATCCCAAAATATCCCTTCTTGGGTGGGGATGGAAACAAATTCTCTTAAAATGCCATTAAACTTGTACTTATACTCTGCACAGCCAAAACAATTAAAGAAAGAAACAAATAATCCTATAGTCTGAAACATGATTGAAGTTTGGTTTACAGTAAAAGAAATGAGGAATATTAAGAATAATCTCTCTCGGTTTAGTCCTATTTGGAAAAATGCTTTATTTGTACCAGGAAATGTGGACGCAGGGTTCCAGGTTTGGGCATTGGGTACATTTGGGCTATTTCTATTTTGTTTTTGGTTTTTTTCCCTTCTTTTTGTTTCCTTCAATATGTATAAATGCCACATAATATACTAATGTGTGCACATTTCATGTGTTTTTATTTGATGTATGCTTGGGTGAGAGCAGGGATGGGAGGTGAGGGTGTGTGTGTGTGTGTGGGGGGGGGGGGTGTTCTTACTACTGCGGCATATTACTGTGAAAGCAAATCTTTGTATGTGGTTGCAAAAGCACTAAAAATATTGTTTTTAAAAAAAGAGATAATTTTTATGTATTAATCTCAGTATGCTGTGTTTATATTGTGTTTTTTGTTGTTGTATTATTTTCTATACAGTGAAAACCAAGTTTAAAACAAATTTCCATTACTTTGCAACGAACAATAACGTTTTCTGATTCTGATTTAGCATGATTTGTCTCTCCTCTGCACGTGTTGAACAATGTAAACCTCTCTTGTCTTGTCCCAACCTGAGATGTCCTTCTGATATACTCATTTTTAATCTTGCCCATCCTCATTATTCAATTTTTCCAATAAAAATAATTACATGTTGTGCTCTTTCACCTCCTTCTCCACCTTCTGTTTTTTGGTAAGTGTCACCATCTCTGAACCATATTCATTCAACACAAACAAAGTTGAAAACCAGCCCAAAGACACATTAAAGCGATCACCACAGTTATTCTACTGTAGAAACGTTGTGTAGAAATGGAGGCTACAATGCTGGAAGCCTGACTTATCGTTTGTTTGCCATCATCTCCATCACATCAGTCTGCACTCCCCCTCTACTAGTCATTTAGTCTCTGTTCTCACCTACACACTCCTGCCTTTTCTTTTTTTCTCACTGCCTCCTATCACACCTCATCCCTTTCCTATGTCAATATTGTATTCAGCCAACAGCAGCACTTTTCACCAGCAACCTGTTGGGCAATGGCATTGGAGACCATCACTGTTAACCTGGACCCTGACTGATCTGGTATAGACGACTCTGTTTTGAATCCACATGTTTGATTTAGCAAAGACTTCACACTGGATGCCTTTTCTGACACGTGTGTGTGACAAACTGATTCATGTTTGCTCCATGTGATGCATGGATGAACCAGTAACTGAAACAGACAGATGGGAGGGATATAAGGTTGAAGTATAAGGGTGAAAATGTAGGCTACCCTGAAAAAGAATGAATTTCAGCTCATGAAATAAATAGGATGACAAAGAAAAACAGAAGAATACAAAAAAGCGAATCTGTCAGGTGCCTAGCCTTGTTACTAGGAGAGAGAAAAGCATAATGGCTGCAGCTCTCCTGCCTACAGAGGGGTTAAGTGATTCATGATGTCATGTGCTGAGGAGTGGATGACTCATCCACCAACACCATCATGCAGCAGCAGCGGCTGCATGATGGTGTTGGTGGATGAGACACATGTGTGTGTGTGTGTGTGTGTGTGTGTGTGTGTGTGTGTGTGTGTGTGTGTGTGTGTTGACCTCCTGTCAGGCAGCTTTTGCAAACAGGTTTATGATCTGAATGCTCTCTGTGCCAAACACACTTTGCTTTTCCACGATGAGCTCTACAACGTCAGTATAAGCTTCTCTTGTTCATGTGTTTCTTTTATCTGCTTATTTATTGATTTCTATTAGTGCGATGTCAGTTAATGCATTATATGTGTAGCAGGACCATCAGTAGGAGAAAATAGAAGGAAACATAATAAGAGCACAAATAGAACAACATGATGTATCGCAAACACAGGGAATTAGAAACAAACAACATACAGCACCTGGAACACCAAACTGTGAGAATGCACAGATACACAAATCAACAATCTTATTGTTGTGTGTGTGTCTTTGTCACAAGATGTCATGCAGCCCCCGCCCCCCGTTTCACAAACCCATGTCTAATTAGTATATTTGCAAATGCTAATGGTAATAATAATAGACATATGATAGAGATGCGATGGTTGGCACAAGCTCTTCACCCACTTACATGTGTGTGAACCATCTGGTTTCACTACTCCACGTGTTTGTTAATCCTGCAGCTGCTGTGGCTTCTGTGCCTCCTGGTGCTTTTAACAGTTCTTGTGCTGCTTCTCTGGCTCTCACTATGATAATGTTAGTGTTTCTCTGGCTGTGTTTATAACACTAGTGTTTATATGCCACCTACTGCTGTTGATAATGTGAACAATGGTGGTTATATTATATTGTTATATTAATTCTGGTGATGCTTTTCTACTGCTGTCTCCTGATGACAGGAGTCGTGTTTCTCTTGCTCCCTCTGGTGTTGACAATGTGAACGACGCTGTGACTATGGCGCAGTAGTGGTGACGACAGGTCAGCAACGATTAGGCACATCCACTTTCAATGCCTGAGTAGTATGTAGAGATATTGGTGCTGATAACCCAGAACAGGTGCCCATCAGAGTAAGAGAGTCTGGCTAATGTCCCTGATAGAGCAGTGGACGGCTCCCAGCCTGGTGGTGTGATAAATGCTGTTTTTAGAGGACCTTCAGTAGCCAGCAATGTTCAGGCTGTTTTAAATGCAGATAACATTTATAACCTGGATTTATTTCTTGATGAAGCAGATATGCAGAGTAATAATGATTCTATTAGCCAAAGAACTAGAGTTAATGGAGGTGGGTAATGTTTAAGGCTGGAGTGAGTACCTTATATATATATATATATATTGTCAAAAAAAGGAAGTAACTGTCTAATTCAAACAATATTGAAAACAAGTTTAACTTCTGTTTATGTCTTGCACACTCAGCCAGTGCTGCCATGTCTGAGAAAGAAAGCTATAGAGTGCAGTAGGACTAGAAGGTTGCCGGTTCAAGCCCCGGCTTGGACAGTCTCGGTCGTTGTGTCCTTGGGCAAGACACTTTACCCATTGCCTACTGGTGATGGTCAGAGGGCCCGGTGGCGCCAGTGTCCGGCAGCCTCGCCTCTGTCAGTGCGCCCCAGGGTGGCTGTGGCTACAATGTAGCTGCCATCACCAGTGTGTGAATGTGTGTGTGAATGGGTGGATGACTGGATGTGTAAAGCGCTTTGGGGTCCTTAGGGACTAGTAAAGCGCTATATAAATACAGGCCATTTACCATTTACCATAGATGATAATCAGCAGGTATCCCACACTGATGTCACCAAATTTGAAAATACTTAAATGTCAAGATTGTAATCTTCCATCATGTTGCTGGTGTGTTTTTACACACAGTAATCCACATCCACAATCTTGCTGTAATTACACAATGAACATCACCACATGACTCACAGGTTTCCACAGGTTCTTTCAGTGCATCCTATGTCTGTAACCACTGCTACGGCCATGAGACTCACCTACACCACAGTTCCAAATTCAGCAACGCACATGGTGAAAAATGCAGATTGTAATCGTATCTGCAAATAACCCCAGAGCAGAGACATGGTCTGATTCCTTGTGACAATTTCAGGTATTGTGAAATGTGTGATACAACATATAAGAAAAGACCTGGACAAGGGTCACTTTCCACACAAATGTAATACAGCCAATGAATGTGGGATCATATCCTGATCTGTCATTCGATGGCTACGACACAACGTGTGAAAGTGTGTGAACCAAATTTATGGCTTGATACCAAACTGTCTTCCAGAAAAATCTTTGATTTTCAGTTGGAAATGCACCGTTATTGTGCTAAAGATGTGTCTATTGCCATACATTCATTCATAAACTGTAGACCAAGTGCATTGTTCACTACTTTAACATCATCATGTATGTGCATGTATAAAACATTGTTTCTCTCCCAAGACATACAAGCTCTCACATATGAAGGAGCATATATTAATTAGAATAAGATTTTTACTAATGTCTCTATTGAACGGCTTCAGTTTTAGCCCACAGAGACAACATTGTAGTGAAACATGCTCTCACAGGCGAGTGGGTCTATATTTTGTGGATGGTTTCGACGCTTCCATCAATGCCACTTCTGAATTTTCCAGCTGCTGTCTGTCATGTCATCCTGATTATAAGATTATTCCGGTCAGTTAGGGGTCCTGCGCTGAGCTTTGTGTGTTTTATGAACAGGTACATGCATTGAGATTGCATCACTGTGTTGATGTTATGGTCATGTGAGAATATGTTTTGGGTGTCATTAAAGTTGACTCATTTCACAGTCATGGCCTTCATCCAGACAGAAAGCCACAGCATCTCGGCCCCAGTAATGCTTTCTTCGGCAGATGCAATGAAATTATACCACAAGATTGAATTAAAGAAAACGTTCAAGTTCAGATGCTTTACACGTTTTTTGTCAAATGCACTGTGCTGCCACCTGGT
The DNA here is from genome assembly GCF_041146795.1 of Maylandia zebra. Lineage (NCBI taxonomy): Eukaryota > Metazoa > Chordata > Actinopteri > Cichliformes > Cichlidae > Maylandia > Maylandia zebra. Next base: position 60,527,341 of record NC_135169.1, read on the forward strand.
GGGTTGTTTCATCCAGGCCTTCCCTACAGATAACTGATGTTTCCTCGCTGTAGTACCTGTGCTGAGGAGCAGAACCAATAGGGTGAGTGCTTTTCCTATTGCTGAACAAATGCCCCAATCAAAAAAATTTTTACAGCAATGTGGCATTTGGTTGCTTCGGGAGATGGCGAAGCTTTGTGAGTGACAGCAGCGAGAGAGAGCGAGAGAGAGAGAGCGAGAGAGAGAGAGAGCGAGAGAGAGCGAGAGAGAGAGAGAGAGTTTTAGTGGCTGCAGAAAAACTCCTCAGGCATTGGCAGCATTTTAGGTAAATAATTATATTTACCTATATTTCACAAAATTTGAGCATATGTTCTTTTCAAGTCATGAAAATTATTCGTTAAACTTGTTTGTGTTTTTCACAGCAAAAACATCAAACTTTTTCATACTTGATTTTTATGTCTTTGGTCCGATTTTAGGTCAGTTGTGTTAATACAGTATGTGAGAATAAAAACAATATCTTTAAATTCAGACGTGTGAGGTTGTGCTGAAAAGAATGATACCAAACATGACATGGTGAACAATTTGAAAAGGTGAAATATAAGGATAAAATCAAAAGTAATCAGAATCCAGAGGGTTGACGTCAAAATGTTTTTGAAATGCAAGCGAGAGGCGTCGGGTGACCCAGAAAACCTTTGCAAAAGTACACTGATGAGTATTATGAGAAAGAGGGAATGCGATTCCACCCTGCTAAGATATGTGTGAACAAAGCAGTCAGAGGTTCTTACAACCTACTCCTGAACTGACTCTGTTATATTCGCCTTGACCAGGTGTGTAGGTTCCTTCATTAGAACTCTTTCTGGGAGATCTTACAAAAGAAATTAGGGTGAAGAGAGGCAAAAGCAAGGCACATCAAAGGATTTGTGTTAGGGGGTCCACAATGCTATGTGAATTTGCACAATGCAGAGCAAGACCCAGGTGAAGTGTAAAGTCTGAGTGATACATCCATAATATAATAATTCAGGTATCTGGTACTGCTGAACTGTTGTAATCTAGACTATGAACGATATTTGAATATTTAACAGTGATAAACAGTAAAACTGTAAAACGTTTAAAACTGATGATTTGATGTGAAGTTGGTTTAAATATGTTATTCAGTGAAAACTTATTTGTACTTTTTTTCTCTGGAAAAAATAAAGTAAAGCACTCTTGTATTGTTTTCTTTGGTTTTTCCCCCCATGATGTTTATAACAGTTAAACACTATGACTTTAACATTAATTTCAATCCATCCGTACATCTTCTTCTTATCTGCGGCCGGGTCGCGGGGGCAGCAGGCCAAGCAGAGAAGCCCAGACCTCCCTCTCCCCAGCCACCTCCTCCAGCTTGGGGGAACACCAAGGCGTTTCCAGGCCAGCCGAGAGATATAATCTCTCCAGCGTGTCCTGGGTCTGCCCTGGGACCTTCTCCTGGTGGGACATGCCTGGCACACCTCACCCAGGCGGCGTCCAGGAGGTATCGTTGTCAATGCCCGAGCCACCTCAACTGGTTCCTTTCGATGTGGAGGAGCAGCAACTCTACTCTGAGCCCCTCCCGGGTGGCTGAACTTCTCACCCTATCTCTAAGGGAGAGACCAGCCACCCTTCAAAGAAATCCCATTTCTTCCGCTGCATCCACGATCTCGCTCTTTTGGTCACTACCCACAGCTCGTGACGATAGTTGAAGGTAGGGACGTAGATCGACAGGTAAATTGGAAGCTTCACTTTTACACTCAGCTCTCTCTTCACCACAACAGACCGGTAAAGCGGCCGCATCACTGCCGATCACGTGTCAATCTCCTGCTCTCTTCTCCTGTCACTTGTGAACGAGACCCAGAGATACAGTGGGGCAAAAAAGTATTTAGTCAGCCACCGATTGTGCAAGTTCCCCCACCTAAAATGATGACAGAGGTCAGTAATTTGCACCAGAGGTACACTTCAACTGTGAGAGACAGAATGTGAAAAAAAAAATCCATGAATTCACATGGTAGGATTTGTAAAGAATTTATTCGTAAATCAGGGTGGAAAATAAGTATTTGGTCAATAACAAAAATACAACTCAATACTTTGTAACATAACCTTTGTTGGCAATAACAGAGGTCAAACGTTTACTATAGGTCTTTACCAGGTTTGCACACACAGTAGCTGGTATTTTGGCCCATTCCTCCATGCAGATCTTCTCGAGAGCAGTGATGTTTTGGGGCTGTCGCCGAGCAACACGGACTTTCAACTCCCGCCACAGATTTTCTATGGGGTTGAGGTCTGGAGACTGGCTAGGCCACTCCAGGACTTTCAAATGCTTCTTACGGAGCCACTCCTTTGTTGCCCGGGCAGTGTGTTTTGGATCATTGTCATGTTGGAAGACCCAGCCTCGTTTCATCTTCAAAGTTCTCACTGATGGAAGGAGGTTTTGGCTCAAAATCTCACGATACATGGCCCCATTCATTCTGTCCTTAACACGGATCAGTCGTCCTGTCCCCTTGGCAGAAAAACAGCCCCATAGCATGATGTTTCCACCCCCATGCTTCACAGTAGGTATGGTGTTCTTGAGATGCAACTCAGTATTCTTCGTCCTCCAAACACGACGAGTTGAGTTTATACCAAAAAGTTCTACTTTGGTTTCATCTGACCACATGACATTCTCCCAATCCTCTGCTGTATCATCCATGTGCTCTCTGGCAAACTTCAGACGGGCCTGGACATGCACTGGCTTCAGCAGCGGAACACGTCTGGCACTGCGGGATTTGATTCCCTGCCGTTGTAGTGTGTTACTGATGGTGACCTTTGTTACTTTGGTCCCAGCTCTCTGCAGGTCATTCACCAGGTCCCCCCGTGTGGTTCTGGGATCTTTGCTCACCGTTCTCATGATCATTTTGACCCCACGGGATGAGATCTTGCGTGGAGCCCCAGATCGAGGGAGATTATCAGTGGTCTTGTATGTCTTCCATTTTCTGATGATTGCTCCCACAGTTGATTTTTTCACACCAAGCTGCTTGCCTATTGTAGATTCACTCTTCCCAGTCTGGTGCAGGTCTACAATACTTTTCCTGGTGTCCTTCGAAAGCTCTTTGGTCTTGGCCATGGCGGAGTTTGGAGTCTGACTGTTTGAAGCTGTGGACAGGTGTCTTTTATACAGATGATGAGTTCAAACAGGTGCCATTCATACAGGTAACGAGTGGGGGACAGAAAAGCTTCTTACAGAAGACGTTACAGGTCTGTGAGAGCCAGAGATTTTCCATGTTTGAGGTGACCAAATACTTATTTTCCACCCTGATTTACGAATAAATTCTTTACAAATCCTACCATGTGAATTCATGGATTTTTTTTCACATTCTGTCTCTCACAGTTGAAGTGTACCTCTGGTGCAAATTACTGTCCTCTGTCATCATTTTAAGTGGGGGAACTTGCACAATCGGTGGCTGACTAAATACTTTTTTGCCCCACTGTACTTAGACTCCACCACTTGGGGTAGGAACTCATCCCTGACCCGGAGTGGGCACTCTATGGCAGGTCCAGGGGACTTGCTGACCTCCGGCTCAGGCAGAGACTTGGCTGGACCTGACAGTGAGATAGAAGCTACTGATGGTAGAGCTGGTGGTGACGTTGGAGCCGCAGGCAATTGAGCCGATGGTGGCATGGCAGCCGTAGGCAGTGTTGGCTGGCTCCAATGCATGAAAAATCATTAGGCAGGTCCAGGCAAAGTGCTGACCTCCAGTTCGTTCAGAGCATGTCTCTCAGGCGCGCTGCTGACCCCGGCAAGGGGAGAGCAGGTCTGGGCGGCATGCTGAACCGCGGGGCGGCCGTGGCAGGCCCAGGTGACGTGCTGACCCACAGCGCATGATTGATTTATTGTGAGCAACACAAATGTTAACAAATGGAGAATTTTGCTGAAGCACATTATTAGAGTCACAGCCTGCTGTCTTTAACAGTGTCTTTAACTTTTCTTTCTTTGTTTGTGCGAGTATTTCTCTTGTTCATAAAAACTGGCAGTCTGGTATAATAAGGAGCTTTGTTAGACATTAATCATTGTTTCACAGAACAACATCTTCAAGATCTTCAATTCAGGTGTTGTGACAAAATTTGATTTCCGTTTTTATGGTTGTTTTTTTTTATACATCTAATTTTTAATTCTGTAAACAGACTGTAGTGACAGGATTTATGAAGAGGTTATATATCAAATACATTAATGACCTGTTTCTGAAGTATCTTTATGACTGCATATTTGTACCCATTTTGTCATCAATCCAGTGCTTTCTGGTCATTTCAAATAAGTTTCAAATAAGTTTATAAAACTGTGACGTTATATTTGTCACAATTTCTGCTTCCCTCTTGGGAAAGATCTTTTTTGAAAAACATTACACTTTTTACCCAGATAAACAAAGGATATATATATTTTACCAAACACTGACTGCAGGAGCTACTTAGTGACAGGAATGCTCGTTTTGGCCTTTAAATACTTGAAATTGTTTGTGACAGATATGATTGGCTTATTTTTGACAGATGTAGGTCAACAGGTGACGTATAACAGCTTAAATTCCCGCAATGATTTTTTTTTTAAACTTTTTGCCAGGCGATCAGAATTTCACGAAGCTCTGTCCATATTTTTATGCTGCGTTACCTTGGAGGTCAGCGCTGAAGTTACCCGGAAACAGTACGACCTTCAAAATAAAATGGAAACCTACTCATCCACAATATACGCTAAAAACAAGTTTTTTTAAAAGTGTGTGTGTGTGTGTGTGTGTGTGTGTGTGTGTGTGTGTGTGTGTGTGTGTGTGTGTGTGTGTGTGTGTGTGTGTGTGTGTGAGAGAGAGAGAGAGAGAGAGAGCAAGGGATCTAAATGCTTTGATTTCACATTCCAAACCTGTGGAGCGCAAAAAGTTTTGTTTTTTAAATGTATAATATTGATGTGACAGACAGTTTGTTTGTTTTATTTTTTATTATCACATCTAATAAAAAAAATCATAAGCCTGGGCCATTAGAAACGCTTTTTCTTTAATTGTATCACCAAATAAATGTAATTTCAGTTCAATGCACACTGAACAACAAATTATTTGTAGCAAATAGAAATATTCAACTTTTATTCTGAAAATGTATTATCGGAAGTTTTGGAGCAAAGGGCATGCGCACTGGGTTTTCCTGCTTTGAGTAGCAGGAACCTGTGTTGAATCTCAGGCGAACATGAAGCCGCATCCTCGCGTTACTCGGACAAAGTGGGCTGACAGACTGGGCGCTGAGCCGGAACGTTCCGGTAAATGCAGCTGGCATCGAGACGAGAAGAAGAAACTTCTTGTTGCCCTTAAAGGACTGAGTAGCAGGACCGCCGCAGGAAAAACAGACATCGACTGTGCCTTCCTGAGAAAACACCTGCCTACTCGGTCCCTTTCAGAGGTACGGCCCTCATACAGAAACGACGCTTTTCGTTGGTACTTAAGTCAAAACAAGTCTTTCGTAAATATCCTTTTTAATTTATATAAACAGAAAGTAAGGAAGTATGTGTTTGAGTGGTTATTTGTTTGTTTTAACAGTCCTAATTTTTAATACGTCTTGAATCTGTATATTTCCCCTTAAATCGTAAGGAACGTGTATTTGTGCCTTCAGATCGTTGTCACTGCCAAACAGCTCAAATTTAGTGTCATTTATTGGATCGGATGATTAAAGTCTGAAGAAACTGGAAATATGAGTCCCCAGTAATGACAAACTTTAGATTTCCAGTGAGAACGATGACATCCCACACCATCGCACACTTCCTTCACCAAAAGCTGAAAGCTGTCACCTTATTGGTGCAGCAAGCAGCGTAGCGTCCTCCGTGTCATAGACAGAATCTGGACTCATCATCACCAAAGATGATATTCCTCCACATCTTCAGGTTCCAGTGCACATGTTGTCAATACCAGTGCAAACAGTAAAGGGCAGTCATGGCAGCCCTATGAGGCCAGAGACTGGCCGTGTGCCGTCTATGCTAGATTGTCTGGAGTGCCATGTAATCCTGCAAATCTGTAGAAGACCGCCTATGGTTCCTGAGTGCTGACATCTCCCATTATTTCGAACTTGGTCTTCAATTTGGAGATTTAGGACCAACAACACCAGCTTAACGTTGCCCTATGGTGTGGGTCAGTCAGCGTGGCATACTTTGACCATGCTCACAGGGACCTGACTGTCAGCATCTTGTCAGAATAAGTTGTTTGTCATTGATAGAGAAGATTTGGCAAGTTTTCCATCGTTGTAACCGCTGCAAGTGCATTTTCCTTAGAAACGTGACAGCGTTTTAGGGGACTAAAGAGCATGAGGTTTATTGCCAAATATTGTTACAAAAAATAATCTAACACAAGATTCCTTACTTTTTGAACTGAGTTTATTAATTTTTGTTTATACTGTGTGCTGACTGTGCATAAAGACACGCACTGTCCTTTCCCTCCTTCAGATCCAGTCTGTGGTTGAACTTCTGAAGAACAAAGTGCTCTTAAATGCCAGGTTGAAGCTGAAAAGGCAAAGGAGGGAGGAGAGGAACGTTAGAAAACCCATTGAGGAGTGGACATACATGGCCTCTTCTTTAGTGGGAACCCTTGAGGAAACTATTTCCACTGCTTTCTCTCAGGTAGGCATTTTTAAATTTAGTTTAACTTTATTTTTGTGATAATTTAAGTAAACAACAAATCCTTCACACAACAGTCATACTTCAGGATAGATCTGTTATCAGTAGGGAGAAACGAGACCCAGTATTTTAATTCATTGGGATTGTTATTCTGCTTGCCTATTGGTTCCACTTATTGGTTCTCCTTGCACTTGTGTACAGTCAGCTGATTTCAATTTGTGTGCCTGTGGAGAAAAATAGTGGCGCAGTCTACAGCGTGGATATGGACCGAACTCTTATTTTTATTGAAGAAAAGGACAAGAGCATGATGATAAAGTGCAAACTACATCCAGGACAGAAAAACAAATCTCTTATTATACTGCTAACAGAACCTCAGCTCTCTGCAAACACCTGTACAGACAGGATGCTATGGCTAAGTTACTCAGACCCCAGCCCAGCAGCCAGAACTGAACTTCAGCAGCTAACAAGTCAAGCTGCAGCCTTCTTTCCTACCTGTTCATGTTTCTCAAGTTGAATTGCTGTGGTAATCGGTAAAACTCTCCTTGTGCTGATTGTCATCTTTGCTTTGTGCTGTCTCCAACAAAGAGGGGGGAAAGTGGTGGAGCCTGTTCTTTATACCCAAAGACCCACTGACAAAAAAAGAAGACTCATAGACAAACAGGCAAAACAAAGTTTTTCAAAGTCTATCGTTTCACATATTTGTATCAGAGAATTTTTCCCAGTACTTTCCGAATCTTATTTGAGGTTGCACGGGGTGGGTGCCAGTGCCCAACCAGTCTGCATGTCTTTTGTGAACTTGCAGAAGGAATCCGACCGTGTCCCTTGGAGTATTCTGTGAGAGGTGCTTTTGGAATTATCGAATTTTTATGGACAGAATTTAAATTGGGTGGTCTCAGAATTTCGTCTCGGCTCTTTGCAGATGATGTGGTTCTGTTGGCTTCATCAGGTGGTGGCCTCCAGCTCGCACTGCAGCGGTTCACAGCCGAGTGTGAAGCAGCACCTCTGAGTCTGAGGCCATGGTTCTTAGCCAGAAAAAGGGTGGAGTCAACGACGAGTTACTGTCCCAAGTGCGGGTGTTTAAGTATATCGGAGTCTTGTTGAGTGATGAGAGAGGGGGTGCAGGAAATCCACAGACAGATCGATGCTGCGGCTGCAGTGATGCAGATGCTGCACCTAAAATTGTGGTGAAAAGAGAGCTGAGTGTTCTGGCCATCCCAGGAGGGCTCAGAGTAGAGATGCTACTCCTCCACATGGAAAGAAGCCAGTAAAGGTGGTACGGGCATCTAACATCTTCCTGGGCGCCTCCTGGGTGAGGCGTAACAGGTATGTCCCACCAGAAGGAGGCTCCAGGGCAGAGCCAGGACATGCTGGAGAGACTGTACATCTCAGCTAGTCTGGGAACACCTTGGTGTTCATCGAGATCAGCTAGAGCAGCGGTTCTCAAACCTTTTATGATGAGTACCACCTCAGAAAATATATGGCATTAAAGTACCACCTTCATGAGCTTGGCTGATATCAAAATGAATATAGCTTTTTCAAAAAAGACAAATCAATAATGTGCAACAGCTCATCTTAATTTGCAAGGAATAATTCTTGCTGCATGTAAATTAAACTAAAGTTTTCTGTTCTTTGCTTTTAAAATTCCTGCTGATAGTTACATTTGTGTAGTTAAAAACACAGTTGAATCAATGTTGTTCTCCCACATTCTGCTTCTCTCTGTGTTTTCAGATGCTGATCGTGTCTTCTACAGAGCCTTGCACTTTGAGAAATGGTGACCCTCCCCAGGTGCACAGACCACCCACAGATGGTCGTACCATCCCTTTGAGGCCAATACCGGTGCCAGTGCAAGGTACAAACCTGTAGCTCCTCCAACCACCTCTCAGCATCATGTATTCAGCTGCCAGAAACGAGAGCCTGCTCCTTTTTATTTTTAATGGTAGCCACCCTTGTATTGAGACCATTTCTGATAAACGTTTGGTAAGCGGTAGAGTGTTTTCTAAGCGCACACTGCACAGTATGCTGATGTACGCCAGGTTTTTGCTTAATGGCTCTTTCTGAATCGCATTGTTGGTGCAAAAATATATATTTTTTTGTACTGTCAAATTGTGTTATCTTTCTCAGTTTCTCAGTTACCATTTTTTAAGTAACAGGCTGCTAGTAACAAAGCGCCTATAATTTGAATTTTTTTCATGGTTTCATGGTAAATCAGCCATAAAAGGCTGGTCTTGTATTTTTATCACACTGGATGGAATGAGGGTGGGCAATGCCAACAATCAAGTTTGTGTATGCCGTAACTCGAGAACGAAGTGATGTAGTAACTGGAGAAGGAAGTCACCTAGGATTTTGAAAATGATAATCTAGATGTATCTGCTAAAAAATTTCAAAAAACTTTGAATGCCAGTGAACTTGACCGTAAGGTTTTCTGGAAATCTTTTAAACGCAATAAGTTGAGAATGAGGCATTTTGGATTTTGGAATTGAATTTAACTCAGTTTTATTTACACAGCACCAAATCACAACAACAGTCACCTCAAGGTGCTTTATATTGTACAGTAGATTCTACAATAATACATACAGAAAGAACCCCAACAATCATATGACCCCCTATGAGCAAGCAATTTGGCGACAGTGGGAAGGAAAAACTCCCTTTTAACAGGAAGAAATCTCCAGCAGAACCAGGCTCAGGGAGGGAGGGGCCATCTGCTGCGATCGGTTGGGGGGAGAGATGGAAGACAAGATAAAGACATGCTGTGGAAGAGAGTCAGAGATTTATACCATAGGTGCATCTGCAAGGAGGCTGAAGGGTCTGACTGGGCCCTGCCAGTATTGACGCTACACTGATTTATTTCTATATTTTTATGTGTTTCATAGGTCAGTGTGAAATGATTGACAAACAACAAAAACATTCCCCCTGAAGGTTCACAGTGCATCCGTAAAGTATTCACTTGGACCACAATTTGTCATGTTACAATGTCAAGACCAAAATGGACTAAATTCATTTATCATAGCAGAAATTCTACACCTAACACCCCATAATGACAAAATGATAAGTTACCATAAGCTTTGCACACCTATTTTTGGCAGTTTCTCCCATTCTACTTACAGAACTTCTCGAGCTCCATCAGGTTGGATGGGGAGCCACTACTTTTTAACAGGAAGAAAGCCGCAGCAAAGCAGGGCTCAGGCTGCCATCTGCTGCAACTAGTTGGGGATGAGGGGTGTTAGGCATGACACAAGATGCTGTGGAAGAGAGCCAGACGAGGCCAAAGGGTTCAGTCTTTGTTTCATCAGGCAAGAATGGTACAGTGGGGCAAAAAAGTATTTAGTCAGCCACCGATTGTGCAAGTTCCCCCACTTAAAATGATGACAGAGGTCAGTAATTTGCACCAGAGGTACACTTCAACTGTGAGAGACAAAATGTGAAAAAAAAATCCATGAATTCACATGGTAGGATTTGTAAAGAATTTATTCGTAAATCAGGGTGGATAATAAGTATTTGGTCACCTCAAACATGGAAAATCTCTGGCTCTCACAGACCTGTAACGTCTTCTGTAAGAAGCTTTTCTGTCCCCCACTCGTTACCTGTATGAATGGCACCTGTTTGAACTCATCATCTGTATAAAAGACACCTGTCCACAGCCTCAAACAGTCAGACTCCAAACTCCGCCATGGCCAAGACCAAAGAGCTTTCAAAGGACACCAGGAAAAGTATTGTAGACCTGCACCAGACTGGGAAGAGTGAATCTACAATAGGCAAGCAGCTTGGTGTGAAAAAATCAACTGTGGGAGCAATCATCAGAAAATGGAAGACATACAAGACCACTGATAATCTCCCTCGATCTGGGGCTCCACGCAAGATCTCATCCCGTGGGGTCAAAATGATCATGAGAACGGTGAGCAAAGATCCCAGAACCACACGGGGGGACCTGGTGAATGACCTGCAGAGAGCTGGGACCAAAGTAACAAAGGTCACCATCAGTAACACACTACAACGGCAGGGAATCAAATCCCGCAGTGCCAGACGTGTTCCGCTGCTGAAGCCAGTGCATGTCCAGGCCCGTCTGAAGTTTGCCAGAGAGCACATGGATGATACAGCAGAGGATTGGGAGAATGTCATGTGGTCAGATGAAACCAAAGTAGAACTTTTTGGTATAAACTCAACTCGTCGTGTTTGGAGGAAGAAGAATACTGAGTTGCATCCCAAGAACACCATACCTACTGTGAAGCATGGGGGTGGAAACATCATGCTATGGGGCTGTTTTTCTGCCAAGGGGACAGGACGACTGATCCGTGTTAAGGACAGAATGAATGGGGCCATGTATCGTGAGATTTTGAGCCAAAACCTCCTTCCATCAGTGAGAACTTTGAAGATGAAACGAGGCTGGGTCTTCCAACATGACAATGATCCAAAACACACCGCCCGGGCAACAAAGGAGTGGCTCCGTAAGAAGCATTTGAAAGTCCTGGAGTGGCCTAGCCAGTCTCCAGACCTCAACCCCATAGAAAATCTGTGGCGGGAGCTGAAAGTCCGTGTTGCTCGGCGACAGCCCCAAAACATCACTGCTCTCGAGAAGATCTGCATGGAGGAATGGGCCAAAATACCAGCTACTGTGTGTGCAAACCTGGTAAAGACCTATAGTAAACGTTTGACCTCTGTTATTGCCAACAAAGGTTATGTTACAAAGTATTGAGTTGTGTTTTTGTTATTGACCAAATACTTATTTTCCACCCTGATTTACCAATAAATTCTTTACAAATCCTACCATGTGGATTCATGGATTTTTTTTTCACATTCTGTCTCTCACAGTTGAAGTGTACCTCTGGTGCAAATTACTGACCTCTATCATCATTTTAGGTGGGAGAACTTGCACAATCGGTGGCTGACTAAATACTTTTTTGCCCCACTGTATAAGAGCCTTTCAGATCTATTTTGGCAAATTCCAGGCAAGCATCATCGCTTTTACTGAGGATTCACTTTAATCTGTCCAGTCGACCATACAGGTCTGATTGGTCGAATAATGCAGAAGTGGTTGTCGTTGTGGAACGTTCTCCTCCCTCTGTGGAACAGCACTGGAACGTCACCAGAGTAAATGGTAAATGGCCTGTATTTATATAGCTGCTAGTAACAAACTCCTGTATTTATATAGCGCTTTACTAGTCCCTAAGGACCCCAAAGCGCTTTACAAAGCGCCACCGGGCCCTCTGACCATCACCAGTAGGCAATGGGTGAAGTGTCTTGCCCAAGGACACAACGACCGAGACTGTCCAAGCCGGGGCTCAAACCGGCAACCTTCCGATTACAAGGCGAACTCCCAACTCTTGAGCCACGATCGCCCACAAGTGTCTGTTGGATTCTTGGTCACCTGCCTTACTAAGGCCCTTCCACCCGGTCCCACACCTTGATCAGCACCAGCTCCAGGAAGAGTCCTGGTGCTTCTAAACTTGATGGAGGCCATTGTGCTCACTGGGGCCTTCATGAAGTTTGTCTGCAGCCTTGATTTGTGTTTGTCTTGTCTTGGAGGTCTACAGACAGCTCCTGCACCATAAACTATGAGCTGGCCTTTCTTGTCCAATCAATTAAATTTACCAAGGCTTGACTCTAATTAAGTTGCAGACAAGAACAGGAAATGCAGCGCACCTGAGGTCAGTTTCGAGTGTGACGGTAAAGGCTGTGAATACTTATGTGCATGTTGTATTTTTGGTTTTTAACTAATAAATTTGGAATAAAAGCAAATGTATTGAAATTCTCAAGCAAACTTTGTCATTAGGGAGTGTTGTATTGGAAAATGAGTTTAATCCATTTAAGAATAAAGCTGGAATAACAGCTTCCCATATTGTGAAATGTAATATCCGTTTTGCTCCATATTTTGGGCACCTGAACATGGTAATGGGAAAAATATGTTCTTGTTTTTTTTTTTAAACAAACAAACACCTGCCTGCTTTCTATGGCTTTTACTGTATATTAAGACAATCTCATAGAGCTGTCGTGCCACTTGCATATTGATTGTGAGACCAGATACTCTGTCACAACTATGAAAGTGGTCACCAGCCTGTTTGTTTTGTGTCTTTGGGTCTTTTCACACCTGTGGTGTTTAGTCTGTTTACATCAAAAATGAGTTATTTCCACCATCAAGGTACTAAAAATGTGCAGGTAGATATATCATAGGCATCAATATATGGGTTAGCAGCTAACTGTGATTTCTATGTAAACTGTCCATGTTCTCCAGTAGTCCGGCACACAGCAACATCTCCCTGTATTTACTTCTGTTACTCCTGCCACAGACACAGCTGACCAGTAAGCAGAGTGAACAGTCTCACATGGTTTGTAGGGATGAATTAAGGTTTGCAGAGTTCAGTTTGACTCTTCTGTGTTAAAAGAAACCAAATCACAGGAAAAAGCTGCAAGTTTACAAACACATCCACAGATGCAGACCAGAGTAGCCAAACTGTAGGTGTGTCCTTTCTGATCCCCAAGGTAACGCCTTATTACATGTGTTGATAGTTGCTGCCATATTATTGTGAAAAAATATATTGCAACTAAAAATGTAAAACGTCCCTCTCTAGGTGCGCATCGGTACACAAAGGCAGTCCAGTCACCCAAGACTCCAGCACCAACCACAAGGCCATCCAAAACACCGCCAGCACCATCTCAAGTATGTAGCATGCCAAACGGCACAATCTCTCTACCGCAGCAACAGCCTGCGCCCACATTTGAAACTTCTGACAAGCCATGTGTATATCTACAGACTGCATCTCTGACAGCGACGCCAGAGAAAGGACCGCTTCAACCCCCTTCTAGGTCTTCGACATCTCCAAGTCTTAGCAGGTCAATAAACAAGACCACCCAGCAGCCCACCGAGTCACAGCCCACCACCGTTGCCATCACCTCCACCTCTCAGTCTTTGTCTTCCAGCCTTAATGTGCCCGCCTCTTGCTCTGCCACTACCCTTACTTCAGTCCCCCGTTCTGTATTATCCACTGCTGCCTCTTCAGCCATTTCCAGCTGCTCCACACCCACTACTCTCCCACAGTCCGTCTCCGCCACAGCATTTCATGCCAAGTTTGGTCGGACCAGCAAATATGCCACAAAAGACATGTTTGGTGTCAAGTGTGTAGTGGACTTTGAGAGGATCTATGGCTTCTTAAGTACAGTTCAAAAACCGAATCAGGATTGTCAACTCACTCCCATGGGTAAGCATCGCTGAATATTATGGCAGAATCCTTTTGCAACAAACACATTGAACATGCTGAATTTCACACGTAAACCTTTCCACAAATATCCTGTGAATGTGAAAACTTAAGTATGAAGTCATCTAGGATTTTCAAATGTAGGTGTGTCTGCCAGGAGGCTGAGGGGTTGCACCGGTGCCGTCAGTATTTTATGTAATATTCATGTGAGGTTAATGAAAAAAGGTTCGTTTCTGTCTTCAGAACAACAGGATGTCTTCACGAGAAACAAATCAAAAGTTATTCGTGTTGGTAAAGCTGTACTCAAGATGTGCTTCTTAAATATAAGACAGAGTTTAGTTTGCTAACAGTCGGGTATTAGTCTGTAAAATAATACAGCAGTTAACTGTAATAGTAAAAACTCACGTCTGTTGTCTACATAGAAGTTCACATTTAACGACTTCATTTGCGCTCAGCAACTTTCTTGTTCTGTAGAAAGTAAGCACGATACAACCAGCTGATGGCAATCTGTCTATAAGTCGACAGCAATTATTTGTCAACCTTCATCAATGTCTTTGGGAGTGATTGCAGTCTGACTGTAACTGTCTGCAGCAGCGTCCCCTCCCATCAGGCAACCTGTGAATGTGCAAACCCCTCAAGCTCCGGGAAACCATTTTGGTCGTCACAAGTTGACCCCAAATTGTTTGGACACTTCATAAAATCTAAACACAAAAGCAGACAATGATATGCAGGTCTTTTAAAGCATATATTCAGTTCATAATAGTACAAAACAAGTTCTCAAATGTTGAAACTGAGAGTTTTTTTTATTGTATTTTTAAAAAAAATAGAAGCTTATTTTACATTTTATGCCGGCAACACCTGTCGGTGAAGCTGAAATGGAGATGTTACCAACAAAGAGACTGAAAGAGATATTTTTTTTAATTAAAAATTGAAGAAACAACATATAAAACCAGGGTACACCTACTCTGTGAACTCCTTTTACACTATTATGAAACAGACTTGGTGCTGTCTTTGACCAAAGCTTCGCTAAAAAGGAAAAACTGAAACGTGCATTGTGTTCTTGTTCCTCTGGTTACTCAAAATATTGGATCGATCCTGAAAGTCTGTTTATAGCTTTCACTTGGTGAATTTACATTTGCTAATAATACATTTTGTCATCCAGAGAGTGCCATAGTGTTGGACCTTTTAATGTCTCTCCCAGAGGAGCTTCCCCTGCTAGATTGCAACAAACTGCACAAACATATGATCCAGGTGAGACCTGCTGCTTACACACAGCCGTCGTCTTCATGTGATCAGGCTTTGAAAGCCCTGAAATTGTTTTTTCTTTTGAGGATAAAATTACTTTGATTGAAATAAATTTCATTCTTGGCTTTCACTGGAGGCCGAGGACAGTTGGTGATCTGTGCTGGTTAGGTTTTGTCAGCCGTCTGGCTTTTTATGTTTCTGGCAGAACCTAAAAATAGGAACTTTTTGCTCCAGTGTTTTGATGAGACCCTCTGTGTTTCAGATGTACCAGTGTCTCTCTGCCCCCGCTGACTCTAACACGACAAGAAGAAGGTTTCAAGAACTGGATGATGAACTTTTTACTCAGTTAAAGGCACTGGTTCCTCAAGACCATCAGACTCCTACAGGAACTACCGACAGCACTAATGTCACGGACGGTGAAGGAAAGAAGTCACTGATGCACAAAGCCGACAGCCAATCAACACAGAGCTCTACCACATCTAGCAAATTAGATTATTCAAATGTGACGCCCCCTCATCTTAACCCTTTTATTGTGCCGCTGACACTGTTAAAGCGTAGACAGGAATCCATAATTATTTAGACGTTGTTGTTGTAGTGATTTTAAACCCATTACTGAGCTTTCAGCTCATCACAGTATGTTAAGTGTCAAAAGCTCCTGCTAATTGATTTTCTTTATTTGTTTGAATTACGTGGGTTCTTATTTCAAACTTTCGAGCTGTATCATTCATGCAAAGCTGTTCTTTCAGCTCATTATGTTAGTACAGTTAAACAAATGCATTTGGGACATTTAGCTTCTTTTTTTTTAATTGAAATGTTTCCTGCAGATAACTGTTTGACTTTTTAATATAACTAAACAACACTTCCAAACAGCACTTTCAGATCTTTCATCTATGAGAATGGCTGAATGTAATAAAACTATATTAAGTATTCCCTCGCCTACCCAAACCCTTTAATTCAGGTGTTCCGATCACTTCCACGAACACAGCTGTATAAAATCGAGCTCCAGGCCTGCAGACTGGTTCTACGTTTGTGAAAGAATGGGTCGCTGTCATGAGCTCAATACATTCCTGCGTGGTACCGTTACAGGATGCCTGTGCAATGCTGAATATTCCAGTCTGCCAGTAGTATAACAAAGTGAAAACCACTGGGAATGAAAGCCTTCAAATGAGCTTGAGAGCAGCACTTAGACGGCTTCATTGAACGGGTTTCCGTGGCTGATCAGCTGCATCCGAGCCTTACATGAAAGGTTTTGGATGCAGTGGTGTAAAGCACTGGACTCCAGAGGACACGTGTTCTCTGGAGTGATGAATCACACTTCTACGTCTGGCAGTTTGGGTACAGGAGTCTGGATTTGGGGATTGGAGAACAGCGGACCTGACTGAATTATGCCTGCCTATTCAGCAGCTGCTGGGACCTGGAGGAGGAAGAGCAATAGATATGCAGCTCATTGACCTGCCAACAGTTCTGTTCAGCACTGTCTACAGAAAGCATTGTAAATAAAATATCAGCATATTTTGATAAATGCAAAAAAGTACAGGAAGTTGGAAACATGTAATTTTATTAAGTAGACCTGGGTTTGAATGGTAGTGTCACAAATGTAAAAAATCCATGATATAAAAAATGAAATTAATACAATGGATATTCTGTCCTCACAATTGTTTGAGAAATGTTAGTTAAAAAAGTTCAATAAACCTGTGTTCTTGAAAACGCGTGTCTGTTACTGTAAAACATGAAAATAAAGTGCATGACTATGATGTACAATGTGGCCACATTGGCATATGAAGCACCACTCACGATATAACAGTTCTGTAAGCAAAGTCATCACCAAGTTAACGTAACAATGCTCAGCATGGTAAATTAATCAAATGGACTATTATTGGCATCCCATAGACCAACACTGGCAAAGTTATTTCATGTTTGCTAGCGAGCTTTATTTTTTGTTTTATTTTAAGTTCGCCAAAACTTTACGAGTCCATTTTAAATCCATGAATCTGAGTTTTTCCTCTGTAAGGATTATTGTTGGGCCTACCTTAGAATATAAAGCGCCTTCGGGTGACTGCTGTTGTGATTTGGTGCTGTATAAATAAAATTGAACTGAATTGCTGTAGCTCAGTTTTTTCAGCTGTAACATTTAAAGCATTTCTTTTACCAAGTTGTTAAAAGAAGGAGGTTTGTCTAATTTCCAGTGGAGAAGAATAAACCTTTGAGCCGTGACTGAGGCGAAAGCAATCGCTTTTAGCTGTGGTGACGAAACCATAACAGCTTGGGCAGGAATCCTAAAGGTGGAGATGTGGGCCGATGGTGAAATTGTTCTGTTGCATGTGTATGAAAGACCTACACATTCTTGTGAATTTGTGTAGCCGAGGGCACCCCCAAAACATATTCCCTAATGTGGTTGGAACCTGATTGGCATCTTGCACATGCTACACTCACAGTTGGATACATTTTTGCTTGTCTGTAACTAAGTACTCTCTTAAATTGTATCAAACATTGTCTAATACAGAAAGCTCTAGACAGAGCTGCCAGAATTCTTTGGGAATTTCCATTTTGAGATCCTTTATTCATGTTAATCTAGTTTTTTCCCAGCTCGGTGAATCTTGAAATAATTTATTCAAATATTGCCTTTTGCACAAGGGTCCAAATCAAGTATGTCATCAGTAACTGAATGATCTGGTGGTTGTGAAAGTCTGAAGTGCTTACTAGTAAAGCTTCAGACTTGTAAATACCTAAAAAAAAAAAAGGTGATGTAAAGGTCGCGGTAGAATTTCTCAAACTACTCATTTATGGCTGATGGGTGGGTAGATATTGATCCATCTGGCATCCAAATTTCTGTTTTATGTTTAAGAGAAGCTTGTCTTAGTTGGCGTTGGAGGCCCAGCTGTGTGGCGCCCCAGCCTACTCCTTGCCAGATATAATGATGGCAAAGGTGTAGGCCAAAGATGAGGACCTGCTGTTACTGAATCCCCAGCTCTCTCTTCCAGGCGGAGCTAGGGCTCCTGCCATAATTCCTCCTTGCTGCAATCAAGACTGCAAAAGTATAAATGAACACATATGGAATTATGTAGTAATGAAAGCCGCCCTTTGCTTTGAGTCCTGCTTTGCTCACTCTTGGCGTTCTCTCCATGAGCTTCATGAGGTTGTCTCCTGAAACGGTTTCCAACAGTCTTGAAGGAGTTCCCAGAGATGCTGAGCACTTGTTGGTCCTTTTGCCTTCATTTCTACATCGCACAAAGAAACGGCAGGTGGAACCAAAGATCTCAAATGTGGACAGACCAAAGCACAGATGTCCTCTGGTCTAATGTCCACTCCTTGTGTTTCTCAGCAGCTGTTTGACCATAGAGGCCTGATTCACACAGTCTCCTCTGAACATGTAGAGATGTGTCTGCTACTGGAGCTCTGTGTGGCATCTATCTGGGCTCTGATCTGAGCTGCTGTTAACTTGTGATTTCTGAGGCTGGTGACTCGGATGAATGTCTCCTCAGCAGCAGAGGGAAGAAACTATATTTTGTGCTTGGGCTTTGAGGCCCACAAATGCCCAAATAAATACATAATTAAATGTGTAATTAATTAATTACAAATTAAAATTGAAATAATTAACTATATCAGTCATTACTATTCCATTAAAGTGTTTATTATTTATTAAATGCTTCAAATTTCTTTAAATGCCTTTGAATGATTTTACATTTTTATTAATTAATGACACTTTAAAAAAATATTTAATGATGTGGCTGTAGCTCAGGAGGTAGGGCAGGGCAGCTGCTGATCAGGAGGTTGGTGGTTCAATCCCTGGCTCCCACAGAGTGGACGAGTATCCCACAGCCAGCTTGGATTAATGCACCTCTTTCTAGATGATACCCATAGGTCAGGTGCTTGGCACACAACAAATACTTCACCTTAGAATGATGAAAAAAATCCGACTTGTGAATATTGTAGTCGCAGTAACACATTGCACATTATGTGTAATATTTTATTAGGAGAAATCAGGACAAAGTGATGCCATATAGGGGGAGACACTTCTTTTTCCATGAAAACAAGCTTGAACACTAACATGAAAATTTTGCATGGATCCAATCTACTTAATATATGATCATCAATTACACAAACACTCCAACCACTTTCTGAACCAGCAAGGCTTCAGATGTCATCGGTGACATCACTCACCCTAATGAAGCAAGCCTCATGACGAAGAATCTTCATAAAAGACTTTCTGGTGACATGTTTGTTTTTTCTTAAGGAAGTACAGGAGAACTTCTGTCGTTTAAAAGATTTAATTTGCTTCAGCACTTGAAATTACAAGTTTACAGCGCTGGACCTCAGAGTGAAATCAGCCGTCTGTCTCACACAGAGGATGACCATCAGAGCGGGCTGTACAGTTTTATAAAACAAGAACAAACAAGTATTGTTATGATTGTCTTCTTCTGGGAAGCAAAGTGGCGGTCCTGCCGTCTCCCTGCGAATCTTCTCTCTCTGTTCACATCTGGCCTTGTCTCGTATCTGCTCTTCTCCTGGAATATAACAGAAAACTCCTCCCTGCCTAACCTTGATTAATATTATCCTACTGATTCTATCTATTATCTAAGTTCAGGATATTCTGAACCCTGATCCCTTGGCCCAGAAATATCATCCTGACTTTTAAACGGTATAATGTGTAAGCATGTTGCAAAACCCTCTGCACAATCACGATAATCCAATTCCCTCTTTAATGAGCACATAGCAATGTGTATAAAAACAGCTTTATTTAATCATTTTATTCCTAATACTGGATTTCTTGACACATACCCCGAAGCCTCAGCACAGTCCGTTCCATCACTAACAAGAGTTATTGGCCAAATTTTGTGAATTTTACATTTTGATTTGTATTTTTTTCCACTTCACAACAAAACATGCTAATTGTCCTGCAGTGTTCAGGATTTTATGTGCAACTGTTTGCAAAAACATCTGGTATTATTAAAACATAAACGTAGCAGTAATTTATAACAAGACTTCAATATAACTAAACAGCACAAGTTAAAGAACAGTTCCTATTTACATTTATGAATATCTTCTTTTTAAAAAGTATATAATATAGCACATGTAAAGTATAACAAAAATGTGTAACAATTTTGTATTAATTTTTTTTTCCTTTCTGTATTTCAACAACCAGTGTTTTTACATGTAAAGGACATCAGACATTGAATAAAGTGAAATGAAACAATAAATCTTTTCATATTTTTCAATAACAGTTCAAGAGTTTGCATTCTTCTCCTGGACCACGGTGTGGATCTTTCTTAAGTTCTGTCGGACTCGAACAAACTCCATCAGCTGGGATTCCTCTCGTACCTCCTCATCTTGTTTTCTCTCTCTCTAAGAGACAAAGAGAAGCACATAGAACTTATTATTGAAAATAAATGACAGAGAAAAAGTAACTTTTTCATGTCATAAAAAGGTCCTTTTTATGACATAATATGTTTATTGTTTATGAAATACATTCTGCGTGAATGTATGCAAATATTAAACGCATTGAGTAAGAAGTGCTTTAACTGAGTTCAGTCCGTTTGCGTTCTGTGTTAATAATGTTCTTCATGATATCTGAAATCCACTCATTTTATCTACAGTCCTTCCTTAGTACAATTATGTTTTATATAGTACCAAATCACAACAGCAGTAACCTCAGGGTGGTTTATATTGTAAGATAAATACCCTACAGTAGTCTTGGAGGAAATGGTCTTGAACCCTACTAGACACTGTTTATAATGGATGATCCGATTAAATGAAGGAACTTACTAAAAGTAGCTAAAGCTGGTGCAACACTTTAAGTTTACTACCTCATGCTGTTTCTGCTGACGTCTGAGTAGGACTTTCTCCAGAGGAGTCCTACTATGTTGTTCCTCATCCTGGTAACTCTGTTCCCTTTTCCTCCTCTCAAGCACCTGCTGAAGTTCTGATCTGCTGCTCAGAGCCAAACCCCTTTATCCATAAAGGAAGCAGAGAAAAACTGCAGTTAACATGAGAATACGGGGCTGTTGAAATGCTACCACACCTACCAGCGGAAGGTGTTACATCAAGAGGAGGTGGGACCTAAGGAATCTTCAACACCTAAAATCTAGACTAACAAAGAAGCAACTAGTAGCTCAGTGTTCCAGCATCAGCAAGCAACTGTTATCACAACTGAAGATTGATGAGGTAAAACTCGAAAGCTACAGCAAGGGGGAGCCATGATGTCAGGTAAAGGCCTACTGGTAAAATCAGACCCTACTGACTGATTTACCAAGACTATGTGAAGTACCTGTTAGGTTTTGTATTGTTGATTGTCATTTATGCTTAGAAATATTTACTCATATATGCTTAGAGGTGTATAATCAATTGTGTAGTGATAGGACTGTGATCTTTAACAGGCTGCAAAGGCTTGGTGTGTATTCCACACTAGAATGCACACCCACATCCTGGGAGCACGAGAGAGGTCGTACCTTCTCTTATTGTTTTATGGTAGGATTAATGTAGTTGCATCTGTTCTAGTCTAAGTGCTTTTTGTTTAGATGAGCTGCAGGACTTCCTCACCGTGTTATCTAGGGTGAGGGGGAGGCTACCCTCTTCCTGACCAAGGATGTATGACCCTTTGATCAGCAGTACCACACACACACACACACACACACACACACACACACACACACACACACACACACACACAGTATTCTTTGTTCACATGTATACCTATGTAAGATGCTATATGTTAATGACCCTATGCATATTCATGTAACCACAATAAAAGGAGTGCTATGGGGAGCCTGGCTGAGAGTCTGACGGAGGTCAAGTGGTGGAACGACACTTGGCTCTAGGCAGGTCTCCCTCATGCATGAGTAAACCAGAGAACTTTGGTGCCTTGTGTCTTGCTTTGCTGTGTAATTATATTGTCTTCAACGTTCCAGCGGATGGGTTCAAGTTACAAACCTATCATTAATTGGTCCTTCGAGCCGGATCCCTGGAATCGCATTCACCGAGGGGAGGAGAGGCACGCTGAAAGACTGACGTCAGCCAGGAAGTTCCTGTGGATTCGCTGTATGTCTTTTCTCCTCGATGAATGGCGATTGGCGGGAGGCTGGTATTACACGCTAAGCAACACCGAGTAAGTTTAGAGTCCAACTCTATAACTGTACGTCTTCGCCGCTCAGTGGGGCGTTGTCCGTGGCCGCTCAGTGGGGCTAAAATTCGCCGTCTAAGTGGGGCGATGTACAAAGCCGCTCAGTGGGGTTTTTTGTACAGAAGCATTAAGTCGCAGAGTTCCGCAGTTCGAACTTTTTTTGGTTCGCCGTCTTAGTGGGGCGAAATACAGACCGCTGTGTGGGGTACTGTAGTGAGTTCTCCACCGCTCAGTGGGGTGTTGAGAAGTTCCGCGGGGTCCAGATTGTGCTGGACAGTAGGCCTATTTTGTGTTGTTGTCATTATTGTTGTCGTTCTTGTTGTGTGTGAGTGTGTGCGGAGTAGAACATGTGGTCTGTGACACCGACTGTTGTTGTTGTTATCATAGGTTTCTAAGCAACCAAGAGTGAGTCGGAGGGAGACAGACGTTTGTGCTGGACTTTGCTCCTGGCAGCACAAAGTATTTATGTAAAAAAGAGAGAGAGCGACGGCTCCTTAGCTGCGCGGGTTTCACGCGGACCTGAACCGTGCGGTTAATCGCAGGCTTATAAATGGAAGAGATTCAAATGTTAGAAGTTTTCAGAAAACACACCAGCCTTGAAGAGCTGTGGAGAAGGCCTGCCACATCAGCAGCACTTAAGATATGCTCTGGTGAATGGCTTTCCCCCACCCCCTTGCTGACACAAAATGTTAACTCTTTAGCTTGCCCTGATCAACAACAGCCTGTGTGCCAGACCATAGACGTAATTGAGGTGGATAGTTGTTAAAAGTAATCTACATTAAGCTTGTGGTTGCTCAAATTCAGTACAATGACATATGAGGTGAAGTGATATAGGCAAATATTTAAACTAATGAAGTGCATAGAGGCACTTGACCTGTGTGAAAGACTGTCGTCTTGTTATGAGCCATTGTTGAGATATGGAGCACACCTGTGAAAACAACTAATATGCTGAACCCTGTATGAAACATCTAAAAGTACATGATGGAGAAGCTGTGTTGAATATGAAAGTGTAAGACTTTGCCGCTGTGGGCAGAGCATGCAACTACTGTGTGATGTTGCGTTGCAGTTTTTTTCTGAGCTGATGAGCAAGCTACACATTATCAGATCAAGAGCTGTCTGGGAACTACTCGAAGAGGGGGAAACAGAGAGTGTGCAGCGTTTCCGTGAGCAGTTTTCCTGCATCTTGACTCGTGTGTAGAGTGTTCATAACATCAGCATCATGTTTTTGTTTATTTGTTTGTTGGGTTGAAAAATAGTTAAATAAACTGGTGATCATATTTACGGATCACCATGGCACATATCATCAGCCATGTGATTTATTTATGCAGATGACAAAGTGAGTGTGAATGTGTCTGACATCACAGTGTTTTTGTGCGCTGTGTAAAAGTAATTGCCTTTGATTGTGTGTGAGAGCGGTGATTCTGCAGGTCACCAGATATTGTAACGAAAAAAAGAAAAAAAAGAGTGAAAAAGAGACAAAATTTACATTGTAGATGAAAAATAATTATAGGAAAAAGGTTTTGTGTTGATCAGCCAAGAACAACTACAATTTCATTTTCTGCTTTTAAGAAAAGACTGTTCACAAAAACACAGACAGAGAGAGAGATGTGTGTTGATTAAGCAGTGATGATAATAATGAACATGTTTTAGTTTGTCACTTTCAGGTGAAAAGCAGACCTGAATCAATTTTCCACATGCAGCGGTCGAAAGAAAGTTATAGTTTAACATCATTGGAAACATGCAGGCCAAGTTTCTGGCTAACTTATTTACAGCGCCATGTGTCTCTCAACCTCACAAGCAAGCAAGCTCTCACCCCTCCCTGAAGACAAGGAATGCAGCTCCAAAGCAATAACATGATAAAGAGACAGCAGCAAGTCCTGAGCAAAGAGTCCCAGCAAAGCAGCAGCAATGTGGACAAACAGCATCAGAGAAGAAGAGCAAACCCATCATCCTGACTGATCGGATGGATGGCACTGTGTTTACAACAGGCTGTGACTTCACTGTGCATGTGAAGAAAACGTTTGAGGAGAACTGAACAGTTGGAGTTTGACATTTGCCACCTGTGGAGTAAAATGGCAAGAAGAGACAGTGGAACACAGGACAAAGCTGAAGGAGAACTGCCGGCTGTTGGACTGTTGAAGTGGGAGAGGACAAAAGAGTGAGAGGACAACAGAGTGAGAAGACTAGGTGAGAACACATAGGAATTATTTAATGTGGGAAATCAAAATTTGGGTTAGCAAACCTGGGGAAAAGAAAACTGACTGCTTAAGTTGGAAAATTGTGAAGGGGTCTGAAACACTGCGAAAATAGAAACATATACAAAATCACACAAACAAGCAGAACATGCATTAACCCTACTAACAATTCCAAACACAAGAGAGCTTATGAAGATTAGACAACATCTTCAGCATGTGAGTCTGTTTATCATCTTGTCCAAGTCACTTAGTGTGATGCAAAAACCAGTGGACTCATAGCACAGTAGTTAAGAAATGATCAAATAGCAGAGAAATGTGTAGGAAAGGCAGCTTTAAGAACATGCTCTGCTGGATATGCAGCTCCACAGACATGCATTAAACCTGCCTAATAACACAAACACACATGCAATGAAAATTAGCTTGTTATCTTTCATCAGTGTTAAAATAGTGTCAATTTAGCAGACACTTGTTATCAAATGCTGAATTTATCCAATGCAAAAAATTGACTCTCTAGGTTGCAGGACAACAGTTTAACTTTTGTGGGGAAAAAGATTCTGGTTTGACCAACCAGTGATCAGACAATAAATTTAGTTGTTAATATAGTAAATTGGGAGAAGCTTCCTGCTTGATTGATGCAGCAAGTAATTTACTGTATGAGGGAAATTCTCTTTTAGTGATAACATTTTGAACATGCTTTTCTGTTGTCCTGTCAACTTAGTGGGTTAATAGCTGATATGCAAATTAGTTGATCGTTCTTAGATTAAGGAAAGGTGACTGAATTCTAGCACGAGTGAATGGGATGTGTTGGAGTTGTTGTGTGTTGAGTGGAGACTCTAAAACACTGAGTTTCCTGTTTTGATGTGCGAGTGAATCCTGTATTTAGATACACAACTCTGAATACGTCAGAACAAACTTCTTTTGTGAAGTGCATGACAGCATGTCACATGTTTTATGATGAAGGGAAAAAGGAAAATTGAATAAAATAGATCTGTGGCCTAAATGAGTGAAGAGCACAGACCTGGTGATTAAACTCATAGCTAATAAGACATTAGGGTTATGTTGTGTGTTGTGCAGTTGATGGTTGGTTTGGAGTGAATCTAGCTGATGATTCTTCTCCTGTTGTGAAGTTGATGAGGAGTTTGTGTCATGACTTAACAAGGCCTTTTTATTTTGATACTTTCACAGTGCACTGAGAGTTTGGTTTGATAATCTTTGTTATTTGTTATTTTTATCTTTTGAACAGGCACTGATTTTGTTTGTTTATTTTTTTCTTTAAGCAGATCTGCACGTCAGAAATTAAAAGTGCTATACGACCTGTCGAGAAAACCGTTACAAGTGAGTTCTCCACATTAAAATGGGTTCTGGAGAAGGCCACTTATTGGGACAATATTAAATAAAAGTCCCGGCCTAAAAAGGATACAGCGATGTAATCCCATCTAAAGTTCTTTTTCTTTTTGAGATGACGTCATTTTGCTGAGAGTGGAAACTAAATGCGACAATCGATTCCACTATCAGCAAAGAAAGAATGAATGAATGAATGAATGAATGGAAATAAAAAAACAAACTGACTGACTGGTAAAAGCTGACAGGACTTGACCACGACTCAAGGTTAACCTCCACCTAGACAGGACAAAAGGGTGGATGAATTTATGTGTTTTTTGTTACAGGAGCAGAAAGATGACAGCAACATCCGAGGTTGCGTGACGATTTAACCCTTTAAATGCCATTTTTATGTTTGTGAACTTTGAAAATTTAACCTTTTTAGTTCAAATTCTCTGTCTGTGAATTTACCATGTGTGTGTTATTCATAGGCTTGTGTTGCTCACAACTGTGACAAAGTATGCATACGCCTGCGCAAGCGCTGATATTGGCATTTTCTTTTCTTACAGCATGCCAGTTCTTCATGTGAATTGATGATGTGGCTTATACCAGGATAACTGGTTGATGTTTTTTCCTACTACAGGTTTTCTGGGTTTATGTGTGAGGAAACTGTGTTTACAGGTTATGAGTGGTGATGCTGTTACACTGTGTTTTTGGGACAATGTGACGGTTACTTTGATGATATGAATAACATTTTTTCCACGGCTATGGATGGTTGACTTTATGGCCTTTTTATGGCACCTCTGGAACCTGCTGACCTGCGTCTGACCACAGTCGATGTGTGTTGCTAATGTTTGTTTTTCTGAGACTGCATGTACAAGATTCGGCTGAAGCAGACAAGTGACATGACAAAAATATATAAGAGATGCAGTGTTTATGGAATAGTTAATATGGGCTCATTTGCTGGCCACTTTTGAGCCCATAGTGATATATGAGTGGAGTGACTTTGCTTAAGGGAAGTCACCGATTACATTAATGTTAATTGAGCACATGGGATGATCCATGTCTGAGGCAAATTAGGGAAATACTTGTAGTTTCCTGATTTGAGAAAACCTGCACATGACACTTGTCTTGCTGATGTTGAATGCTTATTGTTTTTATGATATAATTGTTTATAGGTGTGAAGTTTGATTTCACTTCCAGATTTAGCTTTCCAGGCCATGATGGTGTGTATGCAGGCTCCTGGCAGAGCCAGGTGTTATGCAAAACACACTAACATTTTGCAGGATTATAGGTCCAGGGTGGTGCTGTGGTGATTTGTGTGATTAGCCGTTTATTTACAAGTATTAAACCTATGCAAGTGGTGCACCCATGTTCAGATGAGGCTTTGATGGCCTATAAGTGAAGTTCACTGAACTAAAGAATGTGGTTTGATGATTGTTGACATGCTCTCCAAATAGAAGTTTTCTGAAATACAGATGCAGCAGTGAGAAGCGAGAAACATTCCAGGCATAGCTGAGCCCAGGCAGTGGTTGAGGTCAAAGGTCAAGCTGGTTGGGGCCCATCATGAGATCAGACCTTGGAGCCACAGCAAGGACCATTTTAACTGCCTGCAAAATAGCGGAGAGACCCTCCTGGATTTATCAGAGCCACTGCAAAGAGGTCGAGGTCCCAGGAAACCCCGGTACCCTCAAGACAGCACAATAGAGAAATCTCACACTTGGTTGTTTCAGTGGTGAGGGGGGAGTGCTGATTGAGCCCCCGTAGGGTAAGCTCGCACTTCAACCTCCAGCCTCTGATCAACTCTAGGGCAACCAAGTGCGAGGCGTGACGGACCTGTGTGCGACCAGGACCCTCTTGGTTACCTTGACTACGACGCTCATCCTTATAGGACCCCAGCTGGTGCCGGAAACAGCTGAACCAGGAGGAAGGCAGAGGAGATGGACACATGACAACTCTCACCTAAGAGAGACAGATCCAGCAGGCCCAAAATCAGGACTATGCATGACGAGAAGGAGTGCCTGAGAGGATCGTCCACAGGATGGGAGCTGAGGCCAGGAGAGAGGCTTGAGGAGGATCAGAGATCATCTTCAGCACAGCAGACATCACACAGAGAGCTGTGCTACTGAGCTTCGAGGAGATCAAGAGGAGACTTCCCACAGCAAGATTTTAAATAAAATGAAAGATTCAATATTGACGCTGAGAAAGACAAGTAAGGTGTACGACGTGCTCTGCCTTAAATCTTCAGCAGCGTTGGGATATGAAAACTCGAGGGATGAGGGGAGCGTGCCAAGCTCCATCGACAGCGCAGAAGGAGTTCGAGGATGACATCATGATTCTGTGAAAGCACAGGAACCAGAAGCTATGGTGGTGATAACAGCAGTTTCCTATGAACATCATCTAATGCTGTGCCACCATACTGTGCATACGATGACACTCTGAAGGCTGCTGGGATCATAACAGCAGTAAGACAACTGAACCCTGCACCCTTTCCACAGAGGTGTTTCTCTGCAGAGCGTGGACAATTAAGGAGTCATAAATATCCCCCTCACAGGACGAAGGCTTGAATGAGGTGATGGGGGTTGGTAGAGGCCATAAAACTAGAGTGCTGAGAGGTCTGCAGCTTTGGAAATAGCTGAGACCCATGTTGACAAACAACAACACTAACTGGTATGTTTGAATGTTTATTCTACATACATTTGGACTCTGGTCCTATGGACAATGAAACAACTGGAAGAGACATTATGACGCCCTGCAGAACTCAAACCACTCTGCAGAGACATGTGATGTGCACACCTGGAGGAAGCATCACCAAGCTGAGATGTTTTTGAAAATGTTACTTTCTTAGTTTCACTATTAAATCAACAATTTCTTTGGTTGCTCGTAAGATGCAGTTTGCCATGAGATGAGCTCAATGAATGGGATAACTGCTAATACATTTGTTAAACTGTACTTTTACAGTAATTTAGGGTGATTTGACATATGCTGAGTATAAAAAGGTTTGCATTGAAACTGTCAGACATGAGGTATTCATAACTGGGAACTTTTCAAGCATAAAGGTCAAAAAGGGGGGAATGTTAGGTTTTGTATTGTTGATTGTCATTTATGCTTAGAAATATTTACTCATATATGCTTAGAGGTGTATAATCAATTGTGTAGTGATAGGACTGTGATCTTTAACAGGCTGCAAAGGCTTGGTGTGTATTCCACACTAGAATGCACACCCACATCCTGGGAGCACGAGAGAGGTCGTACCTTCTCTTATTGTTTTATGGTAGGATTAATGTAGTTGCATCTGTTCTAGTCTAAGTGCTTTTTGTTTAGATGAGCTGCAGGACTTCCTCACCGTGTTATCTAGGGTGAGGGGGAGGCTACCCTCTTCCTGACCAAGGATGTATGACCCTTTGATCAGCAGTACCACACACACACACACACACACACACACACACACACACACACACACACACACACACACACACACACACACACACACACACACACACACAGTATTCTTTGTTCACATGTATACCTATGTAAGATGCTATATGTTAATGACCCTATGCATATTCATGTAACCACAATAAAAGGAGTGCTATGGGGAGCCTGGCTGAGAGTCTGACGGAGGTCAAGTGGTGGAACGACACTTGGCTCTAGGCAGGTCTCCCTCATGCATGAGTAAACCAGAGAACTTTGGTGCCTTGTGTCTATCTTTGCTGTGTAATTATATTGTCTTCAACGTTCCAGCGGATGGGTTCAAGTTACAAACCTATCAGTACCAACTACAGATGTATATGCAGCACAGACAATCTCTACTGCAACCATCACTGCAACCAAATAACTTATCTAAAACCACTGGAATGCTTGGTTACAAGGACCCACAATGAGGAGGACCCTCCATGGAGACGGATATGCGATGCCAAGATCAAGGCAACATGGGGAGAAATTCCAAAGCTAGCTATTGGAGCTGTAGAGCACTGCCAAGTAAAGACTCATATCCCTGGCTAGGATCATGAAGAGGTATACAATGGAGACAGAATTCAGGAAAGTCAAAGTCAGAGTAAACTTCATCCTGTCATCTCTGCTATATCCAGTGCAGCATACAGAGAAGCAAGACGACAGGGCTCCGGTTACATCAGTGGAAAAGGGCTAATAAATAGATATAAAAAGGAGTACGAAAAACAAATATACACTTAAGTCTTAGGGGATCAAGAGAAGTTACAATTTAGAGTTTGGAGTGGTTTAAAGTCACCAGCTTGTAAACCTGGAGTAAAACATTTGTCTATAAAGCAGCATGTGGCGGTGGTGCCAGTGTCCGGCAGCTCCGCCTCTGTCAGTGCGCCCCAGGGTGGCTGTGGCTACAATGTAGCTGCCATCACCAGTGTGTGAATGGGTGGATGTAGTGTGAAGCGCTTTGGGGTCCTTAGGGACTAGTAAAAGCGCTATACAAATACAGGCCATTTACCATTTACCATCTTACAGAGGGAGTGGTGTGTAAAGTGCAAAAGAGTCTGTTAACAGTTTGTGTGGGGGTGTGTTGTGGGGGGAGATGGGGGCCTGGTAGTGAGTTCAGGAGTCTGATGGCTTGTGGGAAAAAGCTATTCCGTAGTCCGGAGGATCAGGCCCCGATGCTGCGGTAGCGTCTGCCAAATGGAAGGAGAGAAAAGAGTCCATGTGAGGAGTGTGAGGGGTCAAGCACAATCCAGGAGGCCTTACTGATGCAGCTGCTTGGTCCAGGCTTGTACTGTGTGATGGCCTGAATGCCCTGCCATAAACTGCGTGAGTCTTTTGTGTTGTGGACGTGGCTCTGGATCTTTTGTGCATGCACACGCTTTGCATGTCGGATGGCGCGAGAGAGGTGGGCTCTGGCTGTTCTGAGAGCCGGTTTATCTCCAGACCGGAAAGCAGCATCTCTCTCTCTCAGACATGCACGTACTGCTGCAGTGAACCAGGGCTTCTCGTTGGTTCTCGTGGTGTGTTTTTGGAGACCATTACATCCTCTGTGCACTTACTGATGTAGCAGGTCACAAATTCAGTGAACTTGTCCAGGTCCAGGAGGCCGTTTCGTGTGGCTGCTTCTTTAAACATGCTCCCGTCTGTGCGCACGAAGTAGTCCTGAAGCGCTGCCAGCTACTCTCCACTGAGACATCCAAGGTATACTATCAGTGTATACAGCCCAACTGAGACCGAGCAATATCAGAAGAGCATATGGCAGAATGACACAACATATTGCACCAGTGCTTAGTGGCTAGTGGAGCTAAAAGCAGACTACAGTAACCTCCATAAACAGGATTGAGTATCCATCGCAGTGGCAGATATTCAAGTAGGTGTCCCAAGCAGGGGGAGATTGACAGTATCAGCCCCTGCGATGATCCACATCTACTGGCTAAAGAAAACAACAGATGCAGCAATTCAGCAGCAGAGGCTGGGGCTGAGTCATCCAGGACAGAGTTAATGAATTGAATGTGTTTTTCAACAGATTCGACACTGCAGTGAATGCTCACCCCCCAACAGCCTTACCTGTAGTCAGCTACATCCACAGCCATACCACTCTCTCTCCCTCCCTCTCCACATTGCACCGTTGCCTCCTGTAAAAGTCCTGACGCCCCTCTATCACCCCACCTATCTTTTTCACTCAAGACCAGGTTCAGAGACAAATGAGAAGACTCCACTCAGGCAAGTCTACTGGACCAGATGGGGTGAGTCCTGTCTCCTTAAGACCTGTGTCCCCACAGCCAAATGGGAACCGTGAAGCTGCCACTAGGAAAGCAGCAACCACAAAATATCTACAGACAGTAAGGCAAATCCTGAGATGTCAGCTGAGTGGGAAGAACAAGACAGAGGTGGGACCACGTCATTGTTTTGGATCCAAAGCAGCTGCTTTGAGGTACACTGGATCTGAGGAGGCTGCTCTAGCCATTCGCACACTGATAATGATTCCAAGAAATCTTTTGTTCAAAGATGCTTGGAAACTCCTTACCAGGCCATTCAGGAAATTGACTTGAGGCTTAAGTTTTTTAAGGTGGTGATTGAGGAACAGTATGGATGGACAGCACTAATTGCGACTTTGTTCTTACCTTGTGTCAAATATGTTGTTTCTTCAAAAGGTTACAAGATGTCCACCATCTTCAACAGGATAAAATAGGAAACTCAACACACATGCAAAGACACAGACTCAGAGAGACGGGCTTTACACAGTGACCTGACTACACTGGAAACAAGGGAACACACAGGCAGGGATAGCAAGACACAGAACAGAGGGAGCACAGAGAAACATGAGGGGCAAAGGGAAGAAAACCAAAACACCGACAGCAATAATGTGGCAAGTAAATAATAAACAATTCAACTCACTGGGTCGCAGACCATGACATAAACTTTATTATCTTTATTTTACTCCAAATCTAAAGGCTTTTCAAGTAAACAGTTTCAAGTTCAGTTCAAGTTGCAAGCCATCGGTGTAAAAGTCCAAGACAAGTCACAAGACTTTTTTCTTTTCAGTCATATGACTCAAGTCCACACCTCTGGAACAAGATCCCAGCAGTCAACTGTGGGGATGAACAAAAAGTATTTTACCAGCATAATATAATCTGCAGTATGATCATTGCTTTAACAATGTAGTAGATAGCTTTAAGATGGCCTTAAGATGTTTATGATGATGTTAACTTTGTATTTCAGGTGCAGTTATAACCATTTTATACATATTGCATATCTGTGCTTATTTGAGTTGATGTTCAGGTTCATTAATGGTTGTGAGCTTCATCGAGTGAGAGTGTCTAGATGATCCATGTTGAGGGAAAACTAGAACATAGAAGGAATTGCAGTACATGCTTACACAACAGTTCATTTTAATATCTTTTATATGTTCATATTCTTGTATTAAGCTTTAAGTAGGGGTTCGTGATTAAAACATTTATTTAGTAGAGGACACATACATAGTTTCAGTTGTTGCATATCAGAGTGGCTTCTGTCTCTCTGTCTGGTTAGAGGTCAGGAGCTAGTCGCGAGGTGAAACAGGGTGCAATTGTGGTTAGCACACAGACACACACTTAGTTAGAGAATCATTTATAGGTGAAAGTTTAATCATGTTTTGCTGGGGTTGCAACAAGAGCAGTTTGTCGCAGAACTGCTGCGAGCATCCGGCAGTGACAGGAAGCACCTGTTGTGAAGATAGGAGACAATTGTTCTTTTAAACGGTGTCAAAAGTCGTTGTGGTTTTGATTTGATCTATGTATAAAATGTATCTGTGACGTTGAAGGGGCGTCATTAAATTTAAGCCCTGACGGTATAAATATCTGTTTAATGCTTTGAGTAAGTTGAAGATCAATTGCTGTTTCCTTTGATCTTCCCACATGTGAATTAAAATCTTCGTTTGACTTCACCCGGCCGGACCAGTGTGGTTATTTTTCGATCACCTCTTGTACCCTTCCTCAATTTTTGGATCTTAACATTTGGGGGCTTCGTCCGGTGGTTGAGTAAGGGAGAAAAGTGGAGGTGTGAACGGTGGTCCGAGGTGGTCAGACGGGCAGACTTGGCCAGTGGTCAAAAGTGAGTGGACGCACGCCGGCGCATCATATTTAAAAAGGTAAGACACTACCTGTTGAATTATTTCCAAAGTGTGTCAAATTGGGCTGTGAAAATTAAAAGTCTACTCACTGAAATTACTGGTGCATGTCTGTTTTGATTTTGATGAAAAATCTCATGAGTTGAAGCAGTTAGAGTTCTGCTAAGAAGAATGAAGAAATGAAAGCAGTAAAGTCTGCTAAAGCAGTTAGAGTCTGCCAGGAAAGGTTTAAATACTGGGTTGAAGTCCCAAAGAAATTGAGTTAGAGTCTCAAGTAGTTTGGTAGGGTATTTGGTCATTTTGTGGGTTAAAGTCCCGGTTGGTCATTAGGTCAGACCTTTGTGGGTCAATTTGTGGGTTAGAGTCCCCATTGTCCATCAGGGTCGATCTGCCTCAGTTATACACTTGTTTTGGGTGTTGATTGTTGTTTCAAAATATTATAAATTATTCTAGAACGGCAGTTCGAGTCTGCTAGGAAGCGCAGAGCCCGGAGGTTACGCTCCCTCCTTGTCGTGGACGCGCGACATTGACCTCTCGGCGAAGAGGGATAGTTCAGTGTGGTTTAGCTGTGGGGTACAGGGCATCCCGGAATTAAGCTAGGAGTTAGAATCTCCTTACCGTTTGGAACGGTATCTGCGCTTTTTTGGGCAGCAAAGGTTGGACCTTGGGTGTTGGACACTTTTAAATTGAGTTAGGGATTTTAGAAATGAGGCCAGAAACAGTTAAAGTCTTGATACTGGTTAATTGATCGCAAAAAACTCAGGGAGTTTATCGGTTACACTGTTATGTTAAATTTGTCGAAATTCGATAGGTGTTAAAAGGT
The DNA here is from genome assembly GCF_041146795.1 of Maylandia zebra. Classification (NCBI taxonomy): domain Eukaryota; kingdom Metazoa; phylum Chordata; class Actinopteri; order Cichliformes; family Cichlidae; genus Maylandia; species Maylandia zebra. Next base: position 60,561,390 of record NC_135169.1, read on the forward strand.
TTAAAATCTGTGCAGTTGTAAATATAAGACGTCTCTGTAATGAAAAAAGATCTCTGTGGGTTGAGTCGGCAATGCACTGACTTCCTGCTGCTATTCTTAGATGAAGAGTGTGTGTGCATGCAAATGAGGCAGCTGATGCAGAGCGCATGAGAGGACTATGCTTTCGGTTTTGTGTGTCATTCAGCTCTATAACTATTGTTTGCAAATGTGGATAAATGTCTGCAATTAAAATGCTGGCTTAGTAAATAATAACATTGTAAATATATGAATGGTGACAGCGTTTCAAAATAGAATATAAGAATTGTTTGTGTTTAAAACCAACGTTTAGGTAAGAAGATTTAAGGTGGATTTGAAGGCATAAACAAAAAATAAAAGGGTTACAGTCTGCAAGTGTTGTTAATTTATGAGCTGACTGGATGCAGAGTAAGTGGAGTGGTCATCCTGAGAGGATTGAATGATGCTCTAACTCTGTGGTCAAGTCAGACATAGGCTTTAAGCAACCATGAGCCACTAATAAGCGTGACAGATTAATGAGTATGTGTAAATTGAACTTGTTAAATAGCTTTGATAGGAGTAACTCAATGAACACGCAATAAAGTGGACTTTTTAGGGGTAGTTTACCACTGATACCATAAAAAGCAACTTAATTAGTAGTTCAATAACAAATTTTAAAGATAACCTTTGTTATTTGATAAGAGAGAGAAAATTCAGGTTAAATATAGTGAATAAATAAGGAAATGTTAATCTCTGCGTCATTCCACACTGAAATTTCAATTGTAGGGGATCATTTGGAGGTGAATTGTGTAGGACACGGGGAGACAGAAGAATCTCCCCATGAGTTTTCAGTGTGCATAGAAATTGAGGAGGCTGAACTGGAAGCCTGCCTGGGTCGTTGTTTTTGTTTATTTGAGGGTCTGCTGGAAGTTTGTGAAAACGACCACCTTGATATGTGGGAGCCTTCTCGGGCAGCGATTTTTTTGTTAAACATGTGGCAGGCTGTGCAAAATGGAGAAAGTTTTGACATAATGACATAAAGGTGATTTCTTGGTTTTAGATTTATTAGTACGGGACAAGTTGAGGGACCCTTGAGGGTGTGTTGCTGTAAAGTATATAAGGGACGCGCAGCGCCGTTAATGGGTTTAAAATAAATGAAAAAACACTAATCCGAGGAACTATTGGAGAGGTAAGTATACGGAGGTGAGCGCGTTGCGCATAAGGGTTGCTGGTGTCATATATTAACACTTTGAGGGTGAATAATTTTGATTGAGTGTCAACGCTTGAGAACGCGAGGACAGCGTCTAAAGTGCTGGGTTAAACTTTGTGTGTCACCGAGCAGGGGAAGAGGAGCCAGTGGTTGCGAGAACAGCGAGACGAAGACTGAAACCGAAAGTTAAGCGTGTCTGGGTGACCTAGACCAAGAAGGTGGAGTCGACCAACGCTATTGGAAGAGGTAAGTCTGTGTTTCAGAGAATGGCTGACAGCTCGGGTGCGACACCTAGTGGGAAAAGGGGATGCAAACCTCTGAAGGATCAGCTTGAACAGCTTAAGAAAGCTATTCGTTTGGCTTCCCCTGGAGCTTTAAAAGCAGCAGAGAAAGAGTGCCAAGCGATGGAGGTTGAGGTAAGCAAACTTATTACATCCCAACAGAAAGGGCTGGGTGATAAAATAGCTCTGAGCCAGGTGTTAAAAACTGAAGGAGAGAGATGTGAACAGAAATTGAAACAATTTGAAGAAGAGTCCAAGGGACATTCAGTAAACAGGAAAGCCAGAGGAGAAATTAAGGATCTAAAAGAAACTCACGCCAGGTGCTGTAAGTGGCTGCTCCTGTGGAGGGCAGCCTCTTCTTGGATGACTGAGGAGGAGGATGACACAGGAAAATCAGGAGACATGGTGAGTATAATGGAGTCTTTGAAACATCTGAAGGAGGAAAATAAAAAGCTAGAGGCCCAAGTGAAGGACTTGACTCCGAAGGTAGAAGAGGCTAACAGGAATTACACACCGAAACTATATCCTTGGGCTGAATTGGCACGTTGTGCACCACCACCACCATATGTCATGCCTGTAATGACCCTTGGAGGGGGACAAGTTCGTGGTCCTGATGGACAGACTGGAGTTGTCCTTGGCGGAATAGCAGATGTTGAATATACTACTACTCCCCTGAATATCCCCGAAGAAGGGATAAGGGCAGTGGAATGTCAGTCCCAAAATGTGGGAGGGACAATGATAGCCTCAGCTGCAGATGAAGGCTCGACCTCGCCTCCCAGTTTGGTGGATAGTGGAAACATCATACGGGCCGAAGTATCTACAGTGGAACAGCCAAAGCAGGACGGGGAGGCCAAAAGGACCCCTAGAATGAAGGACAAAATACCACAAGGAGTGATAACCAAGGGAGAACATTGGGAAGGAGAAGTGTATGGACAAATGCATGAGCCCCCACGTGCGTTAATAGAGGCATTAACGGTATTGGAGGTTATAAAGCAGAGAGTAATGCAGGGAGGGCCAGAAGAGGAGAATGAAGACCGTGCGACGTCATCAGAAGAAGAGGACGAGGAGGAGGACAAAGATGGAGGACCTGAGCCCGAACCAAGTACAAGCCTAATTTTGAGGAAAAGAAGTGTGAAGAGAGACCAAGCACAGAGACAGCCCATATTTAGGAGCTCAAAGGGAAAGGGAAAGTCGAGGAAGAGTAGAAAAGTGAGTTTTGAACAAGGAGCTCCTGACCCTGGTTTAAATCTGCCTCTAATAGCAGGTCCAAAGAACGAACCAGTTTATCGCGCCTATAAGGTGAGAGATTTGGAAGCATTGGTTAAACAACTTCCACCAATAACTGAGGGAGGAGCTAGTTGGTTGAGAAGGCTGGGCGCGTTGACCGAAGGAGAAGAATTAGCGCTGGGCGATTTTCGCGCTTTGGCCGGACGTTGTATGCTGGGTGGTGGGTTAGCAGATGTAGAGCAGATAGCTCAAACAACCAGATATGCAAATGACCTACAATACCATGAGGTGCAGAATGACTTAGCAGATGCAGTCCGGGAGAAGTACCCAACTCCTAACTCTGGAGCCATTCCAAAAATTATTTGGGATCCCAAAAACACACCCAGAGAGTTTTTAGCTAAAGCAAAGGAACAATGGTTGTTAGAAACAGGAATACATCCGGGGAAGGAGGGTGAAAGTAGAGCGTGGTTTCGTTCGGCAGTGCTGGCAGGGCTGCCCAACCAGGTTGCAGTTGACTTGGAAAAGAACCCAGATTTTGCCGTTGCAGACTCGGTGCAGTGGGAGAGACATGTGACCCACAGACTTCAGCAGGAACAGGATTTGGCAAACAAACAAAAGAAAGAGTTGGAGGAGGCACAGGCGCAGCTGGTAAAGATACAGCTGACGGAGGCGAGAAACAAGGCAGGTGACAGAAAGAAAGAGGATAAAGAGAGCGCAAGGAAAATAATGGTGGCAAGGCCTCAGCCCGATCCTGTGCCTGACTGGCCAGATCAGGATCCGGGTCTCTACCCTGATGACCGTTGGCCCGGCAATGCACCAAGGCAGCGTCAACCCGTAGGGAATTGGGGGACCGGTGGACCGCAGAGAGGGCGTGGTGGATCCGTGAGGGGAGGACAAAGGGCTCGGAATCCAGGGAATCCTAATAATGTGTCTTGGACTGGCTGTTACAGCTGTGGAGCAGAAGGACACTGGTCCCGAGAATGCCCTGAATGGCAGCGAAATTATCAGAGGCGAGGCTATCAATCCCAGGCACGAGGAGGCCCAAGACAAAGAGCTGCTTACAGGGGAGCACATCAAGCTCCAAACCCGAATGCAGCACCAGCCGCCCAGTACCCGGTAGCTGACTGGGGCTGGGAGGGGGAGCAATACTGACGGAGCCCGGAGAAACCGAACAGCGTGGGAATGGCAGAACCCATGCTGTCGATGACCGTGGAAGGCACTGAATTGCCTTTCCTGGTGGATACTGGAGCAACATACTCAACATTGAAAGACACACCAGATAGTGCAACACTCTCCTGTCACACAGTTAATGTGGTAGGCTTTTCCGGGATTCCAATGACACTGCCATTGACGGATCCAGCATTGACAAAGCTGGGAAAACAGACTTTGAAACACCAATATGTGGTGTCCTCACAGGTGCCTGCAAATCTCATGGGCAGGGACCTGCTTGTGAAACTGGGAGCTACAATCATGTGCTCACCAGATGGACTGATTGTTACTCTGCCTGGAGGAAAAGAATTCCCGTGTCTGGGATCACCTTCAAAGACTCAATATCTAGTCCAGAACTCTGAACAACCCACTGCCGAAATCTACTGGGGGAGGCTAGTGGAAGAAGGCATTCTGAGACATTATCAGCTATGGAAACCCTGGATAATGAGCCTGGCCGTCTATTCCCCTCCGCGAGATCCTTTCCACGTTACACTCTTTTATGATAGGGAAGATAACGATATCTATCGGGAACAATTCCAGTCTGATCTTGAGGGACAGACGTGGAATGTGCAAACACATAACATTTATGTTGGACCAGAAGGTGTGGCCGCGGCTGTGAAATTTACTGATGAACAACTGCCTTGGTACAATGTGGGAGAGGATTCAGCCCCTCACATTACATTGGCGGTCCACGAGGGTCATGGGCCAAGAGATCTGGGACCGATGGTCAAGCGGGCGCTGGACAACGCATGCTGGCAAAGCACCCAAATTCCAAATGTCTGGTATGCACCAAAATGTAAAATATATCGCATAACTTGTTTGTCCAACGATGCAGTGATCTTAGAACATAAAGAAATCTCCAGAATACATGGCAGGGAAAGAATGGATCATCCTGATGCAGTAGCTGAGCTCTCAAAATTGCCTGATACTTTGTGGTCCGCAGGGCCCACAGATGTAGGTTTAGCTAACTGTTCGCCTGTCCTGTTCCAGCTGAAGTCTGACATACCAATTAACAGACCACAATATAAGCACAAAACTGAAGCAGAAGAAGGTATAGCTGAAACCATTGAAGGACTGTTGAAGGCAGGAGTGCTTGAGCCCTCATGGTCATTTTGGAACACACCTATTTTGCCAGTGGAAAAACATGGGACAGGGAAGTACCGTATGGCACATGATTTGAGAGCAATAAATGCCATCCTGAGGACTGACACTGTGCCTGTACCAAATCCCTACACGGCTCTGACCGAAATTACTGGGGACCAAAAGTGGTTCACATGTATTGACCTAGCGAATGCATTCTTTTGTCTCCCACTGCACGAGTCACTCAGAGACATTTTCTCATTCACATACAGAGGCCGGAAATTTAGGTACACACGCCTACCACAAGGCTTTGCACTCTCACCAGGAATTTTCAATCAGGTGTTGAAAGAGGCATTGTCCCCATGTCAACTGCCAGAGGGCTGTACATTAATACAGTATGTTGATGATCTTCTTATTGCAGCCCCGTCAGCAGCGGCCTGTACGGCAGCATCGCTCGTGGTGTTGAACAGATTGGCGGACTGTGGCTTCAAAGTGAGCAAAGAAAAACTGCAGTTGGTCCGGCCAGAGGTAACATTCCTGGGCCGGGTGGTCGCACACAGATCAGAAAGCCCAAGTTGAAGGAAAAATCAGGGAAGACCTGAAGGCAGAGCCCATATATGGAGCTGAGGATTGGTTCACAGATGGATGCTGCCACAGAGATGAAGAAGGATTGAAAGCGGGCTATGCAGTAGTCTGTAGAGTAGGAACTGAGTTTCAGGTGAAAGAAGCAGGAAAAATTGAGGGACAACAGTCGGCCCAGAGAGCTGAAGTGATAGCCCTAACTCGAGCCCTGAGGTTGGCTAAAAACATGAGAGTGAACATCTACACTGACTCAGCATATGCGTTTGGAGCAGCTCATGTGGAACTGGCTCAGTGGAAGAGAGCCGGGTTCAGAACGGCCACTAATGCACCCATCTGTCACAAAAAGGAAATGGAGGAACTGGAAAAGGCCCTGGAGGACCCAGACGAGGTAAGTATTATAAAATGCAAAGGCCACTCACAAGCAGACAGTATGGTGGCAAGAGGAAATCAGAAAGCTGATGAAGCCGCAAAGGAAGCAGCGGGCTACAAAGGACAGAGACAGCTGGTGCAGGTAACCCCAGAAGAGGAGGTTAGCACTAACAGCATGGAAGAAGTTAGACAGGCTCAGGAGGAGACATCCCCAGAGGAAAAGGGGGTGTGGGAAAACAAAGGAGCCTGGCAAGATGGCGGTTTGTGGAGGGGGCCAGATGGGCGTCCCGCTTTAACGGCCAAAATGGCGGAACAGAAGGTGAATGAGGCTCACGGGCTTGGTCACGTGGGAATGAAACAGATGGAGAGAAATTTGTGCCGATGGTGGCATCCTGATTTGAGAAGGATGATACTGGAAAAGGCCAGAACGTGCCTAATTTGTGGGGCACACAACCCAAAGCCAGCAGTAAAACCTGAAGCTGGTAAGTTTCTCATGCCAGAAAGGCCAGGAGAAGAGGTCGTGATTGATTATACCGACATGATTGATACAGGCCCAGGTGGGGTGAGGTATTTGTTGGTGTGTGTGGATGTTCTGACTGGATGGCCCGAAGCATGGGCGACCAAATGTGAAGACGCGAAAAGCGTGATTAAGTGCTTAATCAATCATTACATCCCAAGGCATGGGTTTCCCAAGAGAATTAGGTCAGACAATGGTACTCACTTCAAGAACAAAGATTTGCAAGAGGTAGAGAGGATGTTGGGAGTGCAACATAAGTTCGGGACGGTCTATCATCCTCAATCCCAAGGAAAGGTAGAGAGGATGAACCTAAATTTGAAAAACAAGTTGGCTAAAATCTGTGCGCAGACAGGGCTAAATTGGGTCGCAGCCCTGCCCATTGCTTTGATGACCATAAGATGTTCTGTTAACCAATCCACAGGTTTCACCCCTTATGAGCTGCTGACTGGGAGACAGTTTCCAGCACCCTGGACAGTGGTCCCGGTGGAGCAGCCCAGGACAAGCAACAGGTCTCATGCAGAATATTTTAATGAGTTGAAGGCTCTTGTGTCCAGCTTTACAAAACAGGTCACTTGTGAGAGACCCACGGGGAACGGAGAGGTCCCGGACGCAAAGGCAGTGTGGCTGAAGGTCATTAAGCGAAAGTGGAAGGAGCCCCGCTGGACTGGTCCGTATGAGGTGACCGCCCGGACGGCTACAGCAGTCCAGCTGAAAGGGAAAGGCGACACCTGGTACCACTGGTCGCAGTGTGCACCCGCACACGAGAGCTTGGTGGAGGAAAATTCGTCTTCAAAGAACGCAGGTGTCAAGAAACAGAGGCAGAATAAACCTCTTCACCTGTGCAACGGGCCGACCAGTAGTCTACCTGGAAGGCCGAAGAAAGAAGAGCAGCCTAGGAGGAGATCGCCGCGCCTACAGAAAGGAGTGGTAACAAATTGAGAGTTTGAAAAGGGGTGGTTCAAATAAAAAGAGTAAAAAGGGAAAGAGGAAAACAGAAACAAAGTTTTAAAATTTATGCTAAGTACAAATATACATACAACATACATACAACACAATGCCATCCCGCGAAGCGGAGATTCGTGAGGAGAAAGGACTGATTAAAATGTTGCTTGTGATTGTTAGTTTGATGACTGTGATGATATTGATAATGGCCCTATGTTTGCTTGTTTATATTTTGCAGGGAGGCCCCCGCGAACTGTCTGAACACTGGGGCCAGCTGAATCCAGCACCAAAAGAGAAACCGTTTATTGAAACAGGGCTAAAAAGGAGATCAAAACGCGAGGTTTCGGGAAAAAGGGATGAGTGCCTGAGTACATATGGTGGTTTAGAGTTGAACTATGTTAATGGGTCCACAACTTCATTCACCTTTGACTTATGCGATGTTTTAAAGTGTGAAGGAGCAGATAGTAGTTGGAGAGGATATAATGTGTGGGTTTGTTGGGATTATGCAGTAAGTACACATTGTGAAAGAGGGAGTAGGCCCTTTGCAAACTGGTGTCGGAACTGGAATCAGGTAAAGGGTTACACTGGGAAAAAAGGGGAAACGTCAGGACAAGGGTCAGAGAACGTGTTAAAACTCCAAAGAGATTATAGTCCATCTAAGAATCCTTTGACTATGTCACTGGGCAATTGGCGGCGTAAAAACTCTTTGTATTTAGTCTTGGGTGTGGAGACTGTGGGAACTGACCCGAAGGGGTTAATTAAAATTAACTTTTTTGAAAAGGCCAATCCCGTAAATCCCGTAGAGCCAGTTAGAGAAGAAAAGGAAATACACATGATTAACAACCAAATAAACGCTGTTGTAAATTCTACAGGAAAAAGGGGAAATGGGCCGTCATATGTGGTACCAGAGGAACAGGAACTAAAGGATAGACGAGTCCTGGCAGTGGACTACACTAGACTAAAGCCTCAGGATTTAATTGAGCGCGCCACTGGGTTCAGTGACAGTAATCTCTGGCTGGACTGGATGGCTCTAAATGCTAGGGAACAAGAGGTATCCAATTGTGTTGCTTGTGCCTCTGCTAGACCACGGCTGTTCACAGAGCCCGCTCCACTCCATCCGGAGGACAAGTGGGGTTATGATTGCATGTTGCGAATGACTAGAGGAGCGGTGAGTACTGGAGACTGTACTGTGTTATCTAGTTTGTTTCCTCCAGTTGATAAGCGGACAAAGCCAGGACCATTTTTGCCGAAAAAAGATAATTATACGTGCTTTAAGTTCTCCACAGATAAAGTAATATATGACGTGGGAGAAATCGACCCAAGTTGGTGCGCTGTTACCCAGACGGGAAGAACCACAAACAATGTAAGTGATCCCAACACTTTAATTGGGACTTGGGCTAGAAGTGGACTTTATTATTATTGTGGGCACAAGACTCTTTTGGCTCGTGTTCCTCTGGGAAGTGTGGGGACGTGCGCGATGGTGAGGCTAGGAGCACCTCTTATGCTAATTGGAAATCAGGTAAAAAACATTCCACAGCACAACACACGCACATTGGCAGCTAGGCGGAAGAGACATATCTTGTCCAAAAGCGGGATTGAGGGAACACACGCTTATGACCCTAGGCTGAACTCGCCAACCTGGATTGACTCAATAGGGGTCCCCAGAGGAGTTCCGAATGAATATAAACTCGTAGACCAAATAGCTGCGGGGTTTGAGAATCTTCCAATAATTTCTGCTCTTTTTCCAGTGACCCCGAACAAAAATGTAGACAGAATCAATTATGTTCACTATAATTTGCTGAGGCTCTCTAACCTTACCAGAGACGGGATGGAAGGGTTAGCGGAGCAAATGGGTCCGACCTCATTAATGGGAGTCCAAAATAGAATGGCCCTTGATATGTTATTGGCGGAAAAAGGGGGGGTTTGTGCGATGTTCGGTGATCAGTGTTGTACTTTTATCCCGAATAACACTGCTCCAGATGGCTCGGTGACGCGAGCCTTGGAGGGGCTAAAGAGTCTCTCTAGGACCATGCATGACCACTCGGGAATTGACAACCCGCTGGAGAGCTGGATGACCTCAGTGTTCGGAAAGTGGAAGGGGCTTGTTCTGTCAATTATGTTGTCTCTATCTGTATTGGTGGGTATTTTGGTGACTTGTGGTTGTTGTCTCATTCCTTGTGCCCGAAGGTTGGTAGAGAAAGTGATTGTAAAGGCAGTGGACCCTGGGGCGGTGGCCCCTATGTCCATGATGCCGATGATGGATCTGGAGGTAGCCGAGTGGACTGAGGAGTGAACAACAACCTATGTATCGACCTCTGGTGTGCCAGAGGTCGTAAGGGGGAATTGTGGGGATGAACAAAAAGTATTTTACCAGCATAATATAATCTGCAGTATGATCATTGCTTTAACAATGTAGTAGATAGCTTTAAGATGGCCTTAAGATGTTTATGATGATGTTAACTTTGTATTTCAGGTGCAGTTATAACCATTTTATACATATTGCATATCTGTGCTTATTTGAGTTGATGTTCAGGTTCATTAATGGTTGTGAGCTTCATCGAGTGAGAGTGTCTAGATGATCCATGTTGAGGGAAAACTAGAACATAGAAGGAATTGCAGTACATGCTTACACAACAGTTCATTTTAATATCTTTTATATGTTCATATTCTTGTATTAAGCTTTAAGTAGGGGTTCGTGATTAAAACATTTATTTAGTAGAGGACACATACATAGTTTCAGTTGTTGCATATCAGAGTGGCTTCTGTCTCTCTGTCTGGTTAGAGGTCAGGAGCTAGTCGCGAGGTGAAACAGGGTGCAATTGTGGTTAGCACACAGACACACACTTAGTTAGAGAATCATTTATAGGTGAAAGTTTAATCATGTTTTGCTGGGGTTGCAACAAGAGCAGTTTGTCGCAGAACTGCTGCGAGCATCCGGCAGTGACAGGAAGCACCTGTTGTGAAGATAGGAGACAATTGTTCTTTTAAACGGTGTCAAAAGTCGTTGTGGTTTTGATTTGATCTATGTATAAAATGTATCTGTGACGTTGAAGGGGCGTCATTAAATTTAAGCCCTGACGGTATAAATATCTGTTTAATGCTTTGAGTAAGTTGAAGATCAATTGCTGTTTCCTTTGATCTTCCCACATGTGAATTAAAATCTTCGTTTGACTTCACCCGGCCGGACCAGTGTGGTTATTTTTCGATCACCTCTTGTACCCTTCCTCAATTTTTGGATCTTAACACAACACAGGACAATAAGGACAATAAGCTGGTGAAAGGAGGAAATAAAAGCCACTGACATCAATAGAATTAGAGTAGAATAGAATTCAACTCTATTGTCATTGCACATGTCACAGGTACAAGGCAACGAAATGCAGTTTGCATCCATCCAGAAGTGCTTTAGCCATGATATAGATATATTATAATATATATTAGCAATAATGTAGATATGTAAGTATATTACAGAAATATGTCTATTATGGTATGTTATAATACACAGTATGAAGGTATGTTATGAATATGCTATAACTTTAAGTACAGTATGTCCAGGCTGTAGTGAGTACAAGCTGTACAGGCTATGAACAGGATATAACTATGAAAAACTATACAGAATATGAAATAAAAAAATATACAGAAATCTGAGATATACAGCTAAACAGAAATGGGAACTATGCAGGTTATAAACAGTTGTAGGATTAAAAATTATCGTATGTACAGAATGATTATTTACACAGAGCTATACAGTAGTGCAGTTAAGATAAGTGAGGGTGTAGATAGTTTCTACAGAGGCTATATAAAGTGCTAGTGGTTGTGAATGGTGGTTCAGTCCATGTTATTATTGTGTGTTTGAGGGTACAGTTGTCCATTGTGGGTGTGTGTATGTTCAGTCCATGTGTTAACGTGGGTCAGATGTCAGGAGGCAGAGTTCAGGAGTCTGACAGCTGTGGGGAAGAAGCTGTTCCGGTACCTGGTGGTCTTAGTCCGGAGGCTCCTGTGGCGCCTCCCAGAGGGCAGGAGGGTGAAGAGTCCATGTGATGGGTGACTGGGGTCTTTGATGATTTTCCCAGCCCTTTTCAGACACTGCTTCCTGTAGATGTCTTTTATGGCAGGAAGTGGTGCTCCGGCGATGCGCTGGGCAGTTTTCACGACCCTCTGCAACGCCTTCCGGTCCGAGGCAGAGCAGTTCCCGTACCAGACTGTTATACATTTGGTCAGGATGCTCTCGATGGTGCAATGATAGAAGTTCACCAGGATGTCTGAGGACAGGTGGTTCTTCCTCAGAGTCCTCAAGAAGAAGAGGCACTGGTGAGCCTTCTTGACCAGCTTGGAGCAGTTGGTCGTCCAGATGAGATCCTCGGAGATGTGGACTCCCAGGAACTTGAAGCTGCTCACACGCTCCACAGCCGTCCCCTTAATGTGGATGGGTGGATGTGGGTCAGCATTCCTCCTGTAGTCCACGATGAGCTCCTTGGTCTTCTCGGTGTTAAGCAGCAGGTTGTTTCTGTCGCACCACTCAGCCAGACGATCCACCTCCTCCCTGTAGGCGGCCTCATCGTTGTCACTGATGAGGCCAATCACTGTGGTGTCATCTGCAAACTTAATGATGGTGTTGGAACCATCGGCAGGCCTGCAGTCATGGGTGAAGAGGGAGTAGAGGAAAGGGCTCATCACACAGCCTTGTGGTACACCGATGTTCATTGTGATTGTAGATGAGCAGTGGTTATCCAGCCGGACATGTTGGGGGCGGTTGGTCAGGAAGTCCAGTGACCATTTGCAGATGAGGGAACTGATGCCCAGGTCTGTCAGTTTCCTGATGAGTTGTGAGGGGTGGATTGTATTGAATGCTGAACTGAAGTCTATAAACAGCATTCTGGCGTAGGCGTTGTTGTTGTCCAGGTGTGAGAGGACAGAGTGCAGTGCGATGGAGACTGCATCCTCTGTGCTCCTGTTCTGGCGGTATGCGAATTGGTGGGGGTTCAGGGTGGGGGGGAGACAGGATTTGAAGTGTGCTTCATCACTTAGTGATGATGGGGGTGAGTGCTACTGGGCGGTAATCATTGAGGCAAGATGGGTTGGAGTTTTTGGGTATCGGGACGATGGAGGTGGATTTGAAGCAGGCCGGTACCACAGCGTGGGCCAAGGACAGGTTGAATATGTCTGTGAGCACTCCTGCAAGCTCCCCAGAACACGCTCTGAGAACACACCCGGGGATGCCATCAGGACCTGCCGCCTTTTGGACATTGATCCTGCTCAGCACCGCTCCTACATCGGTGGGGGAGAGAGTCAGAGGTTGGTGGTCTGGCGTCACGTCTGCTTTGGTTGTGGTTGTGGGGTTCCCTCGCTCAAAACGAGCATAAAAGTTGTTGAGCTTGTTGAGGAAGGAGACATCGGAGGATGCGGGGGAGGGTTTGGTGGTCCTGTAGTCTGTAATGGTCTGGAGTCCTTGCCACATGTGTCGGGGGTTGGAGTTGGAGAAGTGTTCTTCTACCTTCTTTTTGTAATGGTGTTTGGCTTTTTTGATGCCCTTCTTTAGATTAGCCCTGGCTGTACTGTAGGCGTGTGCATCTCCTGACCTAAAGGCGGTGTTGCGGGCCTTCAGGAGGAGACGAACATCCCGGTTCATCCAAGGCTTCTGGTTGGGGTACATGGTGATACGTTTCTGGGTGGTGACACTGTCTGTGGTTTTGGAGATGTACTCCAGTACAGATGAGGCGTACTGGTCCAGGTCTGTGTGAGTGAACGTATTCCAGTCTGTGTTTTTAAATCTGTCCTGGAACACTGCGTCTGTCCCCTCTGGCCACACTTTAATTGTCCTCACAGCAGGTTTCACACGTTAGATGAGTGGTGAATACCGAGGTGTGAGGAACAGGGAGACATGGTCCGATTGTCCAATGTGGGGGAGGGGTGTTGCTTTGTAGGCTCCAGCCAGGTTGGAATAAACACGGTCTAAAGTCTTGTCTCCTCTGGTGTGGCAGGAGACTCCGCATTAGGTGAGCAGTGACTCTCAATAGTAGTGGAGTTCATGCACCAAGCATTGTTAATATAAATGCACAAACCTCCACCTCTGGTCTTGCCGGAGTCATCTGCTAGCCTGTTGGCTCGGTGTGTGTGGCGTCCTGCTAACTCGATAGCATTGTCCGGGCAGCTGTTGTTCAACCATGTTTCGGTGAAAAACATGACATTTGAGTCCATAATCCGTCTGTTGTTAGTGATGGAGAGCCATATCTCATCCATTTTGTTTGCCAGAGAACGGACATTGGCGAGGAAAATACTGTTGTTAGCTTTAGCTTAGCCCTTAGCCCATAGCCCTCCGCGCCTACCTCGCCTTTGTTTACGTTCTCGGCGCCGTCTGCGTGCACTTCCGCCCGGCCGGGGAGAGTGGGCAGCCTCTGGTGTTCTGGAGATCTCTGGGATGAGTCGGAGATCGGCGATAAAACTGTTGGAGTTATGAGTCCAGATGTCCAGAAGCTCTTGTCTGCTGTAGGTCAGCAACGCACAGCAATTCTGGATGAATAATCCGGTTAAAAGTAGATTAAAAAAACGCTAAATAGCAGATTCTGGAGAGACACTGAGCCTCGTGTTCACGCGCCGCCATCTTGGTCCTTGGTCAAGACAAGAAAGCTCCTTACCCGCTGTGGGTTTCAACCGAAATCCAGTGCTCTAAGACGCTAAATAGAACGAAGGTGCCCGCGGAGTGTCAGAAAATTTTTCAAATGAAAAATCTGACACTAGAATTATTGCAGTGGCCTACTAACCCCTTAAACTGTCAAAAGACTACACAAGACAAAAGGTGGATGAATTCTTTCTTGGTTAAGACAAACTTCATCACAACAACTTGCCAGGTCAAGAACACTATTGAGACAGATGTATCACTGTCCATCTATGGACACCAATCTAAAAGAGCCTGCTCTGTTCTGGAAAACATTTTTTAGCTTGACGAAACCAAGATAACCTTGTATGGCTGCAAATAAAACAGGATCACTGGGGTTTATGTGACAACAGATAAAAATAACAAAAGCTAACAAAAATCAATGCAAATGTGAACTTCATTAGCTTCCTGCTCAGAAGACCAGGGTTCTACAGCTGGCATTTTCTTGTGACCACCTTTAACCAGCAATAAACCCTTACTAAGACAACACTAAGACAAACTAAGACAACAAACACGTACAGTTACCCAGAACACAATCTCTGAAACCTGCTGGAAAAACGGTCCCCCCATTTAAATCAACAATAGTGGGACTCACTAAGTCGAGAATCTAAAATAAAAAGCTAGAACTAACTTACATGTGTTGACAACATACAAAACCCCTCTCTCTGGAGAATTTACTTTTACTTGGTGCTTCCAAAAAGCATTCAAAGCTATGAACGAGCCCACATGTGTTACAAAGTTGGCTCAAAATTGACAACAAAGAACAGAGACTGTACAGACAAAGCTTAGCTTGCTCATTTAGTTTATTTAACAAAGAAATCATGAACTATCACATGGGTAATGGTAGATATCAGTGGAAAAATGTCCCGAACAGATGATTGTAAAGATATGTGCAACATGTTGAAAGAAGTTGCCTGTAAAAACAGACTCGCCCTCAGGTGACCCTTGAAGAACAGGTGAAGACTTGCAATGTAATGTACTCCCACCTATAGTGTGGTGTAGCACTTTTCTAGTCTTACTGACCACTCGCAGTAATTTAGACTACAAGTCACATTTGTGTGTGATAAAAAATGATGAACAGACCGCATTAGACTTCATTCAAATGTTAGAAAATATTTGGTTTTCATATGGTACCTACTTCTTATGTGCCAGGAGCAGTTCCTTGTGGAGTGCATCGTGAGCCCTGGAAGCCTTCATGGGTTTTGAGTGCTCTACACAGGCGCCAGATTTGACTCCATTATCTGACACAGAAATGATAATTAAAAAAACAAAACAAAAGAAAAAATGTTAAAGGAGTAGCTCAAAGGAATGACAGATGCAAATATCTAAACTCGCTCTGCACACGCAAACAGATATTTCATCTGTGACTTTTGTGAGGTTTCCTCAAACACAGTCCGACAGTCTTGTTGCTGTTGAACAACAAAATGTTTAAAAATGTCGGAGGTTTACCTGGTGATATTCCCAGGCAGGAGGCGATTGTGAGAACAGCAAACAATTAACACCACGCCGATGCTGTTCACAGGACAGCAAGAGTAACGATCAGGAGAATCTAGTCTTCGTTATTATTCCCCTCGTACGTGTTATTACTGCGATTTCAGTGTTTTCACTTCACAGCTAAAGTGTGCAGTTTACTTTGTGTGCACTCAAATGGAGTCGAGTCAATTACCACCACCTGTGGCTGAGTAGCCTACAGCCAGATTAACTTGTGACACACATCTGCACCTGGCTCTGTCACCACGTTTGAATTCGTTTCATGCACAGCACATTTGTAACTTTTAATTTTGCCTGTTTTTGTGTCTTGCAAATAAACCTTTAAACTAAATAGAATTATATTATGTATTTATTTTTGACCTACAATAAGAAATGCCAAATTATATACACAAGTTTAGAGAAATCGCCACTCCTGTTGTTCATCATGATTTTAATGTTCTTTACCATAACAAAGAAATACGTCTTGAACAAATAAATTACACATTAGTGTTATAACATCACATCCTGTAAGCATAGTCTGACTGTGTCATTTCACTGGAAATGAACATTTTCACCCAATAAAGGTAATTCATCAACATGGCTGGAGAGAGTTGGTGGTTTAAAATCTCTAGCTTTTGGTAAATAATTATCTGAATCTTACAACCAAAGTGGTCATCTGATGTAAAATGTATAGAAATCATACTTATATACCAACAAGGCAGTGTACATCACTGTTGCAACAGCGTTGGTTTATGGCTTTTCTGATAATACCTGGTGGGCTGGTCTTGAGTCAAAGTGCCCGGGCCAATTTTTTGTCCCACTCCAGCTCGCCCTCCCACTTATGCTGGCTAGATGAAACAAGAAATCATTCATGCCTGTACATCTCTCTGTACATCTGTCTAAAAGCACAAGTATACACTGCAATAGTTGTACAATCCTTTATCGACCAAGCATCATTTAAGCCACCTGGACTTATATGGTAATTTTGGCTGGAAAAAGACCAGAAATCATATTATAAACGAATGCGTTTGTCCCCTTTTTTCAGAATAAACTCAGCTTTCAATATCTGGCCTCATTTTATATTATTGTATTGTTATGATGGAAACACAGTTTAAATTCGAAAAACAACAACAAACAGACTCTGTTTTTTCAGATTTATAGTTAAGTGGAAACAGGAACAAAATGCAACACAACATCAACTTTAAATGTGAACTACACTAAATATGTACAAAAACGTTTTTGAGCCTACTCAGTTTTATAAATCAGTTTTTTGGTGCGTTGCCACTTCTCCACACCCGCCTCTCTGCTCCGTGCGTCATCAATTCTTACTTGTGATTGCACTGTTATTGCATGCGCTTTCTAATGATGCACCATAAAGTTTCGTAAAGCTTGTCTTCTCGTCTTTCAGTAACCGTTTGAAGTGTCTCTCTAGTCCAAATGGTCGAGGAGTTACGTTAGTATGAAGCGCACATGGTAAAACCTAGGCTGTGTTGACTTTTCTTTTTTCAGACAGCAGTAGCTTGTGAACACTGTGTGCTACCATAATACACCAAAGATCCCTGTAAAGCACAGCTTCTCTTCTTTTGAAACTTTTCAATAAATTAATATCTGCACATCCTCTAAGAAGAGAAAATAGTTTGTTTGAGGGGCACCTTGTGTCCTTTGTTGGGATATTTATATATTAAAGCTATTTGTATTGTTAGAGCTACTTTGTAATTACAATGAACATGTGTTACACTGGACATTAGGCACACAAAGAACTACAAAACACAGAAGCATGTGACCGATAATATTGTATAAGAGTAATATTTAGACTTAGACAGTATTAATTACTTAAAATTAGTAACAGATAATCGCAAATAAAAATATTGTATAAAATAATCAATTCAAATTATTCAGTGCAAAACAATACTGAAGGTAACACAGCTGATCAACTGCAAGTGAAAAGTCACACAAACAATGACTATATGGCTAAACACTGAGTACAAAGTCAGTCTGCCTTTACCTAACTTGTAACATCTACAAAATGTAGCCTAAATTCATCACAGAAGTTAAGGTCACATCAAACAAAAAGACAGTATTCACACCTAGTTATCAGCTACAAGTATCCATAATATTTTGGTGTGCATGTACATAACAACGATGAACAACTAGAACATATTTGATTCACTCAGAAAATGAAAGCTATACGCTTCAAAAAGTAAACTGTTGGATTAACAAGAAAAAATAATATGTACATCAGTTGCACACAATAAGTTTTGGTTAGTCAACATTAATGTTCTGATTTATAGCTGCACAACTCTTTTACATGCTAAATGAACATGATTTTTATATGATATTTATTATGTTTTTCAGTCATTTACAGTTATTGCATGTAAATATAACACAAAATGTTTGTTTATGTTTAACCTTTTTATGTTCAGTGTATTTAGTTATCTTATGTTAAACCAATATAATGACTTAATTTTAATAATTATTATATATATGTATTTGTCTTGCTAATCTCAAATTACAGATAAATATCAGTTGGTCTACAGGCTCACATCTGCAGATGATAAATACATTTTGTACATCATTTGGTTTAAATAAATATCTCTGAGATATTAATTCTAAACACTTTAAAAACAGCAAGGCAATGAACAAAAACATGTGTCTTTAACCAGTTATCTGTATTTTCTCAGTATTGCAGAATTACAAAACTGGACTTACACTTAACACTGTAAGCATGTGACACTCTTTTTTTGAACTGTAATACAACACAGCACTGAGAAAACCTGCTGCTCTCGAGCAAGAAAAGCTACAACAGGAAAATTACTAAATTGTCTCATAGCAAAGTAGTAAAGTGGGACGCGGCCCAAGACCAAGCTGCCATAGTACCTCAAAAGTAACCTTCAGCTCAGGAGAGTATCCAGAGCTACAAGGTAAGTGTTCAATACTCCAAATAACAGCAGCAGCTATTGCACTGACAGTTTACTGTAACTAGTCAGTCATTGTCAGTCACTGTCATTGTGTATAAACGGTGGAAGATGTAGGTCCAGCAAGAAGTGAGCAGTTTTCTAAATGCTGTGCGTGCTGTTGGTTGTCCCACAAACTGGAGTATGCCCAGTCTTGTCTATGGTGAACATGCAGCTAGCATGGAGCAAGCTTTCATTTAATTTGATTTAGTATATTTTCAGTGCTTGCAAACAGGATACACAACATTTGGATAACTGTTACACTAGATCTGGGGTCTGTGTAGATTCCCCTGACCGCAGAAACTACAGGATGGGCCATTTATATGGATACACCGTAATAACATGGGAATGGTTGGTGATGTTAAAGTTCTGTTTGTGGCACATTAATATATGTGAGGGGGCAAACTCCTCAAGATGGGTGGTGACCATGGTGGCCATTTAGAAGTCGGCCATCTTGGATACAACTTTTGTTTCTTCAATAGGAAGAGGGCCATGTGACACATCAAACTTATTGGTAATGTCACAAGAAAAACAATGGTGTGCTTGGTTTCAACGTAACTTTATTCTTTCATGAGTTATTTACAAGTTTCTCTTTGTTCACAGCCATTGACATGTCGGAGAGGTTAACAAGTGAGGAGCGGATCGAAATTGTGTTGATATCTGGTGAACACAGTAACCGGGTCATTGCAGCAGATTTCAATGCAAGACACCCTACGAGACCACCCATCACCCATGCTACAGTTAGCAAACTGCTTGCTAAGTTTCGTGAAACTGGTTCAGTGTTGGATTTGCCAAAATGTGGACGCAAGAAAACTGTCACTAATGAAGAAACATCAGTGGCTGTCCTAGCTTCATTCAGCAAGAGCCCACAGCGTAGCACTCGCCACATGTCACTGGAGAGTGGCATTAGTCGAACATCCCTTTGGCGGATATTAGCTACTCACAAATGGCACCCTTACAAACTCCAGCTACTGCAGCATCTCAACGAGGATGACCCAGATCGGCGCACAGAATTTGCAGAATGGGCAAAACAAAAATTGGAACAGGACCCTCAGTTCCCACATTGGATGGATCCCTCCAAGACTGTTGGAACAACAAAAGTGATGGTTTGGTGTGGTATATGGGGTACAACGATAGTGGGTCCATTCTTCATCAATGGAAACCTCAAGGCCACTGGATATTTGAAATTGCTACATGATGATGGCTTTGCAAGCTCCTTTGACTACGATGACCTGGATGACTGAGAACCTTCACAGACATACATGATGATGTGTTTCCCTCTTTATGCACTGAAGCTGGCACGTTCCCTGAGTTTTTACAGCAAGATGGTGCACCACCACATTATGGGTGCCAGGTCCGAGCATTCCTAGATGAATAGTTTCCTGGAAAGTGGATTGGTCGTCGTGGGCCAGTTGAATGGCCCCCAAGGTCTCCCGATCTGACCCCCTTAGACTTTTATCTTTGGGGTCATCTGAAGGCAATTGTCTACGGTGTGAAGATACGAGATGTGCAGCACCTGGAGCTACGGATACTGGATGCCTGTGCTGGCATTTCTCCTGCGGTGTTGCTATCAGTGTGTGAAGAGTGGGAGAAGAGGGTTGCATTGACAATCCAACACAATGGGCAGCACATTGGACACATTTTATAAGTGGTCAGAAACTTGTAAATAACTCATGAAAGAATAAAGTTACGTTGAAACCAAGCACACCATTGTTTTTCTTGTGACATTACCAACAAGTTTGATGTGTCACATGGCCCTCTTCCTATTGAAGAAACAAAAGTTGCATCCAAGATGGCCGACTTCTAAATGGCCACCATGGTCACCGCCCATCTTGAGGAGTTTGCCCCCTCACATATACTAATGTGCCACAAACAGGACTTTAATATCACCAACCATTCCCATGTTATTACGGTGTATCCATATAAGTGGCCCACCCTGTAGTTTCTGCAGTTCTGCATGTTTATCGTGCCCAAGGCTGTGTGTGGATATTGTTACTGCTGACACACTTTCAAAGGAGCAGCTACATTAATAATAATAATTTTGTAATTGTTGCTGGTAACACCAGACACTGATAAAAGTTTATAATGGTCTGTTAATTTAGCTTTAAAAATGTAAATAATCTTAACTCACATTATATTTGAATATTTCTGATTTGATTCTCACACCAATTGACATTGGTTAACATTAGCTAACTGGTGCCTTACGTTGCTCCTGACCAGCCAACATACTAGTAAAAAAAATGTTACCGCCAAATGTTACCTATATATAAAGGGTCTACGCTCTTTCTCATTGGTATTTTAGCTTTAAATTTGTATTTACCTGTAAAGTGTAGATCTCCAGACCACAATAAAGTTTCCAAACAATGGTGGACTGAGCTGCTGTCCAGGGGGCGGAGCTTCCAGAGAAAACGCATATATATGACAATTACAAGACTAAATTATGTTTAGATGACAAATTTAAGTTACTCATCTCGGATATATGATGTTCTTATATGCAGATTCAACAACCACGCAAAGCAGAGCTGGCAGCAGCCTGCTTTGTACACTGGTCTCCCATCAGTGAAAGACCAGAGGTTATGACAGCTGTGTTTGAGATGAAAGCAAACTGATCGCTTTATTTTGGTACATTTTATTTTGTCTCTTTTTCAGATTTGACAAGGTAAGCACATGAGTCGTATGTGTTGGGTTGATGTTACAGCAGAGATGAGAGACAGAAGGGCAGTTTAGGTGATTCTTGGTGCATGCAAATCACGATAAAGAGTAGTACGCGTGAACCTAGACTGAAGTCACAGCTGCTGTTGCATACCAAATAGCAACTTATAGGGCACAGGGAATGGGGATGACTGATTCAGTATCATGAAAAGCGAGACTTGAAATGTGAGTCGATAGCAGACAGAGAAACAGTAGTGTGGAAACTGATAGCTAAAGTAGAAATGCATAATTGATGTTGTCATTGAGTAGGTGTATATGTAAATGCTTCACCCCAGTGCAGATAAGAAATGGTTACTTGACAGAGATTAAATGTAAAAATGATCATCTATCGCACTTACAAAACTACAAAATGTAGAAAGTAAAGAAATGCTTCTTGCCTAACGATGCCAGATCATGAAGAAAAATGCAGACAAGAATTTACATTTTGTAATTTGCACTGATGTTGCTCTGTTATGTTAGTTTTCTATAAAACAGAATAACAGTTACACATTCTGACACAGAAAGATATTCAATATGATACAGATAAAATATAACAGATGATATAAAGTCAGAAATGTGAAATGTGCAGACCTGCATCCAGGTATTCTATCAGGCGTGTCTAAGAAGCTGTTAAAATGAAAAATTGTCATGTATGATGTGACAGTTGGACATAGTGCCACTCCATGCAGCTCTACGTAGTTTATATACAGCAGCCAAAGTAAAAGGGAAAGGATGCCGGATTTAGCCCTACCTTTGCTGCATTGTTCCTTCCTGAGAGCTTGTTGTTTGAGGACATCAGCCATAGTGTGGAGCTGACAGGCAGTGATACTGAGACTAGTGTTACTTGAGAGCCTTAAATGTGGCCCTCATTGTTCAGTGCCTCTTGGTCAGAAAGTGTTTGAGAAGTCGAACTGCGTTTGTGAAAACAGCGCTGTTGCATTTTTCAACTTATGACAAAGTATTCAAGACATCATTGGGGGACTCTTGAAAATATGTTCCTGCGTGCAAAAATTGTGCAACAGTGTTACAGTACAGTCCTGATCAAAAGTTTAGACCACATGCCTTTAAAAGGTCAAATCTGTGCAAAAATAAGGATTTTTGTGGCTTTGGAGTGGATTGGATCAATCCTTTTTAGAGAGAGGGACTTACCATCAAATAGATGATTTTCTTCTAAGCCCATTTCATTTAATTTAGAGAGGCTCACCTTGTGCATGTTTAAAGGGATGTCGAAACCCAGGATGGGGGGCACGGCAGACCCACGACCAGGCCGGCAAGGCGAGGAGCTGGCCCGAATGGTGGCTGAAATGGCGACTACCCAGTGGAGTTGGTGCCTGTACGGGGAAGTCTGTGCGACCGAAGGCAAAGGTCGACGCGTGGTTGTGGTCTTGTCCTGCCTTCATTATTGTGGTTTATGTGCTCTTGGGTGGTGTTTTTCTGTTGGCTGTGTGCAGGAGGATGGAGGCTGGCCTGTGCTGGCAGACATAGGTACCAGGCTAGTAGTCTAGCTGCACCTAGGTGGGTCTGGGGCAGGCTTGGGGTTCTGTGTGTGCTCCACCTCCAGGCTGGGGCTCTGGCTGGGCCTTGGGGGCATGGGTCCGGGTTGGTGTGTGGCACTTGGCCCCAGCGTCTGTGGGGCTTGGCAGTACCCCTGGTCCAAGGGCAGGCTGTTGCCCTTGGTGGATTCCAGGGAACGGGAGTGCCTACCAGGGTCGGCGGGGTTGCTGGGTCCAGGGAGGGGGGACTTTACATAGAGTATGAGAATGTTGGTGTGTGTATAGTGTTCACTTCTGTTTGTCTCCATGTTGGGTGCGTGCTGAGTATTTGCATATGTGTGCATGAGGGTGGCAATGCATGTTTGTGTCTGTGTGTGCCTGTTTGTCTGTGTTTATTGATGGATGGATGGATGGATGGATGGATGGATGGATGGATGGATGGATGGATGGATGGATGGATGGATGGATGGATGGATGGATGGATGGGCTGACTTTTATGGTTTCTTGACTGACATTATGCTTTATATGATGGTGTCCTCATTGTTAGGGATTTTAATGTTCACGTTCTATTAATGAGCCAGTGGCAAAGGACTTTGTAAACATCACGGACACTTTTAACCTTGTGTCTCATTCCACACATAAAGGCGGACACACTTGATCTTCATTTATGTTCTTTTCTCAACTTGTGATGCAGTGTTCTCTGATCATGTTCCTGTGTTATTTGAAGTTCCTCTTTCCTGTACCACAGTTTTTTTTAAATATGTTTGATTGTTTGTGCTTTTCTTATTTGTGCCTATACCACAGTTGAACCGCACTCTCCTGCTCGCTGTAGGCGCCAGTATACCCTCTGTATTGCTTCACGACATCATCACAGATTCAGCCACTACCTGCTGCTTCTGGCCATTTGCACTCTACTCCTGCACTCCGTAGACATTGAGGGTTCTTGGGAGGGGTTGAGCTGACACCAGCTGTTGTCTGGCAAACGGTCATTGGCATCATGCCCCCCACCCCCCTTCGCCTCTCTGGGGCTGCAGGCTGGCCCGGTCGGGGGTCTGGTGGGCTGCTCTGCTGCTGCGTAGGCTGGGGTAATTGTCATGCTTAGTACTGGCACAAGATGGTGCTAAACATATTCTAAAAATTCTAACTTTAAGCACTTATTCCCTAAATCCAGTTTTTGAGAGCAGGGCTCCACGCTTCAAATAGTCTTCACACATGTGGAGTTTCATGTCCACTTTAACCCTGCATTTCAACATACAACTACTTGTATAGATGCCCTTCTCCACGTTAAACAGATAAGGGCATCTATTGCATTTTAAAACAGAGAGGGTAGACAGATACTTTAATATTAACATATCAATGAAAAAACATCGTTGGCTAAATGTACAACATGTAAACAGCTTTTTTGCTAATACATAATTCATTTTTAATCATCCTGTAGATATATACAGTGAACCATGTCACACAGTGCTCCCTTAATTTCAGATGTGCTTTTATTTTAAAGTAAAATTTACTTTTTAAAATTATGATGTAGGCCTGTGTTTCTGAGCTGATTAAAAGCTTTGAAAAGCGTTGTTAATCTGTAGAGCCAGCACCCCAATACTGGAAATCTGAATCGGCTCTTTGTTTAAGAAATCCTAATGTTTGCTCCTGTGAGTATTACCGGTACCCAGTAGTCTTTGAAGAAGTTAGATGGAGCTGCTGGGTGAGGGGACTCCCCCAGTTCTAACTGCCTCTATCCTCCAGATGTCTACCCTGCCTACTCTGATAAAAACCCAGTGGTCATGAATAGCTTTGCAGGCCCAGTATTTCACCAGCCACACTGTTGCAGAAGCTCCCTTCTACATAGGTGGACTTGGTGGATTCAATTTAGTGGCTTGGAAAACTAAGCTCCAAGGTGATACTGTTTATTCAAAGGCTAATACTCAGATTTTTAAAAAGGGAATGTCCACAATTTAGACTTTCTGAAGATTGTTTTAGTAAAGCAATTTAGCAGGAGCAAAGCAAACAACAAACCAAGTAATAATAATAATCACATAATAATCAAATGACTTGAATTATACTTATCTAATTAACCTACTCTAAGCTAACACTGATTTTGTTCTGATCTTTGAGAGGAGAGAGACTGAGGAGAGAACAGGCACGCCTTGGCCACCGACGCACTTATGTGTCTTTCATGCTGATAACAATAATAATCCAACAGGAAAACAGCAAAACTTGTAAATTCAGTCCATCAATAATAACATTGATAGAGTCACTAGCGTTTTGTTTTTATAAGACGTTGTTTTTAATGTATCTAATGATATTAGGATTCAACTGTATTGTATAAATACACATGTATAAATACGGGATAGTAAAATACAGTTTGCATCTAATCAGAAGTGCAAGAGCAGTAAGTGCAACAGGAGCAGATTATACACAGAGTGGGGGGATAACAGGTGGGAATAGTTATGAACAGATTATGTACAAATAAGTATACAGATGTTTATATAGAGACAGCATATACAGATGCACTGATATGTCTTTTGTTTTCAAATAGATTTTATATGGTATAGTTATGTGTGAAATAAATATAAGATCAGTTCCATTCCTATTTTCACTGAGTGCAGTGCATTCGTTTTCTGGTGCATGCTTTTGGCTTATAGTAATTCATGTAAACTCTGATATTGCTGCAGCTCTGTTCTGTGTCTGTCAAGTACCACGTGTCGAAAACAATACTTCCATTCACTCATTTCGAAACAAAATGGGTAATGAGCCTACATCCAGACAGCTATTCGGCACGAAATGCTTTTATTTTGAAAATACATTTCCGGTAACAGTCACGTTAAGTGAGGCAAACCTAACAATCCGACCGTCTCTCAGCACCATCCAAACATTAGCTTGCTAAATAGCTTCCAGCTACCCAAACTGAAGAAAACCGAGCGCTCCATCCAAATAATCTATGAGTCGCAAACGAAACCACAGTTTCACTGAAGCGAGCCTGTCTCCTGAAGCCCACGGCGTCTTCATGGAGCCTCCCGGGTCAGTAAGTGCAGCTGACGGTGATTTCGTGGAGCTGGAACCCGACGAAGAGCTTCTCTGCTCGGTTAGCGACATCACTGAGCACCTCGGGAGAAACATCACCGTAGTGCTGGAGACTGCGTTGTCCGAGATCCGTAAAATGGTCAGCATCCGGATAAGAGTATTGAAAATGGAACTTCGCGAGAAAAGCGAAGAAATCGAAATGTTAAAAGCACAACTGGATACAGTTCAGCGGGATGGTAGGGACGCATTTCCTGGCGTGGCGAGCGTAGAGCCGCCTGCAGAGGCTGGCTTCAAGAAACATGACTTCAGCTCTGGAGCCAAGCACAACAATATCGACCCACGGAGAGCCAAAGCGCTCATGTCTGGTGTGAAGAAGGAAAATATAGACGCCATTTGTCACTATCTGATGAAAGACAAGAACTCGAGAGGATGTGCTGAAATGGACGGAGACCAGAGCGACCAGGCCGGTGACAGGGAGGTGCGCCAAGGGCCAGACCCGCATTCCCTTAACTTGTGGTCGGACAGCGGGATGGCCGGGACCGTGTCTATGCACGTAGATTCCGAGTCCACCACAGATGACATCTTCAGCATGCTCCCTTCCGGTAGCAAGCGAATGTATGAATATGAATGGATGGCACCAATGGAATACACTTCAGACCTGAAAGGTAAACACACATAGACGTAGTCATAAATAATGCTTATTTACTTATAACTTGATGACTAATATGACTACAGAGCCAAGTACGTGTTTACCACAATATAGAAACGTATAAGTGCTTGAAGTAGTTCTCCAGGCTTGTTGAAGGGCATCCAAGGCTCTCCAACTCCAAATGCGTCCTAAAGCATGACTGAGCATGCGTTTCACACGCGAACCTCTCATGAACTCTTCTGTGCACATAGTGACCATTTTTGGCACTTTTTTTTGTAGTGTTAAAATGGGAACAAATTATGTGTTTTTGCAGTTTGCTGCTAAAACAAAATAACTAATGACATCACAAGCCCAGCACGTTCAGGGTGCATCCTCCTGTTGTCCACGTGGGGACAGTGTTTATATTGCAAACTGTCTTTGGTAGATTTTTTTACCAGCGTCTGTGACATTCAACAGTTGGCTCACTGTTTGGATGCACAAAAGAAAATAATGACTACACTACACACTAACTACACACTACAAAACTTTTACCATCACGCTCACTCTTCCCCTGGTTGGTGTGGTGCATTTTTCCTACAGAAATGGGGAGTGACATGTTTGTTTTTCCTTTGTTTTTCTCACAAGCACTTTGTTTGTGAGGGCTTTCTTTAGAAAATCCCATTTTTACCTTTTCTTATTGCACTAAATGTGACGATGCATTCATGGAAAGCATCGTGTAAATCATTTATCATAAGTCTTATTGTGCTTTGCCTATCAGCAAATTAAAATAACTGGTACTTTTTGGTTCACACTTTGGACAAAAGTTGAAACGAGACACTGCGAGGTTGTGTCATTTTAAATCAGTCATGTGATTTGGGGGCCACTTACTTACTAGGGGTGCAACGATATTCGTATCGATATTGAACCGTTCGATACAGTGCTTTCGGTTCGGTACGCGTATGTATCGAACAATACAACATTTGTAATTTATTTTATCAACTTTCCTTCTGACGATGCTGTCTGTGTGGAGCGCTCAGTGAATCTGCGTTCGACTACTCCGCCTAGGCTGCACTGTCGAGCGCAGATCCACTGAGCGCTCCACACAGACAGCATAGTCAGAAGGAAGAGCGCAGGGCAAGCTAGCAAGACAGAAGTTAAGCTCTCCTTGCAACATTCAGATCTGGCGTTTGGAATTATTTTGGTTTTCATGTGACGTATGACCCTGAAGGTAAGCGAGTCATGGACTAAAGTAAAACAGTATGTTGGATGTGCCATGCAATGCTCAATTACATGGGTGGGAACTAGTGTGTTAGCGCAGTTAGCTCGTTAACGTGTTGGCCGTCTAGCCCCATGCACAGGGCGATCGGCGGTAGCTCGTTAATGGAGATTTGCCATGTTGTGGCGTTAAGGTCATTTCAACGAGATTAACCTGAAAGCACTAGTGGGAACACAACGAATATGACTGCACATTTACACCGACATCATCCTAGTGCAAAGACAAAAACAACAAGCATGCTACTAACTTTAGCCGAGTCATTTAGACAGCTGTTAGCACGTGATTCTCCTTATGCTGCTGAGAATATAGCCCAGAAGAAGCGGATAGTATAGCTTTTATTTTGGAAAGAGCCATTTCTCTGTAATAAACTCTCTTTTCCAAAGATGAGTGATTCCTCAATCAGATACAGGGCTCGCAGTATCGCTAGCCCGATGTCCTGGAGCTAGCGATTTTTTCAGTCGGGCTACCAAAATCTATCTCTTCCCTGCCCGTCGGGCTATTGTAGGAAGGAAAAATATATGTCAATGCTTTTGCATTCTTTCGGAAATTTAGCTGGGTAATTATGTCATTGGCATCAGTGAGCCACTCAATATGTGACATATTGAAATCGCGTTTGAATTTGCGCTTGTTTTTTTGCTTTCACTTTGCAATCGTGTAACTGTGTATAGAGAGCGACAGCACTGATCTGTGAGTGATGATAATTTGTGCACCAATTCCTCTGACATCGTCTTATTAATCGTTAGCTTACTATGCAAACATGACAAGTGAAATCTCCCGCAGCAAGCTTAAACATGTGAGAGGTTGATCGCGCAGAGAATCGCTGAGCTTATGTGAGTGTGTGTGTAAAACCAGCAGCATATATATTTTAGTTCTGCTGAGCCAAATAAGACAGGTCAGGGTGAAGAAGTGACAGCCAAAGAAAAGCTTACCACAAAACGGAGAAGTTATGACAAATCAGACTATAAGGCAAAAAGAAAGTGCAGCTTTATGGTTTCATGGACAAAAGAATTTCTGTGGCTGCAATATGACGAGCTAAATAACCAGGGCTGCACATAAGTGGTCCGCAGGTGCGCATTCGCTGTCAAAATAAAAAACGCGCACAAGGGTTAGGGTTAAATTTAAAAACTGTACTTTTGAGTTAAAATATATATTTATAATTTTAATAAATGACAAATTAAAAAGGCATGAACATTTTTTTTGTATCGAAAAAATATCGAACCGTGACACCAAAGTATCGAACCGAACCGTGAATTTTGTGTATCGTTGCACCCCTACTATTTACCCTAACCCTATACAGGCCTCTATGGGGTTAGGTTAGTGGTGCTGGCAGACCACCTGACTCCAGGACATCACCATCAAGCACAATCATTACCTTTTTATGAACAGCATAAAAATGTAATACAATAATGTATTCATACACTTCATGATAAATTTGATTTCCATTGTTGACTTTTACTTTTCTGCAAATTCAAGTTTTGTATTTTAAACTTAATTGTTCAAAAATATCCAATAATATATCAACATTTTAGATCTGGACAGTTTTGCAAGTAATAAGTCTTTATATTGATTTGATCTGTTGTATCAGTCTATTTATATGGTGACCACTGGCTTGTAGAACATTAATATTAACCCTGATTTTTCTGCTATTGTGCCACAGTTATAAAGGAGCCTGATCATGAGAACGCCTGCACCACTGAGACAGAGAATGATGGGAATGAAGATGACTCGACCACGAGGGAGGGGTCGATACCTGAGCAAGCACAGACTCCGCTGTCACGTGCCCAGCCTTGCGACTTCTCTATGGAGCCTCAGAGCTCTCCAGGGGAGGAAGGGAATCCTTTGGAGGACTGCACAGACAGGCCTGAGGCAGGTGCGAATGTAGCGAATTATTTTAAAACCCCGTACTTATTGCATACAATTACAAGTGGCATATTGCAATACCAGGTCAGTGTATACAGCTGAACTATAATACTGGTGGTGACACATAGATAGGTTGTCTGTCATCAGTGACAGAAACTTTGATAAGAAAATAACTTTCATTTTGTGCACACTAATAAATGCAGCTGCCTGGTTGCTGCGCTCGGCGATGAAATTTTGTTTAGTGTTTATGTCATAAATGTTATCGTGAATTTATTTGAAACACTGTGATTTAATTTCAAGGCTAAATCACCCACCTTTAAGTGGTGGTTCACAACAATAATCAACTCAAGGCATGTTGTGTGGTGGACGTTTCAAATAATGACTGAAACCGACAATTTCAAACTAAATATTTACTTGATGAAAATGCTGATGTTGACGAATAGCAAGGGATACATAACTTTCATATTCTGCACATAACCTTCATAACATCAGCAAGAGGCTAGCAGCAGCACTAGGATAATTCCCTGCATTTCAAAATAAAAACACTTCCTGTCTATACCTTTCACAATAAAGCAAAAATGATTGTCACTAGCAGTTTAAACATAGCTGCAGTTTATATATTCACTGTAATAAATGACAAGGAAGGATAAGCTGAATCAGCTGAACCCAATATCATAAAGTGTCATTTAATTTCAATTCACAACATCCCCCCCCCACCCCCCCCCCACCCCCCCATCAGCAGTTGTTCATCAGTATCCAGCTACCTTACATCTCTAATGGATGTGATAGCCGAACAGGTCTCTTCAGCAAACTTCCTCACAAGTGCGAACATTACATGAACAAATGCGTTTATCGCTCCCTGGAAAAAAATGCTATTCTCCCGATCCTCCAGGTTTGGGAGGGTCAGTTATTGTCTCCAGTCAAGACAACATCTCCCACTTTCAACACTTCAGAGCAAATCCAGAGCAGTTCACTTCAGAGCCGTCTGTCAAGTTGTCACTGCCAGTGGCTCCATAAGCTGGTTAAGAATCTCTACCCATACTCATCCTCGACCAATGACCCCCCCAGCTTACGTTGATCGTCTGAGATGGGCAAAGTGTAGTCTTTGGCAGAATAGAAGTGAGTCTCCCCCAAATGGACCTCTGATGCATCACTGTACACATAAGAAAGAGGTCGTGAATTCAACATGGCCTCTACCTCAAGTAAAGTAGTTAACACCTCAAAGTTCAGGACTCATCAAGAATGGACGCTCTCCGATGCATTCATCACAGTATGAATGTGTATGAATGTGTATGAATGTTAGATAGTAAGCACTTAACGACTTAGAAAACGTGCTTGTGTGGTGTGGATGTGGGTTTGATTGGGTGAAAGAATTAGTTGTATAAAGCGCTTTGAGCTTTGAGTGCTTTTCTACTCTGAGCACTCAGAGTAGAATGGCGCTATATAATAACCACTCCATTTACCAGATGTGGGGTTCAACACCTGGCCCTGTGGTGCAGTCAGAGTAACAGAACTGAATACGCTCAAAACTAGAGAGGCTGTGGATAGAGCAGGGTAGGACTGGGCGATATATCGAGTTTTTTAAAAATATTGATATATTTTCATACGACATATAAGATGTGACAATATCGTTTATATGGATATAGTGTATGTTACGTTATAACTATTCTTGTGGAGCCGCAAGTTTGCCTCTCTTTCATCCACTTTTGTCTCTACGCAACGTTACTCGGCCTTGCCTCTCCTTCACTGAACACAACTCCCCCTCCTCCCCCATAGCTTCGCCTGCAGGCAATGACAAGATGGACACGGCAAATCTCCGTTAACGAGTTACCGCGGATCACCCCGTGCGTGGGGGTGGACAGCGTCAACATGTTAGCGAGCTAACCGCCTAACACCATGGCCTAGCATGGCCTAAAATCCTTTCATTTTCTCATAAATTGACAGCGGGCCTTATGTATGAATTCTGGTAGTGCTTGATGACCGCAAACCGATTTTATGTGGTACACAGCGCTCAGCAATCTGTCAAATGTTTCAGTACGACTTTGCTAAGCTACGGAGCTGCACCGCTTGATGAATTGTTGGAGCATTACGGCTACCGAGGAGCCTCGCGGAGTGTTACGTACTGTGCTTCAACGTGATATTACCGTACTGTGTATAAGGACCATAAATGGCACCTGTTCAGAGACGTGGTTATGAAGCGGATTTCAAACTCAAGGCTGTCAGTCACGCAGTAGAACTTGGGAACAGAGCAGCTGTGAAATCTGTCTGTTATTATGCTCAGCGTCTGTCAGTTTACATTTTGACTGCACAATTGTGAGCTTTTTGTTATGCACAAAAACAGTTTTCTTTTATTTATGGAACATTATTATTTAATAAATGCTCATAATTTATTTTTGAGTAATTTCTTCATGTACATCTACGCTCTATGTTAATAAAAGTGCCTGTGTGACATCTGGGACACAGCAAAAAGAACTCTGTTTTTGTTCTTACCTTATGGCTTTAAAACTAAAATATCGAGATATGAATTTTGGGTCATATCGCCCAGTTCTAGAGCAGGGCACTATGACCAAAAATATTTATCACCATATACATTTGAAAATTTGCGATAACGATATAACTGACGATATGATTGACACTAAACAAAATACTTTACAACTCCACAACTTTATTAGTGCAAAAAAAAAACCATCAGTGTATTTTCACTTAAACAAGCAGCTGTTTTTTATGTGCATTAAAGTTATATAAACATTTAACATTGCAAATGCAAATTCCTTCTTGACAGTTTAACCAAAAGGCATTTCCAGTGGAAATTGGCCGACTTATCCTCAGCATAACCATGTATAATATCCACTAAAGTTAAAAAGAGGTTATGCAAACACAATACGGTAACATTATGTTGAAGCACAGTACGTATCACTCCGCGAGGCTCCGCCTACGATAGCCGTAATGCTCCAACAGTCCATCAAGCAGTGCGGCTTCGTAGCTTAGCAAAGTCGTACTAAAACATTTGACAAAATAGTGCTTTGTTGTGTATCTGACGGATGAAAGCTTAACCAGTTCCACACCACTGAAGTTGCAGCATTTTTACAAACCAATTCTGGTTCATCCGTTTCATTCAACGATCCGCTTTCGCCCTTCTCATTTTCCATCGCCGCCATGCTTTTTCCGCCATGTGCGTATGAAAACAAATGCACTGCACATGCGTCATTTTCTTATTTTTGCCCAACATTATACCGGTATTACCGTGAACGGTATGATATGGCCCAGCCCTAGTTGTGGACTCTCCATTATCCCCCCTCACCTTACTCAAAAGCACTGTGTCTGCTGTGGAAACCTTCAGGTTTCTGGGATCCACAGTCTCGCCTCAGGAACTGTTGATCCAGTCTATAATCCAGTCTGTTCTCTGCTCATCCATTATTGTAGGGCTTGGATCAGCCACCAAACAGGCCAAGACCAGACTACAACGGACAATGAGGTCTGCAGAAAAAGTCATTGGTGCTGGTAGGCGCTACAGAGCACTGTATGCCAAAACAAGAAGACAGCGTCTTTCTATAGGCCATCACTTTGATGAATACTTACTACATTCACATAGTCCTGTACCAGTCATAGTACAGGACCATACCTGCTGAAATCAAAGCGTACTGCATACACTGTTTTGTTCTTTTGTATGTAATTACTTATCCATCCCTTATTTATCCCATAATTTCATTCCAACATTTTTGCTCTCTGCACCATACGTGTTGTTGTTGTCTTTGTATACGCGCGCACATACGTGGTCAATGAAACTGATTCTGATTCTGACATTTCCACGACCACCTCATTTGTGTGCACTGTCTGTCCACATAACTCTCAGATCTGGTGATTTTGTCCCATTTGCACAGATTCATGGCTGCGTTTGACAGAATCTCCTTTGCTGTTGTGGTAACCAAAAAGGCCTTCTCCACAAATGGTAAATGGACTGATTCTTATATAGCGCTTTTCTACTCTCCCGGAGTACTCAAAGCACTCTATACAACATGTCACATTCACCCACTCACACCCATTCTCACAAGCACTGACTCTAAACTGAGTGCTTTTCTAACTACATTCACACTCCGATGGATGCATCGGAGAGCAACTTGGGGTGAGTATCTTACCCAAGGATACTTGGCATGCAGACTGGAGGAGCCAGGGATCTAACCACCAACCTTCCAATCAGTAGGTGACCTGCTCTACCTCAAGAGCTACAGCCACCACATTACATGAACTGCAACGGAAACGCTTCATACTGCCTGAGATGTTTTCTTATGGTTGCAGCTAACAGGAATAGGCCGGCTAACACACCAAATACCACTCATTCACATGTCTGTGAAGGTTCTCAGTCATCCAGGTCATTGTAGTCAAAGGAGCTTGCAAAGAAAAGCGTCTGGACTTCTTTAAGTTGCTTGAAGACGGGTGAGAGGTGAAACGTCTTCAAGCAACTTAAAGAAGTCCAGCCGCTTTTCTTTGTAAGCTCCTTTGAACACTCATTCACATAATGCACAACTCAGTTTTGCAGCCTTTGGTTGGAGGTCCATCAAGCCACAGAAACCAAACAGCATGTGTGTCCTGTTGTCCTAGAGCAGGGGTAGGCAACCTTTTTGATGACGAGTGCCATCTAAAATTTCCTCAGAAGTCAATGTGCCATATAATTGCATTAGCAATAAATTTAATAACACTCTATATTAACAGTTGCTGCGCTGAGCGGACAGCTCCTGAAACATTTGAAGTGTCAGAATGTGGAAATTTCAACATTGCTTGAAAAAACTGACAGCTAGCAACGTCCCTCTCACCAGTAGGCTAAGTGATTTTTAGCCAATTACAAGTTGAATCTGGTAGTTGGGGTTGTTAGCTAAGATACCGTCATTAAGAAGCGGTACAACTAATGTGTCTATGCGAGCTAATTTGCAATGTGCACCGCTGGCCCGGCCATTTATTTTTTAATTCACTGCATGAAAACAAACGCTGTGGTGACAGTGATGTACAGTCTTGTTGGTATATGTATGATTTCTATACATTTTACATCAGATAAAAACTTTGGTTTAAGCTTCAGATAATTATTTAATAAAAGCTAGATATTTTAAATGAAAATAAGAAAGTATGTCTTTGTGCCCCCCTCTCCCTGTTAATGTCCTACCTGCCCCCTGGCAAAACTTTCCTAGACCCGCCCCTGCACAGTTACCAGCTGTCGGCTACCTAAAAAAGGATCCTGGTGTTATTTGTCTCTCAGAAACAGTTCATAACTTCCCTTCAACTCATTCATGTCACCTAAAAGGTAAACCTGTTTCTCCATCACCTGCTCAGCTCTGATGATTCAGTAAGGACATCTCCTGGTTTCATCCTCATGTTTCCCTCTCACCACATATCCAAACCGATATCATGACCAGCAGCTTTACAGCTGTGGCTCCAGCAAACATCAGCTGATACTAGAAAGTAATATTAAATAAATTCTAACAACAGCTGATCAAGCTTAAACGTGCTGCTGTTGTTTAGCGCGACATCCGCTGGTTTCCTCTTTCTGGCGCAAAGTCAGAGATAAACAAAGGAGAGACGGGACTTGCATCAGAAATACCGATCAGCTGATCATTGATCAGTTTCATGATTGAATGAGAGAAGAAAAGGCAGCTGACAGCGTAAAGATTCAGAATGACTCCAGCTTTGTGTCTTTTTTTCATTCTAGCTAAAGTACAGGACAAACTGTGTTCCTTTTCAGCTCAATACGAAACGCTCGATATTTTCTCTGAATACGTGACGATTCCGTTTTATACGGCATGGTTGGCAACCCTACTAACTAACCTTATGAATAAAATAAAGTTCACTATTAGTAACATCATAGCACCACCCAGCTGTATAGAAACTCCGTCATGCTAGCTAGTATGCAGTACGAGTTATTGTAACTGACAGTAAAAAGTCAGCACAAGGAAAATAAACTCGACCTAAACTTGGTTTATATCTGACCCAGATAGACTGCAGGTCATAACTTCTTACCTGAAGTTCAGTTCATTGATCAATGGTCATGAAAATTTGCATAATTAAGATTAAGGAACTGACCTCCCAGCTCATTGTTCCTTCAGTGGGCTGGTTTCAGTCATCATGCAAATGTACTGTTTATAAGATTGAAAGCTGCAGTCAGCTGAGACTGAAAATGCTACGTCCAGATGAACAGAATCAACTTTTGGAGAACAATGGAAAATGCATAACATGAGGAAAGACGAGGAGAAAAAATAACTCAAACAGGGAGATCAGTTTGAGAACAGAAAAAAACACCTCAGCACATGAATCAGCACATCTCACTACATAGAAGACATAAGCTTCGAAGGCATTTGGAGGAGGGGGGTGATTGTAGGTCTGTGTCAGTGTACATGCATATGTGTGCGTATGAGTGTGTGTGTGTTCCGTGTTCAGCCGAGAGAAAGTGTCCCTTCACCCAGTTAGACAAAAGTCAACAATCTTCGGTCGACGCGGGTGGCCTTGAATGAGGAGGGAGAAAGTCACAACACAGTCTTGTTATCCAAAGGAGGATTGTTATTCCCGTCAGCTTTTGCCTTGAGCATCCAGCTGGCGCCATGAGATGAAGATGGTAGTTGTTTTGGTTAGTGCGAACAAACTGCTTCCAATTTTACAGTTGGTCTAATGTCTGTCACTGGTCACCAGGTCTCTCAATTCGTGTTGTTCTTCTCCAAGATCTTATCCATATAGCATTCAAAAACACAGTCTGAGTACTCACAGCCCTGTCCATCGTCTATCATGTCGGCCAGCCTTGTGGGATTTTGAACAGCTGTAGCCGCTTCTTGTTCTTCAGTAAGCCAGGTCCAATCAGCCAGAACTCTGTTATCGTGGTTCCGAATTGGTAGATGTCGTTCACTGTCCTCCATCGAGAGTGTCGCCAGACACACGACGCAACTTACCATCGAGTAGCCGTCAGCAAACGTCGCCGCAGGACAATCAGGCTCTCCCAAGCCCAGGAAGGTGTCAGTTTCATTAAGGGACCAGTTGATCAAATCCATAATTCTTCTTTAGGTTTTTAGAGAACCAGTCTGGGAGACTCTCTTAGGGTTAGAGAATAAGCGAGACTATACAATAGACATGAGAAGCCAAGCAGGAAAGACAAGGGAGAGGGAGAAGGAGAAAGTGTGACCGCCTCCATCAAGAGCCAAGAGAAGAAGAAGAATATAGAATAGGGCAAATTATTATAAACCTTGTTTGTAAGGAGCAGGATTTTCAATGTAATTCTAGATTTAACAGGGAGCCAATGAAGGGAAGCCAATATAGCAGAAAGCTGCTCTCTCTTTCTAGTCCCTGTCAGTGCTGTCACTGCAGTATTTTAGATCAACTGAAGGCTTTTTAGGGAGTTTTTGGGGGAACGTGATAATAATTCATTACAGTAGTGCATTGAGAATATCCTGTTAAAAAAATGACTCCTAAATTCCTCACACTATTAATGCAGGCCAAAGCAATGGCACCCAGGTTAAAGATCTGGTTAGATATCATATCTCTAACATTTTTAGTGCAATGACCTCAGTTTATCTGAATTTAGGAGCAGGAAGTTAGAGGACATCTAGGTCTTTGTTTTTAAGACTTTCCTGCAGTTTAAGTAACTGGTGTGTGTTATCTGGCTCCATGGATAGACAGAGCTCAGGATCATCACATGGCATTAGAAATCTTGGAGTCATTTTTGACTATGATATGTCCTTCAGTGCATATATGTAGGACTGCTTTCATCCATTTGTGCAAAATCTCTAAAATTAGAAATATTCTGTCTCAGAGTGACATGCATTTATTAGGCTGGACGACTGTAATTCGTTATTATCAGGATGTCCTAAAACTCCCTGAAAAGCCTTCAGTTAATCCAAAATGCTGCAGCAAGAGTACTGACAGGGACTAGAAAGAGAGCAGATTTCTCCTTTATTGGCTTCCCTTCATTGGCTCCCTGTTAAATCCAGAACCCTGCTCCTCACATACATCTCATCAGTCAGTGGACTGGTTCATTCACACAAGCACTTTTTCTATATTGTTTTTAACGGCATAGTTTGTGTCTAACGTTCACCCTTACTTAGTATCTTGCACAAGGATATTTGGCATGCAGACTGGATTGAACCAACAACCTTCTGGTTTGTAGGTGACCCGCTCTACCACCTGAGCTGCAGCCACCCACCTTATAGGACCATATCACCCCATTAGAGCACTTCTGATTTGAGACTTTCTTCTTAGAGTAGTTACGGTATCCAAAGTCATATCCAGTGAGGATGCAACACTATTAACAACTAGATCTGGGGGAGCTCAGGTAGCTGCTCTCCTCTATGTTGGAACATGTCATCGAAGACGATAACAGTGGAGGAATTATATCCGTAAACTTAGTTACAGCACTTTCAGACTGTAATGCAATTTATTCCCTACTGCTGTGTTATTCATCATTGTAAATTTAACTGTCTTTGTTTCAGACCAGCAGTTATCCAGTCACACCTACATCTGCTCAATGTGTGGAACCTTCTGCCCTGACTCTTTCTTTCTGGAGGAGCACATAAAACTAATACACTCAGACTCTGCTGGAGCCCTGGCTCTCCAGGCACTCCAGTCCACGTCCTCCACTACACCCTCCATGGGAGATAGCAGTGGTGATTCCAGGAGGGCTGGTGGGAGCCAAAATGAGGGAAGCACACAATTTGGGTCTGTTGCAAGCATCAGTCAAGGAGGGGGTCCTATAAAAAAGGAGATAAAAATTGAGGGGGGGTATGAATGTGGGGACTGTGGCCGCCGCTTCAACTACCTCGGCAACCTGCGGCAGCACCAGCGCATCCATACTGGAGAAAAACCCTTTGTGTGTCCAGAGTGCGGGGAGAGATTTCGCCATGCAGCCCGCTTAAAAAGCCACAGGCTAATTCACAGCGGTGCCCAGAGCCCGTTTCCTTGCCCTCAGTGTGGGAAAGGTTTCTCTGTGCTGTCAGGACTCAAGAGACACCAACGGGTGCACACTGGTGAGAGTCCATACGCATGTCCTCAGTGCGGACGGCGCTTTAAAGAACTGGGAAACTTGTACACCCACCAGAGGATTCACAGCGGGGCCACACCCTACCGCTGTCAGCAGTGTGGGCGCAGCTTCCGACATCTGGGCACCTACAAGAGTCACCGCTGCACCCCGGGACAGTAATCGGCCTCTGCTTCTGCTCTCCACACTCCTAATACTATGAAGTCTAAAATGTAGATCAAAGATAGATTGTGATCCAGAGTTTGACTCATAAGTCGTAATTTCAGTGCTCTCTGATGACACCGTGAGGACGCTGGACATGTGAAGACTCGGTTTTATGAGATGATGCCCCAATGTTCATGTTCTGTTATATTCATGATGGAGATGTGCTTAATGAGCCTCAGTGTCTTGAATAAACTGACCTCAAGGCAAATACATTGAATTGTTCTTTAGCTTTCAACAGTATTGCAACGCCTTCATCACCAGATGAAGTCTGAAATTCTCTGAGAATAATCGGAAACCACCGGCAAAATGATTATTAAGCAAACCACTGGTACAAGTTACCTGTCCTGCAGTGAGATTGGTAAAGTTTTTTTCAATGTGTATACATTGAGCTTGGAAGTCCTATGGTGTATAGTGTATAGTATGGTGCTTATAAACATGACGGCAGGTGTGTCATAGCTAAATTCTCAAGAACCTGCTGTCTCTAAAGTCACTTAACTACTTCCTGAAGTAAAGCACAACATATTTTTTAAATTTAAAACTGCTTGAACAGACACAGAAACTTGTCAGCTTCTATGTGTAACAGGTAAGGTCCTAGATTTCTTCCTTTCTAATGATAAGAATATCATATTCACAGCCACATTTCTAAATTATGGCAAAATATTATATTTTTAAACCGGGTTTCATTTTGTCTGTTGTTAGTATTGCATCCACAAGGTCACATATCAGGCAAGCCTTTGGCTAATTCTT
The DNA here is from genome assembly GCF_041146795.1 of Maylandia zebra. Taxonomy (NCBI): domain Eukaryota; kingdom Metazoa; phylum Chordata; class Actinopteri; order Cichliformes; family Cichlidae; genus Maylandia; species Maylandia zebra. Next base: position 60,600,801 of record NC_135169.1, read on the forward strand.
TTATTTATTTATTTTTTGCCATAACGACAAGTTCACCTGACATTGAGAATTAAAGCTAGAGTATAATTTCTTTCTGGAGTAGCTGCTGGTTCACAGGTTTTGCTTATCAGGACATAAGAAATCATCTGGTCCTTTGCAGAGGGTTTGATTTTAGATTTGAGAAGTGATTCTACTCTACCGGAGTTGCAGCTCATTGAACATTGTACACACATCAAGAATACCTCTTCAGTCATTAAAATAATTTCATTTTGATCTGCTGACAAATTAAGGCGATTTACACATATCTTTTATTAGCGTATAGTTAATATAGTTAGTATTTAAATATGTCCAAATGAAATCTTCAGAGCTCCGATGTGCAGCTGTCAATGTCAATATAAAAAGCAGCACTAAGGGCGCAGTTAGAGCTAAAGTTACTAACTCGAATTAATATTAATTGAAGCACTCTGTGCAATAAAACACCACATTAATAACTTTCTGCAGCATTATTCTCTCATCATGTCAATAAAAATGTTGCATTTAACTTACATTTTGTATATTCTTTATATTTATCATCATCATCTGGTAACATTTGTGATTCGATTGGGGAAAAACCCAAGAGATCACTTTATGCGGAAGAGTCATATGACGTGCAAAAGTCCCATGTTTATATGAGCGCACACAGAGCTCGGCTTAACAGAGACAGCTGTTAATCACTATTGTGATACCTGTTATTCCCAACTTGGGTTTTAGGTTTGTTGAACAAGCAAAGGCAAAAAAAAAAGAAAAGCCTGTGTGTGTTTGTTTCTGGAACACTGAACTTTCTGCACTTATTTCAAAAGATCCTGAAACAACAACGCATTTTAATAATTTACCAAAAACGATGCCAAACTGGAGTAATGGCGTATGAAAAGCTAAGTACACTCCATGAACTCAGTAACTTGGAGAACCACTTGAAGAAGATGTTTTCTGTGTGACTTTATCAGTCTCCTCATCACATTGTTGTGGAGGGACTTTGGCCTACTCTTGTTTACAGCGTTGGTTCAGTTCAGTGTTTATGTACAGGTCTGCTAAGGCCCACCACAGCTTTCACGACATGGTCTGGACTTCGACTGGGCCATTGCAACACTTTCTTTTCTGTTTTTTTAACCATTCTGTTTGATATTTTCTGTTTTGTGGTCATTGTCCTGCTGCAGTATTAGAAAAGCTCATGACTGCTTCAATGACTATGTGGCTGCAAAACAGAACAAGCAGACCAAATAATTTTTTGTTTTGTTTTTTTGTGTTTGTTTACAGTTCCTTCATGTGAATTTGCTGTGACATCAAACCCTGGCTCAGTGATTTTGAATATTATCCACTTGTGAATAATTGTTCTCACTGCAGAATGAGATGCAATTGTTGGAAATGGCCTTTAACCCTTCCCAGATTAATGGGCAGCTTCCCTGAGTTAATGGCTTTCCTCCTCAGCATTGTGTAGACTTTTTATCTCCTGAAAATATGAATAAAAATAAATCTAACTACAAGTATTGGCTCCTCTATTATACACTATGTTACTCCTCATATTATTTAAGTAATAAAATGATCTTTGTTACCAGGCCAGTAAAACACTGGTCTTTTTTTATGCATTCAGAAACTTGATGACATGCTGGGATATTTCAATCAGAAAGGCAAAGCATTTCTTATTTGACCAACATGGTTGAAGTATGTTTAAATCATGAATCTTTGATAACTAAAGTGTAACAGTTTGACTCTCGTAGGTTCATATTAACTGATTTGTTCTCAAACCCGCTGAATCTCCAGGATCCCTCTTACACGTGTAACTAAATGGACGGACCTGACGAAGCTTTTGGACAGCACCACCCACATGTAGACTGTTTGTGTAACACCAACAAAACTTGGCTTTTGTGATATGTTTGCTGTCCTGATGCTACTTTGTGTTTATATTTAAAACCTAATTCTACAGTTTGTGTGTTTGATGATACAAAATTGTGAATTGCAGAAAAGTCATTAGCCACTGAAAGAAAAAAAAAAAGCACATAAGTGTCAAACATGAGTTTGACACTTATGTGCTAGAGGGTGTGGGAAGCCATAGCCCCGCCCCCCAGAGCATGGGACATATCAGGAAGGAACTTGGGGTTAGTAGTAGTTAGGATATTTGGCATTCTGACTGGGAGCAGCAGGGATCAAACCACCAACCGTCTGATTAGAGAAAGACCTGCTCTACCTTCTGAGGTACAGCTGCTCCAACTTAACATGTGTCTCATTGGACTGTGGAAGAGCCTATAAACTCCACAAATATGCTCTAGCTAACCAGTTAGTTTAAACACAAAGCCCTCTTGCTGTAGGGCATCAGTGCCAGTCACCTCACGATCTCAATGTCAGATTCTATTCCTGCATTTTGTGTTTTAAGACAGAGTATTTTATACACCATTAAAACTGCCTGAAAGATATCCATGCAGTTAGCTGTGCTCTGTGTCAGCCCAACTGAAATCATAATTTCATGTAGTAGCTTCTTTTCCCTGACTTCCATCCACAGACAGATGTGCACAGATGTTCAGACCTCGGTCAGATAGTGGACCAGCGTCGCTGACGAGAGAACACATCCACTGTGCCAAGACATTTATTGTATTTAACATTTCAAAGTTTGGCACACTTTTGCTCTTGTCTGCAAACATTAATAGCCTCTGCAGTCCAGCTGGCCCCGTTCCTTTTTATTATTCTGCACGGGCGTCTTCTTCAGCTACAGCTGCTGTGAAACATGAATGTGTGATTGAATGTGTTTTAAAATATATCAAGATACAAAAGTATTCTTGTCATTGATTAAGTCTATGGTGTTCTACCATCTTCAGTGTTTTAAGGTTTTAAAATAGGTTATAGATTTGTCTGGATTATTTTTAGCCCACACATTGAATTTTAGCGGTGTTTCCATGTTTTTCTTAATTTGTTTTCTTCACTATTATCTATTATAGGATAATGTAGGAATGTTTTCTTTTTAAAGCAACGTTAGATGACGGTTTAACAGAGGTGCTACATCATTTCAGTGTAAAAACATTTCACCCTTTTTCTTGGTGTAATGTTGGCCCATCAGCACAACACAACCCCTGTCTGTAAGTGCTAAAAGACAGGTAAAACACAGTGCTAAGCAATGTAGAAACGACCTCTTTCCAATAAATAAACACATGTTTCTGCAACATAGGGACTACCTATGTAACAGAAACTACTACCTACCCTATCCCCATTATTGTACGATCTACTGTACAATATAAAGCACCTTGAGGCGACTGTTGTTGTGATTTGGTGCTATATAAATAAACTTGAATTGAATTGAATTACCACTACACACACAGTGAATATAGGTCGGCATACATCGCTGTGCGGTCTGGAAAAGGCTTAAGACACTACTACAAAACTTTAGACACTTTTATTCTCCTTGTACAGAGGTGTGCATGGTCATGAAATATACAAAGCAACAATTGGTCAAGAAGGAGGTTTTGCCTACCAGGTATTCATCAGTGCAATTCTGGTTTCTAGTTACTTTTGCTGTTATTTATACAACTGGAACTGGATCTGGAAGACTGCTAAAAGTACAGCAGTGGTGAGAAAGCACTGCTGCATGCTGCATGGAGGGATACACATGCTGACAAATATGGCAATAAAATCCTTTAGACCCACTGTTTCACCAACCTTCTACTTGCCTTTCACTAACCCCTGTCTTCATGACTAACGCACTACTTCCTGTTATATTTTTGGAAGGTTGAGTTGGAGCGTGAGAATGCCTTGGGGTATGGCTGTCTTGACCTAGTGGTATAAAAATAATATTTAAAAACAAACAAACACATAGTTTAAAAAAGATCTGATGGCAAACCTCGCCCTTTTGTGAGGCCATGAGGGCTGGTATGTATTAGGATGCTTTCTTTTTATCACGATTAGAGCGAAGAGTTAAGTTTGGGTGAGTCCCATGAGAGCCTGTGGTTTTTAAGTGGGTTGTAGCACTCTTGACTTGGGGAATGGCTTGGTTAAACATTGCCTCCCAGAAAGAAAATGTGAAAGGAAGTTATGGGAACAGGAGGTGGGGTTCCAAAGGAGGCCCTAGACTGACCAATTTAAACTTGTTATTAATGACTGCCTGAGTTTTTGCATGGCAAACATCTGGATTTCTCCCACAGTTGGGCTGATGCACCTCCAGAACTCCCACCACAAGTCTCTTCCACCCTCGGCTAAATATTATCTCACCTTACAACCTGTAGAACTCCCATAAAGTACACTGGTTTGGAGGTGTGCCACAGTCTGTTTCGACTAGTGGCTGTCAGTGTGACAGCAGCGCTGTGCTATCTTAGTGGCTGGAAGTGGTCGATCTCTGCTCTGTAATGTTTGGTTATCAGCTTGGTCACAAAAACATGTTGTTCTGTCAGAAACAATGCTTGGTGCATTTTGCTATGTCAGTCTAATGCAGTACAGTCCCAAAACAAAGCTGAAACAGTTGCAGAGACTATCCAAGTATCTTTGGTTTGTTTCCCTGTCACAATCCAAGCTGACCAGGACAAAGACACAACACAGTGGAACTGTTTCTGGCCTTTTCTATATTTATCAACAGTCCAAAGCAATCTTTGTCTTCTGAGCATGATTCCCTCTCTTCTCACCCTCGCTTCAACTACGTCCATCAGCTTTATGCCTGTGTAGTTACTATAGCTCGGCACTAGCACACTTCAGTATTCCTCAGACATCCTTCCATTTTCCAAGACTGTGTTAAACAATCCAGTCAAAAAGTCCACTGTCTGTCCACAGGTATGTTATCTGGTCTTTTCTATTCTTCATCCTCTTCATCCTCTTCATATCTGCTCTCACTTCTTCTTTAGTAATGCACTCCACTCTCTCATTTACTATCCTCCATCTGTCATCCCTCATCTCTTATTTTCAGCATTCATCAGCTCCATAAAGAACTCTTTCTCTCTTCTCTTAGCTTGTACATCTGAAAAGTAAACATACTTTTTCAAAATGTTAAAAAAAAATGAGAGAAATCAGAAAGGTCTGAAGTGACTTGTGAAAATGCTCTATTCTAGTCACATTATTATGACTGAACCAAGTACAAGTACCAAGTATAGTTTTTATATTTTTACTAGTGTGTCACACAAACAGCAATATTGTCAAAAAAAGTAAGAAATCTTTGGGGGTGCTTTGATTCAATTTTAGGGGGGCTTCAGCACCCCCAGAAATGAGCTAAACCCCCCTTTCCTAGATTAAATAAAGTTGAGACCCTAGCTAAACCAAATTTATCTCATAAATACGCTATCTGTTCATCAACGTTGTCTTGTTGTTTCCAAGTGTTCCAGTGTGTAGGTCAGTACATATTAGCCAGTCAGTAGGTCAGAGGTGAATCATCTCCGCTGACTCCAATAAACAGCAATGGTGAGTCACAGAGGCTTGTAATAGTTACTGGAAGTTAACAGCATACACAATCTGTGCCAAGAGATATAGCAGCACAGATGTTTGAGATGCATTTTTTAATTGTAAGAAGTTAAACAAGACTCTGTCATCGGCACGCATCAATCAAATGAATTTGTTCCTGATGACCAGGCTTGGGCAATCCTGTTAGCAAACACGTAATACTACTCAGTACCACCAAACTAATTACAAATTCTGTTCTCTTAATGTTATTTTATCAAACATATTTAGTCTTCATCTTGTTCATGGGGGTTGTTAGCCTGTGTTCGGTTCATTCTTGGCTGATAGTAAAAGCAGAGTGAACACAGAGGACCAAATTGACTAAAGTCGCGCAGTCTAATTTCCTCATATGTCAATTAACATTTCTCAGTAGATTTCAAGAACCTCAAAGTATTCTGTCCATCTTTTGAAGAAGCAACTTCTTCAATGATATGTTTGTTTTTGCCTGAAGATATTAGAGGATATCTTGATGCATGCTCAGTCATCCGGACGTTTTCAGTGGGAGAAAAGTTTCGTCACTGATTCAGGTGACTTCTTCAGTCTCAGCTGACTGCAGGTTTCAATCTTATAAACAGTATTCACAGAGAGTTGGGGAATGGCTGCAATCACAGAATTGTAAGATGGTGAAAGATGTGCCCTCAGGCCCCCTCCATGATTCAGAGATGGTCTTTCCCTTTTCACGTAAATGGCCTCCTTGACTCCGCGCTCAAACCAGCATTCCTCCCTGTCCAGGATGTTACATCCTCATCATTGAAAGAGTGTCCACTGGCCTGTAGGAGTAAATAGACTGCAGAGTCCTGGCCTGACGAGGTGGCTCTTCTGTGTTGTAGCCAGAGGTTGTTTGGTTTCCCCGATATATAAATCCTGGCAATCCTCCTGCACTTAGCAGCTACACTATGTTACTCTGGTTGTGTCGGGGGACCCGATCCTTGGGGCGGACCCATTTTTGGCGCAGCGTGTTTTGGGGTTTTTGGGGAAACCTGCAGTCAGCTGAGACTGAAGAAGTCACCTGGATGAGTGACGAAACGTTTGTCCCACTGAAAACGTCCAGATGAACAGAATCAACTTCTGAAGATATTAGAGGATGGTGATCATTTATATCATCTGGCTCAAGTATTTCAATGTCACATTTTTTCAGACACCTTCTGGTTTCTGAAATGTTGACTACATTGCCAACAAAGCTTTCTGCAGAGCAAAGAGACATTCTTAATGGCAGGATTTATACAAACAGTAACCAGTTCAGAGTGCACTGACCTGCAGATAACATCAAGTCTTCATGGAAGAGGACTCCATGCAAAAGCAAGTGATAGCATTTCCAGATGTGGAGATTTTTCCCACTATATTTCTTTCTTTCCGAGCTACATGTGCTGACTGTTTTGATGTTTCGCACTAACAAGGAAATGAGGCTTGAACTAGGGCTGGGCGATATATCGAGTTTTTAAAAAATATCGATATATTTTCATACGAGATATAAGATGTGACAATATCGTTTATATCGATATAGTCTATGTTACGTTATAATTATACTTGTGGAGCCGCAGGTTTGCCTCTCTTTCGTCCACTTTTGTCTCTACGCAACATTACTCGGCCTCGCCTCTCCTGCACTGAACACAACTCCCCCATAGCTTCACCTGCAGGCAATGATAAGATGAAAGCGGAAAATCTCCGTTAGCGAGTTACCGTGCGTGGGGCTGGATGGCGTCAACGTGTTAGCGAGCTAACCGCGCTAACGACATGCAGCCCAGAGGGGCTGCACGGCCTAAAATCCTTTCCTTTTCTCAAAAATCGACAGTGCGCCTTATGTATGAATTCTGGTTGTGCTTACTGACCGCGAACCGATTTTATGTGGTACACAGCGCTCAGCAATCTGTCAAAAAATGTTTTAATATGACTTTGCTAAGCTACGGAGCTGCACCGCTTGATGGATTGTCGGAGAATTACGGCTACAGAGGAGGAGCCTCGCGGAGTGATACGTACTGTGTGTGTATAAGGACCACAAATGGCACCTGTTCAGAGACGTGGTGCAGCTGTGAAATCTGTCTCTTTGTTATTATGCTCAGCGTCTATTAGTTTACATTTTGACTGCACAATTGTGAGCTTTTTGTTATGCACAAAAACAACATTGTTTTCTTTTATTTATGGACCATGATTATTTAATATATGCTGATAATTTATTTTTGAGTAATATCTACGCTGTATGTAAATAAAAGTGCCCGTGTGACATCTGGGACACAGTGTGACTAAGAACTCTCTTTTTGTTCTTAACTTATGGCTTAAAAAAAAAAAATCGAGATATATATCTTATATCGCCATCCAGCTAAAAAATATCGAGATATGAATTTTGGGTCATATCGCCCAGCCCTAGCTTGAACCACCCAGGTAGCCATTATTAACTCATGTTTGTTGGTTGAAAGCTTTTTTGGAAGCAATCTAGAGCAACAGCTGCAAGATGATCAGCACATAAACATAAGACTATTCAATTTAAACGTGACTCTATTACAAATATATGCTGCGAATCCACGTAATAAAAACCTAATTATACACTAACTAAGAATCTCAGAGCTCATGAGACCCATTAAAGGAAGTGCACATCATGGATTTGACCCATTAGGACTGGGAATGTGGAGGATGCATGCTACTGGTGACCACAACATATTTGATTATAACTTAAAATCTATTTTATCAATGTAATAAAAAGTGTTTCTTCCACTTAAAACTGTAGTATGCTTCATGCCTAATGTGTCATTTGACTTCTTAGCAAAAGTGGTTTATGTTAATGTTAAAAAATAAAGAATTTGATCATTTTGTTAGTTAATACTCAAAACCAAGCCATGATGTCATTAGGACCTGCTTTTAAATAAAGCACAGGAGTGTTCTACACAGGGACAACGACTGTCACGTAGTAAAGTGCACTGTATGATTTAATTCTTTAAAACAAAGTGTTATTAGAGGGTTTTTTTCAGGTCTTCTATTAAAATTGATATATATCAGCACTACTTGGTCTGAGTCATACTGCTACATGGTTTGTGTCACAGTCTTATAATACACTTAAAACTTTGACAGACTCGGATTTTGTGGTAGAAACAATGAGCATTGCTAATTAAGTAAACACTACAGGGACTAATAAGAGTTCACATGCCTGACGCGTCCAACCGACTGTAATCTAATTTGTAGAAACAACACCAACTTACAAAAGAAACAAAAAACATTCTCCTGTGCAGTTAGTGAATAGCCTGGGTGTGTGTGCAGATGTCTGGGTGTGTGCGTGGCTGGGCCTGGGTCTGGCTGAACCGTGGCTCCTTTGGAACATGGTTATGGATGGTGGGGGTTGCCCCTCTGGGCACTGGCCAGTATCCACACCCTACTTAGTGCCCTGTGGACCTGTTCTCAGCCTCTGGCTCTGACTGGGTCGGCTACTCGTTGCCTCTGGTTCTCTGAGACTTTGGCCACAGTTGTCATTAAGGCGTCGGGCTTCAGGTCTTTTGGGGTCTGTGGATGGGCCATCCTACCCCCAGCATGGCTCTAACGTCTTAGTTCAAGAAAGAAAGCAGTTGGAGTCATAGGATAGCTCAACTTAAATATACTGAAGTTTCTTCATTAAAAAAAATATAAATAAGATAATCACAAAACATTAGTGAATACTTCACTGGGTTTTTAACAACAACAACATAGAAACACAACTGATAATGCAGGAAAATGTCTATGGGATGTTTGAAATTGCTTTACTTCATCCACTGTTTTGTAGCCCGTTAGCTCGCTTTGGTCACATAAGTTAGTATCCAGTCAGGTTCAGCTCCAAAGTGCTCCTGAATTCTAAGCAATTGTCCAGGTGTTGGGTCACATGCCTCCACACAAGTGTACTCGGCTGCAATGAAAGAAGCAGTGGATGGTGTACACCACAGTGAAACTCAGAGCTGCTCCTTTGTGTCAGGAGGTGATCCGGTGGCTCTGCGTCATCAAGGAGAAACCCGAATCAATCGGCATTCCCATGGGATCTTTGAATCCCCTGCCTGTAAAACAGGGATGTTACTGCATTAAATCAATAAATACTAATATTTCATTATCATCATGAAAATCAAATCAGGCCTCTCAAAATATACCAATGCTTGTATATATGTCACACAGTGGAAATTTGTATTTATCTTGTATATTGTTTTTATTCTGATTTTTAGTGTTTATTTATGAGTGTCGTTTTATTTGCATGGTTTTATTCTGTTTCTATTGCATGGTTTTTAATCCACTGTGGACTGGCTGCACATGGGACAAATTAGCTGATAGGGACCACCTGCTGAGGCAGGGGTGTGTCCAGAGGTGGCCTATCAGCTGTGTAAAGACCTTTTAAAAGCAGGCTAGCTGAGCACTGAAGAAAACAAAAAGGCCCCAGACTGGAAGGTGAATGCGAGATGGCCGGCGTGACACAGCGACCCAGTCCTGACCTCATGGAACAGCAACAGTAGGAGACAGCGCGTGTGATTGGCAGCAGGGCAGAGGTTTAGGGTCTCTACTGTTGTTTACTGGGTGCAGCTGGATTGGGAGAGGGTCGCCATGGCCATGACCCAGGGCCGTTTCTGGGAACATTGTTCTGGCCCCTATTTGTTATTTTACAGGACACCGACGCAAGGGGAGCTGTGGCGGTGGTCGCATGATGGATTCAGGTGCAGAGCGCAAGCTGGGCTGGGATATGATGGGCCCGTGGAAGGACAAGAAGATGGGAGGCGCTTCCTTGTCTGCCGAAGACGAGGCTGGCGTGGACTCTGCTCTAAAGCTGGAATTCCTGGCCTGCTGATGGACCCATAATGAACATGTGGCATAATTATAGCAGGGGTTTTTAGTGAATGCAGAAAATGGTGGTTTTACGGGTTTTAGAATTGTTTTATTTAGTTTTAGTAGATTGACAACATTTTATTACGTACATTTTAAGAGGTTTTTGTTTTTATATTTGTGCTCCAAGGCCATAATAAACTGTGTCTGATCAGACCTGCTTCCTCTCTGTGCCCTGGGTGTCTGACTCGCTTGCTCCCCTTGTATTTTAAAGAATCTTTAGCAGGACATTCTGGCACGACTGCTTTAGTGTCCCTATGTGTTACATATACATGGCTTATCCACACAGCTGATTATTAAGGGTGAGCATTTGTTTTCTGTGCGTTTTGTGTGCTTGTACAGCATTTGTCTATTTGCTGGTGTTTTCTTAAGCTGCAGAGCATTTGGCCTCCCAGTACTACAATGTGAATAACAGCTGGAACCCTCAGCTTTGTGTTTACAGAAGGGAAGGAGCTAACCTGAGGGTTGCATAGCTCTCTGATTGTCTCTCTGCTTCTTTGTAGAGACAGCAACATGTTCCCAGATCCTTGCAGCAAATGTGTACACCGAGTTATATTCATGCTAAATAATGGACAAACTATGACTGCTTTTATTTATCATATGCATCAGAGTTGTAAGAAGTGAGTAGATTGTGTCTGTATACTGAGACCTGCAGAAAAGACGGTGATTTTGATAATTGGACAGACAGTGAGAGAAGAGACCCCCTCTGAGAGCCAAGCAAATACATCAGCTGGTTCTAATCTGTAGACTCTATTAGTCAGTACAGTCACAATGTGAGGTCCTGAATCATCCTGCTGTATTTCCTGTAAAAACACATTCCAAGGAAGGACTCTGCTGATAATAGTTATTTTTCCAATCACAGCATCCTTTTTCCCCTTTTCTGAGCTAATGACAGCAAATACTTCTAGGATTTTGAATACAGTAGTAAATGACAAGAATATCACAGCAATGACTGAAATAAATGGAAACCCTTGCTGCATATTTAATCTGCTCAGCAGCTTTGAGTGTTCAAATGCATTTAACAGATGCCACTTCCTGTCTCAGGTGACGTGATTGCCACTGCTCAAAGAAAGCTCTCCTCTAACTGAACTGTTATTTCCAATAAACTTTCAAACTCAACACTTTAACTTACAAATTCTTAACACAACCTGTTCTCCTCCCTTCTGGTACAGAGCACTGTACACCAACATAAGCAGCCATCTACAGTTTCTCTCCACAGGCTGTCACGCTGATGAACACTGTATTTAAACACACCACACCTGCTGCTGTATCACAGCATACTGTACATATTATTTTTATTCTGTTGTACATCTTTCTCTCATGTATATGCATTCATAGTTAATCCTTCTGTATATAGTAGGTAAGAGCCCAATTCCTTGTATGTGTACACGTACTTTCTCTGAGTCTGACAAGTGAACATCAGATAATGTCGAGGTGACTGTTGTTGTGATTTAGCACTGTTTATAAATAAAAACGAATGAATGAACAGATTTAGCTATAAAAATCATACCACATTTCATTAGTTTGAGTCGATTACTGTTATTATCTTTATTAGTATTTTTAGTACTCTATACAATCTTCTTTCCTCCTGTGTTAGTAGTCAGTTTTGAACGCAGGATACAAATCCCTTGAAATCTCATTGTCATTTGGGAATTTAAAAATCGAAGCTCCATCGGCAGCTGCACTGAAAGCAGTCTGTACACAGCTGGATTTCATCCAAGGTGGCCAGAAATGATTTCTTTAGTGCATTCAGGAATTAGCAGTACAAAGGGTGACTGATGGCCATTTCACAAACAAGGCCAGTGTCACAAAACAGCTGCTACAGCCACTCTCTGTGTAACAGTCACAGGGTTTATGGAGTGTGACATTATTTCAATGAACTATTACAAGCATTATACCTTTAAAATGGCAACAAGAAACAAACATGAAAGAGGGTTTTGTTCAATCGCAGCTCCACAATTCTGCTCCAACACAGCGAACTTGTGTTCAGCATTTTTCTGTGAGGGCAAATTGTGTCTCCTTCTGGACATTTATGTAGTTTCCCTTCATTCATTGCTGACTGAGGCAACCACACTTATAAAACACAGGTAACAGTTATGAGCAGAGATGTGAAACTGAGTCAAATTCCATTACAAAACAAAGACCTCTGTTACCTTTATAAGCAGGAATTACTTCATCTGGGACATGCTGAAACGAATAAACATGTCAATAATCAGGACGGTGTGTGTGTGCGTGCGTGTGTGTGTGCGTGTGTGTGCGTGTGTGTGTGTGTGTGTGTGCGTGTGTGTGTGTGTGTGTGTGTGTATTCTGTACCACATAGAAAACATATTCACAAAAAGACTTTCTCTGTACTTTCCCTCCTGTCACTATGAGTTTAGATTCAAGAGTTATTTAGCTGTCCCGTAGTCCAGAGTCAGAGGGACCAGATGCATTCGTCACCATTCTTTCCCTCTGACACAGGGTTTGTTTATGTAAACGTCTTCACAGTTTTAAACACAGCTCTGCGCCCCTGCTGAGGGGTCAGGAGCTCCCTGTTTCTCATGAGACCCCGAGATCCAGTGGTAGCAGTCAGCGGCATTCTTATCGTGTGCCGTAACTCTATAGCGGTTGCAGTAGACAAAACCGAGTGCCACCATTACGACAATGAAGATGCAGATGGGTATGAAGAGTCCCACCATGAGCCAAGTGCTCCCCTTTGTCTGGACAGAATCCGAGCTGTCGTCACCTTCCTCGTCCTCTGTTAGGGGCGGCTGGGAAGAAGCCAGCCTGGTGGGAAAGGCCAGGTTTTGACTGGGGGTAGATTCCACAAAGGTCATTTCCTCTTTGCTTAACTCCGCCTCTGTGAACTGAAAGTTTTCCCTGAGGAGATTCGTCTGTGTTTCTCCTTCTGGCTCTTTGTGGTAACTGGACTCTTCAGGCATGTCTGTGACAGAACCCTGTGGAATCTTGCTTGAAGTAACGAGATCCGCCCCCCAGTTCCAAGCTCCTTCTACTGTTGAGGTGGGGTATAAGCGAAGAGCTGTAGTAGCTTCACCCTCATCTTCCTTGTACGGGTCTGGGGTAGCGCTGGAGCTAAGGACATGAGGAGTATTGGAGGCAGTTGCTGACAAAACCTTCAGCTCAGTCTGAAATCTCTGATCACCGTTTGACCAGTCAGCTCTGTCTACAGCTTCTTCTTCATCTTTATCAGTTCCCTGTGTCAGGGGGTCCAGCACCAGTGGGGGACTGGTGGCCCAAATTACATCAGAATTCAAAACTCTGGTGGACTCTGTCAGCCAGTCCAGAGACTCCTCCTCCTGTGTAGGCCAGTCAGTGTGGCGCTGCTCTGGGTTCCAGCCATAGTCCCACAGAGGTCCAGCCTGGCCTGTGACCCAAAGAGAAGGAGGAGTGACAGCATATTGGTCGTCTGCTTCCTCTCTCTTCTCACATGAATAGTTATCAGACATGAGTTCAAAGCCTTCACTGCAATAGCACTCAAAACCACCTTCATAATTCACACACATCTGCTCGCATGTTCCAGGAATCTCGCACTCATTGATATCCTGGCATTGCCTGGGATGCTCAGGCACTAAGGAATAGCCCAGATGGCAGTGGCAGATATGAGAGCCTGGGGTGTTCTCACAAGCATGTTCACATGGGTCATTTATACACTCGTCAATATCCTCACACTCACCCCCATCGTTTATATCATAGCCCTCGTGACACTGACATTCAAATGTCCCCACGGTGTTCACACAGATCTGCTCGCAAGGACCTCCGAGACACTCGTCTACATCGAGGCAAGTGCGTTCATCTGGTGCAAGCGTGTATCCATCAGCACATTCACAGTAGACATGACCACCAGCTGCCATGCAGAAATGCCCACATCCACCATTATCCTGGTCACATAGGTCGTGTGATATAGAGGAATGAGAACAAAGAGGAGTTTCTTTGGTCCATCCCACTGAGCCATCTTCCCTCGTCATACATGAAGCCGTCTTTTCTTCTTTGGCGCCTGAAGGACAGCGTACGGTAGCAACAGATCCAACGGGTACATGAGTCAGCAGTGCGCTTAGAAGGTTAAACGGTGTGGTGTAGGTAACATTGCCTTCTCCCTCACTCCACAGGGGAGGGCACATGCCTGCGTAGGCATAATGGCACAGATACCCATCTGCAGAGACTGCACAAGCACTGTCTATCCATTTAAAATTATGATCCTGGTCTTCAGTGCTGTAGCCCATAAACACACAGCGAGGCACTGAACACGAGTCAGGGGAGTCCGGGTTCTGCCAGTCGGTGTACTCTGTGTCCTGGTCACCGGTAGTCCAAGAGAAACCTCGCAGTGGGCGCGTGGTAGTGCACTGGCGAGGCTGGCGCTGAAGGCCAATCCATACTTGGACAGTAGTGCGTGAGTGGCGCAGATCCACAGTGGAAAAGAGAGTGGCAATAGCGGTTGCGTCCACCTTCCGCTTGATGGTGGCCAGGTTGCCACCTTTTTCTTTGCAGGCCCTCCATGATTCCAAAAAGGTTTTGCATTGAAAATAGACAACAAAGCAGCCATCTGTGTTACAGAGTGCATCTCTTTGTCTCAGGTTCTGGGCCAAGACTGAAGAACATCCAAAAAGCAAAGCCAGCAGGGAGGTTAAGAGGAAAGCACTGCTCACCAGGGAGCCCATTCTTTATTTTAAACCGGCTTTATAGATCCTCTCTCTGCTTGCCTCTCACCCTGATTTTCTTTACACTTTTATCATCTGCCTTTAAAAGATTTTTCTTAATGTGATGTTTTAGTCTTGGTCTGAAATGTCCTCCCTGAATTTTAACTTCTTTTCCTCTGTGGTCTTCACTCTATACTGCTGAAACAGATCAGCACTGGAGTGTTTGCAGGCTCAAGACTTCAGGAAGCAGAGAGGGAGGAGAGAAGAGGAAATAGGAGTAAGAAGGAGGGAGTTATAGCAACAAGCAGGACGAGGAGAAGGGCAAAGAGGGAGGGAGTTAAAGGGAGATTAATATGTTATTGAAAGGGGAGGGGTGAGAGGGAACCCTGTGAATGTGTATGTCAGAGTTGGGGGAGGAATAGCAAACTGATTTCTTTTTCAGAGTATGTCATATGGTTTTCATAAGTTCCATCTGTGGACATAGTTGGTACTCTGCCATTTGGACAAGCAGACAGATATGCATGTGCTGATGCATCCAAACTCGTTCATATACAGAGATAAAATCGTGACACTTATCTCAAATGAAGATTAAATGATAGTTTGAATAAATATTCTTTCTAGAAAAACATCAAACATATTCTGTCTTCTCTTCTATATATTCCACCTT
This sequence comes from Maylandia zebra, assembly GCF_041146795.1. Taxonomy (NCBI): domain Eukaryota; kingdom Metazoa; phylum Chordata; class Actinopteri; order Cichliformes; family Cichlidae; genus Maylandia; species Maylandia zebra. The sequence continues at coordinate 60,616,341 of NC_135169.1, forward strand.
CTGAAACCTTTCAGTATGATTATGATAACACATTAACATGTATGCCACTCATGGCTTCCATTATGTCTCTTGCCTTTCAACATGTTTAGTGGTTATGATTGTCTTATCTTTCCTTTTCAGTTCTTCTGAAACTTTCCTTCTGTGCAAAGAGAGCGTTTTACCTACTTTTACTGAGGGCTTGCTCATAAGAAGTTAATCGTTTTCATTCTATGGAGCTGTGAGGTCCTGACTTTACAATGTAAATGTGCTGAGATGCCTGTTGTGTGAACTGGCTCTGAGTGAATCCAACCTGTGAAATCAAATTCCATGCGTTTATTCATGTATTTTAATGTGCATGTGAGTTTGTTGATAATTAAATAATTCTGTTATTTATTCTTAATTATAATGTGGCAATGCTGACATCATGCAGCTCAATTCTGTTTTACTTACACAACAACATTCACCTCAAGGTGCTTTATACTGTAAGGTAGATCCTACAATAATACATAGAGAGAAAAACCCAACAATCACATGACCCCCTATGAGCAAGCACTTTGGCGACAGTGGGAAGGAAAAACTCCCTTTTAACAGGAAGAAACCTCCGACAGAACCAGGCTCAGGGAGGGGCGGGGCCATCTGCTGTGATTGGTTGGGGTGAGAGAAGGAGGACAGGATAAAGACATGATGTGGAAGAGAGACAGAGGTTAATAACAGATATGATTCAATGCAGAGAGGTCTGTCAATGCATCACACAACCCTTGGACACAAAGAGGATACTTAGTTCAGCACAAATTGTCTTTACCTACATGAAAACAACAGCGCTCTCCTCCATGCTAATAATGCCAGGGCAGTAAAATGGAGACTAGTGCTTTAAATAGGACCTTTTAGATGGAGAAGGCTCTGGTTGTGTGTGTCTGGGAGAGAGGGTTAGGAAGTAGAGAATGGCTGGGGGTTCACTACTGGAGCCCTGAGAGTCTGACATAAATCAAGTTGCCTGCTTCAGAGTCTATAATGTGTTGGATGCACTTCTAAAGACAGAGATGTGAGGAGGGAATATTAATGCACCTTTTTTTTCTGTACTACACAAAAGAGCAAATAAGGAGATAATACATTTGGATATTGGAAACTGCTTACTTAATGTAAACAGATGTGATGTGATCTAAGTTACGTTTTCTATCTATGTTCTGTTTTATTATCCAAAATTCAGAGACCTAGTGCTCAAGACACAGACAACTTTTTCTCCACTGTGTGAGTCAAGCTCCAAAACCACTAATCAACAATTGACCATAATTAAAAATCACTATGTATTACCATTAGAAGGTATATACATATATTTTGGGTAAATTACAAGTAAAGAATACATCTTTTAGCTATCAGCTTGCGTATCTCATCTAAAGATATTTGGCATAAATACTCCAGTGCTACTGCGGGACAAGAATGGAAAAAAATATAATAAAAATAAATAAATAAAACCAAAACATAAAGAGTAGTCTGCAAAGACGAAGGAACTGTCGACAGAACAAGCTGGTTGACCTGTATCCTGCATCAGCGCTTGCTTCATCCTGCTGCATTAACTAGTTACCTACATGAAGACTGCCATAAGTTTGACTTATCCGATTGCTTTGTTTCACTTAATGCGCCTTATAATCCGGAAAATATGGTAAATCTACCTTCCTTTAGCATGTCCAGAAGTCCAACTTTTTGTGCGATGGTTAGCATCTTCCTCTGCCTCCTGGATGCTACCGCAGGTGCCTTTGTGGTGCAAAACATTTCGTTGTGTTAGTTGGGGAGAAAACATACAAACATACAGTACAGCACTTCAGAGTCACACTGCTAGGATAGAAGATTTATGTAAATGTCTGTACTGTACAGGAGACACGGCACAAGATTGATTGACAGCGGTCTGGACGCAGAACACAATGTGCTGTTACACAAATTACACAAAAACATTCGCGAAACAGCAAAACCGTAAAAGGTGAGCCGTGTTATAGCGAGGGACCACTGCATTCTTAGAGCCCAGTGCTCTCAGTGTATCAAAATGTGTTCAAGTAAGACAACAGAGATGTGGACTAACAGGACTGTTTTTAGCTGTGCACTTTAGTCTACACACACTAGGAAACTTTCTCTAATGGTGCTTCTTCACTCTGCAGGATCTTTCCTTCCTGCTTCAACACAAGATTTTCAGGGTTGACTTGTCAGTTGGAGTTATGTGACTAAAGAATTGAAAGGTGTGGTGCAATGTAAAGAGTTCCCTAACTGATCCTATTTTTAAATGAAATCTGTAAATAACTGTTTAGGAGCTGAAACAAGCTTCAAAAATGAGCTTTATTGTGAAATCAGCTGTAATTATAATTAAAGTGCATTTGTACTGTTTGTTTAACACGTTGCCATGTGATGTTGTTGCTATGGAAATAACTGTGTCCGTGATGCCACACAGTTCTTTAATTTAAGAAACACAACAGAAAACGGTCCTTTCCCTCCTGCTGGTAGGACAGCCCTTTTGCTGCTTGGAGAGGCTGTCCAGCATTAGCTGGAAGGGCTACAATTCCAGGTCCCGCCCCCAGCCCCCTTCCAGGTTTTCTGCTGTCAACAGAACCTGAAACCCAAACCAAGTCTGGTTTTAGACTGCTGCATCCAAATATAAACAACAACACAGATTTCAATCCAGTAAAATAGCTTCACGTCAGGTCTGACCACTGAACAAAGTCCTCTGGTTCAGCTCGCCTCAGTCCAAGCTGGAAGACAGAAGAGGGTTTGTAATACTCAGCTGATACCTACTGAAAAAAGAAAGGGCATTTTTTTCCCTTCGCTGCATGAACCCCCCTGCCTCTCCCAGTGTTTGGGAGGGTAGACCACTCACAGCTTGTCTTTCTCTGGCCGGCGTTGCCAGAGAGTGAAGAGTCTGTTTACCCTCTTATCAGCAAACCCCTGAAGCCTCCTGACTTCCACCAGGGCCTGGGCCAGCTTCAGGACATTTTGTCCTGACTAACCATCAGGACTTTGGACCTCATCCTGAGAGGACTCTTTGGCGCAGATGTGGATACTGGATTGTTCTTTCTTTGTGATATTTTATGTTTAACTCATTAGTTTGGTTTTTGCTTGTTTAGGGGCAGACAGTCTGCAAAGGGGATGGGATCTTCGGGGATAACAGGAGGAGAGAAGCAGCAGAGAGTCGTGTAAGACTGCAACTGGCTAGTTACGGGTTTTATATCAGCTGCAGACACCAGATCCTGTAAGCTGGGTTTGAAGAGGGTACCACCATCGATTCTGTTCAATGATAAGCCGTGGTCTCCCTGAGCTGTCCCTGGGAAACAGCATCACCATCTGTCCAGCACCATGCAAAGATGGTGCTGGACAGATGGTACAATGTGCTCACCTTCTTTGGCAGGGAACAGAAGTGGCTGGAAACTAAGGGAGGCCTCGAAGGGAGGTGATCTGTTGCTGAAGAGGTGAGGCTGTTGCGGGTACACTCTATCCAGCGGAGCTGCTCACTCCAGATGGTCTGAGTTGGTGGATGCAGCACAATGGAGAGCAGCCTCCAGCTCCTGATGAGCCCGCTCTGTCTGACAATTTGTTTGCAGTTGAAAACTTGAGGAAAGACTGACCATAGTGCCCAGAGTGGGACAGAACTTTGGTGCTGCGTGACCCGGATCTTTGGTGTGCTGAGGAAGGCCGATTTGGCCTGTGGCGAGATCGTGAGGCGAGGCGAGCAGAGGACCGGTCCAAATATGATCAAAATGACACAGCTCTGGATGGCCCAGTTACCAGGGCATGGAAGGATGACAGACTTTTTTAAATGAGGAGAAGGAATTTTCTGGGATTGAAGGTGCTCTGGGTAAGTGGTTGACTAAAGCATGCATAAAATAAAAGCTATCATTTTGTTATTGATTGGTAATAGATGGATAATTTGCCACATTTACAGCTGTATTGACTTGTTGTAGATGCAGTCTACTTCATGTTTAAGGACTTAAAGTCCTTAACAGATTGAAAACAGCGACATTAAGGGAAGAATATGCAGCGCCACACTATCAGATGCCTATCAGCACCTTTTGTTCCTCCTTCAATTAACTCTCAATCACAGAAAACGCGGAGCTCCGAAATAAAACTTACACCGTTAGTTCATCATTTTCACTCTGTACCACTTCTCCTCATCAGGCTGTGTGAAGCACAGTAAACAAAGAACCAGTAAAGAACCAAGGATAAAGGAGGACCCAGCCTTCGTGGGCCGGGTCCTTCAAAGACCGATAAGGCCGCGAGGCTGTGAAATGGGACGGTCTAACCTTCTGATTTGCGTCACCGCTGTCTCGGTGGAGTTTAATAAACTCGGCCGTCTGCTCCTTGCTATCTAAAATATAACAGGACACTGGAGTAAACTCTCGACCGTCTCACACTTCTGTTTAATCCGTTTTCTGAGTGACGTTTATTCAGCTGTGTGAAAACTATAACTTTAATCTCAGCCAAACCGATTTCCTCAGGATCAAATAAAACACTGAAAAAGCCAAACAATAACATTTTTAATTTTCTGGTGGAAGTTTCTAAAAATGACAGTGTTCATTAATCCCATGCAAACGTACACTGTGCAGAACAACCTGACATACTACAGAACAATAACACGATTCATTTCACAGATTGGAGTGTAAAGAAATTAAATACACATATTCAAAGGACCAGACTGATTCTGTTCTACAGATTGATGAAACTCCTAAACTCTTCATCCACTTTGAATGTGGATACCCTCAAATTAAAGCATCTGTGCTCGACACATTATGTCCATGTCCTTTAAATAACTCTACTTGGAATGTGACTCAGTAAACAAGTAAAAAAACAAAAGTCAGGTCCATATATATTTGGACACTGACACAACTGTGCACCCATTTTCTTACCTGAGCTTCATCATGAGCTTTGGGTACTACCAGGAAAAATGAAACCATGGATAGAAGCAGCTGCTGCTGTCACTACATCTCAATATATCCCGTCAAGGAAGCGGATTTTGCCTTGACGGGGTGGCTGTAGTAGCTCAGGAGGTAGAGCAGGTCGTTGGATTTCTAGACATGCTAAAGGAAGGTAGAATTACCGTATTTTCCAGATTATAAGGCGCATTAAATGAAACAAAACTCATTCTTCTTACTTCCTCTACTTCCGTACCATTGATTCATTAATGTTGAGTTCTCTATTCCCATTTTGTGGACCTGAAAACAGGGTTTGATCTTTGGTTTCATTCTATAATACTGGACTTATGTTTCTACGAAGGTTTGAACTTTGAGAGTTTAAACAAGAGAGAAAAGTGTGAAAATGTTCGTGCCTGTATGAGAAAAGTCTATAAAGTGTGAGAAGTTTTACAGCCTTAAAACATCTATAATAGTTGTAAAGAATTAAGTTGGCTACTTCGTGGATTTCACCCATCGGATGTTATTTTTAGAACGAAACTCCCGCGATAAACGAGGGACCGCTGTGTAGGATACAGTACTTTGTCGTTGGATCAAAGGGACTGTCTTGCTTTAAAAAAAGACAAAGGACAAGATTACTTAACAGTCAATGTTTAAGAGACAAAAGCACAGACGCTGGCAGTTTTATAAAACGACATTCTTTATTTACAAATTTATATTTTGCAGTAAATGCAAAATTCCTGTAAAAGACTGTTGTACTAAAACATGGTTCTGTAGCCTCTAACTGTAAAACAAGTGGGACACAGTGAGCATAAAATACATGCACATATCTGTACACTGTCACCAAAATACATCTGATTACAAAATATAGTGCTCGATACAAATATCTGGAGTTTGGATTCAGCAGATGTCTCAGATTTCACATATGCACGTGTGAAACAATCGTCCTTTGCATTTCTGTATGAAAATAAGGAGCCGTTTAAGCAAAAATAGACTCTGCCTTCTGCCTATTCTTTCACATGTACAGGTTGTGCATCTTCAGTAGCAAATACTCACTATTGGCTGAGGAAGTATTTTTCTCCAACAACAGTAAAAAACAAACAAACCAAAACAAGAAAGAAAAACAAACAAAGAAAAGCCTCAAACCAGTGCTTCAGTCTGATCATCAATCCCACATCTTCAAAGTAATGTCAGTGGGAGGAAAGTGAAACACTTGCAGTCAAATGAAGATGAGGAGAAAATACTACGACTATTTGGTCTCAGAGAGAATAATTAGATGGAAACTGCTGCTTCCACCTGGTATGAAGGGTATATCCAGTCTCTGTGAGGTAACGTCAGAGGCAAGACAGTGAATCAAATCAGGACAGGATCTGTACTCACACTACACATGCTCACAAAGAACTATAACTGATGCTACCGGCCCCCAGCATGCGTATGCATTTGTTGATTTGATGTGTGAGTGGCCACATAACTGAGCAGTTGCAGAAACCATGTTTCAGCTTTTATTTCAGGACGTGTCGCCTCATTTCATGGGTTGCATTTTCATTTTGGGTAAAGCCAGGAAATCTGGGATTCATTCAGTCGGGATTAGGAGAGTACTGATTATCAGTTTGCATATATAAATATATTCTTACAGCAGTCGATCTATACAGCACTTAAATCAAAATTTAAAAATAACTGCATGCTTTTCCTGATTTTAAACCCTAACTCTGAACATAACCTGGTCTTAATCAGTTTGCACTAAGATGCTAGTGATTTAACCCAGTAAAATAGATCCCCCATGTGTAAGTGTGACTCTGTATCTCAGGTCAGGTCATGCACCAACTGGAAGGTTGGTGGTTTGTTCCCGGGCCATCTCAGTCTGTATGCTTAGACATGACACTGAAAACCAATTTGTTCTCCAATAAATGACTGAACTGAATTTTAGAGCTGGTGTGAATGAGGCATGTTGTGCTCCAATCGAGTGGAAAAGCACTATATAAGAACCAGTCTGTTAATGATGCCGGTATTACTGGAACATGTTTACATCCTCTGGGCTCAAGTAGTGCAAGCCAGCAAGACCAAATTTGTGCTGAGTTTTTCTTAAGATTCTGAAAGCTTCACAGTTTATTATATATTATTAATAATCCTATTTCTGCATAGAGGTAGGCCCAGAATTAGACAAGAGTTTTTGTAATGCTGCCTCTGTTTACTTCAGTGAATCAAGTGGATTTTAATCAAACAGTCAAGTTATAGATTTTCAGCTATAATTCAAAGGTCTTAACCAAAGTATCGCATCGTGTTTAGGAATGACAGACATGTTCACATGTAGCAGCTCATTCTTCTGTCAACGACAGAAACATGAAACACTTGATTTTATAGATGTTTTTCTAATGAACGCATTAAAGCCATACATCCAAAATAATAAATAATCAAGTATCTAACTCTCAGGCTGTTACTTTCATCCTCTGGGTTCGATCAAGTTAAACTAGCTGTAGAAGCAGTGGCTCATCTGGTGTGTATGTGGCAGAAGGGAAACTGCATGCCTCTATCATACAGGATGTTAGCAAAATGGTAGCAAGCAAACTTGACGACTTAAACTTTAAAGCACCTTGAGGCAACTGTTGTTGTGATTTGGAGCCATATAAATAAAACTGAACTGAATTGAATCTACTTTTAGAAATATATTAAACACAGGATGGGATGTTCTGCATTGACACCCTTCCTTTCAATACTCAACATCTGGCTTGTTAGCCTTAATGTTCACTCTGCAGAGGTGTGGAGTGCAGCTTTAACTGTTCAGATATCTGTCTGTGACTGTTGTTGGCAACACATTTACATAAAGAATGTCATTTTATAGAGACACACAGATGAGGACAAAAATATTTTCAGTTTGTCTTTTTTGACAGAGCATTGGATTTTCAAAATAGCATTTTTAAATTCTTTAGGAAGCACATATTACTTCTATTTGCACATAAAAGCAGAATCAAAGTTCAATGTAGTTATCCCCCTGACAAACTGACTTTATTGGGCCCCTGCACAAAGCCCCGCTCTGCAAAGATGTGCTTTAACTTCTTATAAAACTGAGAGTCATCTTCTGACTTATACACAGACTTTAGCGAGGGCTCAAGTCGTCAAACATCACACCAAAATGAAAAGAAAGACTTGAGGAGAAGAATGGTTGATGCTCACAAAGCAGGAGATGGCTATACAAAGTTATCACTGGGTTTCAAAACTGGCATAAGAAGTATGATCGAGAAACTCAAGGAGAACCACACAGCGCACAAATAAAACACGGTAGACGAGGAGGTGAACCATTTCAAAGACTCTGGAAAGGAAACTAGTAAAAGATGTTCTCAAGACCGCGGAACAACTGCCAAGACTCTAGACTTAGCCAAGCTTGGAATCAGTAAAGGACTGCAGACCAAGAAAAAGCCAGACTGAAGTAATCGAAGGAGAACCCTGAGAAAAATGGTGCATGCTGCAAATATGCTCTTTGACCAGATTAGATGAAATTGGAGCGCTCTGGTCACAAAGACCACACACCCCAAGGGACACCATCCCTGCAGTCAAACATCATGCTGCGGGGCTGCTTCAGTGTGTCTGGAACTGGGAATCTTGTCAAGGAAGGAATCATGAAGAAGGATATGTGAAGATGATAAAGCACAACTCAAGCAGTCAGCAGCAAAACTGGACCTGGGTCATCGTTTCGTCTTCCAACACGACAGCCCAAACCATACAGTGCTCGTTGTGAAGACCAAAACAAATACTAACAAGCTGGGGACAATCGTTCCTGCCCTTATCTGTAAATGCAACTGAATTGACTGGCATGCATTGTTTGTGGATTGACTCTTGTAAATTGATATTACTAAAAGAATCGTGAGTAAATCACCCAGCACAGTGTGTGACTTGATTACCAGACTGGATCTAATTTGAATTAAGTCTTCCTTCACGAGGCTACTGGACTCTGCACACTATTTTGTATTACTGGAAAATAAAATAATAATATAATCTTCTAGACCTTTCAGTAAAATGTAAGAAAAACCCCATTAATAAAAAGTTCAGGCGCTGTGTTTTGGAACAGGGTGGATCATAACATCAATGTGAAACTGACGCCCAGGCCAGCACTGTTTCTATTCAGCAGTTATACAAATAAACTGGGGTAAGTAGTCAAATATTTCACCACACAGCCACATGGAAACTGGCAGACGGTGTGTCTAGTGGTGCCTCCTAAATATTGTAACTGGTTGTGTAGTACTGGGAGCAATAACTACACAACCAGAGTTGTTCACGTTGTTGTGGAGGAATTTCAGCCCATTCTTCTCTGCAAAATTGTTTTAATTCAGACACAATGAAAGGTTTTCGACCACCAACAGCGTCGTTACAGGTCATGTTGCTCACTCTGAAGCAACAAAGCAGCCCTGACAGTTACACCACCACCACCACCACCCATGTTTGACTGTTGGCATGATGTTATTTGTAGGAAATTAAGTGTTAGTTTTACACCTGATATACTGAGAGGGTAGTCTTCCAAAAGGCTTGACTTTTTGTCTCACAGGTGCACAAACTATTTTCCCAGAAGTATTTGTGGTTGTTTAGGTCAGCCCTCGTTTCCACCTCTGAACTTTCCCACAGAGGCCATTTTTTCCTCTTTTTGTATTCTTCAATGACAAACACTGACCTTAACTGAGGAAAGTCAGGCCTGCAATTCTTTAGATGTTGTTCTGGGTTCTTTTGTTTCCTCCCGGGTGAGTCATTGATGCACTCTTGGTCTAATATTAGTAGGCTGGCCACTCTGGGAAGGTTCACCACTGCTCCAAGTTTCTGCTATAATAGTGAATATCAGGTGTGCACGTCGCTTTTTACCTGCCTGGACTGAACAGAGCAATCAAGCACTTATGAGTCAAAGTAGGAAGCAGACAAGGAGATAAGTTCGAGGGAAATGATTTTTCAGTACCAGATGACTGATGCCATCGGGATGATAAACAGAACTGAAAGGTCCTTTGTTCCTTACAATCAGTTCATTCTGCATTTCCCAAAGTGCTTCGCTGCCCTCGACTGACAGCTTCAGGGAGGTAAGGCCGAGACAAAACACGCCACATGAAAAATGTTTGGAATTAGATACGAACAAAAATGACATATTTCACTGACTGAAGATCAATCTACAAGCTTTTCCATACGTAGGACTTATTGCTGAAGGTCAGAGCAATCTACTTTGTCTTCACAGTAAGACTGCAGCTTTGTGTCTTCAAGTTTTCTGGGTTTTTTGTTTAGTTGTTTGTTTTCTCCAGTCTCACATTAGCTTTAACCTATGACTGGCTTACTAGTGGACATGAAGCAAGCAGAGACACTGGGCGACTGTACCAGTCTGTCACTAAGAAGAAGGGTCAGGGCACACTGTTGTGTCACAGAAGTCTGGTGCAAACAGCTAAAGCTTGAGTTTGATTGTTGTAACTATTCTCTCATGATTATTCTTAATCATGCACAGGTCAGGTAATAGTTAAACCATAGTATCTAAACCACTTTGCACTTTAATGAAATGTACCTCTGTACATTGCACATTGTGCTGTTCAGGGTTCAATTCAGGAGTTTCCCAGTTGGGGCTTATCATCTTATTAGTCACTGACTGGTCACAGATGCTACCCTCTTTAAAAATACCAGCTGCTGCCAGAGCTACTTATAGATGCACATTTGCTATCAAACCTCTGACCCTGAGGTCAAGGTCACTGAGAATCAAACTCTTTCAGGATTTTTAGTAGACGCACCAACTGCATCAATTTGAAAATCCTAGACGACTTCGTTATGATATAGTTTTTGTGTTCACAAGAGTGTTAGAGAACCTGACCTCTGACCTTGAGGTCACTGAGATTTACTCAAAGCTTCCTGTTTACTTGGGTTTTATTCAGTTTTTGCTGAATGTATTTGTTTGGCTTCAATATGATGTAAAAATAAGTGGTTTACATAATCTGGTTTATTTAAGAGGGCGCCATCAACAGCGACAATCCTGAGTGCTTGTATTTCTGCCTGCTGATGGCGAACGATGGTTAAAACAGCGACAAACCTTTTGTCCTTTGGGCATGTACTGGTGACTAATTTCAGCAACACTGACTAGCTCTTGTTTGTAGTAAAGCGTGTTCACGTTGCTTGCTTCTCTCTTAAATTATGCCCAACGTGTTGGGGTTTTATTTAGTTGAAGCTAAATTAAATGAGTCCTACTCAGTCTGCACACATACGATGTAGGAAAGTCTAAGAAATCTCATTTTAAACAGAGACTAGATTACAAACTGGAACCTGCCGTGGAAAACTGGCACAAAAGTGAAAATAATTAGCAACTGACGTGAGCAACTTAGCAATCGCTCTGCACATACACAATATACAACGGACTATTTGTTGAAAATATAAATTAGTCATGTTTCTCACAAACAACGAGCCAGGTGAAAGGAGCAGGAAGTACGTTTGTTTCCAACCTGTCCTGTGATGTCAGTGATGTGATTGCAGCCATCGTAATAATGAAAACATGAGGTGCAGCAAAGCAGACTCACAGGAAACGAGTCAGACCGAATGGAGTCCATCACAGAGTATACTGTGGTACCTTATCACAGAGATGTACCAGCATTCTAAGGACAACTTGCTCATCTGTGTTATGTCAGTTCTGCTGCACTATCCTGTATCTGTGTGGCAGTGTAGGACACATGAGCTGTCTTTGGAAATCGACTGTCCCAGTTTATTCCCAGCTTAGTCTCAGCAACGCGACTCTAACTTCTGCACACCATGAGAACCAGTTACAGGACTGGTGCCACATAAATACAGACAAACAAAGTGTCTACAGACCGAGGAACAGGTCTACAGAGTTCCTCCCGTCTCTGTGGCAACAGAGTCGTCACTGTTGGCCCAACAGACCTTAACTCTTAACGCTAATGAGGAAAAAAAAAAAAGTCAAAAAAGCAAAAACACCCTCCATTACTTCTTGACAACAGTAGAAATGTGAGGGTGGGACAAGGATCAGGAGAGGCAGGAGGAACTGGGAAAGGAGGTGAGGGTGCAGACTGGGAGGCTGTAATAGGAGGGGTCGGTGAAGGGGAACAGAAGGAGAAAGAAGAGGAGGACCCCCAGCAAATAGGAGGAGAGGACAGTGAGTCGGTAAGGGTGCTCCAGAGCTGTGCTGATGGCAGGGAAACCCATGTAGTTACAGAAGGAGTGGCAAAGTACCGGACCAATCAGGTGGCCTGTAACAGACAGAAAAAACAGCCATTTACTCCCACTGGTTGACAGCGTTACAGCTTCCGTCAGCTTCCCATTCAGCTGTGACAGGCGAAAAACAAATGCTTTGATTTAAAAATAATCCTTTAAATCCTGTAACTGAAAATATTAAAACTGTGTTTTAAAGACAGAAGAGAACATTTGGACAAGAGGAAAGAATTTTAGATAATCAGCTAGCGTGCAGCTTGGACACCAAACTGCTGAGTGATGAAGAGTATAGTTTATATACAGAAGAGAGCGCTCTCATCCAACTGCCGGCCTGTAACCTACCTCAGTACCACAGTACGATGAACAGGCACACTCAATACATGAGCTACTGGTAGACGGAGCAGTTGCTCTACACTGCAAGGCCACACTGGCCACCCTGTGCACTGTGTGACACTTTAAACACTCATCCAAGGCCAATGACACCAACGTCCAGCGCATAACTGCTACAGCAAATTAAATTACTTCATCACACTTATTAACTTAATGTCTCTAAATCCCGCACATATAATATTGCTGGAGACATAAGGATAAACTATGACGTAGGCTTGTGGAACAAGCTGCAGGCTGCAGTGTCCCGAACAGTTAACTACATATACGACTGTTTAATATGGAAAACATTTTATTTTTAGGTTTTACTAAATTACAGTGGTATGCAAAAGTTAATTATAAGTTAATAAGTTAATAATTTTCATGTTTCTCCTTCATAAATCGCTGGTTGTTTGGATCAGCAGTTTCATTTAAACACAATATTTGAGAAGTGAAATGAAGTTTACAGGATTTACAGAAAGTTTGCAATAGTTACTTCAACTAAGTTAGGCAGGTGCATAAATGTGGGCACCCGCGTTGTTTTATTGGTTTGGATGCCTTCAGCACTAATTATTGAAACATAAAATTTGTTTGGTAAGCTCATTGACCCTTGACCTACATACACAGATGAATCCAGCCATGAGGAAGCGTATTTAGGGTGGCCAGTTGCAAGTTTTTCTCCTCTTTGCATCTTCTCTTGAGAGCAGCAACCTGGGAGCCTCAGCTCTCAAATGACCTGAAAACAAACCATGTTCAACATCATGGTTTAGGGGAAGGATACAAAAAGCTATCACCTCCCCTGGGAGGAACATAGTGAGGAAATGGAAGACCACAGGCACAGTTCTAGTTAAGGCCGGAAGTGACAGGTCAAGGAAAACCTTAGATAAGCAGGCGATGGATGGTGAGAACAGTCAGAGTCAACCCACACACCAAATGGAGTCACTGTGCATCGTTCAACTATTCAGTGCACTTTGCACAGGAGATGCTGTATGGGAGAGTAAAGCAGAAGAAGCCTTTTCTGCACACATGACACAAACGGAGGTTTGAGGTTTGCTAAAGCACATTTGGACAAGTCAGCTTCCTTTTGGAATAAAGTGCTGTGGACTGATGAGACTAAAATTGAGTTATCTGGGCATAACAAAGCATGGCAGAAACAGTACACAGCATTTAAAGAGAAACACCTGCTGCCCACAGTAAACTGTGATGGTGCTTCCATCATGCTGTGGGGCTGTGCCCAGTGCAGGGACTGGGAATCTTGTTAAAGTTGAGGGTCGCATGGATTCCACTCAGTATCAGCAGATTCTTCAGAACAATGTTCAAGAATCAGTGACAAAGTTGAAGTTGCACCGGTGCTGGATCTTTCAACAAGACAACGACCCGAAACACTGCTCAGAACCCACTAAGGCGTTCATGCAGAGGAACAAGTCCGACGCTCTGGAACGGCCATCTCAGCCCAGACCTGAATGTTATTGAAAATCTGTGGTGTGAGTTAAAGAGAGCTGTCCGTGCTCGGAAACCATCAAACCTGACTGAGCTGGAGACGTTTTGTAAAGACGAAAGGTCCAAAATACCTTCAACCAGAATCCAGGCTCTCATTGGAAGCTATAAGAAGTGGAGGCGGTATTTCTGCAAAGGTGGATCTCCTAAATATTGATGTATTTTTTCTGTTGGGGTGCCCAGATTTATGCACCTGCCTGATTTAGTTTAAGTAACTATTGCACACTTCCTGTAAATCCTAGAAACTTCGTCTCACTTCTCAAATATCACTGTGTTCGTCTGCTATATGATATATTTAAATGAAACTGCTGATCCAAACAACCAATCATTTATGAAGGAAAAGGGTGCCCAAACTTTTGCATGTCACCATATATGGCAAATCAAACTTGTCCATATTCAGTAAACCTTCAATTATTTTGTAACTGTAAAAAACATTCAGTGCACTTCAACGTTGAAAGCTATGCACAAATGATCTTAAATCCTCTTTCACATACAGCAGATATATTTTTCCCAGTAATGCACATCTGTTGGCTCATACGATGGCTGATCTGTGCATTTTATTTTAAAATGACGTACTGGTAAGTTTCTTTCATTTAGTTTATCTCAGGTTAATTGCTGCTTCAGGACTGATGACAGACAACATTTCTGTAAACGCTCTTAAGCCCAGGCTTGGACTGCCCGGCTCAGAAAACCCAAACTTAATCATACCACCCAGCGCCGGGCCGACGGGACGCTCCAAGAACAAGAATAGTGAAGGAAAGCCTCTTACCTGTTCTGATGAAGATGAAGGCTGTGTAGGCTCCAAACACTGCCGTGTAGGAAAACTGAAACACTGGTGCAAAACAGAAGAACAAAAGTGCATCTTCCTGCTATCCTGTGATGAAGTCACAATAAACGCAGTGAAAAAGATGTTCTCACCTGCAGAGACGAAAATACCCAACAGAGTGCCCTGTCTGAACCTCAGCAACTCAATCACATGGTGGAAGTGAGCTGGAAGAGAGGACAGAGCAGGCACTCAGACATGCTGCAACTTCAACACAGACATTATTGGAACACACTCTGTATTACTTATTATACACACTGCTACTTCCAATCAACACAAAAGTTAGGGGGAAAAAACTTTCCAAAAAGCACTCAAAGTTGTGGCTTCTTTGTTTGACTTGTGCTCTTTTGCAGCGATATTGTCTGAGTGGCGACACCATCGTTCAGAAGAAAACTGCAGGGCTTCCTGCGCTGTAATGGTGGGTATAAAGGCTAGTGTCCTGTAAACAGGGTAGCGACAGAGCTCAGATTTTGCCTGTAAGTCTGGAGAGGATGAACCAGGCAGTGATCAGACTACAGCAGATGGAGGACAGAGGTGCTTTTGTCCCTGGTGGACAGTTCATGTGCTGGCTGAATTCTCATGTCTGAAGAACAACGAGCAGGGAGTCCAGGTGTTGTCCTCAGTGTTCGGTATATGATGCTTTGCTAACACAGGCCTAACAAGGTGAACTCCTGTGGAGTATGAAATGATTTAAACTCAGTGATAATGGTCTCTAGGTGAGGGACTGCATGTTTCTTTCCCAACACTGCGCCATCTAAACACCAACCTTTGTTTATATACAAACAGATTTCGCCTCCTCTTTCAGAAAGCTCCGTATAACGATCCACAAGCAGCCGGGGATGTAGTCACCTATCTAGCTTTTAGAGAAGCACAAAGTTGCAAATCTGGCAGTTCATCCGTGTTGTTGGCAGTATATTTGCCAGGTGAATCGAAGCGTGCATCCCCGCCGAGTTTACGGACACTTTGTTTCGCTTCCCTCGTTAGTGTCTCTTGAGCCCGTTCAGAGCTGCTGCTCCTCCAGCTAAGAGCTAAACACTCTGGGTGGCACTGACTCGGCCTGCAGTAACAGCGAGGAATCCTGGAGTCATTTTTGAGAAGGACACATCTTTCAATATTAAACAAATATGCAGAACTGCTTTCTTCCATTGGTGCAATATTTTGTAAATTAGAAGCTCGTGTATTTATTTCTTCTTAGCTGGTTTTATTGTAATTCATAATTACAGTAAAACCAGTAAAAAAACAATTTAACACAATTAACGCATCTGGAGTGCAGAATGACTCAAAATCCCTGAAATGTTTCTGTAAACACATTTCGGGCAGTTTGTCCAAGCAGTTACCTTCGAACATGCAGGCGGCAGTTGATCTGGTAGTGACGGGCAGCTGAACCAGTCAACTCAATATGGAAGATGATAAACGCACATCGGCCCTCTCGATGGGACTTTTGAGTATTTATTTCAGCACATTGTGAAGTTTTTAAAACGGCTGAATAAAAACAGAAAAATAAATAAACAACTTGTGGCTAAGCTGGAAAAAACTTGCACTCACCCACTCCGAAAAAGAGGGGGCAGGTTATGATAGCGGTAGAAGGACCAGCACAGGGCACCAACATGGGCAACATGCATGCTCTGAACACCAGCTCCTCAGTTAGCGGCGCCACCACTTGATTCCTCAGCCACCGCATATCGTTGGCACACAACATCCAGAACCACGGGTCTAGAGGAAGAAGCGAGAGCAACAGGTGTAAACCAAATTTAGAAACAGATCTAAAATCATGAATCAAGAATAAAACACAGCACAGCTTGTTGGCTCACCAAAAGCCACCCGGATCCCATCGGTGAAGCTCCACGGACAATCCATGGCCAACTGCATGAGTGGGCCCAGAAACAGGACCTGCAGCACATGGCCAGACAAATAAAAGTACTTCCAAATATTTGAGATGTTGCTGCCATTACCAGAGCTGCATATAAAATGTATGTTTTCTCCTCTGTCCACATAATGTCATTCAGCAGTGAGCACTGACTGAATGACAGTAAAGGAAGCTGAATCTGAAAGTCAAACAAATCCGAGCATCTGTGTCTTTCTTGCATCTCGAGTTTCTCACCTGACTCAAACCATTGTTTTAGCATTCCTACTGCACACGTCACCACTGTCTCGCTGTCCTCATACTTCACTGGAACTCGTGATTTCCTCATGTGGGGCCACAGTTCCTTCTCATCATAAGCTTTCTATACATCCACAAAGACAGTACGACTCCTGACCTTCTTTATACTTCAACAACACTCTGAAAACAAACATCTGTCGTGTTATCTCTCAACACGAAGCCCTCGCCCTGATCATTGATCATCACCTCTCTTCATAACCGAACATCAATATTTTTTCCCATAGCTTCATGATATGGTTCATCAACTTTATCCCTCCATAGTTACAACAGCTCTGCACATCGCCCTTGTTCTTGAAAACCACCACTTCTCTATCTCTAGGTATCCTCCCACTTTCCAAGACTAAATACTTGTGTTAAAAGGTTCACTGAAATCTCTTCTAAACATCCACACACCCCCACAGACATGTCATCTAGACCAGCTGCCAGCGTTGCCCTCGCTGTCCTCCATCCATCCTCTTCACTCTCCTTTTTCTTTCCTCCAGCTCCTCAAGAGGTTCCACCTCTTCAGTACATTCGTTCAAGACTCTCTATGACTCTGTCTAGCCACATGGTAGAAGTCCTTTTCTCCTTCCTCAGTGTCAAGCCTCACATGTGAGTCACTATAAGCCTTTTTGTTTTTGCCACCAGCCTGTTTGTTGAACACATAGACTCTGGTATTTCCGCCTCCTTTCTTCATCTCCCTGGCTACTTTTCTGTTGTGGTTGTAGGTGAATGTAAGTACGAATGAAAGCAACACTAAAATATTTAACTACAGATTCACAGTTCTCAGTATATTTGTATAAATATCACATTTGTGAATATTTTTAGGTTGAAAATAAGTGTGTGAGCATTAATAAAGTAACAATTTAAATTATTATTTGAAATTGTTTCTATACATTCTCATATTTTATTCTGAGTGACATTACAAGGACACAAAAGCGTGCATGTTTCCCACAACTGATGTTTTCATCATTCAAACTAAAGAAAAATAAATGTTTTCTTTCCCAAAATATTCCAATCAAGCACAGTTTAACGATGAACATGTACTAACCCAGTAGTAATGTTAGGTAAGCACATTGGCT
Source organism: Maylandia zebra (assembly GCF_041146795.1). NCBI lineage: Eukaryota > Metazoa > Chordata > Actinopteri > Cichliformes > Cichlidae > Maylandia > Maylandia zebra. The sequence continues at coordinate 60,634,281 of NC_135169.1, forward strand.
GTTTCTTACCATGGTGAGGAGCAGAGGAAGTATAATGGCAGGAATGAGGCCTTCAAACCGGATTCCCATGAGAACCAGCAAAGACGGGCCATTCTGACACACAAATGAAAACAGAAACTGTGATACAACGCAGCACAAAATGTCCATCCTGAGGTACTGGAACACAGCACAGTTATCCAAGATCTCAACTCACCACGACGCCTGCAGATTCTCTCCATGCCCACACAAACAGGGGCGACAGCCCTGACACAATCAGGACGCTGGTGAAGCGTCTCTTTATGACAGCAGGATGGTCCCTGAGGACAGGGGACACGCACAGAACGTTATCCCAAGCACACAAGCAGGAGATATGAACAGCTTCTGTGTGCTGATAAGATGGAGGAGCTTTGGTTTAATAATGCACACATAGAGAAGCACATTAAAATCCTCCAACCAATAACAAATCTGCAAATGTAAAGTGATGCGTCGCAGACACACTCTGGTATCAATGTGAATGATAAAAGCCGCGCTGCATGGAGTCGTGCTGAAGACTGAAACAACCCAAAAGTTTTCAGGTTCATTTCAGCCCCGTTCAGTCTTACTGATAGATCTATAACTCACAACAGCAGTTGCCTGGCAGGATTTACATTGTAATAAAACTATTTAAACAGCGGGCTGTGAAACAGTTTTTTCATGCTTTAAAGTTGCCCATTTAAATGGTAACTGGTAAGTGGGCTGGTTCTTATACAGCGTTTTCTCCTCTGAGCACTCAAAAGACCGTCTGCAAGCGCCACAGTTTTCAGTGGCTAATTTAGTGGTCGTTGTGATCTGGGAGGTGATGTGAGCTGTGGAAGCATGCATCACACGGTCACTGCAATTTACATCCATTCAGTTGGTGCAAGAATGTTTTAAATATTTGGTCCTAATCAGATTTCAGGTTTCTCCACCACAGCCCCCCCTCCCTCCTTCTCCTTCCCCTCTCACACCTGTGTCATTAATCTGAGTACAAATGAAGCAGGTGTTGACATTGTGGAAAACATCCTGTACCAAAAATGAAGTGTCCAGCTGAACTGAACGCCTACAGAGCAGTGGCCCGCACATCGCACATCATGAAAACCTTGGAACAGCTAATTCTACACCGACTGTGACTTCAGGTCAACAACATACGAGACCCCCGCCCTCTACATGCTTCACCGTGCCCGAGCTCATCTGGAGAAATCTGGCACTCATGTGATCTTTGACAAGCTCACAGAGATTACAGACTACCTGACAGAAAGACCACAGTCAGGTTGGAAAACTGTGTTTCTGGAACAGCACGGGGGCAACACAGGGGACTGTCCTGGCTTTGTCCCCTTTCACATCGCGTACAGCAGACTTCAAATACCATTCGGAGTCCTGCCACATCCAGAAACACTCAGATGATACTGCCATTGTGGTTTTAACAATGGACAGAATTCTGAATATAAGGATCCTGTAAAAGTCACAAAAACGACCTCCTGTTGAACACCTGTAAGATGAAGGAAATGATAGTAGAATTTCAAAGATTCAGGCCTCCTCTCCAGCCTGTGAAAGTCTTTGGGCTGGACATAGAAATATCTAGGGTTACACATAGGTAACAAACCACACTACTCCCTAAATACAGAAAAAACATACAAAAAAGGGCAGAGTTGTCGCTTGTTGCTAAGGAAACTAAGATCTCTTAACATCTGCAGTACAGATGTTCCTTCAGTCTGTGGGGGCAGGTGTGCTGTTCTAGTCTGAGCAGGGATGGAAATCGAGAAGCGGTCCCTAGTAGTTCAAGTCTTTGTTAGTCTTCTTGTCAGTTCAGCTCATCGGTTCCACTGGCACTTACACTACAATCAGCTGATTTCAGTTGATTAGTGGTACAGTCTACATATTTTTATGGCACAAAAAGACAAGAGCACGATGTGTGGGACAGAAGCACCTCGTTATGCTGCTAACACAGCGTTGGCATCTTCACAGACGGCTCGCTGTGCCTAAGCTATCCAAGAAGACAGAGGAGTTAAAAAGCTGAGTGAATGCTGATCCGAGCCCAGCAGCCAGACCTTGACCTTCAACTGGTAGCAAAAGCAGTGATGAGCAGTCGGGCTCATGTTTGTAAATCACTGTGGTGATCGTTTTAAAGCAGCAGTGGGGAACTCCAGGCCTCGAGGGCCGCTGTCCTGCAGGTTTTAGGTCTCACCCTGGGTCAACACACCTGAATCAGAGGATTTGTTCATTACCAGGCCTCTGCAGAACTTCAAGGATCAAGGACACGTCTAAAACCTGCAGGACACCGGCCCTCGAGGCCTGGAGTTCCCCACTCGTGCTTTAAAGTCTCCTTTTTTGGTTGATGGTTTTCATCTTTGCTTTCTGGTCATACTTGCATTCTAAAGGAGGACACACACATGATCTTTCTCTAATAGAGATTTGTGGTGGTGCCTGGGTCAGTTTACAGTTAAGTGGTAATTATCAGACAATTCATTTCAGATCATTTTACAGAGAAAGTAACACAGCAAAGAGTGTAAAAGTTACTTTTACCTGGAGTACTTAAGTAATGTACTGCATTATCTCTAAGAGCAGTGTTCTGTGTGATAGATCGCTATTTTGAGTAATGACCCAAACACAACAAAGAGGGGAAATACCTCCAGCATGCACAAACCTCTGACCACAGCGTGCAGACTAACGCCCGTAAATGTCTCGAGGGAACCAGTGAGAATCATTAACACAATCAATAAGTGATATCTGTGAATCACTAAACACTTATCAGTTCCCATCACTATGAATGGAGTGGTGATGACGATGAGCTGCCACAGTCTCTGCTACATTAGTACCATCAAAGACAGCAGTGCTAAATGTCTGACGTTACTGTCAGTGCAACATTTTCCTCCCAGAACAGTTGTTAAACCAAACAGGAGGGTGGAGGCCAGCGTTTTGGTGCATTAGCTTTGTGCCATCCACTTGTTATGACTCTGTGGGCAGGTGTAAGCAGCTGCTCTCTACACCTGTGCAAACACAGTAGATAAGAGGGGAAGAAACAGGAGAGTTTCTATTGTCTAAGGAGCTGGGAAACAAAGGCGTCTGGACTTCTTTAATCCCGTGCATCTTATGGTCCGAAAAATACATATTTGATTTTTTTATTTGGCACACTGCAGTTTAATGTTGCAGAGCAGCTCTTTTTAACTTCAGTGGATATTATACATGGTTATGCTCAGGATATGTCAGCACATTTCTACTGGAAATGCCTTTTGGTTAAACTGTCAGCAAGGAATTTGCATTTGCACTGTTAAATGTTTATACAGCTTTAATGCACATAAAAAACAGCTGCTTGTTTAAGTGAAAATAAATGGATGATGGGGGTTTTTGCGTGAGTAAAGTTGTGGAGTTTTACTTTGTCTCGCAGAAATTATATCGTCAGTTATAAGGTTATCGCAAATTTTCAAATATATATTGTGATATATATTTTTGGCCATGCCGCCCTGCTCTAGTAGCAAGGAGACTTATGGCGTAGCACTATACAGCTCATCTATCTTTGTACATTCTCACGACTGCTATGAACCACTCACCATTCAGTCCTGGAATAAACACTTTTCCCTAGGAACAAGCAGAGAGTCACTGACGGGTCTTAGGCCCATTTGACTGGCGCTTTAGTAATCAGCTTCACAACTACTACCAGAAACCACTCACAAGTGGTTAGAGAATCTGCATTTTCTTTCCCTATATGACTGGGGCCAGCTAATATGAACATCGCAGTATAGTCCTGTGGCGTTTGCTATTCACAATGATAGGTGACAGGATACATGCATCTTTACACACAGTGACACTTAAGAGACCATCTAGTCTCTGCCCTGGTCCATTTTGAGTGGCAACATAATCAACACAACTTCAAAGTAAAGCCTGAGCCAGGCGCTTGTGATATAGTGGAGCATGAACATTTTGTAGTACAAGTATCACTTAGCTGCAGAATGAACCAAGGACTCATTTTTCCTCACAGAAAGGAATCCATTATTTTTTGTGCAAACTTCTGCATTGTTAGATTTTTGCCTCGACTGCCATCAAGTCGTTGCCAAACAGGATTCCATAAATTTAGCAGCCCTATTTTGTAGCCATTCAAATTTCAAGATCCCCTGATACAAGCACAGGAACGAAAGAAAAACAATCAGAGTCAAGCAAAACAAAGAAAATATTGCTTTTGCAATTGGCCACTTTGTTATTAAATACTTGCTCTGGCCCAGAATCTGACAACTGTTGCATCCATATATGCCCTTGTCAGATGACAGGAAGTTCTTTGTGCGTCTGTGAGTGAAAAACTGAACCAAGTTTTACTTCAAGTTTAAAAAACACCCTGAGAAAAGAAGCTGTCCTAGTCTACAGCGGGGTGGAGAACTCCAGGCCTCTAGGGCCCATCTCCTGCAGGTTTTAGGTCTCACCCTGGGTCAACACACCTGAATCAAATGATTCATTCATTACCAGGCCTGGAGAAGTTCAAGAGAGGTTGAAGAGTCGTTTAGCCACTTAAATCAGCTGTGTTCAAGGACACATGTAAAACCTGGTCTGCAGTGTGCCCAGGTGGAGGTAAAGTAGCAACAGCCCTGGAAGCTCCTCACAGGTTAATCCAGTCAGAAACAAGGAAGCTGTCATTGCTTCATTACTGCACTGGTAGCCACACTGTGACATGAGTACTGAAGATTATCATAGAAGATACATTTCCTCAATAAAACGAACGGAACCGCGTGAAAAAGCTCACTTGCAGATGCCACCAGCCTTTCTTCAGTGACTCTTTAACATGCTCCACAAACATGCAGACTGATCAATTATTTCTAATTAAATATTAATTCAAACTTGATGCAAACTTGAGTATGGGTAAATAATACAGGAATGAAAGCAGTTCACTGACTCTCCTTTCAAATAAGCCCCACTATAAAGCGTATGTAGCTCACCTCGGCAGGTGACTCCTCCACACATATAAGCTGCCAACATAAAAACAAGCCAGCATCAGACAGAACAGCACTGACAACCAACACAGGCCGTCGGGAGGGACCAGCTCTCCACTGCTGTGCTGCATCTTCTCTGTCAAAAAGTTGGCTGGTAAATCATCTTCCTCTGTCATAATGAAGGCGAGCCAGGACTAAACCAAACAGCTGCTAGGAACCAGAGGTGCTGCTGGGTCATTTACCAAGATAAAACATTGGCCCACACGACCTACGAAGCTGTCAGTAAGCTCCTTTCAAATTGCGGGCTAACGGAGCTAACTGGTTTGCTAACGTCTACGGCGCTTTCTGATTACGTCATCGTATCTCCTTTCCGATATTTGCTGGTGCTACCGTTAGCGTCCTCTTCGTCTTCTTCTGGGTCGTGGCCGTGTGGGATCTACGATGCGATTAATCTACGATGCAGGTGAGTTCCAAAAGTTCGCGATGACCAAATGAAGCTTTCTGAAGCTTGTATCGAAACAGGTTACTCGAAGCTTTTCAACACTGCTCTCTGTGGTGACATCTGCTGGCCAGAAATATGAAGAGCAGCTTCAATCTACAACTTGATATTAACTTCATTGAGCTTCATTCTGACTGCCCACTCTACAGAGGTGAATTGACAGTTTCGGTTTAATATCATGTAACAGTTCTGTGATATCGGGCCCATTTTTTTTTTGGGGGGGGGGGGGGGGGGGGGGGATTTGATTAATAAATACTTTGGATCATTTGAGCATGTGCCACACTGTTCTCCTCTTAGTTCCTCCACAGTGACATCTGCTGGCCCAATTTGGCTATGACTACATCTTCATCTTTCCTGTGAAGCAATTCCAAACAAAGCTACTTATTACACCAGACTGTCAATAACGGTGATCAACACTGAGGATTTTGGAGAAATCCTCACACAATCAAGGCAAGAAACATATTGAGCCTGTTAAAGACAGCAGGCTGTGACTGTAACAATTAGTGTCTCCATTTGTTAACATTTGCGTTGCTCATAATAAATCAATTTATAAAGTCAAACATACAGAGAAAAGACTGCTGTGTTTGCTGTAATACACAGAAACGTTCCTGAACTTTATCACTGGGAGTCTGGACTTTTGGTCATAGTGTACCTGCATAACTGGGAAGAAAGGGGGGATAGGAAAAAACACATCTGTCAGGAAATAGTTTTTCTAGCTTTTGTTTCTATATAAATATAAATATACTTTTTATGGCGGTGCAGTGTGTGAGTAACAGATCATAGTGAGGATGATGTCACTCAATGCTACAAATAACATCTTCTGTTGAAAGCAGGAAAAATTGAGAGCACAGACGGAGTCAGAGCTGACCTGCCTGTTTTATTTTCTCCTTGAAAGCAGACGTGGTTTTTATTAAGATATTTTAAGGATTTTACAGCCCAGTTGTTTTTATATCTATATAATGTATATTTGATTTTGCTTTGGGTTCCAGTGTTTAAGTGAATGGATAGGCTAGTCTTCACAATCACCCCAACACTCTTGGGGATTCTCCAGTTTTCCAGTGTTTGGTTCACTCGGGTACATTTGGACCTCCACTATCCACAGTGACATTTCACGTCCTCCCTGCAGGACATCTCTTCAGACTTTCAGCCATTGCTGTGGTCTCTGGAATTAGGATAATTCCCTTTTCTTCATCCTCCAGCATCATTAGATGGGCAGCGCTTTTAGACATGTGCAATAATTTCACACTGTTCTGATGAGAGTGGGCTAATGTCAGTGTGTAGGCCTGCCAAAGGTGCTCCTACAGGTTATCCGAGGTCATAAACACATTGGAGCATTTGGTATGTGCAATGTTTCAATGTGTATCCACCTCTTGAATTAGCTTCTGCACCCGTCCAAGGCGGGTGTTCAGTGCAGGCCAGGCTGATTTGCTCCTGCACCTCTGTCAGCCTCTATTACAAAATTAGCCAACAAAAAGTGATGAATTCAAGTGTCACTGCAGCAGCAACTTATACAATATGGTGCCATTTAGAATATTGGAATAAAATAAAGGAACTCTTCTTTTCAGTGGTACTGAAAACTGGTAACTGGTAACTTTGTAATTCCCCAATGAGTCAATTCAGCACTTTGTTACAGCGCTGAAGCTACAGGTGAAAGACTGTAACTATAGAAATAATGACCAAATGGTCAGGGACTGTATTGTATTTGGAACTTGCTCATCAATAGTAAGGGAAAAGCTGCCCAGCTAAGGAGCAGACCTAAACAGACATAGGCCCCTCCCATGAGTGAGCTCAGATGCAGCTAAAGGCTATGGCTAGCAACAGCCACGAGGTCCACTCAATACAACATAAACATGGAAGAAAGGGCACAGTAGGGCACGCTGATGGGTTACGAGAAAGGTTAGAAGCACCAGTTAAGGCACGTGAGACACCACAGTACACAAGCAGAATGCTTGACAGTGTCTGAAATACAAAAAATATTAGTTTGCAAAAGCCTATAGAACGAAGTTTCACATGAATCAGGTCGTAGAGAAGTGCGCTCCATCAAACTGTTTGTGGTTACTGTTACTGTAACTGAAGATGAGGCTGGCGCACATGCAGACAGAGAACTTGGATGTGAAAATGTAAAGACAATATTCAAGCTGGATACCAGTGCACAGACCAGCATCATCCCCTCATGGCAAATAAAGGGCACTCTTCTTCTTAAATCCATGGATTTTTTTGCACCCAGCATTTAACACAAGCTTCTTTTTTTGTCTTGTTGTGATACAGCCTGAGTTTATAATCGGTCTATAATCTTTAGTAATGTAATTGATCTTAGTTTCCCCAGTACCCTTGTGTCTTTACCCTGTTCTTTGTTTTCTATGTTTCAGAACTTGGTTTAAGTCCATCCAACCTTTCAGTGCAGGTTTTAGTCCAATTTCTCTGACTTTAGGTCAGAGACACAATATAAATAATTCATTCATTTTTGAATATGAAACCTTTTTTTTTCCCCCACAACTTTACTATATGCAGATGAATAAAGTATAACATTGCAAAGCCTCTTTGCTTTTCTGTTGTTTTACATGGTTGCATGGTCATAAATGGTTGCATCGCTTTGTCTCAATTTTTAACAGCTCATGGTTTTCCTGATACATTTATTTAACGCATCATATTTTGCCACACATACCTTATTGTAGAATTCTGTAACACAACCTTTTGTTTCAGATTGGCTTGAAAGGTTTTTTTATTGAATAAATCATGCAAATAAAGCAAAACAATACTAGATTTCCTTGACAAACAATCAGCAGTGAACATCTAAATACATTTCATACTTTATTGGCCTCCTAAAATGGAAATCATTCAGTAAAGAACACCTGCTGTTACCATTTTTGTCCTGTAAATCTACATTTCAGTGACATTGCAAAACGGAAAATACTCCCAGGAGACAGTGAATGATCTGAAATGACTATTGAAGCATATAATAAATTGAACTGTGTATTAATCTTTGTGTTATTTTATTGTATTTTTTAAATTACTTGTCTTTTATTATTTTATTCTATTATGATGTATGTGTTGTTGTTTTAAGAAACTGGCCGTATGGCACTTTTGAACTGAGCTGAGGAGAGAGAGGGGGAGACAGAGGTGACATCGCACTGTCTGCTGTTATTTGTGGGAGAATCGATTCTGGCGTAAGATGAACGGAAGAGAGATGATATTGCTTGTGATGCTCTGCGCTTCCTGTTCTTCTCCATCACTCCTCTTTACGCTTCCCAGGCCGTGCGGCGACTGAAGCCCCCGCAAATATTCCCTTCAACAGGAGGAATTCCACACAGATCCGAGCCGTCCTGGACCTCTGCTGGCAAACATCCGCGGGTACGGGCCTGTTTATCCCCATTTTCCATCACCTGTCTTTCTTACAGCTTTCCTCTTACAGCAGCTTCCTCTACAAAACATCAAATGTCAGGAGACGCCAGCCGGCCTGTCTTGTGCTTTATTCCTCCTCTGGAGAGGTGATGGGAATCCAAGTCGCCTTTTAATTCGTGGATTGTTGACTTTATCGCCTATTCAAGGCTGACGTGAGTCTTTATGAGGTAAAGAGATTTATGTGATGTCAGACTAATGTGAGTGATGAAGAACGGGTTTCGTTTGGTTGTTATATCGGCTACTGTGTACATGTCGTACACAGATATACGTGCTTCTGCATGGAGGGTGTGTGCTCGCAGTATGTAGCTTATGTTGTTCGTGCGGGGGAGTCACCTACGTAAATGTCTTATTTTTCTCTGTGTAGCCTGTTTGTGTGATCACATCTGCTCAGATTACTACACGTCCTCCGTGCACACACAAACATGGCCCGGAAAAAACGCAATTGGCTGCAATCCGCGCACACATAAGGAATAAGAAGAGGAGAAAGAAGCCATATTTGAATCATCTTGTATCACAAATCAAGCCTTTGTGGTGCATTAACACTTCCATGTGACACTTCCAGCTTCTAGACGTTTCCAGAGTGAATGAGGCGGAGGAGGATTTGGTGGGATGGTCCTTCAAAAAGGCTCAGAGCGTTAAAAGTAACAGTCCTTCGACGATATTCACGATGCAACAATAATTAGTCATTTGTAACTTGATGGGATGTGACCGTACACAAAACACACGTCTGTGTATTCTCAGTGCTGCTGAGGCTTTGTGCTGTGATTCGGCTGCTAGTGGCTACAGACGCGAAGCCAAACTATTCCAAAGCATATTACTGTCGCCAACATCACTAATGAACATATGCAGTTCTGTGCTGTAGTGCTAAAAATAACACAAAACAATAGTCTCACCTTTACAGTTGTCCTAGGATAAAATACTCAAAACCATTTTTCAATATCACATGAAATTTTGGACCCCATTCTGCAACAACTCTGAACGAGAAGAAGCAATTCTATGAAAATGTAAACGATAATTATCAACCAGTTTTGTTAACCATAAGGTAGATTTAACAAAGTATTTAAGTTTAGAGGTTGTATTCGCTTTGCAGATGATTTAGCTCTTTTCGTATGCTGAAGACAATATATTTCAGAACCAACTAATGAAGGGTACAACAGTACACTACCTAACACATTTAAATAATTAAATTATTGTATAGGAAGAGAAATATGGAAATGTTAAAAATTAACTTTGGATCAGTGTGATTTCAGCTATGCTAAAATGAAGGCATCAAAAACAGAGCTTTCTTTGATCCAGCGACGGCCTGCATTTTAAAACTGACCTCACAGCGTGCTACAAAAAATAATCTCAGTTCAGCTACAGTTTTCCTGCTGCTCTGCACAGCCAGCAACCCACCTGGTTCTCCAGGCGTCTGTAATCCAGTCAGCCACAGCTCCATATCCCATCGGTGACCCATTCAGCCCAACAGCAATTATTGCTTTTCGGGGTTTTTAATCTAACGACTGCCTGCTAGTTTCTATGTTAATGATTAAAAACAGCTAACGTGACTGTTGAAAATTACTAATAGTTAATCTGCTATAATCATAAAGGACCAGTCGCACACGTCGTTGCAAGAAAAGTGTGTTTCTTCATGAGGTTTTCCACTACTTGCACAGCTTTTCAGCTGCTTCAGGTCCCAGTACTCGAGTAGAGAAGGCATGGTTAGGTTGTGCTTGCCGGCTGTGACCACCAGCCTTCCCTGACACGAAATCCTAATCCCACTGCTCCACCCCTCCTCTGCAGGTGGGCCACAAACCATACCCGACCACAACGGCAAACACTACTGTGTGTCCCAGCAAGATTAAATTATAACTGTTGAAACAGGAGCTTGACCTCTCAAAAATTCTTCCTAAAGTGTTGTTCAGTATTACCTACGTTGACTACTTCAGCTGTTAGTGAGAGGACAGGACCTGTGTGCTTGCCTGCCTGCAGCAGAGGTGTCTAAAGTTGTGTCGGCTTGAGGAGGCATTTATGAGACTGCTGATATTTGAAAGTGTGATTTAATATTCGCTTTAGCATTGATTATTATCTGAGTATGCTTTTTTTTTTAACTACTACCTTTACTACCTGGGTAACAGGCAGGGGTTACAGATATGGAATGTGGAGGACCTTTAAGGTCATGTGTAAGCGGTGCAATGGATACAGTGGTATGAAGGGATTTTGTCACTTTCCATAAGTCACACAATAATTTGTATTGTGCGTTCCCGTTGAGTCTTCTTTGTGTTTAGGCTGTGATCAGCTGATTTGTTTCTGCTGCTGCTCTGGGATTTTTTGCTCTTTGTGTATTTTTGTATCTAAATTGATTCCACCAGATATAAGTAAATGCAAAATGAGCTGTCATATAAAAGCAGCATGAAAGATAAGATAAGATAAGATAAGATAAGATAACCTTTATTAGTCCCACACGTGGGAAATTTGTTTTGTCACAGCAGGAAGTGGACAGTGCAAAAGTTATGACGCAAAAATTAGAATACAATAAGAATAAATACAGTACACAGCTGTACAGAATAGAATAAAATAATATATTATATACAGTAGAATAAAATAGAATAAAAATATACAATAAGATAAAAATAGAATACGAATGCTATATACAACTGAGTAAAAATACAACGATGCCAGAAAAGATTATTGCACTTAGTGTTATTGCACATGTGTGGATGTGTGTGTTTGTTCAGTTAAAGTCTTTGTTGTGGAGTCTGACAGCAGTGGGGAGGAAAGACCTGCGAAATCTCTCCGTCCCACACCGTGGGTGCCGCAGTCTCCCACTGAAGGAGCTGCTCAGTGCTGTCACAGTCTGCTGCATGGGGTGGGAGACGTTGTCCATCAGGGATGACAGCTTAGCCACCGTTCTCCTGTCACTCACCACCTCCACTGGGTCCAGAGGGCATCCTAGAACAGAGCTGGCAATTAAGTGAGTAAATCTAATCATCTTAAACTTATTGATGTCTGCCATCCTTGATGTAACCTTACAGTGACACAAGCATCAGTCTGCTCTGCACCAGACTAACCAGTTGAGCCTGCATTAAGCTCTATTTAACTGCTTGGTATTTTTATGTAACTTTTAAATTACCCAAAATTTTATACTTTAGTTTGCTTTGCAAGATGCTTTACAAAATAGCAATACATGCATTGATCCAATACCTGACTTGGAAAAAAAAAAACCCAAAACAAACAATCAATCAGTCAATCAGAAGTGAATGGATGGATGAATATTTCCGTCCATCCAGTCAGCCATCCATTTTGTGCTGCTTATCCAGGTTCAGGTAGTTAGGACAGCAGTCAGAGCAGAGAAGCCCAGGCTTCCCTCACCCCAGCCACCTGTTGGGGACACAGAGATGTACCTAAGCCAACCAAGAAATGTAATCTCTCTAGCAAGTCCTGTCCTAGAACCTCCTCACCAGTACGAGATCCCCGGAATACTTCAGCAGGCATCTTAGTCAGATTCCCGAACCACCTCAGCTGGCTCCTTTTGATGAGTAGGAGCAGTACCTCTACTCTGACTCCCTCTTTAATGACTGAGCTCCTCACCCGGGCGAGGCCAGCCACTCTTTGAAGAAAATTCACATATGCTGGTTGTATCCGTCACTCGACCCTTTTCCAGCTGAGAACCACAGTCTAGGACATAGGTGTCGAACTCCAGTCCTCGAGGGCCGGTGTCTTTAAACTTTTCCATGTGTCCCTGCTGTAACACACCTGTATTAGTAGGTCATTAGCAAGACTCTATAGAACTTGACTCCATGCTGAGGTGGCAATTCAGCCATTTGATTCATGTTACAGCAGCTCATGACTGAATGAACAACAATAAAAGTACTTTTAGAATTAGATTTTTTCACAAACTTAGATTTATTTACATTTACTTGAGGTTAGGGGTTGACACATCAGCATGCAGTCAGTTCTTACTAATGACCTACTAATTTTATTCAGGTGTGTTGCAGCAGGGACACATTTAAAAGTTTCAGGAGTCCTCAAGGACTGGAGTTCAACACCCGTGGTCAAAGTGCTAATTTTCATTCTCACGTTTCACAGCCAACAGAACCACATCCTCACCAAAGAGGAGACCCTCCCCGACTTGGCTACCCCTAGATATCCGATCCATGAAGAGAATCTGTGGCAAAGGCCAGCCACCAGAAAGGTGTTTGACTTACTTGCTACAGTTGTAGAGCTTGAATGGCCCATAACAACTGGCCAAACAGCCCCAACTCCTGAAACTCCCTCCACAGGATACCCCGAGGGACTTGGTTGAATGTTGTCTCCAAGTCCCGAAATTACATTAGTACATTGGTTGGCCAAATGCTCACAACCCCTTAAATATCTTCAAGAACATAAAGAGCTGGTTTAGTGTTCCACGACCAGGGCAAAAGTGGCTTTATTTCTCCTGAATCCAAGGGCTGACTAACGGATGGACTCTTCTCTCGAGTACCCTGTGATAGACTTTCCCTGGGAGGCTGAGGAGTATGATCCTCCGGTAGTTGGAGCACCCCCTATGGTCCCCTTACTTATGGGGGAGTTCGCCTTGTAATAGGAAGGTTGCCGGTTCGAGTCCTGGCTTGGACAGTCTCAGTCGTTGTGTCCTTGTCCTTGGGCAAGACACTTCACCCGTTGCCTACTGGTGGTGGTCAGAGGGCCCGGTGGCGCCAGTGTCTGGCAGCCTCGCCTCTGTCAGTGCGCCCCAGGGTGGCTGTGGCTACATTGTAGCTGCCATCACCAGTGTGTGAATGTGTGTGAATGGGTGGATGACTGGATGTGTAAAGCGCTGTGGGGTCCTTAGGGACTAGTAAAGCGCTATATAAATACAGGCCATTTACCATTTACCTACTTAAACAGGGGAGTCAACAACCTAGTTTTCAAATCCAGAGGCACCCAAACCCCCAAAGACATGTCAGTCCTGACAGCCCTACATCATCCAGAATCTTCAGGAACTGAGGGGGAATCTCACCCGCCCCAGGGGTCATGCCAGCGTGCGGTTGTTTAACAACATCAGTGTGAGAGCATTGAAGTCCCCAATAGAGTCTCTGTGTGGAGCACTCTCCAGCACCTCATCCAGGGATTCTGGCACTTAGGTACAAACGATAGTCAGGACCTGGGGCCTGAGGAAAACTCCAACGCACAGGCAGCGAGCCAGGGAGATACATTTGCACCACTGCCTCCCATTGGGAAACTCCAGGGTGGAGTCCACTCTCCAGAAACTGGTTCCAGAGCCTCTTGGCATGAGCCCAATTATATCTGGTTGGTATCTGCCAACCTCCAGCACCAGGTCAGGTTCCTTCCTCACCAGTGAGGCGGCATTCCAGGGATCAGAGCACCAGGTCCTCCACCTCTGACTGCCTCCCAGTCCACTAAGGACCGTAGAATATTACATTACAGAGCAATCCTTACCTTTGAAGAACACATCTTCAAAGGTAAAGATTATTTTAAGAGATAGAGATAGATCATGTCTTTTCTTTGGTAATACTTGCATATTAACACCCTCTTAGAATACTCTGGCTTTTAGAAAATGTAAATATTAAAGCGACTACAATGAAAAAACTGAGATGAGATCATCCCATAATAGCAGCACTCACGTCTGATGTGGAGAATTTGGACAAACCTGTAATAGCATAACATCCTGACCTTGACAAGTACATTTTATAATAGTTTAACAACTTAAAGATACCCAGTGCGAGCAGAAAGACACGTGCAGAGATCAGAGGCTGACTTTGTTACCGGGGGAGGGTAATCGTTCATGACACTGGCTTGTAGGATTTGTAAATAATAAAGTGTTACATGATGCACAGTACACATGCTCTGTGGCTCTCTGCCCTGCTTTCAAAAAACAAAAATGTCCACATCGGAACTGATGTTTAATAAAGTTACATGTTTACAAATATATCTGCCCTTATTTTGACAACTAAACTGGATTTATGGGGAAAATAATACGTTTATTAATCTCAACCAGAGTGACTAAGAATTCGTCCAAGGACAGAAGTAGAACATCTTTATTTAAATAGATTGAAGAACACAACTAGTGAGGCAGTTTTGTCCTGAAGCCATATTTCAATGCAGAGTTCATTTGTCAGGGGAATATATTTAGCTCTCTGTTCATTTGTTTATAGAAGAGACAAATTTGGCTTTTCTGTCTCTTGGGCCTTCTTCCCTTTCTTCCACAGACAAACTTGCCCTGCCTCTTTTTCTTAACCATTTATGACATTTAATTGAAGTAAAAAATGACCTCTAAATTTACCTAAAGCCAAAATTGTCACCTCGATGTTTGTAGAAGCAACCTGATCTGTATTAAGTGATAATCAAGAAGAAAAAAGCAAAAGTAAATATTGGGTCAGGTCTTCACAGTTGAATTAATTGAATACTTGCCTAATAAGCGAAAAGGTTTTTAGAAGTAATGTCTTACAAAATATGCTTTTCCATATTTCATAATGTCGTTCTCTACTCCTGAAAACTGTAGTGTGGCCCTTAAGGACAAATCACATGTCATAGTATAAGCACTAAAACTAAATCTGGAAATGCTACAAATAAAAAACAAAAATTTTAGGTCCTATTAGTTATTCACTTTAATAGTTACTCTCCCCCCCCCGTCTCCCATGGAAGAAGGAGGAATTCATAATCTGTTAAGTATTCACAATTTTTGAATATTTTTCAACAATGAGACAAATTATATATTATAAAAATCAGTATTTACTTACATACCTTCATAACTATGTCAATAAGCCTTCTGCTGCTTTACAGTCAAACTATTGTAACTAAGTACTTCTGGCTACAGTAGCTTAGCAAGTGTATCCACTCTGCTCAGAGCTGCATCCCTGTGTCTGCACACACAGGATGTGACTGTGGGTTTATTAGAAAATGTGTGGCTTAGAACAGGCAATTCATCACCCTGACACTTGTGCGCATGCACTTGCTGACACATATAATCAAACACACAAAAGCACCCTCCTCTCTTCTCCATCCACAGAAAGTAATTTAAGGTTTCTTGTGTCTTTTCTTTCTCCGTGCTCCACCTGTCCCTGTCATTTAAACCCCAGCTTCTTCTATTTTCTACATTGTTTCTCTCATTCTGATCACCTTCTTCTTATAGTAGCTTTCATTCATTTCCTACATTATTTTTCATTTTCCATGGATTTGTATGGAGGACCAGAAGAGTCACATGCATCAAATTAAAGCATTTTGTGCTTCAGTAATGAATTGTGCAAAAATAATAATAATAACAATAATAATCCATTATTAAATTCATTTACAATTTCATTTTGCGATTCTTTTATTTATTTAGATATCATGCTAGTAATGTATTGTTTGATAATTTACTTTAAAATAAAAGGACTAATTATGTGTTAATATTTTAAAATGAATTATGAATCATTAATAAATATAAAGAGAATCAATAAGAAGTCCACATTTTTTGCTCTAAGGTCATCATTTTATGTTAAGAACGTAGCCATCGTTGTCAAAGATAAGAGAAGGAAACTTTGTGACCTGTGCAGATCCAAGTGTTTACCTGCTAACTGACCCACAGAGTTTTCAGTCAGGAGATTGTCTCAACCCCACTTTTAAACCCTCCTGGCACCACATTATTGACAGCAGGAACATAAAATAACACACTGTTGTGTAGAACAAGTCCTCGACACCCTCGCGTTCAAAACGTATTTTGATAGGAGGAACAGCAAATTTAGACACATTTGACAGGGATTTCCAGTTGGTGAATTTAAATGTATGTGAATGATAGAGCATTCTGATTGGCTAATTTTTTTTTATTGGTGGATTGGGTAAAAAAAATAGTGCAGAAGATATCAGCCTCTTTGTCTCCTGCAGTGCAGATGATTGGATGAACCACAGGGATCAACTGCTGCCCAGACTGTGGACTTAAATTTCAACGCTCCAATTACAACTTCCAAGCAGTTCAGCTGTTTTCTTGTGGATTCTAACTCCTTAGATGAGTATAATTCAAGTGATTTGAGTCTGTGATTATCATTTGGCTTAATAAATTATCCTGCAGTCAAAAAGACTAACTCTTTGTGAAACACGTAAAAACCTGAGCATTAGTTTACATCTTATAAATAGCTCTTACAGGTTAGTCCAGCCTTTAACAGTAACAGATCTTTGGGGCTTCGTTTTCCACGTAGTTAGCAAGTGCATTGATATAGAGAGAAGCTGCCAAGGTGGGTGTGGCTGGTGAAATTGGTACTTTAAGCTATTCCAGAAATAAATTTACCCTGTCCTGCTCTCACATATCTGAGGGCTTCTTCTGTGACAAGCTCATTATGGTGGAGGTCATCCTCTCTTCATCCTCTCTTCTTCTAATTTATGTTTTCTGGTTGAGCTACGACCAAAGGCTCTCAGGTACTGGCCAGTTCTTAGTTGCTACCAAAAATCCCCTCTGGCATTTTCTCATACAGCCTTCATAGTAATTAAGACTTCACGGGACAATGGCTGGAACTGTTATAGAACTTATAGTCTTACATTTAGCAAAAACCTGACCGGTGGGATGTTGCCACCCTCAGGTTCTTGGTAGAAAAGGCTGGCCTCTGATGACGTGTGCTGTCTTACCTTGTTGTTGAACCTTTGCCACCAGGAGCCAAAGCATCATCCTCCTCTCTTCAATAGCAGGGAGAGGTCTCTGGAAAACCACCAAGTTTCTGTTTTGAAGGAAAATTGACTTTGCAGCATTCCAAACTGCATCTTGGTAAAAACAGGAAATGAACTGTGGAATAATCTGATCAGCCAAGGCGGTGCATTATATCCATTATATGTGAAAGGTTAGCATTAATGTGGCGCCAGTGTCCGGCAGCCTCGCCTCTGTCAGTGCGCCCCAGGGTGGCTGTGGCTACATGTAGCTGCCATCACCAGTGTGTGAATGTGTGTGTGAATGTGTGGATGACTGGATGTGTAAAGCGCTTTGGGGTCCTTAGGGACTAGTAAAGCGCTATATAAATACAGGCCATTTACCATATGTGAAAGGTTAGCATTAAGTACTAAGGAGCCAAAGACTGGCAGATATGTGTCCCGTCTTTGTGGACGTCGAGGTCCTTATTGTCCGGAGCTGCGTTCTAATGCCAGAAGTAGCCTTCAAGCTCACAGGCTCACTTTTTGACATCTTGTATTTTACTTCTCGGATTTTAACAAAGGAAAAGTCAAAGGAAAGTTTGAAGATTAAGGCTTCAAACTTTCGTTTCGTTTATCGTTAGGGCTTATCAGATGTTCCCGTAATCCTCCTCTAGTTCCACTGCAATGGGTCTTGGCTGCCAGGGGCTTCTCATGGTTCTTCTTCATTCACCTTTTTACACACTACTCTGCATTTAATCCTGAGATATTATTCCTGTCTGGCTCTTTTGACCTGCCTTCCTCCGCTCACCTTCAGCCACATGGCTGCCCCCCCTGAGCCTGGTTCTACCAGAGCTTTCCTGATAAATGGAAGTTTTTCCTTTGCACTGTCACCAAGCGCTTGCTCGAAGGGGGTCGTTTGATTGTTGGGGTTGTTTCTATATTATCTCAGAATCTTTATCTTACAATATAAAGTGCGTTCTTGATATTTGACACTATATTAATAAAACTGAACTGAATTCCAGTGGGTGTGGACGCTTTAAGAGTAAATACAAATTTAAAACTGTAACACAGAGAGT
Source organism: Maylandia zebra (assembly GCF_041146795.1). NCBI lineage: Eukaryota > Metazoa > Chordata > Actinopteri > Cichliformes > Cichlidae > Maylandia > Maylandia zebra. Next base: position 60,652,745 of record NC_135169.1, read on the forward strand.
TTCGATCCTTTGTAGACGCTCGACCCAGCTGGATTTTTACTGGGTGAGGTGGGTTTTGTTTTTTAAAATTTTGGGGTTTTAGTTTTTGCTGTATGTTATTGAGACAAGCATCAGGACCCTGTTATCTAATGTCAAATCTTTTCTTTAAATCAATGGTAAACAAATATAAGTGAATAAAATCTGAGAAATGATTTTTTGCAACTTTTGCTTGACTTTTTTCTGTGTATGACGACAGACAGTTACATACTTGCATCGGTCATGTAGTAAGGAAAGGTGCTTGCATTAAACAGGCTAATGTGGGCGGAGTTTCTTGCTTGTTGAAACATGTCTGCTGCCACAAAATGAGGAAATTCATGCTCATGTACTATTTTTAGGATTATATTTGTAGCTCCTTGCTGTTAATGTTGCTGCTGTGTTAAAGTGTGGAGCAGCAACATTACCACCACGTAGCAGCTGCCCCTGTACATGCTGATCTACATGGTAGCTGCTGCAGTCAGTAACTAAGCAGAAACCTGAGTTTCAGTAGAACAGTTTTTATATGAAATGAAAGCTTTGTGCTTTTAGCTAATGTTATGCCAGCCTAGCCATGAAGGGGAGTTAGTGAAAAGCTTTCCTTTCATTTGTTGGAATAGCGTGCACATCGATTGGAAAGCTGTTGGGCGTCTAGCACGGTGTCCACTTTAGTTCAGATGCTGTTCTGTTTCACTAAAGAGTTCTAAAAATGTAAGAATAACTTGTAGAGAGAATTGTACTTAACATTGAATCATAAATAAATAATATTCTAAATATAATTCCCATTTGTGTGTATAATATAATAATAATAGATGTTTAGTGTGTGTCTGTGATGTTACTTATCTGTGACTGATCTACATCTAACGTCTGAGTATGTTGTGACTGTAACCCAAAAGCCTTCTTCAGTTCATTTACACTGTGATGAGCTGCCTTAGATACCGTGAATGCTAACATGTGCTTATTTCTATATTTAGGATTGAACTGTGCTGAATGCTTTACCTCACTGTTGTGAAAATGGCTTTGAGACTAATGGATAGTTTTGTTATTTTACAGATACGTGATATTCTGCCTATGAAATGCAGTAGTTGGTTTCCATTTAGCTCTGTCATTGTAAAAGCTCGTTAGGATTGGTGAGTATTTCAAATGTGTTTGAATCACATTTGTTTTGTTTAAGAAATGCTCTGTACAATGATCACATGACAAATGTATTTAGTTTTTTCTTTCCCTCTCCTCTGTGAATGTGGATGAAAACAAGATAAAGAAAATTATAAATGTATGAAGCTTGTGCAACAAATATTTTTCATTCTTTTAAACAGATTGTTATATAACAGATAAGTTATATCTGACAATAATTAATATTATAAATAAAAATGTTAAAGCAGTAAAAAATACTTTTGGACCATTTTATAGATGAAAATGTAAAATAAAATAAATAATAACGTTATAATAAAACATTAGAATGATGGCTTGCACATATCTCATCAATCTCAAAACCCATCTTTTTCTCAGCAGAACATCGTCCATGTCTGCTCAGTGTTATAAATATATTTTAGGGCGTCATGATTTGAATTATTAATGTCGTGCGACTCACAGGGATATTTTTCTGTGGGGTCCCAAAACCTTGGCAGCACCCACGTGTGCAGCTGAGACAGTTTAGCTGCTTTACATCAAAGCGTCCACAGAGGAGACAACAGTGAGACACCAGAGGACATCAGGACTGTCCTTCAGTCTTGTGGAGTCATTTCACTCTGTCGTAGCTGCTGCTGTTATGTTAGACCGCTGCACACTGACTTTGTACTCCTGGATACTGTCCTGAGTTTCAGAATACTCTGGAGGAACTGCAAGTATCGTCTACTTTGTTTTGGGGCTTGAAGGCAGCAACTTTCAAAGAAAACACTGAAGAATCTGGGCCGTGTCCGGCTTTTACTAAATTACTATGAGAGATTAATATTTATGGACATTTTGGCTTTTCACAGAATATTTCCTGTAACAGACATTTTCTTTGTAATCCTCATAATCAATTTCTGTGCATGAACATGGTAATAGTCTTCTTTCAGACCACACTTCAGGACTTGGTTAAGTCATTCACAAGTGTCTTGGCAGTTGTTCTGGGATCATTAGACACATTTCTAACTAGTTTTATTAAAAAGGCTCAGCAGAGGATGTAATTCCTCCATCAGCTCAGGAAGAACAGATCGTAATAGACAGTGAGGCCTGCAGAAACCTTGGTGTTGTAATTTGGGACTTTAAAAATAAAAACAAATGTAATGAATGAGAACGAAACATCACTGCAAAGCTCTCGCACCCTGAACACAATCTGTTCCAGGTCCTCCCCTGTGGTAGGCACTACACAGCACTGCACCCCACAGGCGGAAACCCTCTGAACACTTAAGTTTCTACATAAAAGACTCGTCACACCTGCTGCTGAATCAAAGAGTCCTTTTTGTTTTTGTCTGTCTGTTGCTATTGTCTGCATTGTGTGTGTCTAATCTGCCACATACACTGAAATCAAAGAAATACCCAAATACTCGGTCTGCATACTGGGACAGTGAAGCTGATTCTGACTGTCTTTCAGTCTTTGCTATGTCGACCTGGGTTGTTTTGTACCGAGTGGCTCTGAATTTCTCATCCCAGGACTTGAAAATTGGAAAAACAGGCTATGTTGGATATGACCTTTGGTTTCTCAGCATCAGAAATTACTTTTCTCATGTTTAACCTGATTTCTTCTGTTTTTGGCATCATTCTCCCTCAAGTGACGGCTCAGACCTGATGTTTTTATACTGTATGTGAATTAAAAGCTAACCCTCAGCTTTAACTTGAAAGTTTGAACAGCACATCATGGTTGGCTCTATGACTAAATCAAAGAGTCATTTTTTCTCAGGGTCATAATATTGATGATTGAAATTGATGTTTTTTTGCTGAAATAATTTTGTTATTTGTAAAAACAATTTCCAAAGAAAAGTATTATGTTCAGAAATACTATGATGAAAAATCTCTCGCTCTGTTAAAAAAGGACGTTCATACTGTGAGGCAACAGTGTTAACACCACCACATTGTTGCTTCGCAGCAAGAAGGTCCCAGGTTCGAATCCACCAGGGCCGGGCCCTTTCTGTGTGGAGCTTGTGTCTGTGTGGGCTCTCTCTGACTTCCTCCCACAGTCCACAGACATGCAGTTAGTGGGGTTAGGTTAACTGGTGAGTCTAAAGTGCACACAGGGGTGACTGTGAGTGCAAATGGTTGTCTGCTCTCTATATTAGCCTGTTGCCAAAACTGTTAAATTTAATAGTTCAAGTCACCAATTAACCCAACAACAAACGAATAACGAACTCAAATAGCTGAAAACTCATGTACACAAAGGAAAACATGCAACCTCCACACAGACGGGGCCACAGCCAACCAGAAGACTGGAACTGGGAATCTTCTCTGTGTGAGAAAACACTGCTTAACGGTGCAGGTGGTAGAGTTCGAGGAAGCTATGAATACTTTTATATTGCAGCCTGTGTGCTAATGTTGACCTATAATTCATGCATGAGATTGTTTGCATTTTATCATCTGTCACACCATTGTGATATGATCAGATATTAAAGATGTGCTACACTACTACTTTAAATGTACGTTTCTCATTCAAACGCACAGGCTTTTATGATTTTCTTCTGACCTGTTCTCCCCAGCAGCGAGCCCCAGCTGTGGCCGGTGGGCATGGTTTTGGAGGGTAGCTCAGAGGCGTTGTGTCCCCCCCCATCTCTGGAGCTGCGCCCATCCTGCAACAAGAGCCAGCCCTCGCCTCCTTTGGGCTCAAGCTCACAACCCCACGATGGAGTCTTTCCTGAGGACAAGGAGCCTGTAAAGTATGGAGAGCTCGTCGTCTTGGGGTATGATATTAAAGTACTGTGTGCTCTGATGTACGTCTGATGTTAACTTCATGAATCTGCCTGATTATACAGGTGTGTTCATTCATGTTTGGAATTCTTAGGCTTCCTTAGCTCCAAGTCCCTAAAGTTGGACTTCCAGTTTAGAAAGTCCAACAAAAGCAGAGCATTGAACATGCTCTGTCTGTACACTGCGTACAGTGCACTGTGTTGCTAGCAACGCATGAATGGCTCAACCCTCTGCCAAGGAGCAAAACAAATTCTCTTTCTTTGCTTTTCCAGCTTTACTACTGAACAAATGTTTAAGCTGGGAATGATGTCACTCCCAGCTCTGACATTTGACCTTTGAGTGTCAAAAGTTCCACATTAAATGGAAACCGTGTTTTAGCCATGAGATGCATTTGATAGACAGATGAAAATATTAGTAAATAAGATAATAATTCCCATCTTATTAATTTCTGTACTCTCTAGATGTGCTGTAAAGATCTTGATGCACTATATATTTTCTTGATTAGAAACAGTAGGTCAGTGTAGGTCACATGCATGTATGGAGAAATGATGATTCAGGGAATAGGCTAATAACAGTCAAGCCCCAGATTTTCATTTGGCGTCGAGGTCAAGGATATCTTCCTGTCTGCTTCTGAGCCAATTTCAGTGTGGGTTTGATTTTGAGATTGAAAGTCCAGTTATGACCAGTTGCACTTGCACATCTGGAATTTCACCAGGAAGCTTACTTACTTACTAAAGAGCATAAACTTGCCAACTTGTCTTCAAACTGATTTGACGACTAGTTTTCAACCACTCGAGGTTTTGCAGACATGTAACCAATAACCATGTGACATTAACTTGACCCATAATTTCTCTGTATTAAGTTCTTCTTTTTTAAGTGCTCTGCAGGCTTCATGAAGCTATTTCAAAGTTGTTATTTGAACACTGCTGCTTTTCAAATCATTTTGAGTCTTGTCTTTGTACTTTAGATTGGAAAGTTATTTCAAGCTAAATTAAAGTGTATTAGTGTATTACCAGTTTTACCTTGGTAGATGTGCATGCGTGTATCACTCCTATCAGCTGTGTGGGCTACATTTTGTGGGGGCGGGTCAGGCTCTTTGGAATTATCAAACAACCTGACGCAGCACTAATGTTTTTGTCACTTTTTACAGAAACTCAAAGTAATGCGAGTACTTCCAAGCTTTAAACACTGAGTGGTCTTACTCTGTCCTGCACTCCATGTTATCCATTGTTGATCTGCACATGTCTGTTGCTGCCACGGAGTCGCACGCTCGTACGTCACTGTCATGACACACTCTCACAAACAAAATCACAGTTTAGTAACACAGTGACGCAGCCTGCTTACGGGAAAGTACCGGTAATGTAATTACTTTTTTGGGAATATTATCCCTTATATAACGCAGGAATGACTTAAAGACATAAAGATCTGGATGCCATCTAATTTTCTGATTCTACATTCAGATCAAACTGAGGTTATTGGCCGTGACACTAATAATCGTAGAAATAGAAGGCTCTAACCAGATTCTTACTCTGGACTGCACTGCCTCGGCCTTCACTGTGAGGAGCGTCGGAGTCATTTTCGGCCAGGATATGTCCTTTAGTGCACATATCCTTACTGACCGAACACAATCAGTCAGGCTTGCAACCAGAGACCATCCGCCCTGCCACTCAGCACTGGCTCACCACAGGGATGTGTGCTGAGTCCACTCCTGTACACCATCTACACCACTGACTGCACCCCCCTATCCCTGCAACATCATCATCAAATTTGCAGACGACAGCACGGGGCTCATCACCAACGATGATGACACCGCCTACAGAGATGAGGTCCAGCGTCTGACAGAATGGTGTGACTACAATTACCTCACCCTCAATACCAGGAAAACCAAGGAAGTGGTCATGGACTTGTGCAAGACAAAAGCTGATCCCCCTCCCCTGTCCATAAAAGGTGAGTATGTGGAGAGGGCGTCCTGAGATGAGTTGGAACAGGCTGCAAACCTACTAGTGTTCTTCTATCACGCCACAATCGAGAGTGTTGCCATCCCTGTGGTACGCTGGTTGCACAACAGCCGATAAGAAGAGACACCAGAGGGTCATCAGAACTGCAGCGAAGGTGATCGTCTGTCCACTCTCACCCCTGGACTCCATTGTCAGCTCTAGATGTCTCTCTAGAGCCACGGCGATTATAACCACCACCTCTTCAACATCCTGCCCTCTGGCATCAGGAGCAAAACCAACAGACTAAAGAACAACTTGTCAGAACCATTAATGCAAATTAAGAGCATGAGCAGACCTCTGCCATACAGTCATTCTGTCGCTGCTATTGACTCTGTGCGATATTTTGGTCTTTCCTTTTTCTGTACAATATTCTGGCAGATGTGCAATTACCATCCTCATCCTTAATGACCACAGCCCTTAAACCCTTATTTACTTATTATATCATATATAATCCCCTTGTACACACACCCACAATGTTTCTGTAACTCATACACTGTGTATATAGTGTGCTTATAGTGTGCTCACGTGGTATCATGGGGTTATTTTAACAAACGAAGGACATTTTGCCTGATAATTATTTTCATCCTCCTGTAACTTTACTGTATAAAGAGCTAAAACCTCTTTCAGGAGTAGTTTGTCGTTATAAGAAGTGTTTGTGAACTAAAAATGAAGAATGTGGGATACTGTTTGTCCGTGATTAAAACTGTTGTGCAGGTGAAGCCAAAGGCAGGAATGCTTCATCATATTTTAGTCTTTGGCTTGGAAGGAAGTTGGTTTGGAAGCATATTTGGCGATGCTTCATCCTCTGCTTTGCGTTTGTGTGGGAGCCGCATCAAAAACCCGTCCGTTATGCTAGCAGTGTCCAAGCGTTCTTTTTTTTTTTTTTTTTTTTTTTAATACCGTGCCCCCCCCCCTGCAATGGCCCTGCGCCCCCCCTGGGAGGCACACCCCCCATTTTGGGAACCACTGGGCTAAAGTTGTGTCTCGTTACTCTTAAGTGTTCCTGGAGTCTCTGCGTCATCACATCCTTATCTTCTCCATCCACCCTGAGAGTAGGTGAAGTTGTTCCAGAAATATTTGTTGTTAAGCAGTGTGCCAACATGCTTTCAGCACACTGAAATCTTTGGCAATGACTGAGCATGAATTTGACTGAGCCTGGTGTTCGCAGGTCTTGCTTTAGCTCAAAATGAACCAGAATCTGTCATTTTAAACAGATATGGTAAAAAATGTCTGATAATGATGAAAAAAGTCCAGCATTCTTGCAAAGTGTCATATGTAAGCAGACACTAATGAAAAAACAAAAATAGGACTGACCCAATGCTCAGCAATGGATGAGTCTTTAAAGCATACTTTTACTCGTGTTGTGCTTTTGCGGGGAGTTTTTCCAGCTCCTCGTGATTTGTCAGTGCTCCTCACTCCGGATGTTCCTCCTACCTCTCTCTCCTCTCTGGCCCCAGCAGCTAGCTCCTCAGCGACTGTAGGACTGTGTACGCTCGCTGCATCTGCTCCACCCAGGTGTCATTGTGGATGATAACATCATTCACGGCAGCATGTGCAGCGTGTGGATGCAGCATGGTCCATGAGGCGCAGCAAAGTGGTGCTCTGACCAGGAGGAGTGACAAATTAGTGCAAATTACTGTATATAGAGTGGAGAAGACCTTTTTTTCCCCTTGGACTGTGTAGACAAGGTAATCTACCAGTAGCATGGGGTAGGCGTCAAACCGTGATCTTCACTACAAGAACGATGGGGCTACACCAAGCTTTCTGTGACTCCTCTGTCACCCCCATCTCCAGCATAGCAGCCACTTCTTTCCGAATAATTTGCTTGTTAAGCACAGACAGTCTATAGGGACATGAACACACTGTCACACGTTTGAAAATGATGCTCTAAAAGCGTTGTGCAACCAGGCATTGGGAGAACACATCTCAGTGCAGAACCATCCACTCTCTGGTGTTGTGTGAGATGGTCATCACAATGGAGCAACGATAGAATAGATCGATTTGACACATAATGTGCTACAGAAATAAAATTGACATGATATTGACATTAGCACAATTTTGCTAAGCCAGCATCCAATATCAACATCAAAACAAGCAAAGCACTCTTGTCACTCAGTACACACAACATCATCATCAGACATTAAAGACTGGCTGACACAGAATTTTCTTACCCTAAACAAAAATAAGACTGAAGTTATTGTTTTTGGATCAGTTAACTCATACCCTCGGCCCTTTTACCTGTCATCATTCCCAGACTGTAAGAAATCCTGGAAATAGCTCTTTTAAATTAGAGAAGCAAGTTTTCAGAGTTGTGAAGACCAGTTTTTATCAGTTCCGTGAAGTTGCAAAGCCTTATTTTCCTCCTAAAGACCTGCAAAAACGTATTCATGCCTTCAACACCTCTTGATTGGACTACTGTGGTTCTCTTAGTCCAAAATGCTGCTGTATGTCTTCTAACAGGTGTTAGAAGGTACGATCACATCACTCCAGTTTTATCAAATTTACACTGGCTCCCTGTCCATTATCGTGCTTATTTTAAGATGCTTTTACCTACTTTCAGTTTTATGTTTTAAATAAACACCCAGCTATTGAAGCAATAGCAACTAAACAGCACTGAGATCATCTACCCAAATGTTTTTAGTACAGCCGAGGTCTCGATTAAAGCATAGAGGAGATCGAGCCTTCTCAGTTGCAGCGCCTAGACTCGATACTCATAGTTCAGAGTCTATACAGTCTTTCAAATGCTATCTTGAAACTCTGAAGACTCTGAAATTTTTTTTACATTGGCTTTTAATTCGAGTTCATTTTGAGTGACACCAGGTCCTCTTTTTGTGTGTTTTTATGTTAAATATATTGTATTTGCTTCTTGCTTCTTTCTATTCGCATGTCTTATTTTCCTGTATTTATTTTTTCTTTTGTTTTCTCTTGTTCATGAACTAACTTGTGAAGCACTTTGGTCAACTTTGTTGCTTTTAAATGTGCTACAGAAATAAAAATGGACGTTGATATTGACAGTAGCAGAGTTTTGCTAAACCAGACAGACTATCATTGGAAAATGTTGTTACTGCGTAGTGACAAAAATATTTATGTGACCCTGAAAGGGGATCCAGCTCGTGGTTACAGCAAGATGGTGATAGATTGTCTGACACAGCTAGAAAATGACAATCCTATGGACTGCAGGGGAAAGCTACACCAAGTCTGTACTGAAAACCCAAACGCCACCCAGCCATTGGCTCAGTTTTTTGGGATAATACCAGGGTGGAAATAAACTCTCAGGACATACCACAAGTCACTGATCACATTAACTTGGTGGACAAACACATGACGTTCACCAGGGAGGATCTGAAAATTAAAGGCTAGATTTCTTAGACTGTGAAATTCAGTAATGGGCATTTAAAAGTTATCATGTAACATAACCAACACATACAGATGAGTAAATAAGGTTTGACTCTTATCCAGTGAAATACAAGTTTGACACAAATTGTGTTCATTCTGTGTTATGAAACACAATGAAAACCATCCTCACCCACAGATGCAGCAGCAAGAGCAGCAAAAGTACATGATATCAAAAAAGCATTGAGTGAATGTGAGGATGCTCCAGGTAATCCAGGAGAGAAGGATCACCGCTGCATAAACGAGAACCTTCAGTGGTCCCTTATATGTGAGCAGGCCCATTTTTTCAGAATGCCACCTCTCTGTGGCTTTCAAACCCCAAAACACTTTGCATTAAAAATAGGTCCACTCCCAAGGTCAGCTGCCCTGGGACAAACAGGTTGATGCAGTGCACTCTGTTAAGTTCCAGGAGGATTGCTGTAAATTACACATCAAGAAAACCAAACAACCTCTGATTGAATGGATGCACGATACAGAACAGCTACCATGTGAGGCTAGGATTATTTACACCTATAGGCCAGTAATAAGGGGTTCAAGGATTCAAGGAAGCTTTATTGTCTTTCTCATTGCATGTTTCCATGAGGTGGAACAAAATTACCCATGGTCCCAGTTTTCCATAAAAACAACAGAATGACAAGTAATAAAACAGTACCAAATAGAATAATACAAATAAGTGAAGTGCAACAACCTGAGTAACAGTATGGAGTATAGATATAGAAGTGTTTCAGTTTTATTTCTATAGCACATTTAAAAGTCTCAGGTACATCAAAGTGCTTCACAGACGAGCCGCATTTGCAGGGTCACAGCAGTAAAGGAGCAGGAAATACAATTATCAGCAAGAGAAATACAGTTATAAAATGGTGACGTGACAACAAGCATGAACCGGGGAAACGTTAAAAACTAAGTTGTTTGGAAGGCAAGCTTGAACAGATGGGTTTTTAAACGTGATTTAAAGGATTGGATCAATCGGCAAGCTGTTCCAGAGTTTTGAGTGTAGGTATAAATATTTTAGCAGCAAAGTATCAGCTGATTAAGGTACTACAGTAGCAGTTTCTTGTCCATTATGCACTGAGAAGTCTCAGAGCTTCTGGAATGAAGCTGTTTCTCAGTCTGGTGGTTTTGCGTTTGATGCTCAGCCTCCTGCCTGAGGGGACAAAGAGTGGGTGTGCTGGGTGAGTGGGGTCCTGCATGATACAGGTGGCCCTCTTCCTGCATCTGGAGGTGTATATTTCTGTGACGGTTAAGAGGCTGCCTCCGACAACTCTCTGTGCAGCCATCATTTCAAACTAATCCCTCTTTCAAAGATGAGGGTGATGTGCACATCCTGGAGAAGGAGGAATGCTGGCTTGAGCACAGAGTCAATGAGGTCATTTATGTGAAAAGGGAAAGACCGTCTCTGAACCAAAGAGGGGCCAGGGCTGCATCTTTCACCATCTTACGGTGCAGTGTGCAGCCCTTCCTCAACTCCCCTTGAATGGTATTCATGACCATTGTTCAATATCAGTTTGCATATCACCACAGTCTGACCACACACCTCACTGTCAGTCAGCAGTGCTAGCTTTGGTCATTATGCAAATGCACTGTTTATAAGTCTATGGAAACCTGCAGTCTGCTGAGACTGAAGAGTTCATTTGAGTGAAAAGTGATGAAACATTTCTTCCACTGAAAATGCAACGCTCAGATGACAAGCATCAGTTTTCTGGGATTCTAATTCATGTTATTTTTCATTCAGATGGTAGATCTGCACATGAGCTGTTGCTTAACAAACAGAATTATAATTAAATGTTATTCAGCGGTTACACGGGATGGTTAGTGTAGGCTAAAACTAGTCATTTGCAGTATTTTAAAAGATTTTTGTTGACCTTTTTTTCTTTAATCTGACTGCTGAGTATACTGACTTGCCTCTTGAAAGACTCATCAATTTGAATTTAAGTTGCTCATGTTTTTTAAACACTTGCCAAGTACTGCTTTTGTACAAGTTTCTTACTGGCTACAATTTGGAAAGCAGCCACAATGGCTCCTGTAACAGCTGTTTATATATTGTAGAATATAGTTGGTGCAATTCACAAAGAGTAGTGAACTTCAGAGCCAGCAACATCAAAGGTCAGATAGCCTGTCGACAAAGAACACATCTCCAAGAGCTACCAACAGATATGTGACTGACATGAGTCGTTGTTTTACCACCTGCCAAATCCCACTTTACGCCGTGCACCTACGTAGTACACTTGAATACATGGTGCATGAAATAGTTTCTTTCTGAAACAGATTTCTTCCTCATCCCAGGTTGCCAGTGTTGATTTCAAAAGTCCACTGACCAGCCCAGCACTGATGCAGTTTTCCATTGGGAGCACCTTTGACTTATATAGAATAAAAAAAAAAGAAAAACTTGCTACGATGTTTGTTTTTCTGCTAAGGAATTATTTAAACTTAAGTCTTTATAGCCATTATAGTGAGGTACAATTGATTTTATTTTTCACAGGCACAACGGGTCACTGGCCAATGGGGACAAAGGTCGCAGAAGAAGTCGTCTGGCTCTTTACAAGAGACCCAAAGCCAACGGGGTCAAACCTGATGTTATCCACAATGTCTCAACTCCTTTGGTGTCAAAGGTAAGAAATCAGTTTGTTATACTATTAAGTAATTCATCATTGAATTGTCACTGATCTGAGCAAAAAATAAGTTACAATAAAAATATGTATATACTGCTCAAAACATTAACCTGATATTTTCAAACATCCACTCAGTTAAACTTCTGGGATATTGATCTAATCAGAGCAGAAGGGCTTATTGATCAGTTTCACCTTCTGCTGGTTAAATACACAAGGGATCATGAGGGAACGAGAAATGGGAGGGAAACACAGCTGGAGCTAATCAGACACGACGAGACAGAGGAGGCAAAAGAGAGGGAGAGGGGGCGAGAGAGGGCGAGAGAGGGAGAGGGGACGAGAGAGGGCAAGAGTGGGCGAGGGAGCACAAGAGAGGGAGCACAAGAGAGGCAGACGGGACGAGAGAGGACGAGAGAGGGCGAGGGAGCACAAGAGGGGGCGAGAGAGGGCGAGGGAGCACAAGAGAGAGAGAGGAGAGAGAGGGCAAGAGAGGGCGAGGGAGCACAAGAGAGAGAGAGGAGAGAGAGGGCAAGAGAGGGCGAGGGAGCACAAGAGAGGGAGAGGGGACGAGAGAGGGCGAGAGAGAGAGGGGACAAGAGAGGGCAAGGGAGCACAAGAGGGGGCGAGAGAGGGCGAGGGAGCACAGGAGAGGGGGCGAGAGAGGGCGAGGGAGCACAGGAGAGGGGGCGAGAGAGAGTGAGGGAGCACAACAGAGGGAGAGGGGGCGAGAGAGGGCGAGGGAGCACAACAGAGGGAGAGGGGGCGAGAGAGGGCGAGGGAGCACAGGAGAGGGGGCGAGAGAGGGCGAGGGAGCACAGGAGAGGGGGCGAGAGAGGGCGAGGGAGCACAGGAGAGGGGGCGAGAGAGAGTGAGGGAGCACAAGGGAGCGAGAGAGGTTGAGGGAAAGAAATGATGGAAACCTGGACAAAGTTTCCAGACAGTGGAGGCATGGAATGAACACGAGAAGAACAAGGGGTCAGAAAGGGGACACGAGACACAAGGACACACACAGGCACATAAACAAACACACAGAGAGGGACACAGAGGACAAAGACACAACGGGAACCTAAACGGACGAGGAAGTCAAACAGAATCAAGTCAAAACTAATAAATCAACCTGAAATAATAAAACAAGAAAACTCAAAACACTGGGTCAGAACCATGACAACATGAACGGTTTTAAAGGTGGAGCCCACTGATATTTACCTTCCCCCTCAGTTTTTGACCAGTGTCCTGCATTTGAGGTGTTTATTAATGGGACCATTATGCCCAAACACCATATTAGGCATGCTTTTTTATTTGAAAAGCCCGAAGAACCGCCTCCCCTCCTTTTTTGTCTTGGGACGCAGGCAGGCTGAAATGGCTGTTTTTCCATCTTTGCATCAGCCAGCCTCCAAAGTGGTACCCCAAACACTGTAACTCCCTCCGTCCAACAGCGCACTTCTTTGGGTTGGCCGTGAGCCCTGCATGCGTAACGGACATCTAGGTAGGCAGCAGCAGCTCCAGTGTGTGGACGTAGCACCATGAGGTGCTGGAAAGTGGCTCAGAGCAAGCTGAACTGAAGTGAGGAATTGGCACGACCCATACCTCCAGTAGCCCTTGGTTAAATCCAGCATCATAAAACAAACAGCAGTGCCCAACCAGTCCAGGAGCTCATTGACCCGGGACATGGGATTGGCATCAAACTGTGAGACTTCGTTCACCTTGTGGTAGTCAACACAGAACCATATAGACCCATCTCTCTTTATTCCAAGAACTATGGGGCTTCTATTACTCCCAGCTTCAGCATTTCAGCCAATTCCTTTTACACAGTTTGTGTCTTGTGCTCAGGTAACCTGTGGGGCTGTGAACACACCGTCACACCAGGCTGCACACCAGATTCATACAGCCGGGCAAAGTAGAGAACACATCTGTAAATCACTGTTGCAACACAGCAACATCCACTCTCTGGGCCACAGCTGTCAGTCTATGCGTTTTTCGCTTATACCCTAATTTTCACCAGAACCAAGGGATGTTTATGAATGTCCCCACACACACACCTAACCTCCACCCGCTCTGTGCCCAGCAGTGCGCCTGGGGGAACCAGGGTTTAGTGGACCAGGGTCTGCCTACAGCCCAAAGCCACCATAGCATGGAGTATACCTGCCTTGGAACTAGTGTTGGTCAAGTTACTTGAAAAAGTAATCAGTAACTAATTACTGATTATTTCCCCTAAAAAGTAATCCCGTTACTTTGCTGATTATTTATTTTCAAAAGCAATTAGTTACTTAGTTACTTTTTAAAAATATGAATAGGTAATAAAGCAATTCTACTTTTTCTGCATAATCCATCATATAAAATGTAATCAAATGAAAACATTTAAAACTTGTTTTATTAGTTTTAATCTTTTAACTTTATGCATCAAGCAAAAATTAAATTATATGCAACATTCTGTTGTTGTGTTTACACTCACTCTTTCAAATAGATGCAGGTAAAACACAGCAGAAAATAAATAAAATGAAAGACTCAGCGGTCCTGTTGCTCTATTTTCACCTGTTTAGCAGGAGTGGGGCAGGCGGAGGTTTGCCCTGGTGCAGGTGTGCCGCGGCGGTCATGTCGGTGGAGGGATCCGGGAGTTTCTCTGTGAATTTCACATTCCCGTGGCAGCACACTTGGTGCTTGCTCGAAAGTTTCTGTATTTTTTTGCTGTAAAAAGAAGTTTTCTTCCCACGCAGTGAACAGCAGACACTAATGTTTTTGTAACATCAGTACTTCCACGCTTTAAACGCTGCACGCTCATACTCTCTCCTGCACTCGTTACATTATCCATTTTTGAGCTGCACACAGCTGTTGCCACGAACGTCACACTCGCTTACGTCACTGTCATGAGACACTCTCGCAAACAAAATCAAGGTTTAGTAATGCAGTAACACTGTGTGCTAACGGGAAAGTAACAGTAATCTAATTACCTTTTTTGCAATAGTAATACCTTGCTTTACTCGTTATTTGAAAAAAGTAATCAGATTACAGTAACGCATTGCTTGTAACGCCTGACTGCCCATCTCTTCTTGGAACCTTACCGGCGACCCGGAACAGCGACGAAGTTTTCCTTGTCATAAGAGTTTGGTGGGCTCCACACCAGCTGTACATGGTATAAAGATATTAATAGTAGGACAGCAAGAATTAATAACAGACAAGAGGAGTATATACAAAACAGGAAGAAGGCGCACAACAGAGGACAGGACCACAGATTCCACCCATCACTGTGGCGCCTCCTGCGGGTGGTGGGCTTGCAGGACGATGGGCCTATGTCCCTTTAGGTGCGGCCACCAGATGCTCACCCTCGGGCATCCTCCCCAGGGCTGGCTCTAGGGCGGGGCTCCAGTCAACCTATCCCAGGCAGTGTTCCCTTGATCGTGCACTCATAGAGGTCTTCTGAATCGATTTTTGTCTGGTCCCTCAACCAGGACCAATTTGCCATGGGAGACCCTACCAGGGGGCAAAAGCCAGACAACATAGCCCCTGGGATCCCTGGGACACACAAGCCCCTCCACCACGATAAGATAGCGATTTGCGGAGGGGTACTGTTAAGACATTTATGTAATATAATTTTAAATAAAGTTATTCTAGTATTCATTCCTTGTCAGGATTCAGACACTTTCTGCCAGGTACTGCAATAAATTCTGCATTGTTTATTACCAGCATTCAGGTTGGGAGGTCACATGACTGTAACCCATGTGAAATACAGGGCTACTAAACCCCTTGTAATTATTTTGAGTTATTGTTTAGTATTGTTATACAGTGGCGCTCTGAAACTATGTATGATGACCTTACATGTTGTGCAAAGGAAGCGCCGTCTGTGTCTTCCTGGTGAGCTCTTTCTAAGGAAACTGGACTCAAACTCTGAGCACAAAGAAACCAACATCTGTCCAGTTATTTGTGTTGGAAAATTTCATTTCATTTTCAAAAACCTCCTTCTCGACCCACCTAAATGTCTGGGTCTCTGTTGAAGCTGATATTGCACAGGTCTTGAGTAGAGGTGCTGCGTGATGATGATCATGCTTCGATTGCACAATCCTAAGAATATAGAAATAGATATAGAAAAGGACATAGATACAGCAAGATTACATCTCCCTCCCTTTTTTACAAAAAACTAGTCTCACTTAGTAGAGAATGAGTTTCTTAAATTGGGCAAAAGCTGGTTTTCAAATTGTTTTGCATTTTGAAATATGCGGGGTTTTTTGGTTATGTGTCTTGAGATTTAAAAGTGATTATTTTTACGTTTGGATTGCTTCTGTAAATGGTAGCTTAATGCATTAAGAACTAGCGAGCAAGATTTAATGTAACAATTATTGAGCAACACTAATGAGATCAATACAGTAACCTGGAGACCCCCAAATGGGAGTTATGTAACGTATGCACCACCTTGAAATTACATATTATCCGAGAAGTTGAAGCTCTTTTCTTTTCCCTCCTGCTTCAGTGAGGTGAGGTTTGGGGCCATTTCCCTGCTTTTCAAGTTTTCTAAACCAGTGCAATTCTTCTTTGATGGTCATCTGGGCACAGGTCTTCATTAAAGCACAGATGCTCCAGGTTTGGGAGCCCTATAGGCATAGGTCCTGGCATCTTTGATACATGATAATTCAAGTATCTTGCTTTCCATTTTTTAGCTCAATGTTATTGACTCTCTTGATAGTTTCATATTTTTTTTCACTTCTTTACTTTCATAGTGGATTAATTCCACTGACTCTTTCACGCGATTAATAGCTTACAGGTCATTGGCTCTTTCATTAAAAATATACAATTATTTATATACAATTAAAGTTTTTCATGTTCGGTCTTGTACAAACAGCAAACTACTACTTTAGGCCAAAAAGACCTCATTAGACTTGGACTCCTCATTAGCGAAGAGAAAGAAAAAAACTGTTTCTAGTTTTAACCTCATCACTCTGCCAAAGCCTTAAAACTTCAGCTGCCATGGCTACGGGCTATTTATTTAACAGTCTTTAATAACCTTACTAACCTGAGCTAACGGAGTCGTATTTCTCATCTGTGCAAGTAAAACTAAGAGGGAAGCTTTGAATGCTCAACTCTGTGATCAAAACCAAATAAGTTGCAAAAGCAAAATTTATATGTAATGGTTAATATTTAAATCTGCCTTTAGAACATGGTTAATGGCTGCATTAATAATGTAAAAAAAACACACCGTGCTGTCACATTGACAGTAAGACATTGAGGATAGATGCTGTCTGTGTTGTTGTTAATATTATGATTAGTATTTACAAAAAACACCTATATAAATCCAAGTGCTGTTGTTGTCTTTAAAAATAGAAAATGCTCTCCAAGTAGATTTTCTGGAGGTCAGTGATGTGATGTGGTTGATGTATAATCTGTTTTCCTTTGGCAGGCACTCAGCAACAAAAGCCAGCACAGCATCTCCTACACACTGTCACGGAGCCACTCTGTAATTGTGGAATACACCCATGACACCAACACAGATATGTTTCAGGTCAGTGTCTATACACACACACACACACACACACACGTGTGTGGTTGCCAATTCAACATTTTAGTTTTGTTTCCTGTTGTGGAAAAAGACACTGGACAGTAAAAAATCGTGTAAAATATTGTAACAACGTACCACAAACAGAAGACAGAGCCGTACCACTGGACACTGGTCGGGGTGAAATCTGTTAGCTGTTGAACACCTACCCTCAGATAGTCTTAGCTCGAGGAAGAATATGAAAAGGAAAATAGTAACTGTAAAAACATAAGCTGAAATTTGATGATATTCATTTAAACTTGGACCTTTCATACCGAGTAACAGTATGACAAATCAAAGGATAATCGAGGTTTAATAATGGCTACAAGCCTTTATTCAAGCTTATTTATGTCTCTCAGGATGAAAAGGTTTAAAGATGACAACATTCTCCGATGTTCTTTGTCACTGATTGACCTAAATATCACATATTTACAAAATTAAACTAATATTTTTTGTTTTTCTGCTTCAGACTTTAAAGCAGTTGTTGTAGATCAACATAAAGCTGTAAAACCAGCAGCAGTTGTTTTCCAGTCTGCAGTCAGACCTGTGTGCCCTCAGCAGCTTGCAGTTGTTTTCCAGCCACCTTCTCGTATGAAGAAGACCCAAACAAAGCCAGGGCTCCACTGTTCTCTATTTAAGGGTCAGATCCATGAGTGGAGTCCCTGCTCCTTCTGAATAACACACAAAAAAGTCTGCATGTTTGACCTTTTGTGTGGTACAGCCTGGTTCCAGTAACTATTAAAATACTGTTCCTGTCACACATTGTTCTTTTTATAATTAAAACATGCACAAGCCAGGCTCGAAAGCATTTTGTTCGTTGACTCTCACTTTGTTGAAAATCAAAATGCAGCACCACATAGTAAACACAGAGGCGTGTCCGTTGTACATGGACTTGATTGGTTCTCGTGTGGTGCTTTTCTACTCAGAGCGGTCAAAGTGAAATCACTAATCACAAGTGTTGTACTACTTTATGTATTTGGTCAAATGTTACTGAAAACTGGCTTCTGCCATTCAAAACGTATGGACCCATTCTTATTGGTTAATCCAGGTCTCACCATTTTTCAGAATAATCATCTTTGTGCTGGTGTTACACTTTCCACATCTGCCTGGCAACTAAGTAAATCAATTCAGTCTTGCTATTATTGTA
Source organism: Maylandia zebra (assembly GCF_041146795.1). NCBI lineage: Eukaryota > Metazoa > Chordata > Actinopteri > Cichliformes > Cichlidae > Maylandia > Maylandia zebra. Next base: position 60,671,300 of record NC_135169.1, read on the forward strand.
GGGCCAGGTTGTTGGCCTGTTCTTCCTTTACACAGTGAGGTCTATAAAGTTTTACTAAAATCACACAGCTGACAGAAACTGAAGAAAGAAAAAATCAGCTGGAACATATGATTATCTTCTAGGATTCTTCACCCGACTGATGCTTGTATGCAAATAATTGCACATATTTCTAAAACATGCACAATAAGACTGCACTGGAGTGTTTGTGCTCAGCATGTCTTTGTATGGTCTCAGTGGGCCCTTTCTCTCTCGGTTCTCTCAGATTGGCCGGTCCACAGAAAGCATGATTGATTTTGTGGTGACGGACACAGCCGGCAGCAGTGGTCAAGTTGGGGGTGCGGTGGGGGAGGGCGGAGGCCAATCAGTTCAGAGCACCATCTCACGATACGCCTGCCGCATCATGTGTGAGCGCAGCGCTCCCTACACCGCTCGCATCTACGCCGCTGGCTTTGACTCTTCCAAGAACATCTTCCTGGGGGTGAGTGTTCCCTCCCACGTGGGTGACAGGCATCGCTTGGTACGCGCCACTGGTAACCATAGCAACCACGGTAGTTTGACAGAAGGGATGTGGTTGTTCCACCCACGTGTGACATCAGAGCTGCAAGAATGCATGTCTGTTCATGTGATGGAGCTGCATGAAAACGTGAAGGGGTGTGTGTGTGTGTGTGTGTGTGTGCGTGTGTGTGTGCGTGTGTGTGTGCGTGTGCGTGTGTGTGTGCGTGCGTGCGTGCGTGCGTGCGTGCGTGCGTGTGTGTGGGAGTTAATAGTTGTTACTCATGAGTTATGAAAGAGACTTTGGTCATGTGTTTAATCTTTAGTCAGTAAACAGATCACATATTATAACATTTCTGATCCAAATTAATATTTGGTGCTGTGTTTAGTGTCTTACAGCTGAGTTCATCACTCCCTGCAGACAACATCAGCAGACAGTGATGCAGGGCAGCAGCAGCATATTTTGCAGCATGAATGGTCTGACTATAATAGTGGGAAGTTTAAATCCTGCATTTAAAAGTGGAGAGGACGTCTTTCTCCTCTCCTGTGGCTGGTCTCATGGGACAGAGAGTTAAAGGCTCTGTCCCATGTAAAGTATTGAGAGCTGCAATAAGGTCTGTTGGGCCAAGCACAGATATCAGTCCACTGTCTGATACCAAGATCACTGTGTTGTTTCTGCGCTGTGAATCCAGACTGAAATTATGCAAACGATCACAGAGCCCATTTAGATCAACTTTTTCAAACAGCTTAATTATATCTACCTTATAAACCTGTGGTACCTAACTTATTAATAACAACAAACTCATCTCCGCTTTATTTAGAGGCAGAACTTTTTTAAAGAGTTTTACAGGGATGGGGTCTTGTGCATTTAGCGGCAGTCTGCATAAAGTAGCCCAGAGAGATCAACGGGAGAGAAGTGGTCTGTAAAGTATCAGCAGTTTCTGAAGCAGTTTGACTTGTTAACAGATGTGTGACTCGAGACGGCCGTGGTTACAAAGTTACTGAAGTCATCACTACTGCTAAAGCAAAACGATGCTCAAACGTGCTGCGACTCTTTGTCAGCCAGGCTAAAGTATTGAAAAGCAACATAGTGTCCTTCTGCTTTTCCCTTCATCAGTAACTAGTAACTAATACTAGGTTTAAAGGAGGTTTCTGAAACAGTTACAGTCTCTCTGCGCTAAGTGAAATCCTGCATTTGAACACCATTTGTTTTCGGATGTGACAGGAAGAGACAGTATAGCAAGTAGTTTGCCTGAACTAGCTTGCAGGCTTTTCTTCATTTTTTATAATACTGTACTCACCAAATGAAATAATCTATACATGTTATGGTTACATACAACAGTTTTCTACTCCGGACTCATCAGACACTGGTGCCTTTGACTCCCTAAACACGTAGTCTGCAAACCTGTGGATAAGTTCACCAACTAAACCACTTTTTATATCTCTGGGTGTGTTCTCACCCTCAAAGATATGCATGTTAACTTAATTAATTCTAAATTAACTGCAAGTCTGAGACAGTTGGTGGGAAATCTGACTTCTACAATATATAAACCCAGATATGAGCTATCTGGGGATATTTTTTCAAATTAGCCTCCAGCTGTTAGTTCCCGTACGGTATTTGAAATATTCCTTCCTTTCTAAATGTTGATAATCTTAAGAACCGTAGCAGAAGCAGGGGGGGACAATTTAAAATGTGACACCTCTGTGCTAAGAGTACCGAGGAATGATAATAAGATTGACAGCCCTGACAACGTGGCTATCAGAACTAAATTTCTGGACTGCTTTTCTACTCTGAGCACTCAAAGCGCTTTACACAGACAGATGTATAATATTGCACGGAGCAGATGTTGTCTTTTCATTCATATTTAGCAGCTTTGTTGTTTGTTACTGTTGCCTTTCCGTCAGATCAAAGCTGTGTGGTTAGTCCCGTCTGACCTCTGGCATCAACAAGATATTTTCAGCCAGTATTGCTGCTAACTGGATTTTTTCTCATTTCTCTGTAAGCGGAGATGGATGTGCAGGTCAGCAGTTTCAGAAATAATTAGACCAAACACTTCTGGCACCGACCAACGTGCCACATTCAAAGTCACTTAAAGCACCTTTTTAGCATTTAGCAAAGCCTGACCAGAGATTATAGCCCTGCACACTTCAGAATTCATCCTGCTTCTTTAATCAGCAGTAACATAAACACTGAATCTAGTTTCACTGTCAGCCATACAATCCATGTTATGATGATGCACGCTCAATCATCCAGGTAAGTAAATCTCCAAAAGATCAGTGGTTGTTGATCAGTGGTCATGAGAATCTGCATAATTAAGATTAAGGAACTGACCTCCCAGCCCATTGTTCCTTCAGTGGGCTGGTTTCAGTCATTATGCAAATGTCCTGTTTATAAGATTGAAAGCTGCAGTCAGCTGAGACTGAAGGAGTCACCTGGTGATGACGAAACGTTTCTCCCACAAAACGCTACGTCCAGATGAACAGGATCAACCTTTGGAGACGATCCATGTCATAACACTGTCTCCACTGTGTTTGGCAGATGAAGATGTATGAATCTGAATCTACTTCCTTTCCTTCTCCATCATTGTGGTACAAGTTTGTTTCATCTGTCCAAAGAATTTTTTTTTCAAGCCTAAGGAGGCTTTAAATGTTTTCTGGCAACGTCTATGTGGAGTGAATAAGGCACAGCGGGTCCAGGGATCAGTGTTTTGAGCTATTTTATTTACATCACAACACCCCAACCTGAGTCCCCGTGTTTTTAACTGGGCGTGATTAAGGATGCCGTGCAGGTGCGCCCGCCCTCCCTGCACGGCACCGCAGGCCACGCCCCACCACAGTCTAATTTGGCCTTCCTGTTTTGAGTGTAACACCTAGTTTGCGCCTTGTTGTTGTGCATATTTACATTCATGAAGCGGCTGTTGATTGTGGACTTGAAAATATTATGAAGGAAAGAAATCTACAGTCATTTAATTTAGTTTGTATTGACTCGACCAGCTAGATAGAGAGAGAGAGTTTATTCATCCCACGGGGAAATTGTTGTGTTACAGCAGGTGATAAAGAATACAAATAAACAAGAAATAAACAACATAGTTAAAACAAAAGTGGCACAGGCACCTGTTAATGGTCTCATATATGATGACAGTGTAGCAGAGGAACAGCAGCTCCTGTGGCAGGTTGAACTCCGAGTTGCAGTGCGTACAACCTCTGCTGGGCCTTCATCCCGACAGACTCTATATGTGAGGACCAGATTGTGTGTAAAGGCAGATCCCAGGAATCTGAAGTGAGAGTATTTTTGAGGATGATAAGACGATGATGGTGGGAAGGTTTCTCAGAAAGTCCATGGTCATCTCCACAGTCTTGAACAGGCTCAGCTCCAAGTACTTCTGACTAGGGATGGGTACCGGTGTTCTGACATAAACGGTGGTAACCAGACCGAAAAGCAGCGCACATTTATTTCGGTGCTTTTTTTCCTGAGCTGTGATACACTTCTAGCCAATCATTTTACGTTTCCGAGGATAGTAGGCGGGGCCAGGTACGTACGTTCTGTTAGAGCAGAGCTACAGATTAAAAATGCCCAAGGCGAAGCGGTCAAAAGTCTGGCTGTACTTCATAGCAAAATATACAAACTCAGCAGCAACAAGTGCTTTAAGCTGATACTGTGATACTGTCAAAGGAGGTAACACCAAGAATCCGATGAAACACCTGGCGACGCATAGCGTTTTTTTTAAAGCCCAGAAATGCGCCGTATTTGATAGCTTGCTGCGAGACCTCACACCGTGCACCTCTACTGCGGGTGGGTTGGCTGTTATGCAACATCCCCCAAAAACACGAAGAGTCCTGGCCCCTAGCCCTGCCAGTGTAGCAGAAATGATGACGGATGATGATGCAGCAGCAGCCGTTCTTCTCTGCGTGAGTAGCTTAATGTTGTTCGTGTGTAATTTACGTTGAGTAGGCTAACCACGTTATTACATTAATGCATGTAAGGTGAACTAGCAAACATCATCATAGCTACATGCTGCTGTCTTCTTGTTTGATGGCAGATACTCCCTTCACACTGGCCAAAAAGGCTAAAATGACCAAAGAAAAAGAGGAAAACAGTTAAACATGAGAGGTTTTTGGACAAAGTTTGTGTTTTTTCCATTGTTTAAGCACTGCTTCCAGCCAAGAGTGATACCATATATGCCCCATAGCTGCAGAAAAGGCTAACATTGTTATCTTTTTACAAAAAACAGCTGAACATGAGAGGTTTTTGGACCAATTTTGTGTTCTCCATTCTTTAAGCACCAGTTTGAGCACCGGCACCGTTTCAAAAGTACCGATTTGGCACCGGTATCGGATAAAACCTAAACGATACCCATCCCTACTTCTGACTGCACCAGTCCACCTCCCATCGGTACACAGACTCGTCACCATTCTGGATCAGAACAATGATGCTGGCGTCAGCCACTAACTTCAGGAGAATGATAGATGGCTCTCCGGAGGCGCAGTCATTAGTGTAGAGGGAGAAGAGCAGCAGGGAGAGAGCACACCCCTGGGACAGGCTGAAATGCTCCTCAGCCTCACCTGCTGCTGCCTGTCCAACAGGAAGCTGGTGATCCACTGATAGGTGGAGACGGGCACAGTAAACTGGGGAGCTTTCAGTGGAGGATTAAAGGTTAACCTGAAGGCCAAGACATAATGGCTTATATCCCAGGTTGGTCGAGGTGTTGCAGGACATAGTCCTGCATCCTTGGCCAGTCTGTTTGCCCAGTAGGCAAACTGGACAAACAGGGGGTCTGTGATGTCCCTCAGGTGGCTCAACACCACTCTTTCAAAAGACTTCATAACCACAAACGTCAGGGCGCCAGGCCTGTAGTCATTTAATCGTATCATGGTGGATTTCTTTGGGATGATGGATACAAATCCAGAGACCAGTTAAAGATGCAGCTGAAAATGGTTGATCAGCACAGACTTTCAGGCAGGAGGGGGACACGCCCTCGGGTCCTGCAGGCTTCCTGGTCGTCTGTCTTTGGAAGAGCAGAAAGAGCAGACACAGGAGGAAAAAGGACAACGTAACATAATAATAATAATGGATACTTTATTGATCCCCATGGGGAAATTACTTGTTTTTCTCTGCATTTGACCCATTCACTCAGTGAAGCAGTGGGCAGCCCACTAAGCAGGCGCCCGGGGAGCAGTGTGTAGGGACGGTACCTTGCTCAGGGGTACCTCAGGGTAGCCGTTAAGTGGATTCGAACCACCGACCTTCCGATCATGGGGCGACCACTTTACCTACTGAGCTATCCCTGCCCCATAATCTGACATCTACAATAATAAAAGTCACTTTTAATTAAAGATAACATTTGAGATATGATAAGATGAGATCAGGGATAACTAATATATTTAAACGGATGGACATAGTGTAGAATCTACATGGTAACTTACAACATCACAACCCTGCGTCCTGACCGTCCACTTAACCCGAAGTGCACTTCACCACCACTGTAACTGCAGGTTTGGTCGACGCAGCAACAACTGAAGGAAGGTTACATCATAAGTAGATTTCCTGCAGAAGTCTAAGTCAGGCATAAATCAGGCCCTAAATGTTACTTTTTCTTTAAAATGCCAACATTTATATTAAAGTAATATTTTTCACAGGCTGTTCTGTGTTTTATTTACCTCCATAAAACACTGTTGTTAGAACACGCTGTGGCAAGTGTGCACATTTTGTAGTCCACCTACTGTATCCCTGCCTGCACCCCCTAAGGAAACAAACCCCTCCAAACACCTGGGCCATTAAAACATGGCCATGCTCTCCTCCAGCTCTAGGACTGTGTTGATCTCACAGACTGGTCCATCTTTGGAGAGCAGGAGCTGGAGACCTTCACTCAGACTGTCCTGTGTGTACAGAATGTGACAGAGGCCAAAGCAACTGGTGTGGAGCACCCAATAAAGGCCTATTCTATTTTATTCTATTCTATATTGTACTTTCAACACAGCGGACATCTGGCGTCACATCTGGCTGTTCTCTTCTCCTAAGTCCATATTGATTCTCCTAGCCACTAAAAGAGGTTAGGAATAGGACACAGGAGGTACTTTTGGAACGCACCCCTAGTTTCTGATGAGCTGTGAAACAAGCGCAGCTTTGACAACAGCCGACTGTGGCAGTGACGTAAAGGCTGGATGCCAATAGGTGAGGAGCTTTATGTAAGCGCTGTGTGGGGTGAAAGGAGAAAGAGCTTGATTTACTTTGGTACACTCTTCATTTCTGTCTGTTTTTAGCCAGATTATGCACTGTAAATATAAATGAGGCCCAATGACACTAACCTGTGTAAATAGAAAATTATGAAACTCCACGAAATATGAAACAGAGACCTGATCATAGTTTGTATTGGGATAAATTTACATTAGGTTAAACATGATCTACGACCTGTTTCATGCATCTTACTGTGATGTTTTTAGTGAAAAATAAACAGAAATATTTTGTTTTCAAGTCCACAAAAGCCTTTCTAAGCTGAATTACAGTCAGAATGAGGAACGCAGCCCTTTATGCTTAATAAAGGTTATTTTTATTGTATGTAAAATAGTTTTAAGTTAGGAACTCTTAGTGTGCTTTTCAAAGTCATCATCAAAGCCAGCATCTCTGTGCTTTAGTCAGTGCACTGGTCTACACTGAGCTAGCAGAAGGCAAACGCAGCCATAGCTGCTTCCTTACTAACCATCTCTAACAACGGCCTCCAGCACCTCACAGTCTTCACGTTAACCTGACCATCTGCCTGCTCTGTGTGTGTCCATGTGGGGAATCTAAGGAGCGGGCTGCCAAATGGAGAACATCAGACGGCCTGATGGATGGTCTGACTACCAATGGTGTGCTGGTCATGCACCCAGCGGGCGAGTTTGTGTCTGAGCCGGCTCCTGGGGTCTGGAGAGAAATCTCAGTCTGTGGCAATGTCTTTGCACTGAGGGAGACACGCTCAGCCCAGCAGAGAGGAAAACTGGTAAGAAAGCAGCTGATGTGTTTCATGCAGACTTCATGTGGATACAAGTGTCCAAACTACTGAGCCTGACTTAAAATTGCAGGGCTTTCTTTTGATGATTGATTCATCACAGACTGCAAAGCTAAACAATATCAAAAGCTACGAATAACTGTATTTAAAGAGTCTGTATTTAAAGATCCTGTTATGTTTTTTTTATTAATATTTCAAAAAGGAGGAAAGACGTCCTCTCAGCAGTATTAGCTCCTGATGTGTGTTTGAGTGCAATTCTTTAAATGGGATTTCGTGTTGCTGAGCTGCAGTTAAACTGCACGCTATTCTTTAAACCGTGCAATAATGTAAAGCCCATGTAAAGGCCCGTAGCCACAAGGACCAAACAAAAGAAAAGAAAAATGTCAGTATACTCAGTATGCAGTCGTACAGCACAGTCTCTCTGACATTTAATTAGGAGGCAATGATTTGGTTGGTTTCTCTGTCATCACAGAAATATCGAGTCGAATAACGAACTCGACTTAAACTAAACTAAACTTAAATTTAGGTCTTGGTTGACTTTATACAAACATTTCTTGGCCCAGGATAAACATCCAGTTTTTCCCAGCATGTGGATGATTTTAACTCCAGTAACAGTTTCAGCTGATTTACAAAGAAAAACGTTCTGAGGAAATAGACCAAAGCTGGACGAACACAGTGTCATAATTCACCACTACTTCCTTTGTTTGAAACATTCAAGCTGTTGGCTGCACACCATCCTGTAATGATGAATGAAATCTTATTTTTCAGTCCATTTCTGGGGCCTGCTGAATAATCTAAATCTAAATAATCTAATATAAAAGCTAATCTAATAATCGAAATGATCACAGAAGGTGTACAAGTTAAGTAAAGCAGTCAAAGACGAACTGCAGCTTAAGGACGGTGACCTTAGAGCAGCATTAGAAATAATGGAAATAGTCAAACTAGGAAGTATTTATTCTTAGCGCATTGAAAGAAAGATGCAAATATAAAAACAATAAATGCATAAACACTGAGTTTTCTTTGTTTTTTGAGTAAATAAATTTAAATGTGACTGAATATTTTTTTCTGCCTGTGTTCAGACATCTGCTGACTTGTTGCTTCGTCGAGACATAAACAAACAAAGCTGCTGTCTGGTTCTACACATCAGCGGTCTCCAACCTTTTCTACGCCACGGTTTAACGTCAGACAATTTTTTTACGGAGCGGCCTTTAAGGTGTCGCGGATAAATGCAACAACATGATATGACCGAGACAAAAACTGTGGTACTTTGTAAATATAATAATAAATCTGAATTCACTGTGTAACTTTATTAGCAGCTTCCTCCTGAAATGCGCCAACAACACTGAGAGCAACATCATAATGCTTTTTGGTCGCTATGGTAACGTGTAAATATTTCTTTCAAAATAAGACACACAACTACAACACAGGAAAAGATGATAAAATCCTGAAAACCCTAAATTTTACACCCGAGCCTCAACTCTCACAGACCGGTACAAACAACTCACAGACCGGTACTGGTCCCCAACCCGGGGATTGGGGACCGCTGCTCCAATGCTGTACACTCCATAGATTGCTACATCCCTTGAACCTTGAACCCTTGAACCCATTGTGTGGTGGCATAGAAGTGTAAAAGTTTTTCTAGTTTAAGAAAATTCCCAAAATTCCAGGAATACGAAAAATGATTTTGCCTGGTTCAGTTTCTGATAATGATGCTTTCCTTGCTTCATATCTACACTCACATTTTCCTTTTTCTGTTCTGCTCTGAAGGTTGAAAATGAGTCAAACACACTCCAGGATGGTTCACTGATTGATCTGTGTGGAGCAACCTTGCTGTGGAGGACCCCCCCCGGATTGCGGCATACTCCTACTCTCAAACAGCTGGAGTGCCTTCGACAGGAGCTGAACGCTGCGAGGCCTCAGTGTCCTGTGGGCTTCAACACGCTGGCCTTCCCCAGCCTGGCCCAGCGCGAGATTGTTGACAAGAAGCAACCCTGGGTTTATGTCAACTGCGGTCACGTACACGGCTACCACAACTGGGGCTACCGGAAAGAAAAAGGGCCCCCCGGCCCCGGAGGCACAGCACCTGCCGGCACAGGTGAGAGGGAGTGCCCTATGTGTCGAAGAGTAGGCCCCTACGTGCCGTTGTGGTTGGGCTGTGAGGGGGGATTGTACCTGGACGCTGGGCCACCCACTCATGCTTTCTGCCCCTGTGGTCATGTTTGCTCAGAAAAGACAGTAGCAGGATGGAGCCAAATCCCATTGCCCCACGGCACTCATGCCTTTCATGCTGCCTGCCCTTTCTGTGGTACCTGGTTGACAGGAGAGCAGGGCCACATCAAACTCATCTTCCAGGGGCCCGTTGATTGAAGCTGAGGGAATTCAGTGCGGGCAGATTGACTAAGGACCTGCTGACTAAAGACTGTGTGTGCTGACATGATAAGCTGAAAGCAACTTGCAATAGTACATACCAAGGCTTCACATGGAATATGAAGTGTATGGAGAGTATGTAAAATAAATTGTGTTGAAAACAACACGTCTTTATCTTTTTTTTCCTGTGTCAGCCTTCTAATAGCCAGACTGCTGCTCGCATCCATGTAGGATGCAGCTGGTAAACAGTACAGCCAGGGGGCGCCAGAGGGAGAAAAGGGTCCATGATTGACAGGATCTCTAGAAAACAGCAGAACAATCTATTAGTCTTTTTTTTAAGATTAAAAAAAAGACAGAAATGATTAACCTAAAAGAGACAACTGGACAGTTCTCTCTCTGTGTCTAATTGCAGGAGGCCCCTTGTAAAATTACATTTTAAAAAGATATCCAAAGGATCATTTAAGTCATATTTGCCAATACTTAATTATTTCAATTATTTTGTCCTAAACGTTATGCAGCCGTCTGCCAGCAGTTAGCGCAGCATTGTTGAAAGCAAGATACATCTGTTAATCTAAGCCTGATCGTTTTGTAAACGCTACTGAAAAAGTTGCTGAAATGAAGGTGGACGGGCTTCTCCCTTAGAGTGTCAGGAGCTCAGCCATTCGGAGGGGGCAGAGTAGAGCCGCAACTCCCCTAAGTTCAAAGGACACTAGGCTGTCACCTCCTGGGTAAGGTCTTCCGACCAGGCATGTCCTACCCAGAGGAGGCCCCAGGATAGACCTGGGACGCACTGGAGAGATAACATCTATCGGCTGCCCTGGAACACCTCAATGTTTCCACAGATAACCTGGAGCCGGTGGCTTCCCTGCTGCTGACCCACAACCTGAGAGGAAGAAAAAGGATGATTTTTTGTTTTGTTATTTTAGATTTTAAGTTTTGTTGAAGTAGTTATTAATTTTCAAACAGCTCGCATCATTCATGGTGTGCAAACTGCGCCACACTTTTCAATTGCAATTTATGAGTTTTTCAAATGTTAATTTGTCGTATTTTAGTAATCCATGAACATCCTCTATAGCAACACGTTTTCATATTTAACATCAGGTTATTTAAGTGTTGTCTTCCCCGCTGTCTGGAGCATAACGTGTGATGCTGATAATGCACGATGCGAGGCGCCACACATTTATTCATTCTGTGATTAATGGTTTAAAATGCCTTTGTTAATAGTTTTTGACATTTTCCATTAAAGCAGTTCTCAAGTGTACCTATATATCTGAGTGTTAACTTAGTGTAACTTTTAATTTCTTTTTAATTTCTCTATATCTCTACATCATATATCTAATAATGTTATTATTAAAAACATTAAAATGTAAAAAAAAAAAAAAAAAAGACTTGCAGATATCTCATCAGTTTTGCACAAAATCAAAACATCGAAGCAAAATTTTGATCAATTTCTGCACAGTATCATATGTTTAGAGTCAGCATGGTTTACAATATTAAAGTTCTGGGGCCCAAAGTTGGATGTTTTCCCCCACAGGGCCCCAAATCCTTGGCCTTGTGTCAAAAAGTAAGAAATTATAAATTAACTATGATTAACCATATTAGAGAAACTTGAAGGCCAATTACATCACAGCAAGGCGACAAAGGAATAATAAACACATAAATGAAAATAAAAATCTTAAGACTAAGCTCCAACAATCAATTAATATAGAAACCAGAGTAATAACAAAGTACAAACAAATATCAACAATTTTTTCATCAAATAATTAAGTAAGAAGAACAAACAACAAAATAATGTAGTAAGAAAGTAAAAAGAAGATAAAATAGTGATAATAATATAAAACAATAAATAAAAAAAACAAGGTTAAAGGTGAAGTTGAGATAAATAATGATAAATTAAAAGTAAGGAAACAAATACATAATAGCAAAATAAAAAAGTTCCATTTAAATACCTGGCATGATACATTTTACCAAAGGACTCGATTAAAGTGGCTTATTGGTCACAAAGTCAGTGAGAACGCAACAATATCAGCAGTGTTTAAACGCCTTATTAGGGGCAACAAACTGAGAAAGTCTGTTTTTGTTTGATTTTCTTTTAAAGCCACAGATTGCAATCCTGAGGTTTTATCTTAAAAACCTTCAGTTGCTGAATAGTAAATGACTTCCTGTTGTGAATCATGACCCCTGGCAGAGTATCTTAAACCTGTTGTTACAAACCTGGGTTTTAGGATGGACAGTGAAGTTGGACACTCAAATTAGGGCTACTGTCAAGTCCAGTTTTTATCATTTAAGGCGTTTGGCAAAGCTAAGACCTAATTTATCCAGGTCGCATTTTGAACAGTAATCCATGCTTTTACTTCATCTCGTTTGGATTACTGTGACGTCTGTATTTTGGAGTTAGTCGGTGTCTTCTCTCTCGTCTGCAGCTGCTCCAAAATGCTGCTGCACGACTTTTAACCAGAACTCGTAAAAGAGAGCTCATAACTCCCATCCTCGCGTCACTCCATCGGCTGCCTGTACATCGTAGAGTTCATTTTAAAATTCTTATGTTTGTTATTAAATGTTTAAACAGTCTTGCCCCACCTTACCTCTCTGAGCTTCTGCATCCTTACTCAGACCCCAGGTTTCTCAGGCCAGCTGACCAGCTGCTCCTGGAGGCACCCAGGTCCAAGAGGGGGCGGGGCCTTCTCTACTGCTGCTCCTAATCTGTGGAACGAGCTGCCCCAGCACATCAGAGAGGCCCCTTCACTGTCCACTTGTGAAACACGTCTTAAAACCCATTTTTACTCTTTGGCATATGACACAGCATGACCCTGATTTTGTCGTTTTAATCTAAAGTGCTCATTTTATTGTTTTAAATGTCATTTTAATTATCATCTTATTTTTTTATATTTTTATCTTTATTTTAATTAATTAATTAATTAATTTTTACTTATTCAATGTATCATTTCTGTGTGAAGTGTACAGCACTTTGTGTTTAGCTGGGAGTCGTTCTGAAATTGCTGTATAAATAAATGGTTTGCTTGCTTCTAATTGTTTGCAGTTGTAAAAAACAAAAAAACACCAGCTATTCTACTTCATCATGTTCAGACACGGGGACTCAGCTCGCTGTGATCTCTGCTACAGTGGATGGATGCCATTTCTGTTCATCACCAGCCTATTTTTTAGGTCTCGTCATATTTCTTTTAACCTCAGTCATTCACAGCTCTGGTTTGTCACATTGTAGCAACATGGCTGCTTTTTGATGTTGCCAAATTGTTGTTGAACATCACCAGCAAGTCCTGTTATCATCTTATTGAATGAAAACTTTATGTTTAAAGAATCACATGCACATGAGTCAAACCGTTACTAACTCTTCTGTTAGCTTAGCTTTTTGTTTCCAGTGGCGCCCAACTTGACCACACCCCCTGTCTTCATGCCAAAGGAGGTAATTACACATGTATAACTTGTTATGTCACGGAGCTAGCTGAGGTGTAGTCCACAGGGTGTAATGAAACTATAAATGTTACAACTTGTCTATGTCTTGGACCCAGACCAGTCTCGTTCCTTCACAGTGTGTCTTGTGTAACTGAGTGGATGTCTCATGTTGTGACCCAGGTCTTGGAACTCGTCTGTACACTCCACTCTTTGTGGTGGTGCGATGGGTGCTGCCACAGACTCTGTGGTGCTCCGGGGCGTTGACACGCTGGCCCCGGGCCGGCCTTCTCCCTGCTATCACGGGTTGTGGGGTATAAAGGGAGCCTACTGAACCAGTCGTTCACTGTACTCTACCTCCCAGTCTTACCTGTCCCAGCCCTCCCTCCTACCCATGCCTTCATGCAGCACGTCACTCACACACTCGTGGTTTTGACGGGGTTTCGTGCTTCACATGGGGTGTATGTAAGGCCACTCGTGGGTTTGCTGGCTGTTCTGCACAATGGCCCCCACTTCCTTTTTTAATTACACTCGAGCCATCATGGTTTCCAACACACACACAAATACAAATTGAGGTAACAGTGGTACTATAGTACTGTTCTCCTTGTAATTACAGCTCTTTATGGGGCATTAACTGCTGGGCCATTAGATTTGTCTGACAGATACAGAAATAACAGGAAATAACAAAAAGGTTAATTTCTCACAGGCAATACTACATTTGTTAAACAAGAGTCGTGCACAAAGAGTAAACCACTAAGAAGGACATAGTGATTGTCTTTTCAATATACTTTAAATCAATCAATAATGAATTCAGAAATATGACAAACATGAACATGTGCAGTAGTAATAAGGCCCATAAATAGGCCTAATAAAGCACATTGTCGTAAAATGCAATGTGAATGCTGTGAATGCCTGAAATGCTTAAAAATATCTGAAATATTCAAAGCTGAACTTGCTGAATGACCTGATGTTATCAGAATATCAGCCAGCTTAACAGTAAAAAGCAAAGTATCAAAATGGAAAATGTGCTAAACAAAACTAAAAAGCACAAAAACTGAGAACTAACTACAGATCGTCAAAACGAAGAAGAGCTGAAACAAATGCTTTACGAGAGAGAGAAACAAATTCAGTGTGAATTCATTTATTAACAGGAACACAGTAGAAAGTAATCATATTATTTGGATTGTCGAACTGATTGATGGTAGGAACTACTTCTTGTATCACCTCTCAAGCATAATGAATGTTTTTGTGTGCACAGTCAGATGCATGTACCCTACTAATCGCACAATTACAAGCTTAGCAGATAACCTCAGGTTTAATCATGGGTTTCAATGTCAAGGTGAAGGTAAAACAGTGCATCTAAGCCCTGTGGCTTACTGAGCTTACACAACATTTGCAAGATTACTTACCATTTAATTTCTGTTTTTTTAATTGTTGCTCTCACACCGCCACCAGGGCTGCAGCTTCATTATGTCTGACTCCTCTCATGTCGTAATGATAGACCTTTTATACTAAGAAGCACAGCAAGCCAACATTTACAGGACATGTAACACCCAGGCCACAGATTGCAGGTGTTGTTCCTGAGATATGCTGAAGCCACTCGCCTAGCTTGGGTCCACCAAGTGCAACAGTGCAATACTCCTGTTACCTTCATCCTCCACATCTTTTCAAGTTCTTCTTTCAACCCTTGGTACTTCTCAAGCTTCTCATGTTCCTTCTTCCTGATGTTGCTGTCATTTGGTATAGTTGCATCACTATGGGTACTACTGTCTGCTTGGTTAGCCATCACCAGTTTGCCCGTATCTGGAAGTCCCACCGGATCTTAACTCGGTCATTCTTGACAATCCTGTCACGTTTTTTACCTCGGGACATCCAGGCTACACTCAACGCAGATGTTCCTGTACTCTATGCCAGACACTTGGTTATGGCATACCACGTATGCCCTGGGTGCCTGCATCTTGCCTCCGCCTGTTTTGTTCTGGATTGTCTCAGGGGCATCTCTGCACAGCCTGCACCTAGGCTCTTACCTGGTGACTACCTATCCTCTCTTCACTACTATCCAACTCGACTTCTCCAATCCAGATGACATTCCAATGTCGCTGACCTTAGAATCAATCAATCCCATTCACTCTTGGCTTACAGATCGGTGTTAAGCATCTAGAGGTGGTGGCTAACGATTACTCTATTCTATGGTTACTATCCATAGCCAGTGATCTTACTGAGGGGGTTCAGGCAGAACAGCAATGGAGCCAGAGCATCTCCTAGGTAAATCCCACACTTCATGGTGACTTTTGTGCAACTGGCTTCAAACTGGCCTCTAGTGTTGTTCACCACATTCCAGACTCCTGCCAGAGAGAACACCACGGATGGTTCGGTGGAGCTGGTTCATCCTCCTGGCTTCCATCTTTTCCATCTCTTCAAGTTTATCTTAAAACCAAGCATCTGCCTGATCACAGCTGCCATGGTGGGCTAGCTGCTTGGTTGTGGTGATGGGCACAAGTAGGGATTGTCCACAATGTTGCATTCACATCTTCTTGTCATCCAGGTTTGCCATCTTTCAGGTCAGTCTTTGTGTGTGTGTGTGTGTGTGTGTGTGTGTGTGTGTGTGTGTGTGTGTGTGTGTGTGTGTGTGTGTGTGTGTTTAGCAGGGAGAGAGCACCAAAGTGAAAAAGACAGCAGGTGACAGCTGAGCACCTGCTTTTTATAAATAAACATCAAGTGTCTTTATTAAGCCACTAAGCAGCAATAAATGAGTCCAAATAACACAGGAAACAAAATGGGAAGTGAAATAAACAGAAATGTTTGACATGTATCACATTCAGAGACAAAGACGGCCTCCTTATATTTCCATGGACTACACAGCAGAGCAGGATTCAGTGTCTATAATTCAGAAGAATATTAAGACTTGATGAAAGAAAACATTTAATTAAAAAATTAATCAGTGCATCATCATCATCATCATCATGTTGATTATGACATGACTGCTTGTTCAGCATCTATTCAATTAAGACTAAATCACCTTCTGCAAACTGAGGCTTCTATGTTAGTTCCACACATGAAGCAACCATCACACCTGCTTTATTCAAATCTATGCAGAGCTAGAACTTTCTGAAAGCGCGCACACACACACACACACACACACACACGACTCAACAAGTTTTGGGGGGTATCTGCATTTTCTCATATTTTCGATGTTTGTCCTCATACATGTAGCAGTTGTGCTCACATGAGCTGCAAATGCTGCCAGGTTGAGAGAAGGAAGCCAGAATTTGGGGAGCTTCATTTTTTTGACAGCAGGTCAGGACTGAACTGATCTTGAGGTTTACCAATTTTCTCTGACATCGTTGGCTAAAGGCCGTACTGGAAGTGCATATCTGGCCATAAAACCAAAAGCACTGGACATCCAGACACCCACAAACACAAGGCACAAGATGAAACTGGCTGCAGTATATAAGTACAGCTTTCTTAGGCATTCAAATTCCCATTCAAATGCAAACAAGACACAAAGAAGAGCACTAAATAATTTGATGAAAAACCAGACATATTCGTGGACTGAAACAACGTGAGGTCCATAACAGACAAAGAACATCAGTTTCCTAAAACTGCCTCAACCAGCACATCTCTGCACCGGCTTCATCTGCAAACAAGAAGGAAATCTGCTGTCATGAAACCGGACAAGAGGCCTCAATTAGAAAATACAAAACGAAATATAAAACAAAATACCAACAGAAAATTTATTGTAAGATAATTGCAGGATATTGCCAGTGTTGTCAGAAGAAAGCCCTGTTTCTATCAGCAGAACCAGGTTCCTTTAGAGTTTCCACTGCAGGGATTAGTTTCCAATAAAATTATTTTACCCCTTAAAATCCACTTACAAAGAAACTCTAGAGAGATGCTGGTAATGCTTAACATTTCAATCTTGTGTTCATTACTCTTCAGTATTTCACTCCTCTGTAGCTCCTTTGTTATTGGACAGAAGTTTTTACTGTTTGCAATCAATTTGTTGATCAATTTGTTGGCAGTCAAATGAGGTGAGGGGTGATGTTTACCAAAAAATATTACTCTGAAAACAGTTTCACTGCGGTTATCCTAAAGTACGTGTCCAACCTCCCACACAAAAGAGTCCTGTGAAGGCTCTTTAATGCCCCGTTCACAGTGGCCTCTGTAGCTCAGCACTGACCAGTCAGACGCAGAGAGCAGTGATCACGACAGCAGAACATGGTTGCTCATCTTTATTGCATTCCAGTAGACTGACTGGCTCCAGACTGCAGTGGAAACACAGACGAACTCCAATCTAAAGGAACCTTTAAGATCCTGAAAAACATTTCCTGGGACAAAACGTTCTGCAGGCTTTGATGAAACATGACTGAGTGAATCTCTTCACTCCAGCTCAGTCATCCTTCATCATCTATGTGCAGTGTCAGGGAAACACCTTCATGGCCCGAGTCCAGTTTATCATCCATACAGAATGTAGCAAAAAGATGCTCGAGATCATTTAGAAATGGTGCGATCACAGTTTATCCAGCAGAGCAGCTCTGATTCTATTCAATACTTACATTCTGTATGTAGATAAATACAAATATTGGTGGTTTTATTGATATCTGAATTTTTGACTCAAATCAAAAACAACAACAAAACAACAGTAAGAGTCAGGCTCAGGTGACCCTGTGGTTCATCGTGCTAGCCTCTGCTACAAAGGCTTAGTTACTTTGCTCTTACACTATAAAGAGACTGAGAGCAAGTTCTCCTTCTGCCATCTTTCACATCAACACTTTCCACCTCTCTACATGGATGAAACAGAGTGCAGCACTAAGGAGGCCGTAGCAGAGAGTCCCAGTCTGTTTGAGAAAGAGTGAGCGAGGCGTGTCCACACAGAACATGTGACTATATATTACACAATAAATGATACATGATGAAGCAAAGTCAGACCCGGGTGCTCGAGTTAAAAACTTTGGGGGGAAATGTAACCGTTCCAACACACAGACCAACAGAGAAAGCAGACTCTGGTCGACACAGTCAGTGGGGTCTGCTTCCTGCTGGCTCACAGCACACGTCTGCATGTTTAGTACACTGGCTGACTGAGGCGAAAGAACGCTGACTCCTCAAACAAGAGTTACATAATAAAAACATTCACCTTGCTTTTGTCTAAACACACTATAAAAAAGTGGCTCAGAAGAGGAAGGAAACAGATGAAGGAGAGGGGCTCCCTGATTGGGCTTTCCCTAGACCATCCATCCATCCTAGACCCTCCTCAGGAATAACAACGATGCGTCACAGTTAGACTGCTAGCATCCTACAGAGTTCAGGTCATCCACAGTGTGTAGCGTAGTGAGTGTGTGCAGAGCGAGTGAAGTTTGGGCTGAGATCAGTAAAAACAGACGGAGCCCAAGGACAAATGCATTTGGCCAAACGGCTTTAATTTTTGTAACTCGTGCCATCACTACTGTGTGTGTGTTTCGTAGCAATAACCTCACTTGAATTTGAACCTAATCTTTTATCTCCATGTCATTTTAAATTAATGCCAATCTCCTGCCGTATCTCATTTCCTTCTGCCTCCACGGCGAAAGATAAAATGGTCTCAGTGTGTTTCCTGGTTGCTTTCCTCTCTGTCTAATCAAACAGGTCTGAATTAACCCTCATACAGATTCAATCTGACTTTGCAGTTTAGACCTCTGTCCGAGCAGGTCACAGGGGGAAAGTCGGGAGTGGGAGTGGGCTATATGGTGGGGTGTGAGTTCTACGGGTGATGGGAGGGAACAGAGTAGAGAAATCACTGAGATGGTTGTAGGTCCTTTAACAGCAGCCCCCTCCAGACTGCCTGACGGGGGTGCTATCGATTTTTAAGTTGGGCTTGTCCCCGCCGGCTGTGGCCCCAGGGCCCATGCGTTTCTTGATCTCGGCTGCCATGGTCATGAAAGCCTGCTCTACGTTTGTGGCATTCTTGGCACTGGTCTCCAGAAAGGGGATCACCAAAGAGTCCGCAAACTCCTGAAAAGATAAGAAGAAAATTCAAGTGCAAACAGTCAGAAATCTGCAGTCAGAATATTTCAGCCCATTAGGTGTCTGTGTGGGTTCTCAGTCATCCAGGTAGTCTAAGGAGTTTAGAAAGAAAGTTTCTTTAAGTTTCTTGAAGATGTTTCACCTCTCATCTGAGAAGCTTCTCCAGTTCTAAAACCAAATGTTGGAGAGTCCCAGGTGTTTAATCCCTGGTGGGAGTTGTCCCGTAAGACGGTAGTTGACCCACTCTTGATCAGGGTCACCCTTTCAAGTGAGATCACCGGATGCAAGATGTGAGTGGCAGTTGAGGCAGCACGATCTCAAAAATGCAACTTCCACTAGGGATTAAATACCTGGGACTCTCCAACATTTGGTTTAAGAACTGAAGAAGTTTTCTAAGCTCCTTAGACGATCCCCCGACACTACTCAGTGCAGCACTCTGATCAACTGAAGGCTTTTGAGGCAGGTTTTAAGAGAACAGGGTGACAGTGATTTACAACAGTCCAACAATAACATGAACTAGTTTTATATCCATCCAGATATGCCTTCATGTTTGATATGAACAATCAGGTCCCATCAAAATGACCTCGAGAGAGAGAGAGAGAGAGCGAGAGCGAGAGAGACAGTTATTCATAAGCAGCCACACCTTAGCAGTTGTGTAGTCCACTACTTTCTTAGTCGTCAAGTCACACTTGTTGCCCACCAGAAGTTTATTGACATTTTCACTGGCATATCGGTCAATTTCCTGAAGCCACTGCTTGACATTGTTATAGGACTCCTGTGCAATGAGAATGAATATGAACAAAAAGCCGTCTCTATACATGAATACAAAGTATCTTCAAAAATCAGGGCAAATCTTCCTCCAAACCCTGAGGAGAACATAGCAAGACAAGACTGTCATTTGTTACCAAGTTAACACTCCTTCAGATAAAAGTAGCAAGTATTGGCAAATATTTATTTATTAATTAAATAGACCATAACTCCATAAAAATGCTCACTCACTTGGTCTGTCACATCATACACAACTATGATGCCATGGGCTCCACGATAGTAACTGGAGGTGATAGTACGAAACCTCTCCTGGCCTGCAGTGTCCCACTGGAGGGATGAAGAGAGAGAAAGAGGAGCAAAGGGGAGGATATATTAATATATTACAATGATAACAAGCATATTATGATAGAAAACCAATTGTGTTTGTGAAAAATGAAACATTCATGAAGCCACCAGTTAAGCAGTGTCAACTGTTGCTTTTACCATTTAACACTGCAGATGTAAATGTAAATGTCCATAACGGACCCTAAATCCATGATACACTTAATAATAGACCAAAGTTAACCTGCACCGTCGTTGTTTTAAGTTTCTGTAGTCTGATTTCTGACAAAGGTAACATTTCTATAAAGTTGCCAGTAGACTGAATATTTCTGTTTTCCAGATGACTCTAGCCTTTTAATGACTTGGTAAATTAGAAAGCTTTGAGGAAACACATCTACCTTGAGTAGACACGCCTCAGGGCAGAGTCAAGAATACACTATACTGCCAAAAGTATTCACTCGCCGATCCAAATCCCTGAACCCAGGTATTCCGATCACTTCCATAGCCACAGGTGTATAACATCAAGCACCTAGGCATGCAAACTGCTTCTACAAATGAGTCCCTGTCAGGGGTTAAAGCCAGCGTGATATTGCTATAGGCTGCCACCTGTGCAACAAGTACAGTCACCAAATTACCTTCATACTAAAATTCCAATAACAAAGTGGAAGCAATTGTGAAGGACAGCAACTCAGACGTGACGTGGTAGGCTATGTAGACACGTTCTGTTGGGTAACTTCTCCTGGCGATCTGATGGACATATCTGAGTTTGGCGGTTGCCAGAACAGTACTTGTCTGAGTTTCAAAGTGTAAAGCTTGTTGCAGGAGGTTTATGATGTAGGGCTGTTTCTCAGGAGTTGCCCAGTGGTTACAATGAAATCGTCCAATGTACATGTAGTATAAAAAGTTCAGCAAGGATTTGACCTGTCACTTCACAAACGATCAAAACAAACATCAGTTTGGACTTGAGGAAAAAGAGTTGTTGATTCTCACAAAGCAGGAGATGGATATGCAAAGTTATCACAGCATTTCCAAGTATCAAGAGCTGGAGTGATTGCATCATGAAGCAGTCAGAGCAAAAACGGATTTGCATCATCGCTGTGTCTCCCAAAATGACAACGATCTAAAACATATTTCTCTAATAGTGAAAAACTACCTTCAGAAAACTAACAACAACTTTACTGACTGGCCTGCACAGAGCCAACTAAAAATCAGTAGGGTTAACTGAAGATCGAGCTCCTTATCAGAGGATTATTAAATCTGGAGGAACTTGAGCTGGGATAGCTGGGAGGGAGAGACATCGGTGTGACTTGTCAAAAACTAAAGTTCACTCACTCCAGGTTCACCAGTCATGGCGTCAGGTCTGCTGTGTAAATATAAATATAAACTATTGACCCCCATGTTCAGTCCACCAAATGTAACCAAGCAAACAATCCACTTTCTAAAAGCTGACATCTCACAGATTACAGAATTGTAAGTTTTGTCACACTCTGGCCAAATTTCCCTCAACCAGCCCCAAAAGAAGACCATAAATGTGGTGCTCTGTGTGTACATGTGCCCTCACAATCTGCAATTTGATGGTCTTGCCATCCAGCTCGATGGTGCGAATCTTAAAGTCCACTCCAATGGTGCTGATGTAGCTCTCTGTGTAGGTGTCATCCTACAGAAAGAGGAGGGACAGCATGATTCAGGCCAGCAGCAAAACCAGTTAAAAACAGTCATTCAGTCCAACAGAAGTGAAAAACATCTTACAGTGAGGAAGTACTACTTACAGCAAAACGCAGTAGAAGACAAGACTTTCCTACACCAGAGTCTCCAATGAGCAGGAGCTTGAACAGATAGTCACTGAAATACAAAGAACAAGGCTGAAAAATTACCATTGCAATAAAAAACAAAAACAGTGGGAAACATTTTATAATACGACCCGACTAAGTGCAAATCCCCCTTTAATTAAATGGAACCATTGTTCTTTTAATTTGAAGTAGGGATGCTCAAACAAATGTGTACCAAGTCACAACAAAAACATAAATATACTATAATATACACAATATTACCTCATCTTACAACAATCAGACTTTATAACAATGGACAATGCAACTTTTTTTCCTTTTACAATTACTGTTCAAACACAACTGTCAAAAGGAGCGTGCAGATAAACGTTAGCTAAGGTTAAGCTGATACGACTCGACCCCTGAAAAGTGCCGCGTTCTTCAAATCAGGGGTGGGCGATATATCGCATAGACTCGATAAAGGTATGGCAAGTGTTTCCACATACAATGGTTAAAATGGCTTTACTGAAACAAACCAGTATAAATTACCACGGCAACATTCACTTTTTTTCTTCCGCACACTGTGAATGCATCATTTATCGCCCCCTCCCAACTGGAGAATATTCTACCCGGCACACTGCAGTGAGCATGTGTGTTTGTATCCTACCAGACATGGAATAACATAGCGCCAGGAGGAGCTTCAGGTGACGGTGAACAAAATGCAGTAATTTGCAAAACATGCTGTTAAACTATTGCTGCAAAAGGTAAAGTCGGAAAAGTCGAGCTGCAAAAGCACGAATGTTTTAAACGTCTCCCCACACGCCAAAGAAAACGTTAAGCTGTGACAGCTGTGGCTGTTCGTGGTCAGTCATTTTCATAGTCACTATCTAGACTTTTGTTTCTGTCATTTGAGGGCATCACGTTTTTTTAAATTGTAAATATTTTATGTTCACAAAAAAGCATCTTTTTAATTTCAATGTTTTAGTAGGGCTGCTCGATTATGGCAAAAATGATAATCACGATTATTTTCACTGAAATTGAGATCTCGATTATTTGACGATATTTATTTAACAATAACAATGTATTGAATAATGACTTTAAAGATTGTCAAAAAAATAATATAAAATAGTGTGCAAATACTGATAACAGTGCAAATGTTTGCAATATAAAAAATAAATGAAAAATGAGTTCTGACTCCGCGAACCCATAATATTTCCACACCACTGAAGTTTTTTTACCTCTCTTTTCAACCAACGGCAGTCACTCTCCTCTCCAAATAACTTCTGCTTAGCTTTCCGAACTTCCTCTTAATCAGCGGTCCCCAACCCCCGGGCCTCGGACCGGTACCGGTCCGTGAGTCGTTTGGTATGAGAGAGTTGAGGCTCAGGTGTGAAATGTATAGTTTTCAGGGTTTTTATCGGTTTTCAGCATTATTTTGTTATCGTTTTTATCGTTTACTCGGTTTTCCTGGGTCTTTTCACATGTGTTATGAATAAATCTTCTTTTTTTCGGTACCGGTACTAGTTGTATTTTGTTGTATTTATCCGCGACACCTTAAAGGCCGGTCCGTGAAAATATTGTCGGGCATAAACCGGTCCGTGGCGCAAAAAAGGTTGGGGACCGCTGCTCTTAATTGTTGTGACACGTGTTCGAAATGCAGAGAGGTGCGCTCGATTTGCCACACGGAGCAGCGCGAGAGTAAAGCACGAGGGAGGGGCTAATAATCGGCTCAGTCATTTTTAATGATCGTTGAAAGCCCAGATCGTAATCGTGATTAAAATTCGATTAATTGAGCAGCCCTATGTTTCAGTCTCATGAATTCTTGTTTGACTTACTTTTTTCTTGCTATGACTCTTTGTTTGTTAGAGGTCTATGATTGACCTCAGAGAGACGTACTGTGACAGCATTGCCATCTATGAAAAACCTCTGTGTGCAACTGATGGATAAAAAAAATGGTTAAAATAAAACATTTCAGTTCATTCTGATTTTTAGTATTCAAAGTAGAAAAACTATTAAATGGTTGGTTTAAAACGAGTATGCCAGCGCTATTTTAGGCACTCTATGGTTGAAACATTTGTTTTTGGAGGTTATTCAAGCATAATGTGATATATACGGTTTAACTACAGCCAGCTTTAAGGCCTGTGCTGATTAATTGAGATAGTTTGATCATACTTAAGACTGAAACGTCACTTAATGGCAGGACTTCTGTGAGCACTCCTGTAGAATCGGGATATAGAAGACACGTTGATGCTTCGAGGAGGTAATTACTGAAGTTAACTCAGAAAGATGAATCACAGAATCATTACTAGTTAACGTTAAAGGGATGGTTGGCTCAACAGAGCTCTGACTGTTTGTCAGCCTGGCTACAGAGCTGAAGAGAAACCTGGGGTTGTTCTTATTTTCTTCAATCAGTGATGAATAGTAAGATGTTCTGGCTTTGTGGAGGGCTTTCTTATAAAGCAACAAACTATTTCTCCAGGCTAAATGATGATCCTCTAAATTTGTGAGACATGTTTGAGAGTTCTACCAGTTAGTCAAGCACTTCTGACGTGAGACTTTCTTTTTCAGAAGACCTACAGAGTTTTACGCAGTGGAGAAGTGAAAGAAGAAGAGGGAGGGACGTTTGTGGAAAAAACTTTGCAAATAAATAAACGCTGCAGAGTCTTTGCTTTCGATTTGCACTTCTTCCCCTTATATGTTAACACTTTTATACCAATATTGTCTGAGTGGCAACACCCATCATTCAGAAGAATACTGCAGCCACTTCCTGTGCCTAACGGTGAGTATACTGGGGCCTTTACTCCTCCCAATTTATTTGCATATAGCTGCAGCAGACAAAACAACTCTGACTCTGAGTGTAGGCCTTCAGTGTTTTGTGTGTTAGAGAAGATGAGACTTAAAGAAAGAAGAAAGAGAGGACACTTTTTTCAGATGCCGGTTGTTACTTTGCATCGTGTTTTCACATCCCAGGTGAAGGGGACCCCTTCTCAGATGACAAAACTTAGCTATGACCCTTAATATCGAGACTCTGAAGGTGCGAACATGAAATTAAATTTGCCTCCACAGCCTGTGATGCCTACGAGTTCTCTGTCCTCTACCTTTGGCGTACTGCCACAAACTTAATGGATTAATTCTAAGTCTATGAAAATGTATCAAATGTAATTACACACTAATGGATGTATATTTACAAAAGAGAGTACAAACTCACATTGTTGTAAATATTTTATTATATCTTTTCATGGGACAACGCTGAAGCTATGACACTTTGATGCAATGTGAAGCAGTCAGTGTACAGCTTGTATAACAGTGTAAATTTACCTCTGCTGAAAATAACTCAACACACAGCAATTAATATCTAAACCTGGCAACAAAAGTGAGAACACCTTCAAGTGCAAATGTCCAAATTGTGCCCAGTTAGCTATTTATTCCTACTCAGCGTCATGTTACGAGGTCTCAGGTGAGAAGCTGGTGTTATTGCTCCCCCACTCTCTCATTCTGGAAGTTCAACATAGCACCTCATGGAAAGAAGAACTGTCTGATAAAAAGAATTGCTGCTCTACATAAAGTTGCCCTGGTTATAAGAAGACTGACAGCACCCTGAAACTGAGGTGCAGGTCCAAGAACACACAGCGGTTTAACAGGACTCACTGTGGAGTGCACAGGCAGATTATGAGTGTACGATTAATCAGTCATAATCCCTTGTACATTCCTTAAACGTATAAATATTTATATCACGTGTGTGTGTGTGTGTTTGTAGATTAGATAGATATGAACACATTCAGGGTAATTAATGTAACAAGTTCCATGGTGTGACATTCAAGAATTTCCAACTAAAGTGTGGACACTATGTTTTTGGTTAGCAACAGCCTACACAAACAACACAAATGAGCTGCCTTTGCATACATCTAAAAAGCATTGCTATGGAAATAGTAAAGTTTAAATGCAAGTGGGACTAAAAACGTATTTTTGTCGACTGTTCCATACTGTGGCCGTCTCCATGGAGAAAGGGGAAACAGTGGGCGGAGCCTGTTCGCCCAGGCTACAGGTCAGCCATAACACGCCAGTACAGCCCAATCACCAGCTGGTAACGTTACACGTTTTGGCTCTGGTATCTGAAACGAACAATAACCGCGTTTCTTTCTTTGTTACTACATTAGTGTTTCTCTCTACACTGTTTTGTTGGGGGGTCGTGGTTAAAGGTCCGCGGTCACGGGGGAAACGGGAGACACGAGCAAGCAAAGTATTTGTTGATGTGTGGAGAAACCGCACTGGGAAAGCTGACACGTTAAAGAAGCTGTTCGCACCCTGTTTACAGAAGCCGAGCCGCTGTTCTCCATTAGCACAACCAGCCTGGTGTGATGTAGCAGAAAACTAGCCAAACACAATGATACTTCCTGGAAGAAGACAATAACAACAGCCGTGCAGCTGATTGTGTTTAATGTGAAACTCACTATTCTGGATTCATGCTTGCAGTCTGGATGTTTCTCTGTCGGCGACTCGTCTCTTCCTACTCAGGAAAAAAAGATGACTTGTATGTCCGGATATCAGAGGCACATCGACGGTTGTTTACCGTCCCCGTCACTGCTCTGACTCCTCCGCTGTAGTCGGCTTCTATCGGCTCTTATAGCTTTAATCCTTACGGACATAAAATCGTTTCCTCCGGTTAGGTTAGTGTATTTTCTCTCTTTCTGCCTTTCTGTGACCGTTCTTTGCTAAATGTATACGACGACTGCGCAGGTGCGGTAGTGACGAAAGGTGACGTGTAATTACGAAGCGTAAACCTTTTTTTTTAAATACAGAAATGGTGGCTCGTGGAGCTTGCCAGTAGCTCCCGGTGTTTCACGTTAAATGACTTTTACACCGGATTAGATTTTTTACATATTCTCCGTGTTCCACGTGCTGCATCCGCCGATTGGACGGCTTCGCTGACGGCTCGTCTCCCTGTGTGTCACGCGGATGACAACCAGCTGTTTAACACCTGCTGCTTGTTTAGGAATCACGCCCACGCTAACCTGTGCTGGTCAGGTTAACGTGGACATCTGTGTGGTCAACATAACGTCATCGCAGCCAGTGTGCCTTGCTTTGTTAGCGCAGAGCTGCTGGAGCTTGCGTTTACTCTCAGTGTGACTTTTCTGATCTCAAATTATAAAACGTGATTTAAATTTAAAGGCATCATACAGTTTATTGGCGAACCTGTGTGTGAGCAGGCTTTTTGGTTTAGAAATAAATATATTTAATGACGCACATCGATTAGATTAGCGACCGTTTACCTCATAGTTCTTCCACCGATCTCCTTAAATACTATTATATTCAGGAAACTCGTCATAGGCACAGGTAATCGATGGTTATTGTGAAAACTATCTTTAAATAATCAATCCCAGGTGTTAGGGGGAATATGCAAACATTGCCAGTGTTGATTGAGTTTATTTGTAATGTGTTGATTCAATAAATGAGTTCGAAGAATGAGAGTTGTTTTAGCAATTCAGAAATAAACTGGTGAGTCCACTACAAACCATCTCAGCAAATAAAAATGCATGTTTTTCTTTAGCTTCCTTTTCAGATAAGGATCGGCTCTAAACAGACACGTGTCTCATGGTGTTGCAGCTCAGCTGATGCCACAGCCGGAGGGAAAATGAGACTGAAAACATATGACCAGTTTAAATTACAACACCAGTTATTATGTGGGGCTAAATGAGGAATTCAAAGTCAACTTTATTGTCAATTCTGCCACATGTACAGGACATACAGAGAATAGAAACGACGTTACTCTCAATCCCTAGATAAAATAGCAAATGAACATTTAAATATAAGAGTGATTAAAAAATGCAGGTAAAATAATTAAAAAGTAAAAATTTTAATAAATACAATACAATTTTACATATAACAAGAAAGCTATACAATATACAATATAATGGGTAAATGACATTGGGTGTAAACCAGGCAGAGTAGTGCAAATAGGCAAATAGTGCAAATGGAGATTTGGTAGTGTACGGTAAGAGATAGTGTAACAACAAAGTCTTATGAGGTAATGGCAGTCCAATGCTCCACAAAGTGACTGGTAACTGGTGCAGGCCAGTGAGTGAGTCAGAGTGTGTGTGTGTGTGTGTGTGTGACAGAGTTCAGTGAGACCGTGGAGGAGAGAGGGGAGAGGGGGCAGAATCGGGAGGGAGTTAAGCTTCCTGACAGCCTGATGGATGAAGCTGTCCTTCAGCCTGCTGGTCCTGGCCTGGAGACTCCGCAGTCTCCTCCCCGACGGCAGCAGCTTGAAGAAGCTTTGCATTGGGTGCGTGGGATCAGCCGCTATGCAAAGGGCTTTTTTAGTGAGACGGGTGCTGTAAATGTCCTGGAGGGAGGGGAGAGAGACACCAATGATCCTCTCTGCAGCTCTCACTATGCGTTGGAGGGTTCTATGACATGTATGTATATGAATTGTATAAGTTATAAAAATTATGTATGATACCACACTAATCACACAGCATGAGTGACATCAGACAGATGTGAGACCTCAGAGCTCCCTTATTGAAATCATGTATAAGCTTCATTTTCTTCTCACTGTGTGCTCTGAGATATTTATAGTCCTTCACTATTTTCACATCGACCCCCTGCATTGAAACTGGGGTCACTGGTTTCCTGGTTCTCCTAAAGTCCACAATCATTTCCTTGATCTTTGTCACACTGATCTCTAGATGTTTGTGTTCACACCGCATGACAAAGGAGTCCAGCCCAGCCCAGCACTCCATCTCATCACCTTCACTGATGCATCAAACCAACGAGAGTGAAGATAGCAGGTCTCTGTGCAGTCTCCATATTCCCTCTGACTCTGCAGTATCGCTGTTAGCTCCTTTGTTTTGTTTGCTAGCAACCTAACGTTCCTCATTACAATAGACAGGAAGCAGTACAGCCCCATACTTCTATTTTGTAGAAGTGTTTATCAAATAAAAGGGCTGGTGAGTCCACGAGACAATGTTCAGTCCACCCATCGTCCAAATGTGTCTGCGGTGGGAGCAATAAAAACAAATACAGGATGAAGCTGCTGTGTGACTATTGGAGAACACAGAGAATCCACTGCTAGTTGCTAGCCCATGCACACCTTTGCACATCTATAGCATTTTCCTAGATTGATATTGCAAACCACACGTTGCTACAGGTGGGCAAACAAAAATGATCAAAAATACAAGCTAAAGAAAACTGAAAACATCCCCCAAAACACAAAACAGGGACTGTGACAGAGTAGGAACATAGATCAACACTTTCTGAAACACTCAGACAAACAACCATGCCACTCACCTTTCTACCTGATGCTCTGTTTGAACTTCATAAGCTGTCTTGACCATGTCTACATGCCTATATGAATTACTAACCTGAGATTGGCTTTTCACGTCACATGATGTCAGACGGGCTTCTGTACGTACATTGTTGTACTGAGATTTTCCTAAGCAGAAGACAACACTGGGGGCATGTCGCTCGGCTACAACAGGAAACTAAGGCTACATTTTGCACTGAATCACCAATAAAAGACAGCAGAATATCATCAGCGTACAGTGAGATCTTATTGGAGGTGTGTCCTGTATTGTAGCCATGTATTTCTTTATGTTTCCGAATTTTTTCCGCCAACGACTCTAATGCGAGGCCACACAATAAAGGGCTCAGCGCGCATCCTTATCTCGTGCCATCAAATAGCTTAAATGGTTCGGAAAGGGTTTTTTGTTTGTGAGTATTCTGGCACACGGATTACTATATAACAACTGAATCCAGGAGACAAAATTAGGTCCAACTCCAAACTTACTTAATACTGCATATAGATATGACCATTCGAAACAGTCAAAGGCCTTTTCTGCATCAAGGCTCAGTATCACTAGGTCTGTGTGCGCACCGCGGATGACGTCAGTGCGCACACTGTGTCTGAGGAGGATGTGCGGAAGTGCTTCAGGAAGGTGAACGCACGCAAAGCTACTGGTCCGGACGGGATTCCCGGCCGCGTCCTCAAGTCATGCGCGGCTCAGCTGGCTGGAGTGTTCACGCACATCTTCAACCTTTCCCTCTCTCTGTCTGTAGTCCCAGCCTGCTTCAAAATGGCCACCGTCGTCCCTGTACCCAAATCCTCCACCATCTCCTCATTGAACAACTGGCGACCTGTAGCCCTGACCCCCATCGTGAGCAAATGCTTCGAGAAGCTGGTCAGGGACTTCATCTGCTCTGCACTACCCGACTCACTGGACCCTCTACAGTTCGCATACCGCCACAACAGGTCCACTGATGATGCCATAGCCCTGACACTACACACTGCCCTGTCACACCTGGAGAAGAGAGACACGTATGTGAGGATGCTGTTTGTAGATTACAGCTCAGCATTCAATACCATCGTTCCCTCGAAGCTGGACAGGAAGCTGCAGGATCTAGGACTGAGCAGCTCCCTCTGCAGCTGGATCCTTAGCTTCCTGTCTGACAGACGCCAAGTGGTCAGACTGGGCAGCATCACCTCATCCCCCATCACACTGAACACTGGTGCTCCACAGGGGTGTGTACTGAGCCCTCTCCTGTACTCACTCTACACCTACGACTGCACGGCCACTAACAACTCCAACATCATTGTGAAGTTTGCGGACGACACTACAGTGGTGGGTCTTATCACCAACGGTGATGAGACGGCTTACAGGGAGGAGGTCAGCGCCCTGACCCACTGGTGTCAAGACAACCATCTCACCCTCAACGTCGCAAAGACAAAGGAGTTGATAGTGGAGAGAAGTACACACCCCCATCACCATCAACGGCACTGCTGTGGAGAGAGTGAGCAGCTTCCGGTTCCTTGGTGTACATCTGGCTGAGGATCTTACGTGGTCAGTACACACAAACAAAACAGTGAAGAAGGCGCAGCAGCGCCTCTTCTTTCTCAGGAGACTGAAAAGATTCGGCATGAGCCCCCGCATCCTCAGGACCTTCTATCACTGTGCCATTGAGAGCATCCTCACTGGATGCATCACCACCTGGTATGGCAACAGCACCACCTACAACTGCAAAGCTCTCCAGCGAGTAGTGCGGTGCTCTGAACGGATAATTGGAGGTGAGCTTCCCTCCCTCCAAGACATCTACAGGAAGCGGTGCCTGAGGAAAGCGGGGAGGATCATCAAGGACTCCAGTCACCCCAGCCATAAACTGTTCAGACTGCTTCCATCAGGAAGGAGGTTCTGCAGCATCCGGTCCCGTACCAGCAGACTGAGAGACAGCTTCTTCCACCAGGCCATCAGACTGCTGAACACGTCATAGACACCTCAGCTTCACTACTGGAACTTCACCATTATGCACTCCATACTGTACAGTAATGCCACTGTTTTGCACATGTCTCACTCTGTATATTTTTATATATTTTATTTATTGTTTACTCTATTTAATTTGTAAAATATGTGTACACACACACACACACACACACACACACACACACACACACACACACACACACGTAGAAAAATATTTGGTATACACATCCAGAAATGCATATACTATTATATATTGTACATATATTTATTAGTTTCAGATGTAGCCATTCTTGTATTTTGCTTGTTTACATTATTGTATTTTGCACAACTCTGTTGCTTGTGAAGCTCGCACACAAGAATTTCACTCACATGTGCTGTACCAATGTACCTGCACATGTGATGTGACAATAAAAGTGATTTGATTTGATTTGTATCTGGATCCCTAGAGGAATAAATAATGGTAAATGGCCTGTATTTATATAGCGCTTTTCTAGTCCCTAAGGACCCCAAAGCGCTTTACATATCCAGTCATCCACCCATTCACACACACATTCACACACTGGTGATGGCAGCTACAATGTAGCCACAGCCACCCTGGGGCGCACTGACAGAGGTGAGGCTGCCGGACACTGGCGCCACCGGGCCCTCTGACCACCACCAGTAGGCAACGGGTGAAGTGTCTCGCCCAAGGACACAACGACCGAGACTGTCCAAGCCGGGGCTCGAACCGGCAACCTTCTGATTACAAGGCGAACTCCCAACTCTTGAGCCACGATCGGCAGTGATGTCTGGCGATTGTGGGTTATGACGTCTCGGGTTATAAGATGCATGCCTTATTGGGATAAACCCTCTTTGATCTGGGTGAACCAGTTCACCTATGTGGGAACTAAGTCTCCTGGCTAAAGATTTGGCCAGTATTTTCTGATCTGTGTTCAATAAAGAGATTGGTCAGTAAGAACTCACCAATTCTGGGTCTTTTCCTGTCTTTGGAATGAGAGCCACAGTTGCTTCATTCAGGGTCTGTGGGAGTGCACCATCTTCCAAGGCCATATTAAACATTTTCAGCAAATATGGGGTTAGTAAACTGCTTTTTATAAAACTCATTACATAGACCATCAGGTCCTGGGCTCTGCCCGTTTTTCAGGGAGCGTATGGTATTAATCAATTCTGGACATGTTAAGTCTGCATCTGGAGATGTCCTGTCCTTTTGTGCTAATGTAGGCAAGTTGCATTTGCTTAGTAAATCCACATAATCACAGGGGTTGCATTACACGGAGATGTATATGTTCATACAACTGTCTAAAAGCAGTATTAATATCCTTATAAGAATTGGTCAACAACCCTGAGTCTGACCTGACTGCATGAATGGCCCTATCACTTTTTCTCTTCCTTAGATGATTGGCCAGTAATTTATGTGGCTTATCACCAAATTCAAAATAGGTCTGCTTAACATACATGAAGGCCCTGGAAATTTTATCTGAGAGCAAGTTATTGAGTTTATACTTCAGAGCTGATATTTTACTATGTAGCTGTACAGACGGTTGTCTGGCATTCACAGAGTCCAATTTTTGTATTTGAACCATGCGTTCCATGTTATTACGTTTACACAGCCTCTCACATATGCTTTAAACGTCTCCCACAATAATAGAGGTGATACATCGTCTTTGTCATTCATCTCAAAAAACAACTTGATCTGTTCTTCCAAATAATTGCAGAATGTTTTCCTTGTAAGAAGTTATTGGCTGACTCACCAATAATAGACAACACTGTACTCCAATGGCCTGCTCAGTCATCAGATCTGTTTCCAGTAGTCCCTGGGATGTACTTGAAAGAGAAATTTGGATGAGCAGCTGTGACACAAGACTGAAAATATGTATTTATATTTGTTGCAAGTAAACCTCTGACAGCGAGGTACTGTATTCACTCTTACGTACATACTTCAAAAAATGTGGAAGTAATTTGATTGTAAACATTAATGCAGTGCTGGATAGTATTCAGGAAAGTGAGCAATCTGGAGCTGTGTGTGACAAAAGTACAAACTGCTTTGATGAGTTGTCAGATTGAAGTGAGGAGTGAATGTAGATGAGTATTGAGAATGAGTTTTCTGCTGTGAGATTCATGGTCAAGCACGTACAGGTCCCCAGACCTACCTTGCAGCATGTGCAGTATACAGACCAGGGATGTCAAATATAACACCTGGTAGCCAGAACATCAGCAGAACATCTGTCTACTACCCAGCTGCAAACTGACCAATTGAACGGTTTTATCGCGTCCTCCGTATGAACTCCTGTCTGGCAGGAAGATGTGTACTAAACTGGACATCCTCCCTTTGCCTTCTACGGTGTCTCCACTGGATGACTTTGCACGTCACTCAGTGAAGAAATGTCAGTTTAAAATGCAGCATGACGCTGATCATAAGAATCATGCAGAACTTTCTACCAGGTGAGAGAGTGAGGATAAGGAAACCATAGAGGCTGAGGTCTATCACACCAGGCAAGACCCCGGGTGCAGGCTGTGCAAAGACGCCACTGAGACAATCCAGCGCATATCCAGGCTGTCTTTTTGTTGTCATTCTTTAAAAAAACTATTTTGTAAGTTATTTTTGTTCATTTGTCATTATGGAGTCACTTTAGCTGTGGTTTCAATTTACTGAAAAGTTCATATTTACAGTTGTGGTCAAAAGTTTACATACGTAAAGAATATAATATAATGGCTCTACCGAGGGTCCCGTTATTTCTAAAACTCTGATTTTTCTCTGATAGTGATTGGAACAGATACTTTGTCACAAAAACATTCATGAAGTTTGGTTCTTTTACGACTTTACTATGGGTTAACAGAAAAAAGTGATCCCATCTGCTGGGTCAAAATTATACATACAGCAACATGAATTAGAAATTTTGGTGACTTAGAAAGTTGTCAGTGAACTGAGCTTCATAGCGTGGCCTCTTAACTTCTTGTGAGTGATTATGAGTGACTACAGCTGGTGACTTCTCCTAGGCCAGTTAAATAGGGCTCACTGGATACAAACGCCCACAAACGCTACAATGGGAAAGTCAAGGCAGCTCAGCATGGATCTGAAAAAGTGAACTATCGACTTGAACAAGTCAGGAAAGTCACTTGGGGCCATTTCAAAGCAGCTGCATGTCCCAAGAACAACAGTGCAAACAATTGTTTGTAAGTATAAAGTGCATGGCACTGTTTCGTCACTGCCAAGATCAGGAGGAAAATGCAAGCTATCACCTGCTGCTGAGAGAAAATTGGTCAGGGGGGTAAAGAGTCAACCAAGAATCACCAAAAGGCAGATCTGCCAAGAATTAGAAGCTGCTGGAACACAGGTGTCATTTTCCACAATTAAATGTGTTTTGCGTCTCCATGGACTGAGAGGCTGCCGTGCAAGAAGGAAGCCCTCACTCCAAAAGCGGCACCTTAAGGCTCGACTGAAGTTTGCTGCTGATCACATGGACAAAGATAAGACCTTCTGGAGCAGGGGTGGGCAATTCCAGGCCTCGAGGGTTTTAGATCTCACCTCAAACGAAACTAAACAAAAATCGAGCTTTTTGGCCACAACGCCCAGCAATATATTTGATGGAGAAACGGTGAGGCCTTTAACCCCAAGAACACCATGCCTACAATCAAGCATGGTGGTGGGAGTATTATGCTGTGGGGCTGTTTTGCTGCCAATGGAACTGGTGCTTTACAGAGAGTGAATGGGATAATGAAGAAGGAGGATTACCTTCAAACTCTTCAACATAACCTAAAACCTTTAGCACGAAGGTTGGGTCTGGGTGTTCCAACAGGACAATGACCCCAAACACACATCAGAAGTGGTAAAGGAATGGCTAAATCAGGCTAGAATAAGGGTTTTAGAATGCCCTTCCCAAAGTCCTGACTTAAACCCCATTGAAAACATGTGGACAATGCTGAAGAAACAAGTCCATGTCAGAAAGTCATCACATTTAACCGAACTGCACCAATTCTGTCAAGAGGAGTGGTCAAAGATTCAACCAGAAGCTTGTGGATGGCTACCAAAAGCGCCTAATTGAAGTGAAAATGGCTAAGGGACATGTAACCAAATATTAGCACTGCTGTATGTATATTTTTGACCCAGCAGATGTGATCACTTTTTTCTGTTAACCCATAATAAAGTCATAAAAGAACCAAACTTCATGAATGTTTTTTGTGACAAAGTATCTGTTCCAATCACTCTATCAGAGAAAAATCAGAGTTTTAGAAATAACGGGACACTCGATAGAGCCATTATATTATATTCTTTACAAGTGTATGTAAACTTTTGACCACAACTGTAACTAAGCGTGTTCTGTGGTCACCTTTAATTTTATTCACGTATCATGTTGCTGTCATTTTTAACTCATTCTTGTTTTAATTGGCATTTAATAAAGAAATACCAGTCAAAAATCTGTCCAACTGTCTGTGAGGTAGCTGTGGCTCAGGAGGCAGAGCAGCTCATCTGCTAAGTGGAAGGTTGGTGGGTCAGTTCCAGGCAAGATACTCAACCCAGGTTGCTGCAGATGTGTTGCATTCATTGTAGCATGAATGTTAGACAGCACTTTGACAGTTTGCTGGTGCATGAATGAAACTAGCTGCATAAGGTGCTTTGAGTGCTTGAGCAGAGTAACAACTAGTCAGTTTACCATAAAAGAGAATTTAAGGGTCGCATGTTGCTGACATAGTGCTTTATCTGACTACTAGTGAGTACAATAAAAAGAACTGAAGTATTTTATGGCAGTACATTTGCAAGACTTGCAGAATGTGTATCACTTTATGTGTCTGATTTCATGACTGTGACAGTTCTTGTGTTTCTACAACACTGCTGCTAGTTGGCTGCAATTCTGAGCTGACAGAGGAACTGACTGGAGGACAGGAAGTGCTGAGTCTTTTCCTGGGATGTTGACGAGGAAAAAAACTCAAGTCAAACCCACGTGCAAGCAAACAGAGAGAAAAAGTTGATGGAAAATGTTTGGAATAAATGTGTTCATCTCCAAAAAATGCTTTGGGGTAGAGGTAGGGGACAAAGCAAAGAGTGATTTAATACTGTCATGTGACTCAGCTGCTCACTGGGTGATTATTAACGTGAAGTCTACGCAATTTAATTTTAAGGAAAAACTGTGCAACCTTTCCATGTTCAAGCACAGACACGTAACTGAATTGTTCTGGTTATTGGTGTGCAGATAAACAAGTGGCAGCATTTATAATAAAAGAAAAACTGAAATAAAGCGACAGCTTTTCACTACTATGTACGTCAGTGTAGAGCTCACCGAACCAACACAGGAAATAATCCACATTTAACGTCATAATAAAAGTTGCTTCGGTATAATCAGTATACTTTGTTAAATGTTGATTGAAAAATGTAATAATGTAATATACCGTTAATTAGGTTATATATGACATTAAGTGAAAAAAGATTTTGTGATATATTTATAAATGTAAATAACAACAATATGAGAAAAGGGAAGTAAGCAAACAATGAAACAAAGATCTCCCTCTTTGCTTACATCAAGGTCAACATATTGTATTACCCATAAAACGCACCACAAACACATACACAAAAAACATTTGCACCTAATTCTACAGTAAAATCAGAAGGATTTATTTATTAGTAGTATTTATTTATATTGATTTATATTTATTAGTAGTAGTAATAGTATGTTAATTCGGACTCGTTCGTATTGACCTACAGGCTCACTAAGTCAAACTTTTGAAGACTTTTACTTTGAAAAGGAAAAGCGAGGCAGACCTCCGTGTCCCTCACTGGGAGTTTACCAGGTGCATCGTGCACAGGCATGTGATGCTGTGCTGCTGACTGGTCGCAGAGGACGTTGCGCAGCTGCCTTGGAAATGTCAGCCCGGTCGGAGCGGGATTCTTGGAGCCACAAGTACCGGAGACAGCTTTCCACTGACGTCCAGCAGTACCGGCATATGACGGAGATACTACACCGGCCGAGCGGAATGGGTAATGAGACAGATCCTTCTCATGCTGCCGTTCACTACAAATTAGCAGATGCGTTTTATATTGTTTTTTCACAGTAATTGTGTGAAAGCCTGAAACTTAAAGACAAATTTTGTTTTTCTGTTTTCTGTTTATATAAGCAAATTATCTGTTGTAAAGCAGCTGACTGTGTGACTTACGTAAAAATATGTGTCTAACATCGTGTTCTGTTAAAAGTTCTTTGTTAAAGTTAAGTTCAGATACTCTTTGTCACTAAAAAAAATTACATTTAGAAGTAAAAGTAGCGTTCTAATAAGAAAATTTCCTGCTGTAGCTGATTGTACATGAGATCATGAAATTGCAATAAGTCACACATTAACATATAAAAGCAGGATTTTACTGTTGGTTTAGGTACTTTTATTTTTAAGGATTTTGTGTCCAATCCAACGAGCTTGGAAAGCAAAGCGACTGGACTTGTTTAAGTTTCCTAAAGACGTCCAGTCACATGAAGCTTCAACCTCTCATCCCAGAAGCATCTTCAGTTCTAACAATAAATGGCAGAGCCCAGGTATTTAAGCCCTAGTGGGAGTTGTCCCTGAGGGTGTTGACTCACTACCGGTCATGTGCCTCGTCACACGAGCCAAGGTGTGAAAAAGGCTGTGGGTCATTACAAGCAGAGGTTTGATGAGTTTCTACCTGCTACATAAGGAATGACAGTGTTGTTCCATTTAAATGCATCTTCACCATTTCTTCAGGAAGCTTAAAGAAGTCCAGTCGCTTTCCCTTCCTCCTTAGACAACCAGAACCTGGATGACTGAGAACCTACACAGACATTTTGTGTCCAACTGCATTCAGTGGTTATTTTCGCTGATTACTTTTTCCACCAAAAATGGTTTAAATTGTGCTAAAAGAGTGGTGCTGTTGGCTAGTTGATTATTCAACTAATGTTTCATGTGCAGGAATGAACTGTTACGTAGCTACATGTAGAACAAAACACCACATTTTAAACATGTTGTGTGCAAAAGTCCTAACCATAGCAACTAATAAAAATATGAATCCCCTCTCAGATGTATTATTGCAAAGAGTCACTGGATATTTGTAGAGTAATTTAGTAATTGAGTATTGTATTTAGTTGTATTCAGTTATTTCGAGACTTATTATGCAAACTTCAAGCATTTTATTAAATAAACAGTTGTTTGCTATTTCACAATATTATTCGATAGCTAAACATTTAATTACTTTGAGCAAACAACTTCAATTGTTCATTGAATATTGTTAGTTAAATATGAAGTTTAACAAATTAATTTTGCGTGACTGAACAAATAATCAGATAAATCCAACTGTAAAGGTCTTCTGTATTTTAGATATCATTTGCACATCTATAATTATGCTTTATCTTTCACAGGTTATTAACAAATGATTGTATAATGGTAAAATGTAAAAACACATAACACTTTATGTTTTTAGCAGTGCATGGTTTGTCTGGAGATGCTGTGAGTCTGAAGGGAACTCTGTCAGCGTATGAGGAAAACTTCCCAGTAGGTGAGTTTATCAATTCCAATTTAATGCTGTCAAACCATCTTTAACTAATTATATATATAATATATAAAATTGGTGATTGAATTATGAACATTCATTGAAATACTTGGAAATTCCACATTTCAAGAGCGTTACTAGAGACTATCACACGTTTTTTCCCCACAATTTTCAGTGTTATGATGCAAGTCAAGTTACAGTAAGTACTTTCTTGACAGATGATTGGTTAACACTACAAGTAAACGTGAGTGTTAGTGAACGTGAAAATGCTGTATCAGTGATGAAGTTGCTTATCTATGATGTGATCAAAGTAGAGCTGAATCAGAGTAGTTTACTATTCTTATACTGGTTAGTAGGTATTCTATCTTCTTAAGAACTACTAGAATAACTCGCACGTTAATGGCTTTTTTTTTAATATCACATCATCACTGCATTGTCAATGACGTTTTCCCTTCCTGTAAGAATTCCACTTGGGAGTAAGGCTCACCTATCTATTGTTTCATTCAGCAAACTCTGAGATTTGGA
This sequence comes from Maylandia zebra, assembly GCF_041146795.1. Lineage (NCBI taxonomy): Eukaryota > Metazoa > Chordata > Actinopteri > Cichliformes > Cichlidae > Maylandia > Maylandia zebra. The sequence goes on from NC_135169.1 coordinate 60,710,673, forward strand.
GCTGAGAATGCCTGTCTGGGTCAGGTGTAGCTCATATGGTCATTACAAAATAGCCAATAACAGGTACTAGAGGCTAGACAGCCTTGGTAAAGGTCCTGGTAAAACCTTGATGCACAGTCACATTGCTAATAGGTAAACAGTGGCTGACTATATACAAAATTCCCTGCTCACCCCTGCAGGGGACATTTTATCCTTCAAGCTCGCGTCCTCTTACAGAGCCCTGGGAGTTTGAGGGTCCAGCGCAGTTTCTTAGCTCTTCCTAGGACTGCACTCTTCTGGACAGATATCTCCGATGTTGTTCCTGGGATTTTCTTGAGCCACTCGCCTAGCTTGGGGGTCACTACACCTAGTGCTCCGATTACCACTGGGTCCATGTTTACCTTCACCCTCCACATCTTCTCGAGCTCTTCTCTGAGCCCTTGGTACTTCTCCAGCTTCTTGTGTTCCTTCTTCCTGATTTTTTTGTCATTTGGTATCACTGCGTCTATCACTACAGCTGTCTTCTTCTGTTTGTCTACCACTACTATGTCCAGTTGTTTAGCCACCATTTTGGCCGTCTGTATCTGGAAGTCCCACAGGATCTTACCTCGGCCATTCTCGACCACCTTACTGTCCCGATTTGACCTTGAGACTACCAGGCCTTATTCGGCACACATGTTTCTGTTTCTGTGCGTCTTGCACCCTGCTGTTATGTGATGTATTATCTCAGAGCATCTTTACACAGCCTGCACCTGGGGTCTTGCCTGGTGTGATAGACCCCAGCCTCTATGGATCTTGTACTCAGAGCTTGTTCTTGTGCTGCCATGATTAGTGCCTCTGTGCTGTCTTTCAGTCCAGCTTTGTCCAGCCACTGGTAGGATTTCGGATGTCAGCCACTTCCTTTATCTGCCGGTGCTACATACCGTGCAGGGGCCTGTCCTTTCACGATGGTACCTCCTTTTGCTCCTCTTTATTGGGTTTCTGCTGCTTGAGGCATTCACTGAGCATGCAGCTGTCCATGGCCATCTTCCTGAGGTACTCGTGTGATCGATGTCTCGTTCACTCTTGGCATACAGCTTGATGTCCATGTACAGGATTGTTCCATTCCATAGTCGGTAACCATAGCCACTCTTTTCAATGATCTCACTGAGGGGGTTCAGGCCAATCCAGAACAGTAGTGGGGACAGGGCATCTCCTTGATAGATCCTGTGCGATGGGCTTGAAGTTGGTCTCTAATGTCCATCCCCATCGACTTCCTGATGAAGGCTTTTAAGGTCCTGTTATTCTTGGACAATTCTAGGCATTCCAGTATCCAGGTGTGGGCCATTGAGTCATGAGCCTTCTTGTAATCAATCCAGGCAGTGCACAGGTTGGTCAGCCTAGTCTTACAGTCTTGCTCTGTCTATCAGTACCTGGTGTTTCGGTTCTCTGGTATTCCTGCCAATTCGTTTCTCTTCCCTGCTTACGTATTGAGCCATGTGCCTGTTTTTCTTAACCTGCCTGACAGGAACTTCCACGTGATACTGAGGCAGGTTATTGGCCGGTAGTTGGATGGGACCGGTTATTTCTGGAGTTCCCTGGGGATCAGGAATCTTGGACCTTTGGTTAGCCATTCTGGGTGTCTCTCATTGACTACCAGCTGGATATCTGCCACTATGATGGTTACTGGATCCTGTTCAAGGAGGTTGCTGTGGTCTGCTCTTAGATCCACTAGCCACTGAGCATTGTTATTATGGTTTGCATCCTTCTCCCATATGCTTTTCCAGTGCTGCTCCGTCTCCAGCCTTGGTGGTGCTGTTCTCATATTGTTCCCTACTGAGAGTACACCTTGGATGGTTCTGTGCAGAATAGATGGTTTATTTTCCTGCCTTCTACTTCTCTGTGTATACCTCTTCAAGCAGCTGTCCAAGGCTGGTAGTCTTTGCCTGGGTGTCTTCAAGGCCTCAGGCATAGACAGCTTTCTGTGCTTCTTAGGCACCTTTCTGCAACTCCATTAGTTGTGCTACCTTGGTCTTGGCCTCTAGTCTCTTTCTCCATGGTGGGTACTGCTCCTTGTGGCTGTTCATCTTATAGTCATCTCACTGATCACTGCTGCCATGGTGTTCTGATCTTGGTAAGCGGCTACGGAGGGTCCAGGTTTCAAGTTTCCCCATGATCCTATTATGTACCTTGTCAATCTCTAGCTGTGAGAGCAATTCCTTCTTCTGAATGTTTGAACACTGAGCTACTAGTTGTTTTGCTGTCAGTCTGGAGAAAGTTGCACACCAAAAATAGTGATGTTTATAGAAGTTCTTTGAACCATTGTCAGATGCTGGGATTGCAAGGGTTATCATGTCAGAACACGCTATGGTCTCATGAAGTCTATTTTAGATGAGTTAGGAGTCAGTGTTTTTTTTTTAATGCATGATAAAACATTTTAGGAGGAAGACAAATCACCCTAACAAATCATATTGCTTTTAGTGGTACTTTGATCCTGGAGTATTACAGGAAATAATCTAACCTGTAAAACTGAAGTGACCTCAGTAGAAAATTATGAAACATTTTAAAGTGGTTTATACCTTGAACCCACAAGTTCCTCTTCAGTCACTTATTAAACTGTGAGAGAGACACTCAGTTTCATCATTAGCTCATCATTGGATGATTTTATTTACAGTGAACTCACTGGCAGTTTGTATTTTAACCCATGTGAGTTGATCTTCTATTGATCTTCTATTGTTATAGAGGCTTAATAGAGGTTTTGGCCATACCAGATCAAAGGTAACCAAGAGCACTCATTTTATGAGATCTCCTTGGGTTCAGTTTTGGAATTTGGCCGGAATCCTATTTGTAGGTTGAAGCCTATATAGAAACAGTTTATATGGAAATGATTGCGCCTCCCTTCGCTTTTCGAGAAAGCTCTGTATTGCAGTTGAAAGCCTGGTAGATATAGTGAGCTGTTGGGGACATGTTCACCCAGCCAGATATCATTGATCCTGTTGAGAGCTGCTCCAACTAATAGTTTTGCAGAATTCTCCAGATGGATGAAAGACAGGGTAAAGTTTTATTTAAAAACAAACAAAACAACCTGATTACTTTGTTGATGTGTGTGTGAACAGGAAGGAAGAGCTGAAAACTGAACAGATAAACACAAGCAGGAAAAGTAGCACTGAGCAGTATTCAGGCTGCTATCAGCTGCACCATCTTGAATATGGAGATTATTAATGACTTTCATTTATAACACTGTATTTTCCTAATTATTCATTCTGTGCCGTTTACTCTTGTTTTTATGCATGGTTGAAAACATGTTGTATGGTTATATCTTTAATAGACACCACACAGCCATATATGTAAATTCAAGGAGGCATAAACTCATTTAATAAAATATGAAATAATTGGTCAACAGATACATTTTTTTAGCTGATTTCATTTTCATTATAATCTGTGTTGTCCAGTCAGGACAGGAAAGCTATGAAATCAGCACATTAGAGTTGATTCACTCATAGTCTTGTCTGTCACGTCTATATTAAGTGTGTGTTGTGTGTTTAGCTCTTCCTGTACTGCTGGATGTGGTCAGGGGTCCAGACCATCTTCCTGCAGATGAAAAGTCACAGGAAATGCTGCGAGGGAAACTGTGCATGCTGGAGGCTGACAGCTCCGAGGTCAATACCCTATTTAAGGTATAACTCCTGACTCATAACACACAGACACACACAAAAGCCTTCTATTGAGTATTTTAGTCCATTATATATGTGCTCCAACACAAAGTTCCTCCATGAATTGATAACAATGCAATAAATATCTTCTCCTTAGTTTGTTTTTTGTGTATTGAAAACTTAAAAGTGAGTGAAGTATCCCAGGAAGGCAACCGTCTTCTGGCCTGCCCATCACAGAAGCTATAAGGTGCTGAACATGGAGAACATTGTTGGCCATTACACAGCTTACAGTGTGGAGAAAAAATGTCTTCTTTGTACTTTTTGGGGGGAGGAGGGAGCAGTGAACGAGTACCTGAAGTGCTCATGGATCTCCATGAGCCTCATGGTAGGCACTGTTCCTAAGTTGATTTCTGTTTCCTTCCTCGTGGAGTGTGGAATGTACGGCTTGACGTAGCAGCAGGGGTGGCAGTACTTTGTCTCTAAGGAGCTGCCAACTGATAAACCTTTTGGTCAAAGAGGTTATGAAATGTTGAATTTTACCTGAGGGGGTCGCTCCTTTAGTTTAGGTTGAAACTCTACCCCTGAGGTTTCAGTGAGCCCCAAAACCTCACTACTGATATTCTGTGGTGAAACATTTTATCCTAATCAAGTGATGTGTGGCTGCAACAGTTCCCAGTGTAGAATTCAGCAGGGATTGGCTTTTGAGGCCGCCGACACTTTGCGAGCTCAGCTCCAGGATTCTGTGGGAATTCCATGGAAATGGCCGGAGACGGTCTGCCAGTGATGCCTGTGCATGCTTGACACCCACACCGTTCATGTTTCAGAGGGAATATGCTTACTGACCACCTAAAGTGCTTTAGATTAAAGCTTTCACATTTAAACATATGTTCGTACAGTACTTTATTAACTCCATCTGAAATGCCAGCAGCACTGCAGTATGTATAGTATAGTATAACAGCTGTTTTTACTTCAGGGGCCACAATCGGCCTGCAAAGAGAGAGACGTTTTTGTTAAATATGAAAGGGGGCAAACATTTTTGGTATTGAAACTATATTTTCTGTAGATTTATGGCTTTTCCTATTCATAACCCCCCCCCCACCCCCCCCCCACCCCCCCCACCGTCATTCAATGAGCTAACATAACTTTTTCTGTAATTTTACTCATCTGTTTATTACAATGTAAGCCCACAGACTTGTGCTAACATATTTGTCCATCTTCATATTTCTTTAATACAGTGGCTTTCAGAAGTATCCGGTCACATTTTGTCACATTACAGCCACAAACATGAATCAATTTTATTGGAATTCCAGGTGAAAGACCAACACAAAGTGGTGCACACGTGAGAAGTGGAACGAAAATCAGACATGATTCCAAACATTTTTTACAAATAAATAACTGTTTATCAAAAGTAAAAATAATTATTCAGCAGAAAATTGTCCCCATTGCTGTTAAATAGATTAATATTGAACTCATTTTAAATACTTTATATTCTGCTCATTGTGCAGCCTCGTATTCTATAAAGCATGTGTTTGTGATACAAATGTAAAAAATGATTTTTCATTTAAGTGGCGATTGAGGAGGAAAAGCTGAGAGTGGCCATGTGAGAAGGTTTCAAACAAACTGATCAGAGGTTGAACCCTCTAAAGCGTACCCTGTCACTGGTGTCAGACAGATGTTTCACAACATCTTTTAAACATCTGTAACTCCTCAACCTTTTTAATTGAAAGAGTTCAAACACTTCCTGACAGCTCTGCCGTGATATTAGGGTCACTACAGTGATCCTAGGCTCTGTGTCGCAGCGCCCCGGTGAAAACAAAGGTTGGTTGAGAGAAGAGTGAGTGAGTGTTATGGACCTCCACAGAAAACAGACATTTGTGTTCTTTTCACTGTGTTGTGTTTTGATGTCATTTGTGTGCACTGGCAGCCATGTGATTGTGGTCAGTGAGCAACCTGCCACTGTTTGAATTATTCGAGACACATTTTGGGCAGATCATCATCATATATGTTTTCTGCTGGTTTTGTTTATTTTTAAATACTTATTCTGAAGTTTGCTTATCTTCATGTGGTGTTGCTCACTCTCTGTCTCATACTTCAAAAACATCTGGAAAGTGGTGGTCTTTAGAGTTTTTATGGCTGGAGCTGTGAAACATTATTGGACCACGTTTCAGTTAAATATTAACTCTTCTCTTCTTGTTGTGCTGCCACAGCTCATTTTTCTGCTGTACTTCCTGTAACTGCTGTAAAACTGTAAAATGCGTTTTACTGAGACATGAAAAGTGGCTGTCAAAACCTTCAGTTTGATGTTTAAATGACATTCATTATGTGTCAGTTTGTTAAATGTGAGCATCAAATGATAATTGGATCAGATGGACAGTTAAGAAACTTCAGTATCAACACTGTTTTCTGTTTTCTTCAGGAGCTGTCCGCCCATCTCATCTCCATCAACAGTGAAAGAAAAGCCATTTATGTGATGTTCACAACGTTTGAAGACATATGGAAGTTCACCACATATTACAGAATAGGTATGGAGTACACTGTAGCGTGGCTCCGCCTGAGCTGTACCTGTAGCTACACCTGTAGCTCAGAAGGTAGAGCAGGTCATCTACTGATCGGAAGGTTGGCGGTTCGATTCCTGGCTTCTCCTAGTCTGCATGCCTTGGGCAAGATACTAATACCAAATTGCTCTCCGATGCATCCATCAGAGTGTGAATGTTAGAAAACAGAAAAAAAAATGTGCTGGTGTGATTGGGTGAATGCACAAAGTTGTGTGAAGCGCTCAGAAGAGTAGCAAAGCATTATATTAGAACCAGGTGGAAGTATATGGGATGTCATCTAAGGAGCTTGGAAAGAAAAAGTAGAATTGAGCTGAGAGATCTATCGCTTTATCACCTCTTCAGGTTTTAAATCTTGTTCATAAAAGTAACTAAGTAATTAATTACTTTTGAAAATATGTAATCAGTAAAATAACGGGATTACTTTTTGGGGGAAGTAATCAGTAATTAGTTACTGATTACTTTTTTCAAGTAACTTGACCAACACTGCTAATGACAATTGAAGTTGTATAACTGGAGACAGACTATGTTCTGTGTGGAGTCGAGTGTGAGGGACTCTGTTTGGAGGCTATAGCTTGGACAGTGAGCCCAAGAACACCAGCAAATCTACAACAGAATGACTGAAGAAGGAAAAAAACGAGGTGTTGTACTGGCCCAGTCAAATCCAAACCTCAATCCAACTAAAATACTGTGACAAGAAGTTAAGAGAGCTGGACATAAACAAACGCCTGTTAACCTCAATAAACAGACAAAAGATGATGTAGATGTTGTAGAGATGAGGATAAAAGTCCTCCTTTTAAATTAATACATAAACTTCAAGTTATTGTTGCTAAAGGTGTTGGATTAGTGGAGTGTATTTGGTTGTTCCACACTGCTCTGGCATTTTGTCTTAGTTCTTGTTAATAAATAATGACACAGTGTAAAATGTCATGTTTTGTGGTACATCTTATCCAAATACCTCACACTGCCTTCTGTGAACATCCTCCTCTCCTCCAGGTTTCCTGCGCCATTGCATGGAGAACCTACTGCTAGAGCAGACGTTCTGGCTCAGTTCTTTGAAGGATGACTTTGCTATTGAGGTGACCATTCAGGAGGAAACACTTAACCTTTTCTACAGAGGCATCCTCCTACAAGAAGGTTGGCACTAAAATATCATTTTAGAAGGTGATTAGACATGAGATCAGGAAACTGTAAATTAGTAACAAAGGTGTGCATTTACCTGGTAAAATCTTAGATGAGTGAAAGGATAAGTTAACTATTTAAATGAGTTACATATGTTTATATGCTGATAATTCCAATTCACACCAAACGCAACATCATTTTATATGCAGGCATTGAGAAAACACAAATCCTCCCACTCAAATGCCATGTTGTGTAGTGAATTTAAAGGACTGATATAAACTTGTTCTGAGAAATAATTTCACAAGCAGCCTGACTGAGGTCCATTTATTTAAAGGACCAGCCACACCTGTATCATTCCTATACCAAACAGTATAGGAACCCATGATATTGCTTTTTTTTGGGGGGGGGGGGGGGCAATTTAGTCATGGGTCCGCTTATTTAATTTATGGCCAGATCGTACTGTCATAGCTGAGGAGATCAGGTGGGCTCAGGAGGCCAGTTTGGAAGATCAAGCTCAGTGTGTTTATTTACAGTTAATGTTCAGCAATAAATGCAGGTGAGTGAATATTAGTCAGCTGATCTCAAAGCTCCAGCTCAGGCTGTTGCAGTTTTCCACGACAAAATGTTTTCTCTCTCTCTTTCCCTCTCTGTTGGACATTTCTAGCCCTCAGAATGTAGACAACAGCAGGAGCCAGTCAGTTTGTGCAATAATGTCACTAAGAGCTTTTTGTATTTTTAATGTCATTAATGTCCTTATGACCTCCAGCTTGGCTGGGGAAGGCGTTCCTCCAGACTAGCTGGAGGGCTCTGAGTATCCCAGCCACCAGGAGGTCTGGGCTGCCCCCAGTTTTTTAATTTTTTTAATACATGTGTACGGAGTTGCTGTTTTACTGTCATTATATAAGTAAACTTAGCCTGGTCACTCTCTTTGTTGTTAGGTTCATTGTTTGCCAGTTGCAGTGCTAGCCAGATGTTTGACAGTTCAACCTCTGGAGGAGACCTGTACTTGGAGCAGGGAGACATAGCCCAGTTCGAGCCTCCCTTCCTAGGCTCAGGGTGGACTGTTCTCTGTCTGGCTGATGGAGCGCGGGGCACTGCACCTAGACCTGCTCTGGAGCCAGTCATCCCTTTCCATCAGTGAGTTACAGCCACATAAAGGCCCGTGTGGACCTTAAGCAGTCTCATAGTAACTTTGATGTGAACATGAAGCACCGTAAATGAGGTCAGATAATCCCATCTGTCCACAGGTGGTTTCTCAAATCTTGTGCAGAAAGCATTTTAATAGGTGATGGTAAATCTACCTGTGACTTCCCTCTGCACTTTGGTAAGTGTTTGCATTATGTTAACTTCAGTTACTTTCATTTATCTCATATAATCATTTCCAGTCTAGCCTTGAGGTCACTGTGCTAGGACTAGGGCTACAACTAGAGCCTGGCTCACAGTATCGCCTCCAATTCATCCCAAAGGTGTTCTGTTGGATGGAGGTCAGGACTCTGTGCAGGCCGTCAAGTTCTTCCACACCATTTATGGAGCATGCTTTGTGCACTGGTGCAGTCATTTTGAAACAGGAACGGCCATCTGCAAACTGTTCCCACAAAGTTGGGAGCATGAAATTGTCCAAAATGTCTCGGTATGCTGAGCACCCCCAGACAATAATTCCCCCCCCCCCCTTTACCCAGCTTTACACAAAGCAGTCAGGTGGCATGCTTAACACTTTGTATGTATTGGGTTTGGTGATGTGACAGTTGGCCACACATACGCCACGTATACCATTGATTACATTTGGGCAAATATGCATTAGTAAAGTTGATTTTCCAGTTTTCAGAGATACTTATTGCTACAGAAACCTCTCTCACAGTTTGGGACTATCTTCATGCAGTGTCTCCTCTGTTTAGCCAGAGGAACCTGTCTAGCTAAAAAGGAGTATGATGCTGAGGGCCCGGACGAGCTGAGTGTGTCACCTGGTGATCCCATCACGATTGTGGGATTTTTGGTGCCTTGTTTTGATTGGTTCACGGGGAAGAAGGAAGCAACAGGAGAAATGGGTCTGGTCAGGACAAGCTTGGTAAAACCGTCCACTGACGCTTACGAGTGAGTGTAACAGCCGATACAGTATACAGTTATATTGTATTACACCATTTTAGGTTGAGATGATGACAGTGTGTACCTGTTTTCTTCTCTGTCACCACTCCAGCTCTGCAGAGATTTTTTTAGATGAAGAGGATTGGATTTTCTCGAGTCCGCAAGAGGAAAAAGTCATCGAACAATCCATTGCCATATTGAAGAAAAAATCTCATAATGATATTGGGCATAATTACAAACTAGGTGAGAAGGAAAAGGAAAACGGCTTACTGATACCTACCGATGCTCATAGTACATATGCTTACATACCAGTTAAATAAAATCTTTGCTGTAAATACCATATTTTGGTTTAGCAAGCTAGCTAGTGATTGTTGGATGACTAATAATAAAGACTGTGCAAGTAGTATTTTGTCTGTATGTCAGCAAGATTATGGAAAAAAGACCAGCCAGGAGCAGCTGTAACATGGGAAGAGAAGAAAAAAGTATTAAACGATGGAGCAGATCTAGGTCACCAAATTGCAAGATAGGAAAGTTATAAGATATTACAATTGGTTGTGTCTGAGACATTTTGACACAAATAGATGAACTCAGCCCAACAACAGGTTGTTTAGTGTGCCAAAGTTTGTGGCAAGAATAAAAACCTGACAAAGAACCGCCATCCAAGTCCAACACGAAGACCTGTAAGTGCTGCTGTCAGCATTGCTTAACTTCCATTGATGAGTTCATGGAGGCAAAATCTACAAGCATAATGAGGTGTTATATGAATTAGGGACATGAAAAATTGCAATCCTCCAAATGATTACTTACTTATTAAATGTAAATTTTTGACGTGTTGGTGGCATTTGAGGAAAAGTCTAAAAACATTACGTACCAACCAGCCTGCTAACATCTGTGCCATCTGTGAAATCTTGCTGCTAGCATGACTAAAATAATTCAGATCACTGTAAACTGCCACTGCTGTGGTTATGGTTGTGTTTGATTAAATATACAAAAACTGTTGCCATGTTGTCACAGATGAAAGAAACCTGTGTCTGGTGTCCTTTGCTTTACTGTGACAAAGTTACACTCTTTTTGCCTTTATAGGCTATTGCGCGCAAAGATTCCAGTTAGATCACCGTGCATATAATAATTTTATGGCATTTCTTTGTGTCTATGAATTTCAAGACTTTTGTGGCCACAGTCCAACTTCTCGCTTGTTTTGGATGCATGCAGTTCTCTGTCGCTACCGTTTTGTATAAATAAAGGTTCAAAGACAAGTATAAAGTACATTTGTGTATATAATTTGCACCAAGTTTTGTTTCTGAGCATTTATTTACCAGTTACTGAGGATTTTGTTGTTTACACATTCACTTTCTCATAATGGCTGTTGTTCAATCTTAGATATGGTCACTTATCAGGATTCTGAGAAAAAAACATCACGTAAGTATGACATTAGCATTTCTTTACTAACTGGCCTCCTGTGCATGCCATCATTATTGTCTCTCTCATTATTCTTTTGCAGCCAGCTTTTCAAGAAAAGTTGAGTCTGAACAGAAAGAGTTCAAGACAAACATTCACAGGTTTCTTGATCAAGACAAACAGTCGACCCCTCATTACACCGTAACCAAGAGGGAGACTCTAGAGGAATCGGGCCTGGCTGCGGAGGCAAAAAGCCCCAAACTTCCCTCTTTCGTGGTGCAACCAGTTGAAGGGAACAAGAACACATTGATTCCACTCTTATCTTTTTTGGACGGCCGAGACTACAAAGTAGAGTTTGGCATTCTGTACGGACTGAGTTCTGAAAAACTGGCCTCCTCCACTTTCACTGGTCACTGTGATGAGGATGAACTGATTTCCTTTCTGGGTGTTGCCAGGGAGACAGCCAGGAAGAAACACCTTTTCTGGTCACAAACTCGTTTATGCTTCCTGTTGGGGAAGCTCTGTGTGGGTAGGTCAAAGTTCAATCAAGCCCAGGTTTATTTTGAGGAAACTCTCAGTGTCCCAAGAGAAGGCTTCACAGACCTCAGGCTGTTGGCCAGCATCTTCTCCAACCTTGCTGCAACATATCTTTTGCAGAAAAATACAGAAAGTTTCTTTGCTGTGACAGAACGACTTGTTGCCTTACTAATAGGAATCCCAGATTGTCTGAAAAGCTTAGAGGACAACTCTTCTCTTAAATACATGCTCAAGAAAGCTATCCTCTCTCACAACAAAATGGCAGAAGCCCGGGCTTGTCTGCTGTTGGCAAAGCACCACTGGACTTCTGCTATGGGAGCTCAAGTTGTTCCTTATCTGGAAAGGCTACTCATTCTTTGTGATGAAGCTCAAAGACCATGGAGGATCTCTCCCAGTCATGGATATCTGGCGCTGGGAAAGCTTTACAGTGAACTTCACCGTCCCCACCTCAGTGCCAGTTCAGTCAGGAGAGCTTCTCTGCTGCCCTCTGCCACGCTCTCTGACTGTCTTGGCAGTATGGTATTACTTTTGGACACTGTCGCTGAACAAGAAACCCCCGTTCCACCTCAGATGGCTCCATATTTGCACAAAGCTCTCACTTTTCCAAAGCTCCAAAGTAGAGAGAGAAACCATTACCAAATTTTGAGCCACCAGCTCACTGTTTGTCTTTGCCAACTCTATTGCAAACACAAGATGACGGGACATGCGATTTGCCATATGCAGGCTCTCATCAACAACAGTCCTTCGAGGCAAGTTTGCGTCTCTGTTTCAGAAAGAAAAGGTTTTCTCATCTGGCTGGCGTGGCTTTACATTGACAACAGTCAGCCTGCAGTTGCTTTGGACATACTGGAATCAATCCTGGCTTCGATTCCAGAGCACTGCACAACTCCTCAGGAAGGTGAGGGGGTTTCTATAAATCGCATTAAAAATTTAAAGTGTTTTTTAGTTTTCACCCAAATTTGCACAGATGCCCTTCAGGCTGAGCCTCACAAAAGTTTAAGATTTGCTTCTACAAATATGTCCTTTACAGCAAGTTCACTGTAAAGCTGATAAACAGGAAGTGATATCATATTTTATTTGCTTTTTATATTCTTGATCCCAGATCTGTATGGACCGTCTCTTCCTGAGTTTTCATTTCTAAAATGTGTCATTTGACCTTAAGAGACTGGAATAAGCAAAGCTGTGTGTGCTGAGCTGTTTAGCTTTTTCATTTTGTCTTCAAACTATACTTTGTTTTAAAAACTGCAGCTCATATTTCAAAGTTGTAATCTGCTGTTTCACACTCTTAAATGTAGTTATAAACCAAGGTCTACCTCAAAGGCAGATAACACACAACAAGTAGTTAAACTTCAGGAATGTCTAAAGACATAAAGACCTGGACGAGCTCTAATTTCCTGCTTCAAAATTCAGATCAAACTGAGGTTTTTGTACTAAAAATATCTGAAACATGTCTAACCAGATGCTTACTCGGGATGTTGTCACGTTGGCCTCCAGTAACAGTAAGAATTTTGGAGTCATTTTCGACCAGGATTTGTCCGTTAATTCATGTATTAAATATGTATAACTTTCTTCCATTTGTGCAACATCTCTAAAGTTAGAAACATCCTGTCTCAGAGTGATGCTGATAAATTAGTTCATGCTTTCATTACTTCCAGACTGCTCTACTGTAATTCATTATTATCAGAATGTCCTAAAATTCCCTGAAAAGTTCATCTAAAATGACACCCTTTGTACTTCTGTTTAGTTAGAACTGGATCAGGTGACTCTGAATCCTTCCTTAGTAATTGGCTTAGGAGTGTTTCTGCTTCACACTCATGCATCACTCAGCATTTAATGATTAGTTATTATTAACCTCTGCCTCTCTTCCACGTCTTCATTCAGAGTTACATCAGAGTTTAACCACAGCTTTGCACATATAACTATTTTGGTATCTGGGATCTTGACTAACTCATTTTGTTATATATATTACATACAGCTGAAACTTTTAACTAAAGAAAGCGGTCACCTTTAGAAAGACTCAGACCTTCAACTGATTAATAAAACTATGTGGAGTGTACTGTAGGATAAAGATTTAGCAAACAGGCATTTCTTAAATGTTAAAGTAAATTTCTTTAATGCAATACAAAGGTGTGGTTCTCAACATGCGGGGCGTGGCACTTCGATGTATGGGTGATGTTCGGAGGGCAGCAGAGAGCTACCAGGCTGCTATTGACATCTGCCAAGAGTTTGAAGATATGCCAAACGGGGCCGTAGCTCAGGCCAATCTAGGTGAGCTAGAATATCCTACTGCGCATAAATGTTTCGTTCCAACTATGTTATGACTCTTTCTCATCTTCATAAAGGGTTGTTGTGTCTGAAGGCTGGAGCGAAAACACTAGCAGAGAGGCATCTGTCTGAGGCAGTTCAGCTTTTCTCTGAGCTCAGTGAAGAAAGCAATGTGGAAAACTTTATCCCCGTATTGATGGAGCTGGGAAAGTATTATGTGAAGCAACAGCAGCTGGACTATGGGAAAGGATGCTATGAGTGGGCTCTGCTTCTGGCAATCAATGCTAACTTGTTAGAGTGTAAGTATGAATGTCACATAACCACAGCAGTATCTTATATTCTGTGTTAAAACTGTCCTTCTTTCTCTCTGTCACTTCGCCAGACGAGCTCGGTGTAACACGATGTCTGTGTCGTCTGTATGAGTGTAAGATTCCAAACCAGGTTCAGTGGATAATCTACAGTCAGCACCAAGTCCAGCTGCTGAGACGCACCGGATACAGAGAACAGGAGGGAGAAGCACTGGAAGCAATCAGCCAGATCTACCTTTCTATTGGCACAGAACAGTACGTGCATGTAGACTTGCAGTATGACTGGAATATGACATTCACTTACCTTTTATGCAGCAAAGTGCAGTGTTCTGTGGTTTAGATCAGATCGGGACTGAAAGCTGAAGGCTCCGGCAGTTTGAGAGCGAAGTGCTCTATTGAGGTCTTTATGATAAGACGAGGCCTGATTATTCCAGACCTTCCATTTGAGGAGAAGAATTTTAAACACTCCTGTCATGTTACTTTCACAGTGCTAAATGTGTTTTGCCCAGTGCTGGTTTCGGATATTTTTGTTTAGCTTTTCCATTCTACAGAACTCAAAGGGATCTATACACATTATAATTTCACACCGCTTGCTCCTCTTTTATCGTTCAAGCTCGGGTCCTCTGCCAGAGGTCTGGGAGCTTGAGGGTACTGTGCAGTATCTTAGCCATTCCTAAGACTGCGCTCTTCTGGACAGAGATCTCTGATGTCATTCCTGGAATCTGCTGGAGCCACTCACCTAGCTTAGGGGGTCACTGCCCCGAGTTCTCCGTTGACCACGGGGACCATGGTTGTCTTATTCTGCTTCTCCACCACTACTATATTTGGTTGGTTAGCCATCGCCAGTTTGTATGACTGTATGAGTTGGCTTGAAGTTAGCATCTAGTGTTGTTCGCCACATCCCCATTGAATTCCTGATGAAGGCTCTTGCTTGATCTTGTATAGTTCTACACATTCAAGGATCCATGTGTGAGGCATCCCATGACCAGACTTTCTTGTAGTCAATCCAGGTAGTGCACAGGTTGGTCAGTCTGATCTTACAATCTGCAACTATCTACCGGGAGCAGGACTGTCCAGCCTTCAGTTAGCCATTTTGGGTGTGTCTCATTCGTTAGCAACTGGTTCATTTGTGCTACCAAGCACTCATGGAGTACAGTTAGCTTCTTTAGCCAGTAGGCTTGTGTCATGTCAGGCTCTGATGCTGTCCAACTCTTCATGCTTGAGACTCTGTTTTGGATGTCTGCCACTGTGATGGTTACTGGATCCTGTTCAGGGAGGTTGCTGTGGTCTGCTATTAGCTACACTAGCCATTTAGCATTGTTATGTCTTGTTTCCTCCTTTCATGTGATCTTCCAGTGTTGCTCCATCTCCAGCCTTGGTGGGGCTGTTTTCATCATGTTCCCCTGCCATTTAGCGTATACTTAACCTGTGGTAGCTATAACTCAGGTGCTAGAGCAGGTCACCTACTAATCAGAAGGTTGCTGGTTTGTTTGCCGAATGCCAAGTTGCTCAAGTTGCTCTCTGATGGATCCATCAGAATATGAATGCATGTGATTGTCAGATAGGAAGAGTATATAAAAATAGTTTTTTCCCACTGTCACGAAGTGTTTGCTCATAGGTGGCTGTATGATTGTGATGATTTTTTTCTAATATTGTAGGGTTTACCTTATAGTGTAAGGTGCTTTGAGGCAACTGCTGTTGTGAAGGGTAAATGAAATTGAATGGAATCAAATTAACACTGGGACCACTGTAGACCTTTAAAGTTATCTTTGAATTGTTTCAGGGCGTACCGAGCTGCTCTTGACTACACCAAGACCAGTCTGGGTATTTTCATTGACCTGGGCTGCAAGGAGAAGGAAGCATATGGCTGGCTACAAGCCGGGAAGATCTACCAGCTGCTGGGCCAGATTGAACTGGTGGACATTTATGTTCAGGTCTGATACCAGTGTTTTCATTTGTATTGTCTTAAACTTTTATTATTCTCAGAATTGCAAGTTTACATTGAAAACTATGTCAGCCATCATGAATATCTCTCAAATTCAATCCATCCATTCGTCTTCTTCCACTTATTCTGGGTCAGGTTATGGGGACAACAGCCAACTCCCCAGTCACTTCCTCCAGTTTATCAGGGACACACTGAGGCATCCCAGGCCAATAAAGAGATGTAATCTCACCAGTGTGTCCTGGGTCTGCGCAGAGTAGAAAAGTATTATAAAAGAATTACTCCACTTACCACAACTCTTAAGTCAGATAATCAGCAAAGAAAATGTGTGGATGAAAGAGCAGTCTTCACAATTTTAGCGATTTCGGCTTTGGCCAAAATGAAATTTGTTTATCATACACTGAAATCCTGTATTTCTGGTGTTTTCAGGCAGCTCAGGATGTAGCTTTGAGCACAGGAGACACAAGCTTTATCTTGAAGCTTCTTGAAACTGCAGGAGACATTTTCTTCGACAGCTGCCGGGACAGGGACAAGGCTGTCCTCTTCTACAGGGTACTTTAGAATAATGTGATTTCAGTCATTCTTATGTAGGATTAGATTATTTATCCATGTTTGTTAAAACTTTTTCAGCATTATTGTGCTATGATGATATTACTGTAATTTCTCCAAAATTGGTGCAAACTAATAAAAGCTCAACACTGTAATTATCATAATTAAATGGCTGTATTTTTATGTTCATTGCATGTAGGACCGTGCTCTGCCAATCGCAGTGAAGAGCAACAGCATTCACAGTAGACTGAGGTTGTGCAATAAGCTCACTGAAGTGATGTTCTGTCTCAAGCTGTACGGGGAAGCAGTGGAGTTTGCTCACATTGCAGCTGACATCAGTAAGAGTCTGGGTAAGCAAAACAGCACACACCGAAGTCGTTTCCATCTTTTGTCTTTCATGAAGTGTGTCAGCACTGGACCAAAGTGTATTCTCTGTACTTTTCAAAACTATTGCTACTATAATTAAAAGCACTTTAAAGATGCAGCTTCACCCAGTCCCCTTTTTTCAGGCTCGTCAGGTGCTGATGCTGACTTAAAATATTCAGGTTTAGGAGTTGTTGGTAGTACCCAGTGTGTACCTGTACTGTCACTGATTGCTAACCTACATAACACAGAACATAAATTAACCATTTTTAAAAACCCTTTGGATAATAGGTGTGTTGTCAGGTGACTACATGCTGAACTATGGAAGCATTAATGGCATGTCGGAGCGGTAACATTAACAGTTTTACAAACTGTACATATGTAAGGGGCTTCCATTTGTCCTGCAGGTAACTTCGAATAGACACTCAACCAAGGGTTTCCTCAGCACACAATTATTGCTTACTAGTGTTTTCTGTTCCTGTCTATTGCCACTCAAAGCAAGAGTGTTAGTAGGTTATTTGCTAACTTTGTTTTGTAGCTTTTTTGTGGTGCTTTGTGCATCCACAAATCCCAGAGCCTGAATCCAGTTAAGCTGCTTTGCACTGCCCACAACAGTATCAGCTGTTATTTTAGATAAGCTGCCTTCAACGATTGCATTTTCCTTTTCAACATTAACTTGTTCTAAACATTAGTTTGTCTAGTATTTTCATTATCTCCTGTATGACCTGAGGCGCCTCAAGGTACTTTGAATTGTGAGATAAAGACGTTAAAATAATACAGAGAACATCCTAACAGTCAAACAAACATTTTCATTTTTAATGTAATTTACTTGGTGTTTGCAGTATTTTTTTCTTATTAATCTCTATTAATGTAATGACGATAAAATTATAATGTCTTCTTTTGGTTTTAGTAATTTTGGGGTGTGTAATGACAAATGATAATAAATCATGACAGCTGTGAACAGCACGTATGATTAGACTCCAAAGTTTGCTCCTATGAAAACGTATCACTGGCTTACATGCTGACATTAGGTCCTGTGCTAAAACCAAATGAACTGTGTACATGTAGGTGAGCGTCTGAATGAGCGAGTGGCGTGCCACCGTCTGGGCTCACTGTACCACTGTCTGAAACAGTGTGAACTGGCTGAGCACTATTACCTGAAGACCCTGACCCTCTGCCCAACACCTCTGCAGTTCGATGAGGAGCCACTGTATTATGTGAGGCTGTACCAAACACTGGGAGACATTATATTCACTGATCTGAAGGTAATGGACTGGGTCATAGATGTGGGTTGTTTTCTGTATTTTAAACAATAAAATGTGAATCTGATGAACATAGTGATCTGCGATATGCCTAAACTGAAATCCTGCCTCGACAGGACCCTTTTGATGCTGCTGGATACTACCACTTAGCTCTCGCTGCAGCCATGGATCTGGGCAACAAAAAGTCTCAGTTGCAGCTGTGCACCCAACTCGCCACCATCTACCACAACTTCATAATAGACCGGGAGCGCTCGCTCTTCTTTTATCAAAAGGCACGAGGATTTGCTGCAGAGCTGAACGCAAAGAGGATAAATATTTCACCAGGCCAGCAGTACAGCAGCGCACAATACAAGAATATAGGACAGTAGGAGGGACACTGCATGAAGACAGGAGATGCTATTTGTTGGTACAGAGTAGACATGAAGCAACGTTGCACACTGAAGCTGCTTTTCAAAGTTTCACAGTTTTGTTTTCCAACATGATGATAAAGTCAATAATTCCAGAGAAAAAACAGATTTTTTTCAGCAGTTTAAATAATAAAACGTCATAACTCTGAGCCACCGTTGCTGTAAGACGAGCGTGCCAGCGGCATAAACCAGGCATATACTGAAATTTTTTGATCATTGAAATGAAATACATAATGAAATATTTATTTAATATCGTTTGTTTTAGGTCACATAGAGGGATCTTTGTCTCAAACCTAATTAAGCTCTTTAATTCGATGTTTCTTTCTGAGACGCACCGTGTTTGATGCTGTTTGCTTCCCTGAAATCTGAATGCCTGTGGGTCTCTAACTTTATCTTTGTGTTTACTTCATATTTCATTTAAATAGACAACTGTGAACAGGTACGTCCTGACACGTGGAAACAGGGAAACACTGTTCACTCGTTTAAAATCGACAGCTGGTCACTAGTGAACATCCCAGGCTGGATCTTATTCATGTAACTTTCTTTTTTTTTTTTTATTAGTTTTTCTGTTTTCACAAACAGTACATAATTACATAACATAATAAAGTGTACAATTCAGAACCAAAAATAAATAAATAAATAAACAAAACAAATAAACAAAACAAAAAAAACAGACTGATAACTAAGCACAGAACGACAGCTCAGTTCCATCTAAAAAATAAATAAATAAAGAGAAAATACAATACAGTACAATACCTGTGGTCCCAGTATTACGTTGCAGTTTGAACACTCAAGAGAATCCTTGTAACATAATATTAGAAACATCAGATTCCACATAATTCAAGTATGGTTCCCACACCTTAAAGAAATGATCTGTTTTTGAGTGCAATACAAATGTAAAGATATTCCAATGGCACTAGATCCAACACTACTCATTGCCAACCTAAATCCATTGGAGTATTATATTCTTCTTTGCCGCATAGGTGAGAACACAGTACAATCTCCTATTATTCTTGGATATTAATCGCCGGCTGGGGAGGCCCAGTATAAGAGACAGAGGGTCCATCTCCAATTCACAACCGAAAATCTTCTCCATTTGAGATAACACATTAGACCAATATTCTTGCAATTTCAAACATGACCAGAAGCTGTGAGTTAGGGTACCAATTTCTGTCTTGCATTTGAGGCACATGGGTGAAAGGGTAGGATTATACTGATGTCTGCGAAATATGGATATATGCATTCTGTGTATGATTTTTAACTATTGCTTTGGTACGATTACAAACTGAGATTGATTTGGCATAACTCCAGACATCTTTCCACTCTTCATCATCAATTGCTATACCTAACTCCTTTTCCCATGTGCCTTTAAGCCTCTGTGACATCACTGAAAGTACAGAATATAAAGCCTTATAAAATATCTTATTCATGTAACTTTCTAAAGTGCACTTGCTTACTACTTTGATGTGACTTTGATGGGAGAAATAATTATTCAATCCCCTGTTGAATTTTTATGAAATGAATAGTCCTTTACTTCTGTAGTCTAATAGTTCTTTATAATAATTTCAGTTTGATGGAGAGAGACAGAATCTCAAAAAACTCGGAAACATTACAGTTACTTGAAGTTGATTTAAAAATTAATTTGTGCGTTTTTGATCCCCTACAAGCCAGTTTGACCCCAGTGTAATCTGTGCACCACAGAGTCAGTCAATTACAAACACTCCTACTCTCAGTTTGTTATGTGTACACTGCATGAGTGTGTTATGGGATCAGCCGCCTCAAGGTCAGAGGTCAAGTTTTCTGAAAATAGTTTGAATGCAGTAAATGAGTTATATGAGTGACAAGTACGAACAGTTCTAAAGACGTTCTCGTATTTTTAACAATTACCGGATGATTCCCAAAGAGTTGGTGATCAAATATTGTTGGGTCCTGAAAAAAAACTGGATCAGTGGACAAAAGAAGTCACGAAGCTGAAACGGTACATCTGAAAGTTGTGACTTTCACCTGCAAAAGGTCACACACACAAAAAGCAACAGTATCTTGTATAGTATCAAAAACGGTAGCTTGTGTCATATGAAGCATGTCAGTTTGCCTCCTGTTTCTACAGGAGCAGAGCAACTGCCAGTACAGTCCTGAAAACCTGGAGGAGCCTCTGTTGTGGTTTGGGGCTGCCAGACAGAATTTTGTGTTGCGCTGTTCATTTTGTCTGCTGTATTTTTCTTTATGTAAGCTCTTAGTGGCAGCTGACTAGCTGGAGACCAAATGGTACTGACTATAAACTGGGATTGGAGCATAAGAGAAAGCATAAATGTACTGTCAGATATTATCTGTCATGCTGTACCATCTAGAAAACATCTTGTTGGCAACAGCTTCATTCTGTAGTTTGGAAATCATTCCTAACCAACGCAGTAAAATCATCGTTGAATAGACTGAAGTCATGGATTAGCCTTCCGAGAGTCTGGAATCTCAACATCGTTGAGGTAGTGTGGGATTATATGGACACCGACAGGAACAAAGGAGAGATTGTTGAAAGAGTCTGCAGATCATCTACCTCCTTTAAGATGCTTGGAAAACTGTAGACCTGAAGACTATTTAAAGGAAGTACAACAAATGGCACTTAAGAGAGTGCCATTTGTTGTGTTGAAGAATAGAGATGGCCAGCAGAATTGTACAAACCCTGGTTTTGCCTCATGTACTGTTTTTCCATGTAAATTAGGTGCAGCTATTGATTAAACCTATTTCCCGTTTTCCTAGCAAAATATTAAAAAGTGACGATTGACCCAAGACTTTTGTATAGTGCTGGAAATAGTTGGGGTTTTTTTTGTAAATCATACAATTTTAAATTCTAAATCTTTTCAGTTTTTATTCTTTAAACATTTTAGTGTTTCAGGAGATCAATCCTGGATTTATTTTTTATTTGTTTGTTTGTTTGTTAACAATAATAAATCTTTTTGGATGTCAGAAAAACAACCTACTGTCTTCTGAGTTGACACAAGGACAAAGTCATTGATATAAAAACCATTAATGCTTCTAATGATGTCAGTGACACACGTTGTGTAGTTTACATTATTGGCTCTAAGAAGACGGGAAAGAGCTTGGGTTTGGAAAAATGCTGTGGGTGGAGTTACAAACACAGTTTGTACGTCATGAATCAGTTACCCTGACCTTCCAATGACACCAGTCTGAAACATTCTGTGGAAGCTGGTTTCTGCTACTGGAAACAAAAGAGTAACTCCAAGAATAACTCAACATTTCAAGTTAACAAGTAGAAATTTAAGGGAAAAAAAATGGATGTTAAGTTAAAATTTAAGTTAGTAAAATAAGTTAAAATTTCTAGTGAGCATTGCCAGTCTTGAATTACGTAATTTCTTCCGCTTCTGCTTCAAGAGTGACAAGGACATTACGTAACTTCACAGCACTTCCTGACTGCCAGGGCTAACTTGAAATTTCGAGTTCACTCGTCAGAGTTAAATGACTTATATGAGACTGTGAGACTTGGATCTGACAAAAGAAGCATTTGAGTTATTTAGGTGTAGGCTCTGTGACGAGCACTTCCTGCCTCAGTGAACACAGTTTTTTTATTAATATGTATTGTGAGGAGGATCTTGTTCTATTCTATTAAACCGATCATAACTTTGTTTATTGCACTGATGTTGAAGATCTTATGGTTTGCAATGAATTTTGAGTATGATGCAGATAATTGGAGGCTGTTCATTAACCAGCCCAAAATATGTAACGTGTTCAGCTGCACATTTCCTTTGCATCTGTGCCAACTGGTCATTCTGTCTAGTTAAAAAACACCTATGAAAAAAAAACTGTATCTTACTGAATATCTGTATTTTTTAACGTGGCATCACTGAATTCAAACATTCAAGACTTGAGAGATTCTCAAGTGCTCAAATTTTACACTATTCATATTCTGATTAAAATAAACTTAAAAAAATGTGGACAAGCGGTTTTTATGTTTTTAATCATATTTTTAATAACAGTATTACCATCCCCAGTAGCATAGACTTTTTTTTAAATTATGATCTTTTCCTAAAATTGCATAAACAATAATCTCATGGCTGAAAACTTTGCTTTCACCATTTTTCAGTATTTTCATCTCTTGGCAGTATGTTATATGACTTTAGCTGCCAATGACCTGTTTTTGAGTCCGATAGCTGTGATGTCACAAGACAGTACTGGTCAGTTTTAATGATGGTGCTGATGAACATTTCTCATGACACTGTTTGATCAACATTGACAGGGAGACTCAGTACTAGTTGCTTTGATTTGGTTTGGTAAAACGCCTACAAGAAGAGAGAAGCGATCACCCCCGATCAGACTGTTAGCACTCTGTTAGACCTCTGCCTCACCACCACACATTTAAATACAACAAGGGTTTTTACATGGACCTTTACATGGAGGAAGTGGAAAGGAAGGCTCTTGGCTCTTTCAAAGGAAGAGTACCCAGCCACTGGTACAGATATGTGGACGACACCTGGGTCAAAATCAAGACACAAGAAGTGGAATCCTTCACTGCGCACATTAACGCTGTGGATAAAAACATCAAGTTCACCAGGAAGACACAAAGGACAACTGTTTGCCTTTCCTGCGCTGTGCACATTGAAGAGAACGGCAACCTCAACACTGAAGTTTACCGGAAGCCCACACACACGGACCAGTACCTCCTCTTTGACTTCCATCACCCTCTGGAACACAAACTTGGAGTAATTAGGACCCTACACCACCGGGCAGAACATGTTCCCTCTAAGCCTGAAGGAAAAAAGAAGGAACACACGCATGTAAAGGAAGCACTCAAAACGTGTGGATATCCTAAATGGGCGTTCTTAAAGTCAGCAAAGAGGCACAGAAAAGAAGACCAGACACCAGCGAGGGAGGATAAGAAGGACAGACGCAACAACTTTGTCATCCCCTATGTAGCCGGTGTATCAGAAAAACTCAGGAGAGTTTTCTCCAAGCATGACATCCCGGTGTATTTCAGACCCAGCAACACACTCAGACAGAAACTGGTTCACCCGAAAGATAAAACGCCAAAACACAGACTTAACAATGTGGTGTATGCTGTACAGTGCAGCGAGGAATGCCCAGACCTCTACATTGGAGAGACCAAACAGCCACTTCACAAGCGCATGGCACAACACAGAAGAGCCACCTCCACAGGACAAGACTCAGCAGTCCATCTGCATCTTAAGGATAGAGGACACTCTTTCGAGGATGCTAATGTTCACATTTTGGACAGAGAGGACAGATGGTTTGAAAGAGGAGTGAAAGAAGCCATCTATGTCCACTGTGAGCGACCATCTTTGAACAGAGGCGGTGGTTTACGACACCAACTCTGAAGGAAACGGCTTCCAAGGCCTAATCCGTGGATCGACTTCCTTCGAGGCGTGGACGTCTATCAGCAGAGAATGTACCTTCACCTATCAGCAGAGAATGTCCCTTAGTCTGTAACACAGTCAAATATATTCTCAAGTAATATTCAAGCATGCCATTCAGCGTGTTAGTACGAGCTCGGGAGCAGCTTGGGAGAACAAGAAAACAGAGACTGCTTCAGGTTGTCTTCCCAAATTGACTCAACTTTATTCACAAGTACAACAGTTTATATAGAGGGTAAAATTCATGAGACAGCAGATTATCAGTTTAAACCAGTACAGACCAAGATAAGGCAGCGTCTTCCTGCCCTTGGGTGAAGAAGCATCCTTTGTGTAGTTTATCAGTTCAGCTACAATTGTGATTATCTCAGCGACATATTTTCAAGGCACAAAACGAAGAGTTCTTTTATTAGTGAAATCTGAAACAAACCATTTGGCCTTCAACAGGCGTCTAAAAGATTAAGAAACTAATGTAGCTGAGGGAGTGATCTCTGTGGTATTTCAACCTTGTACCAGCCTGTGATTCTCACACATCAATTCTTGGGTCAAAGAGAAAAACACTGAAACAAAGGGGCCTTATTGAATAACAGAGTTTTCCTGTATAATGTCACTATAAAACAATATCCAGTAAATGCTAACCGTAGTGCTAAAATACCTAACAAACTCTCTGCCATCTATAATCCAGTTTTGAGATCCCTTCCCAGACGCCTTAACGCCCACTCACATCCTGGGCCATCTGACCACAGGAATTCGCATGATAAGGTGGGGCCAGGTTTCACAATGAACCCACCCGAAACTCTGGCTGATTGGGACCCACACCCAGTTTCACACCTTGTCTCAGGCGATTAGAGGATCATCAGGGGGTCCTTTTGTCCCTCTGTGGGGGGTTACTCCCACTAGGTTTATATCTGGGACTCTCCACCATTTGACCTTAGAACTGAAGAAGCTTCTCGGATGAGAGGTGAAACATCTTCAAGTAACTTAAAGAAGTCCAGACGCTTTTCTTTGCAAGCTCCTTTGACTACGATGACCTGGATGACTGAGAACCTTCACAGACACTATATCAGAGAATTTTACCAGCTGATACAAACCACAGGAAGACATTTAAAGGACAGATCGTTGGCCATAACACGTGACGACTTTGGTAACGGCTACACTTTATTCTGTTTCAATCTGGAAGCTGACAAAGGACATTCAGGGAATGTGTCGTTAATTAAAACTGGGAACGTGAGATTGGAAACCCGTTTCAGAAATCCACTACCCCGTACAGTGAACCTCTTGTGTTATTCTGTATTTGATTCAGTCATTGAAATATCTAACATGAGACAAGTGCTCTTGGACTACTATTGAGACAAAAACGGTCATGAACACTATAGAACTATCAGCCGTGGTCGGCGGCATTATCAATAAAAACACACATTTCCTAGGCGTGTTAGCCTATGATCAGCTAACCACTGAACGGCTTCAAAGACTCCCAGCTATGGGTATTGTAAACACCCACCCTTCTACGATGCCAGGGGAACATTGGCTTGCTGTTTATATTTCGAGAGACAGACGCGGTTATTTTTTTGATAGTTTTGTTCACTCGTTAGACAGTTTCCCCCCAGCAATAAAGATGTTTCTTCTAAAAAACTGTTCCACTGTTTTATATTCAGGAAAACAAGTGCAGAAGGACTTCTCCATCACATGCGGTCAACATTGTGTATTTTTTTTAATATCATATGCAAAATGGTGTATCTTATGCCCGCCTGCTTAACATGTATGGGTCTAATTTAATTTGTAATGATGCTATGGTGTGTCGATTTGTCAACAACATACAACCTGTTGCTGTATGCAGTGATTATGTGTGTGTGCAATGTGGATACTGATATGTACTAATGAGAATAATAATAAAAACAACATGAGAGCATGATTTAATCGAGTCAATGGTATTTATTATCAAATCTCGTATATATATCTATATATATATATAGATATATATAGATATATATATAGATATATAGATATATAGATATATAGATTCATAACATACTTTGTTTAAACATAAATAAAAGACATCAAACATTAACCAGTAATAAAAGACATAAAATATTTAACAGTAATAAAAGAAAAGAAAACAAAACAATTTAGCAGCAATAAGTGAAAAAAAAACCATAACAGTAGAAAAACACCAAACAGCAAATATTTTTAGCAGAAGAACAATTTCTGCAATAAGAAAAAAACCTGAATTCAAAAATCCAACCACTCTACAGGACCCCCCTTTAATTTGTTTTTTTTTATTCTTTATTTTTTTTAGTGTACTATGTCGCAGCGGTCCACCAGGGGTGTTCTTTTTTGGTGTGTGTTTTAAAAAACCACGGTCTTCAGACAGTGACGTTAGAAAACGTCTTGTTCTGCTCAACGTATGCCCCGTGAGAGCGAGCGCGTCTCTAGGCAGAAACAGCGTTTTATACACACCCATACTAAATGCAGCCAGGGTGGTATACGTGAATGGATCAACTTGAGTACAACCCAGTAGCGTGTCACGATAAATGCTGCATGCTTTACGCAGGACATCAACATCGTTAACACAGTAACGCCTGAGTTCAGCCTGAAAATCAAAGGGATTCTGCGAGGCAACCTGGTACCATTCCATGAATCGCACCTTATCGCTTTCAGACATGTGCTCATAGCCGTAGAAGGAGGGATCTGGGTACGGGCCCACATAACGCTCATTATCCCTCGTATTAAACCTGTGTGGGAAATGGCTCTTCTGCAGGTCTTGAAAACCTAAAGCAGAGGGTATTTTGGCAAGGCCCATGGGCAAAAAGCTGAACGAATCAATCCACCGCTGGTCATAGTCCCTGTCATGCATTAAAATCACACGGCTGCCGCTCATTATGACACTAGGTGTTATGCTCTGTCTGACAAAGTACTCGAGGAGTATGTAGTTATCAAAGCCAGATGCATTATGTGCTATGAAAGTGTACCCACGAAACCTTGGGCGTCTGTAATGCTGCACAAACGCCTCCACACACTTTAATGTATTAAATCTGAACTTATTGCCCTTCAGATCAGACGCACACACAAAGTTAGCCTCGTGTTTACCGTTGTGGTACCGCGTCTCAAAATCATATAAAATGTATTTATCGTTAGGCTTCTGTTTTTCAACAGGCTGTATGAAACACTGATGCTCGGAGTCTCCTGCTAATTTAGGTTCGCGGCGGTGCTCGCATCCAGGCTGCGCACATTTGTGTGGCAATTTCTTGGATTCTCTATATGTGGTGCCACAGTGCATGCAATGTTTCATATGATCACAGGGGATCATCAGAGAATCTCATCATAAGGTATGTGCACCAGTCTTAAGCGAGACCCACCACTACTGTTCTGAGCTACCGTGACAATAAACTCTAATTCATCATCACCGACAGATTCATCATTACTCTGCATAACTTGTGCAATTTGATCGAGAAACAGCTCCGGATCATACCGATCATCAGCGTTTAAAACAGCCTGAACATCTGAAGCCAGCGAGGGGCCACGCAGGACCACGTTTAGAACACTGCCCTGTTGGGATCCCGCCACAGCTCTGTCTATCTCATTGGCTAAGCACTCGCGCAGGCACTTGTTCTGGATGATCGAGACTTATACCTCTAAAATCAAGGCGTTCACGCAATTCGCGAGCATTAAAATTAGATATCTCTCTAATGTGTGACTGAGAGCGACTGCCGGACCCAGACTGCACAACGGGCTCAATTACAGTAGTATCTGTTTGTGAGAAATTTACAATGATTGAGGGTGTGTGTGGTGTTGCAGCATCACCAGCGGAGCCCGGACACGCATGTGTGGTTGAAGTAATAGTAGAAGCGGTAACAGGCTCAATAACAACTGCAGTAGCTGCAGCAGAGGTGACCCGGCTAGATTGTGCATCAGACGCAAAATCACCAGCAGCACAAGCTATATGGTTAGCATCAGTAACAGCAACGGCCCGAGCAACACCTGCTGTACTATCACTATTATTAGCAACAATAGCCCCATCAGCAATAGCAGGCGTAGGAACAGTCTGACAAGGATGTGTATCGGATGAGGCTGATGCAGGCACCCTATTAAGTCTAGCTATAATATCGTCTAATTTTTTATCTGTTTCTTCAGCCCACTGCATAAAAGTCTCTAAGTCAAAACATCTAACAGGAGTGGAGGTTCCGTTATTATGTTTAAATAATTTATTTGGAGGGTCCATGGTCTGGATTTTAAAAGTCAGGGACTTGAAATTTTGCTGCAGATGTTGTCTAATGTACTACACACTTTGTTTATGAATTTGGTAAACTGTTGCCTTTGTACCTGTGCTTCTTGGTGGTATTGATTGAGTCTAGCTTCAATCAAACATAATTTATCAGCTATTGAAGCTATATGAGTCTGTTCAGTAGGCTGAGCGTCTGGAAGCTTCATGTAAGCATCATACGCCGCTGATATTTGAGAGTCTGTTATGCCGCCTTCTTCGAAATCTATGTGTGAATCAACGCTCTTTCTGACACATTCTGGGGTGGTGGGTATATGAACTAGATCAAAATCTGATATACTGTACTCAAAAACATCAGAGAAATCGCGAGGTAGCCACTCACTCGGAGGTGTTGCAGGTTCGCTGATGAAGATCTGTTCTGACTCTCCACTGTTGCACAAAGCTCCAGGTTTTTGTTGTTCTGGGAGGTCGATACTGCTTAAACATTCCAAAAACGTCTGGAATCGTACGGTGTCCTGATCATTATGAGGAGGGGTGCTGTTCTGCAGTCTGTGAAGATAGATAGACATGTGTTAAAACATTTTATACATGTACCCATTTCAAACTGAATAAGCGTGTCTCCCTCTCTATCTCTTTTTATCTAATTTATATATGCCTATGCTTACCTTGTAGTGTGCGTTATTCGGGATGGTCCTGCTCCTCCACACACACGGTTCTCTGGCGTGTGTAAAACGGTCAGTTTAGAACATTTGTAATTGTTTAAACCCCTTTTAAATTTTTTTTTCTTTTTAAAAAATAATACACAACTATACATCCCGTTGTATACACACCTGATGTAAGGTTGGGCTCTGTGGTCGCGGTGTCTGAATGTTTTCCTGCTCAGTTTGTTAACCCTGGAACAAATCAAACAAAAACGTTATTACATAATTTAAAACAATCGCTAGTTTAAAACATACATACGTTTTAAAACCCAGTAATGCTGTACACACCTTGTGCCTGTTAGAGAACTAGTTCCAGCTGTAAAAGCGCCCGTTTCTAAAGAAAAGGGCCCTGGGCCGTTCTCCCGAACTCCAAAAAATTAAGCTTTTGTTTTAGGAAAAAAAATAGTTTGAATATCCTATAATATGTTAACATAACACTTTTTTAAAAATACAATAATAGGTTTTGTTTTACTTACCGTTTACATGTCCATGTTATAAAGAACGATGTTAGTGTTGATGATCGCAAAGAAAATGGTGTGCCCTGCAGCGAATCTTGAGGCGTAAATGGCTCAGGGTTTCGGGCTCTGAGCGTGTTTTTTTTATATAGGGTGGGTGTTTCCAAAAAGAAAAGGTATGTCTCCAACCAATTTAAATGAGACCCTTCAGGGCTTTTGTCTTCTCAAGGAATTACAAAGGAGCCGATACTTCAGACAATAGGCGGGGTCGCCACCCGATTGGTAGCTACACCTGCCCCATTTACCTTGTCGAGGAATTACAAAAAGAGCCGATACCGGCCACTTTAAACAATAGGCTGGGCCCTTGTTCGCATGGTACTCTCAACTAGTGGTACCCAGCGGTGGGCTTTTGCAATCCTGAACAAATTCAAACAATTAGCCAGCTGTTGAAAAGTTGGAGCGGGTCTGGGCGACTGGTTTTAGAAGTATCACTGTAGCGTTTATTTTCTAAAGGGCTGAATGTTATTTGCGACTATCTGTTGTGTTAAAAACTACTCTGAAACCATGAAACCCCTTACAGAAGAAATGGCCCGTTTGATCCGTTTTTAAATAAATAAAATGCTCGCATCGGTGCAAGGTGTGACACCGGAATCACAAAATGAGTGTATTTAAAAGACGATTAGTTTGAAAAGAGCGATACTGGCTGCTTATAGCATTTATTTTCTAAAGGACTGAATGCTATTTGTGACATTTACTGTGTTAAAAACTAGCTGGCTGGCTTTGTCTCACTCTTAGTTCAACATTCCGAAATCCCGATTTTTAAATAAAATGATCGCATCAACCCTGGAAAGAAAAACTAGTTAAATTAAAACTAGGGGTTTGATTAAATGAAACGCTTGTGAACATGCTGACATTACCCATTCAGAAGAAATTCCCATTTGTGCCATTTATAAAATAAAATGCATGCCTCACTGCAAGCTGAGACATTGTCAGATTTAGAAAATTAGTGTGATTAAAACACTATTACCAACACTTTTGACTAGAGCACCCCCTCTTTGTTAATGCGCACTGTGAACCAAAACAGCTTCCACTCCGTCAAGAATGAAACAAGAAACAAAGAATTGCTTTTAAGAACACATGCATAACTGAATGTTGCGATACACCTAAGTGATAAACATAGTTTAATTAAAAACCCTATGGTTTGATTAAATTAAAACCCCGTTAAAAACCTATAAACTCATATAACCCCTCTGATCCCCTGTGGTATTTCCACACGAACAACCATACCCCCACCACACCTGAACGCGCATGAGCACACGCACGAAACCGGTCAAACCAGTTGTCAAAACGGTTTGGTTGGCCGCCATCTTGGACTAGTGCCATGTATTATGTGAACTTATCCAAGAATTTTAGAAACTGCACCTTTGGTATGAATTTTAAAATCCTATGTCAACTCGTTCTGGGGTTATGACATTCAAGATAAAACAAAGCGATGGTTGAGTTCGGCAGGTTGGAGACTTCTGTGAACAGTGTTAAAGAGATGCTTCAACAGGTTTCTAAAGAAAAAATGAACAAAGATCAAACAACCTTGCTTGAAAGTTTCATGGATGCTTCTTTTCAGGACTTTGCAGACTGCACTTGGACGAGATGGCCGATCATTACTGAGAATAGCATTAATGAAGCGGAATAAAGAAATGAAAAGGTGACTCTCACATATGCTGCTATGATCAAAGCATGGTTTTAAAATGGCTACAGTGTAGTCTCATTGTGTATCATCTGGTGGTTTAAAGGCAGAGTCGGAGAAAGCGACACTGTTAGCCAAATCAGGAGCCTTAAAATAAAAGCAAATTTCACAGGAAAAAGAAGCTAAAGTAAAAAAGGAAAGAAAAGAGCTGGAGATAAAAACGGCTGTAACAGTTTCTAATGCTTAATTTTAGCTTTAACTACTATTAAAGCAGTTGTTATAGCTGGTGGCTAGTAGAAGCTACTAGTGAAAGGGGTTCGTGTCTCAGAGCATCTATTTGTGATGGAAGGATCAAGAACCTTACTTACCAGCAGCCAAGGACAAAGCAACGACATTTAACGCCCAAAGATTAACAGCTACTCAGCAACAAACAAATCAAATTTGAACCATTAGAGAAAAAAAAAATACTCAATCTACAGCTACTTTTAGTATCCATCCATCTTCATCCGCTTTATCCGAGGCCGGCCTCATGTACTGTTTTTCCATGTAAATTAGGTGCAGCTATTGATTAAACCTATTTCCCGTTTTCCTAGCAAAATATTAAAAAGTGACGATTGACCCAAGACTTTTGTATAGTGCTGGAAATAGTTGGGGTTTTTTTGTAAATCATACAATTTTAAATTCTAAATCTTTTCAGTTTTTATTCTTTAAACATTTTAGTGTTTCAGGAGATCAATCCTGGATTTATTTTTTATTTGTTTGTTTGTTTGTTAACAATAAATCTTTTTGGATGTCAGAAAAACAACCTACTGTCTTCTGAGTTGACACAAGGACAAAGTCATTAATATAAAAAACAGAAAAACCATTAATGCTTCTAATGATGTCAGTGACACACGTTGTGTAGTTTACATTATTGGCTCTAAGAAGACGGGAAAGAGCTTGGGTTTGGAAAAATGCTGTGGGTGGAGTTACAAACACAGTTTGTACGTCATGAATCAGTTACCCTGACCTTCCAATGACACCAGTCTGAAACATTCTGTGGAAGCTGGTTTCTGCTACTGGAAACAAAAGAGTAACTCCAAGAATAACTCAACATTTCAAGTTAACAAGTAGAAATTTAAGGGAAAAAAAATGGATGTTAAGTTAAAATTTAAGTTAGTAAAATAAGTTAAAATTTCTAGTGAGCATTGCCAGTCTTGAATTACGTAATTTCTTCCGCTTCTGCTTCAAGAGTGACAAGGACATTACGTAACTTCACAGCACTTCCTGACTGCCAGGGCTAACTTGAAATTTCGAGTTCACTCGTCAGAGTTAAATGACTTATATGAGACTGTGAGACTTGGATCTGACAAAAGAAGCATTTGAGTTATTTAGGTGTAGGCTCTGTGACGAGCACTTCCTGCCTCAGTGAACACAGTTTTTTTATTAATATGTATTGTGAGGAGGATCTTGTTCTATTCTATTAAACCGATCATAACTTTGTTTATTGCACTGATGTTGAAGATCTTATGGTTTGCAATGAATTTTGAGTATGATGCAGATAATTGGAGGCTGTTCATTAACCAGCCCAAAATATGTAACGTGTTCAGCTGCACATTTCCTTTGCATCTGTGCCAACTGGTCATTCTGTCTAGTTAAAAAACACCTATGAAAAAAAAACTGTATCTTACTGAATATCTGTATTTTTTAACGTGGCATCACTGAATTCAAACATTCAAGACTTGAGAGATTCTCAAGTGCTCAAATTTTACACTATTCATATTCTGATTAAAATAAACTTAAAAAAATGTGGACAAGCGGTTTTTATGTTTTTAATCATATTTTTAATAACAGTATTACCATCCCCAGTAGCATAGACTTTTTTTTAAATTATGATCTTTTCCTAAAATTGCATAAACAATAATCTCATGGCTGAAAACTTTGCTTTCACCATTTTTCAGTATTTTCATCTCTTGGCAGTATGTTATATGACTTTAGCTGCCAATGACCTGTTTTTGAGTCCGATAGCTGTGATGTCACAAGACAGTACTGGTCAGTTTTAATGATGGTGCTGATGAACATTTCTCATGACACTGTTTGATCAACATTGACAGGGAGACTCAGTACTAGTTGCTTTGATTTGGTTTGGTAAAACGCCTACAAGAAGAGAGAAGCGATCACCCCCGATCAGACTGTTAGCACTCTGTTAGACCTCTGCCTCACCACCACACATTTAAATACAACAAGGGTTTTTACATGGACCTTTACATGGAGGAAGTGGAAAGGAAGGCTCTTGGCTCTTTCAAAGGAAGAGTACCCAGCCACTGGTACAGATATGTGGACGACACCTGGGTCAAAATCAAGACACAAGAAGTGGAATCCTTCACTGCGCACATTAACGCTGTGGATAAAAACATCAAGTTCACCAGGAAGACACAAAGGACAACTGTTTGCCTTTCCTGCGCTGTGCACATTGAAGAGAACGGCAACCTCAACACTGAAGTTTACCGGAAGCCCACACACACGGACCAGTACCTCCTCTTTGACTCCCATCACCCTCTGGAACACAAACTTGGAGTAATTAGGACCCTACACCACCGGGCAGAACATGTTCCCTCTAAGCCTGAAGGAAAAAAGAAGGAACACACGCATGTAAAGGAAGCACTCAAAACGTGCGGCTATCCTAAATGGGCGTTCTTAAAGTCAGCAAAGAGGCACAGAAAAGAAGACCAGACACCAGCGAGGGAGGATAAGAAGGACAGACGCAACAACATTGTCATCCCCTATGTAGCCGGTGTGTCAGAAAAACTCAGGAGAGTTTTCTCCAAGCATGACATCCCGGTGCATTTCAGACCCAGCAACACACTCAGACAGAAACTGGTTCACCCGAAAGATAAAACACCAAAACACAGACTCAACAATGTGGTGTATGCTGTACAGTGCAGCGAGGAATGCCCAGACCTCTACATTGGAGAGACCAAACAGCCACTTCACAAGCGCATGGCACAACACAGAAGATCCACCTCCACAGGACAAGACTCAGCAGTCCATCTGCATCTTAAGGATAAAGGTCACTCTTTCGAGGATGCCAATGTTCACATTTTGGACAGAGAGGACAGATGGTTTGAAAGAGGAGTGAAAGAAGCCATCTATGTCCACTGTGAGCGACCATCTTTGAACAGAGGCGGGGGTTTACGACACCAACTCTCTGCCATCTATAATCCAGTTTTGAGATCCCTTCCCAGACGCCTTAACGCCCACTCACATCCTGGGCCATCTGATCTCAGGAATTTGCATGATAAGGTGGGGCCAGGTTTCACAATGAACACACCCGAAACTCTGGCTGATTGGGACCCACACCCAGTTTCACACCTTGGCTCAGGCGATTAGAGGATCATCAGGGGGTCCTTTTGTCCCTCTGTGGGGGTCACTCCCACTAGGTTTATATCTGGGACTCTCCACCATTTGACCTTAGAACTGAAGAAGCTTCTCGGATGAGAGGTGAAACGTCTTCAAGTAACTTAAAGAAGTCCAGACGCTTTTCTTTGCAAGCTCCTTTGACTACGATGACCTGTATGACTGAGAACCTTCACAGACACTATATCAGAGAATTTTACCAGCTGATACAAACCACAGGAAGACATTTAAAGGACAGATCCTTGGCCATAACACGTGCAGACTTTGGTAACGGCTACACTTTATTCTGTTTCAATCTGGAAGCTGACAAAGGACATTCAGGGAATGTGTCGTTAATTAAAACTGGGAACGTGAGATTGGAAACCCGTTTCAGAAATCCACTACCCCGTACAGTGAACCTCTTGTGTTATTCTGTATTTGATTCAGTCATTGAAATATCTAACATGAGACAAGTGCTCTTGGACTACTATTGAGACAAAAACGGTCATGAACACTATAGAACTATCAGCCGTGGTCGGCGGCATTATCAATAAAAACATTTCCTAGGCGTGTTAGCCTATGATCAGCTAACCACTGAACGACTTCAAAGACTCCCAGCTATGGGTATTGTAAACACCCACCCTTCTACGATGCCAGGGGAACATTGGCTTGCTGTTTATATTTCGAGAGACAGACGCGGTTATTTTTTTGATAGTTTTGGTCACTCGTTAGACAGTTTCCCCCCAGCAATAAAGATGTTTCTTCTAAAAAACTGTTCCACTGTTTTATGTTCAGGAAAACAAGTGCAGAAGGACTTCTCCATCACATGCGGTCAACATTGTGTATTTTTTTTATATCATATGCAAAATGGTGTATCTTATGCCCGCCTGCTTAACATGTATGGGTCTAATTTAATTTGTAATGATGCTATGGTGTGTCGATTTGTCAACAACATACAACCTGTTGCTGTATGCAGTGATTATGTGTGTGTGCAATGTGGATACTGATATGTACTAATGAGAATAATAATAAAAACAACATGAGAGCATGATTTAATCGAGTCAATGGTATTTATTATCAAATCTCGTATATATATATATACATATATAGATTCATAACATACTTTGTTTAAACATAAATAAAAGACATCAAACATTAACCAGTAATAAAAGACATAAAATATTTAACAGTAATAAAAGAAAAGAAAACAAAACAATTTAGCAGCAATAAGTGAAAAAAAAACCATAACAGTAGAAAAACACCAAACAGCAAATATTTTTAGCAGAAGAACAATTTCTGCAATAAGAAAAAAACCTGAATTCAAAAATCCAACCACTCTACAGGACCCCCCTTTAATTTGTTTTTTTTTATTCTTTATTTTTTTTAGTGTACTATGTCGCAGCGGTCCACCAGGGGTGTTCTTTTTTGGTGTGTGTTTTAAAAAACCACGGTCTTCAGACAGTGACGTTAGAAAACGTCTTGTTCTGCTCAACGTATGCCCCGTGAGAGCGAGCGCGTCTCTAGGCAGAAACAGCGTTTTATACACACCCATACTAAATGCAGCCAGGGTGGTATACGTGAATGGATCAACTTGAGTACAACCCAGTAGCGTGTCACGATAAATGCTGCATGCTTTACGCAGGACATCAACATCGTTAACACAGTAACGCCTGAGTTCAGCCTGAAAATCAAAGGGATTCTGCGAGGCAACCTGGTACCATTCCATGAATCGCACCTTATCGCTTTCAGACATGTGCTCATAGCCGTAGAAGGAGGGATCTGGGTACGGGCCCACATAACGCTCATTATCCCTCGTATTAAACCTGTGTGGGAAATGGCTCTTCTGCAGGTCTTGAAAACCTAAAGCAGAGGGTATTTTGGCAAGGCCCATGGGCAAAAAGCTGAACGAATCAATCCACCGCTGGTCATAGTCCCTGTCATGCATTAAAATCACACGGCTGCCGCTCATTATGACACTAGGTGTTATGCTCTGTCTGACAAAGTACTCGAGGAGTATGTAGTTATCAAAGCCAGATGCATTATGTGCTATGAAAGTGTACCCACGAAACCTTGGGCGTCTGTAATGCTGCACAAACGCCTCCACACACTTTAATGTATTAAATCTGAACTTATTGCCCTTCAGATCAGACGCACACACAAAGTTAGCCTCGTGTTTACCGTTGTGGTACCGCGTCTCAAAATCATATAAAATGTATTTATCGTTAGGCTTCTGTTTTTCAACAGGCTGTATGAAACACTGATGCTCGGAGTCTCCTGCTAATTTAGGTTCGCGGCGGTGCTCGCATCCAGGCTGCGCACATTTGTGTGGCAATTTCTTGGATTCTCTATATGTGGTGCCACAGTGCATGCAATGTTTCATATGATCACAGGGGATCATCAGAGAATCTCATCATAAGGTATGTGCGCCAGTCTTAAGCGAGACCCACCACTACTGTTCTGAGCTATACCGTGACAATAAACTCTAATTCATCATCACCGATAGATTCATCATTACTCTGCATAACTTGTGCAATTTGATCGAGAAACAGCTCCGGATCATACCGATCATCAGCGTTTAAAACAGCCTGAACATCTGAAGCCAGCGAGGGGCCACGCAGGACCACGTTTAGAACACTGCCCTGTTGGGATCCCGCCACAGCTCTGTCTATCACATTGGCTAAGCACTCGCGCACTCGCGCCAGCACTTGTTCTGGATGATCGAGACCTCTAAAATCAAGGCGTTCACGCAATTCGCGAGCATTAAAATTAGATATCTCTCTAATGTGTGACTGAGAGCGACTGCCGGACCCAGACTGCACAACGGGCTCAATTACAGTAGTATCTGTTTGTGAGAAATTTACAATGATTGAGGGTGTGTGTGGTGTTGCAGCATCACCAGCGGAGCCCGGACACGCATGTGTGGTTGAAGTAATAGTAGAAGCGGTAACAGGCTCAATAACAACTGCAGTAGCTGCAGCAGAGGTGACCCGGCTAGATTGTGCATCAGACGCAAAATCACCAGCAGCACCAGCTATATGGTTAGCATCAGTAACAGCAACGGCCCGAGCAACACCTGCTGTACTATCACTATTATTAGCAACAATAGCCCCATCAGCAATAGCAGACGTAGGAACAGTCTGACGAGGATGTGTATCAGATGAGGCTGATGCTGCTGCACTACTAAGTCTTGCATGCAAAACTTGGCATTTGTTTACTATTTGCGCAGCCCACTGGTTATAAGCCTCAAAGTCAAACCATTTAGCTCGAGTGGAGGTACCATCATTGTGTTTGAATAATTTACGGGGTGGGTCCATGGTGTGGATTTTAAAAGTCAGCGATTTAAAAAGCGGGTACTAATGAGATCTAATAAACCCCAGGTACTGTTTATTGCCTGCCCGGTACTAGTTAGACCACCAGCTATTTCATGCAAGTCGCCCTGTGCTGCTTCTTGATGTTGGCTGAGTTTAGCATCGATCAAAGATAGGATATCATTTTTTGAAACTATATGACTCCGTTCAGCAGGCTGAGCATCTGGAAGCTTCATGTAAACATCATACGCCGCTGATATTTGAGAGTCTGTTATGCCGCCTTCTTCGAAATCTGTGTGTGAATCAACGCTCTTTCTGACACATTCTGGGGGGGTGGGTATATGAACTAGATCAAAATCTGATATACTGTACTCAAAAACATCAGAGAAATCGCGAGGTAGCCACTCACTCGGGGGTGTTGCAGGTTCGCTGATGAAGATCTGTTCTGACTCTCCACTGTTGCACAAAGCTCCAGGTTTTTGTTGTTCTGGGAGGTCGATACTGCTTAAACATTCCAAAAACGTCTGGAATCGTACGGTGTCCTGATCATTATGAGGAGGGGTGCTGTTCTGCAGTCTGTGAAGATAGATAGACATGTGTTAAAACATTTTATACATGTACCCATTTCAAACTGAATAAGCGTGTCTCCCTCTCTATCTCTTTTTATCTAATTTATATATGCCTATGCTTACCTTGTAGTGTGCGTTATTCGGGATGGTCCTGCTCCTCCACACACACGGTTCTCTGGCGTGTGTAAAACGGTCAGTTTAGAACATTTGTAATTGTTTAAACCCCTTTTAATTTTTTTTTCTTTTTAAAAAATAATACACAACTATACATCCCGTTGTATACACACCTGATGTAAGGTTGGGCTCTGTGGTCGCGGTGTCTGAATGTTTTCCTGCTCAGTTTGTTAACCCTGGAACAAATCAAACAAAAACGTTATTACATAATTTAAAACAATCGCTAGTTTAAAACATACATACGTTTTAAAACCCAGTAATGCTGTACACACCTTGTGCCTGTTAGAGAACTAGTTCCAGCTGTAAAAGCGCCCGTTTCTAAAGAAAAGGGCCCTGGGCCGTTCTCCCGAACTCCTAAAAATTAAGCTTTTGTTTTAGGAAAAAAAATAGTTTGAATATCCTATAATATGTTAACATAACACTTTTTAAAAATACAATAATAGGTTTTGTTTTACTTACCGTTTACATGTCCATGTTATAAAGAACGATGTTAGTGTTGATGATCGCAAAGAAAATGGTGTGCTCTGCAGCGAATCTTGAGGCGTAAATGGCTCAGGGTTTCGGGCTCTGAGCGTGTTTTTTTTATATAGGGTGGGTGTTTCCAAAAAGAAAAGGTATGTCTCCAACCAATTTAAATGAGACCCTTCAGGGCTTTTGTCTTCTCAAGGAATTACAAAGGAGCCGATACTTCAGACAATAGGCGGGGTCGCCACCCGATTGGTAGCTACACCTGCCCCATTTACCTTGTCGAGGAATTACAAAAAGAGCCAATACCGGCCACTTTAAACAATAGGCTGGGCCCTTGTTCGCATGGTACTCTCAACTAGTGATACCCAGCGGTGGGCTTTTGCAATCCTGAACAAATTCAAACAATTAGCCAGCTGTTGAAAAGTTGGAGCGGGTCTGGGCGACTGGTTTTAGAAGTATCACTGTAGCGTTTATTTTCTAAAGGGCTGAATGTTATTTGCGACTATCTGTTGTGTTAAAAACTACTCTGAAACCATGAAACCCCTTGCAGAAGAAATGGCCCGTTTGATCCGTTTTTAAATAAATAAAATGCTCGCATCGGTGCAAGGTGTGACACCGGAATCACAAAATGAGTGTATTTAAAAGACGATTAGTTTGAAAAGAGCGATACTGGCTGCTTATAGCATTTATTTTCTAAAGGACTGAATGCTATTTGTGACATTTACTGTGTTAAAAACTAGCTGGCTGGCTTTGTCTCACTCTTAGTTCAACATTCCGAAATCCCGATTTTTAAATAAAATGATCGCATCAACCCTGGAAAGAAAAACTAGTTAAATTAAAACTAGGGGTTTGATTAAATGAAACGCTTGTGAACATGCTGACATTACCCATTCAGAAGAAATTCCCATTTGTGCCATTTATAAAATAAAATGCATGCCTCACTGCAAGCTGAGACATTGTCAGATTTAGAAAATTAGCGTGATTAAAACACTATTACCAACACTTTTGACTAGAGCACCCCCTCTTTGTTAAGGCGCACTGTGAACCAAAACAGCTTCCACTCCGTCAAGAATGAAACAAGAAACAAAGAATTGCTTTTAAGAACACATGCATAACTGAATGTTGCGATACACCTAAGTGATAAAAAGAGTTTAATTAAAAACCCTATGGTTTGATTAAATTAAAACCCCGTTAAAAACCTATAAACTCATATAACCCCTCTGATCCCCTGTGGTATTTCCACACGAACAACCATACCCCCACCACACCTGAACGCGCATGAGCACACGCACGAAACCGGTCAAACCGGTTGTCAAAACGGTTTGGTTGGCCGCCATCTTGGACTAGTGCCATGTATTATGTGAACTTATCCAGGAATTTTAGAAACTGCACCTTTGGTATGAATTTTAAAATCCTATGTCAACTCGTTCTGGGGTTATGACATTCAAGATAAAACAAAGCGATGGTTGAGTTCGGCAGGTTGGAGACTTCTGTGAACAGTGTTAAAGAGATGCTTCAACAGGTTTCTAAAGAAAAAATGAACAAAGATCAAACAACCTTGCTTGAAAGTTTCAAGGATGCTTCTTTTCAGGACTTTGCAGACTGCACTTGGACGAGATGGCCGATCATTACTGAGAATAGCATTAATGAAGCGGAATAAAGAAATGAAAAGGTGACTCTCACATATGCTGCTATGATCAAAGCATGGTTTTAAAATGGCTACAGTGTAGTCTCATTGTGTATCATCTGGTGGTTTAAAGGCAGAGTCGGAGAAAGCGACACTGTTAGCCAAATCAGGAGCCTTAAAATAAAAGCAAATTTCACAGGAAAAAGAAGCTAAAGTAAAAAAGGAAAGAAAAGAACTGGAGATAAAAACGGCTGTAACAGTATCTAATGCTTAATTTTAGCTTTAACTACTATTAAAGCAGTTGTTATAGCTGGTGGCTAGTAGAAGCTACTAGTGAAAGGGGTTCGTGTCTCAGAGCATCTATTTGTGATGGAAGGATCAAGAACCTAAGAATCCCTTACTTACCAGCAGCCAAGGACAAAGCAACGACATTTAACGCCCAAAGATTAACTGCCACAGCTACTCAGCAACAAACAAATCAAATTTGAACCATTAGAGAAAAAAAAATACTCAATCTACAGCTACTTTTAGTATCCATCCATCTTCATCCGCTTTATCCGGGGCCGGGTCGCGTGGGCAGCAGCCTAAGCAAAGAGGCCCAGACCTCCCTCTCCCCAGCCACCTCCTCCAGCTTATCCGGGGGAACACCAAGGCGTTCCCAGGCCAGCCGAGAGATATAATCTCTCCAGCGTGTCCTGGGTCTGCCCCGGGGCCTCCTCCCGGTGGGACATGCCTGAAACACCTCACCCAGGAGGCGCCCAGGGGGCATCCTTGTCAGATGCCCGAACCACCTCAGCTGGCTCCTTTCAGCACCATTGATGTTAAGTTAGACTCTTTTTCTCCAGTTGATCTTTCTGAGTTAACTTCAATAATTACTTCCTCCAAACCATCAACGTGTCTTTTAGACCCCATTCCTACAAAACTGCTCAAAGAAGTCCTGCCATTAATTAATTCTTCGATCTTAAATATGATCAACCTATCTCTAATAATCGGCTATGTACCACAGGCCTTCAAGCTGGCTGTAGTTAAACCTTTACTCAAAAAGCATCTCTAGACCCAGCAGTCTTAGCTAATTATAGGCCAATCTCCAACCTTCCTTTCATATCAAAAATCCTTGAAAGAGTAGTTGTCAAACAGCTAACAGATCATCTGCAGAGGAATGGTTTATTTGAAGAGTTTCAGTCAGGTTTCAGAGCTCAGCACAGCACAGAAACAGCATTTTTCTTTTTTAACACAGTGCTATGAAAGTATTTGCTCTTCTTTATATATTTATATAAATGTATATATATTTATACTATATTTTGCATATTTGTCACACTTAAGATGTTCCAGATCAAATACATTTTAATATTAGACAGTAAAGATCCAAGAAAATGCAGCTGTTAATTAATTGCATTTATTAAGGGGAAAAAGCTGAACTTACCCAAGCCTGTGAAGAAAAAAATAATAATTGCCCCCTAAACCAGGTAACTGTTTGTGCAGTAAGAATGCCAGTCAATGGCTGTGAGTCTTTCACCTTACTGTGGAGGAACTTTTGTGTGTACTTTATTGTACTTTATTGAGCCCCGTGGGGAAATTGCTCTCTGCATTTAACCCATTCACTCAGTGAAGCAGTGGGCAGCCATTGGGCGCCCGGGGAGCAGTGTGTAGGGACGGTACCTTGCTCAGGGGTACCTCAGGGTAGCTGTTAAGGGGAATCGAACCCCCGACCTTCCGATCATGGGGCAACCACTCTACCTACTGAGCTATCCCTGCCCTGCCTTGTATACTTGGGTCTAGTCTTCTTTGCAATGAGACAAAATAAAATGAAGAAATCAGCCACCCTGGAGTGTTTTCCAGCTCAAAGCCTCAGATTTAAGTCCAGACTTTGGCCAAAATCATTTTTTTCGGTCGTTTAGAGGTGGATAGTGGAGGAAACTGTGCTGAGGTGGACGGATCATAGTCCTGTTGAATAGCCAGAGTGCGCCTGAGCCTCAGAGCATGAACTGATGGCCCAACATTCTTCTCTTTGTTAGAGAGCAAAACTCATGTTCTTGCTGCATGAAGTGACAAAACCAATCAGGCTTCAGGGTTTGTTTGTTTTTTTCTTAATTAAATTGTCATTTAAAAACTGTATTTTAAAAAAAATAAAAGCTTCTTATTGGGTAAAATTTATATGAGCAAAGGGTGAAAAGGGATGTTTTCGTACAGAAGATACGCCACATTTTATTTGATGATATACACACATGTATATACTGTGTAATGCATCTTTCTATATCTAGTTATAGTGATACACAAGTCTATGTGTAGATCTACAAATGTGATGAAAAAAACAGCATATCGACATTTCTGGTGTGAAGTTAGAAAAACTGGACGCAGAGACGGTTAAACTATAAAAATACACCAGCTATCAACCAACAATGATGTTACCAGAAATGCTCGAGGTCTTAGGGCTGCAACTAATTTGAATTATTGTTGAGTAGCACACAGTTTTCTTAAAGTTTAAGCACTCGTGTGCAACTAAATGATAATGAAAATGTCGGTGTATGGAGCAGAGGATTCATGAAAGCTTGTTGAAATCTTGAGTTTGTAAAGTTTTTAATGGACTTGTTCAACATTTCCTAACATTGTTGGAATTTGAGCCCAAGCAAATTCAGGCACTGCACAGACACGCAGAGATCCTTTGCAGAGCACGACTGGGTTTTAGAGTTTTGGCCTCAGAGATCCAAGCACAGGTTTGTCTGAGCAGAACTCCTTCCACCAGGATGGACGTTCCAGCACTTTGCTGCCCTGCATTACTGTGGACCACAGGTGGTTGTAAATCTGCAGGAAGAGGACAAAGGAAAAGTGTTTCTTCACGTATTTAACACGGATTCTCACGCTTATTATCTGAGATTACTTGTGTTGCGATGTAGCCAAATGTAAATAAAAGGGAAATGTTTCAATGTCCTTGAAATTTGACGGACAGCAACGTTTTTACGATACAGCTGGATTTTCTGTGTTTGTATG
This sequence comes from Maylandia zebra, assembly GCF_041146795.1. Lineage (NCBI taxonomy): Eukaryota > Metazoa > Chordata > Actinopteri > Cichliformes > Cichlidae > Maylandia > Maylandia zebra. Next base: position 60,754,017 of record NC_135169.1, read on the forward strand.
TGTTTACCTGTCCATCAGCGCAGCCAATAGGTGAGTTGAGGATGAAATCGGTGGGTGCCAGGACATCCACTAAGGCTACTGCATCATCCTTTAGCTGTGAGAGAGACAGAGCAGATTTTACAGTCAGGCCAAGCCATCATTTCTTCAATGTCCTTCTGTTCCATGAAGACATTCCCAAAGTACAGGAGAGCACAAGTAAGGCACTGTTAGACCATACGAGTCAGTGCATAACTACATGGTCCAAACGATGGATGGAGTCGCTTTGAGGTCACCGACAGATTCTGAAGCTTTGAGATTTTTTGCTGTCTTTGTGTTTAGAAATCAAATGTTGTGAATCACAAATCTGACTGAGACCCAGGATACGGCCTTCTCCGGTGGACACGTTAATCAAAATGTGGACACGCCCTGAAGCATACCAGAGTTTTGACTTTCATGGTACCAAAATAGTCAAATGTCAAGTTTAAGATGAATGTGTAAGATTATCTGCTTTACTCTGTCAAAGGAGCCACTCATGTGTTTTTATTCCTCATCTCTTAACTCATAAATACAAACAGCTGAATAAAGAACAAAAACACGACAGTACGAAATGCACACGTGTGCTTATTACAGCAACCGCATTTGTAATTGCTTTGATAATAAGTGGAGCTGTGCCCTATACATAGGAATGTATATGCATTTCTGTATACTTGAGCAAATTCCTGTATATCTGCCATAAACAGATCCGGCCTCTTTCTCGTGTACCTGGGAGCAGAGAGTGAGGATTGCCATCTGGACCAGCTCAGCAGGCTTACGTCCACTCCAGTAATTACCTAGAAACAACAACACTGTGTTACCACATCACTACGATGAAGATTTCTCCGTGTATACAGCATCGAGCCCACTACATACCCTGGTACAGTGTCGCCATGTGGCTGCTGAGGCTCCACAGCCCATACAAGGCACAAAGTTTCCTTAATACTGGTCTGAGACCAGCTGGTGTGTCCTGATTAGTGGTCAGCTCATGAAATCTCTGCAGGCAGGTGTGCTCAATGTAGGCCAAGGCCAGTGACCTGCAGTAGTAAACCTGTACACATACATACATTTAAGTACACTGAAGACATAAAAACACAGACACAGCTGATTTGTAATCCAACCACGTGCACGTGTTCTGGACGTGTCAATCCGCAGGCCCACAAAACTCCTCTACAGGAAGCTGATTGTGGCTTTTTAAAAAGTCTAAACCTCTGATCCTCTGAGTCTCACCCAGTAGATAAAGCAGAGTTTAACTGGAGCCAGTGTGGGTAAGGGGCCTTACATGCCTGCTCACCCTGGTATGAAGAAACCTGACCAGCCTAAATCAGATCCTATCAGTCCCATCTGTTAGCGGTTGCTGCCCACTTGTTATTTCTGGGATGATTTTAGTAGCCTGGACAGCAAGGAAGGATTATTTTTTACCTGCATTTGTCCCACTAAAGAATAATATTCAGACTTCTACGTTTCACCAAAGATGAAAAAGTGAATGTTCACTATTTGAAGCAACTTAGCACTAACAAAATAACAATCAAATCACCTGAACTAAACTTATTATACTATACTAACCAATCTGCTCTGAGCTCATGCTGACTCTGTTATGTTTGGTAACAAGAGGTTGGAGAAGGGATGAGCACAGAACGATCCTGTTATTCCAGGCTGAGCTCCTGGACGTATGATGCAAATCGAAATCCTTCTGATTTAAGCTTTTAGCACAGAACAAATGAGCAGACAAAAAGCCACAAATTAGAAAATCACTTCACAGGTCGGACTGCAGCTCCCCCTCTACTGCTGCAATGTTCAGCTGTGACCGTCTGAGATCTTCTGAACTGCTCATCTGACACAAGATAAAAGGGAAGAAGCTCAAATCTATTTTACATCCCACTTTGGTACCTGCTCTCCCTTTCTCCCCCCTCTCTCCTACTGAGCGTCACATCTTTGCATGTTGACCATCCAACCATGTAACCATCAGTGTCCACCCACTTTTATTCTACTTCTCTCTGACTCTGAGTTTAAACTTTAAAATCACTTCATTACAGTTTCTTTGCTTTTCCCAAGTTCACATCACACTGAAACATTCAGTCACATTTGGCTTCATGTTTCACTCAGTTTATTCTAATTAGATCTGTGTAATTTCACATGAACATTTCTGTAACATGAACATCAACTCAAATACAGAGTAAGACTTTCTTTTACTTTTAAAACTCTGTTAGGTTAGTTATTTAGTATTTATTTGTTTATTTCAGGCACGTTCTTGTTGGCTAAAATAAACTTCTCTGAAAGTCAGACACAGGGTACTCAGCTCTGTTATTAGAATCACTGGTATTGTAATTTCTGATTCATTGTACTGGTAAACGTAGACATATTTATTTGTATTTATTTATGTATTTAATATGTGACACACACAGAACTCAAGCATTAGAACAGATATTTCAAACTACATTTCTTATTTATATACTGATCAAACTTATATTTTGATTTATATTTGACTAAGAACAAAAACGCTTTATCATTAGGAAATATGCTAGCCCTGCGATGGACTGGCAACCTGTCTGGGGTGTACCCCGCCTCTCTCCCTGTGGCAGCTTGGATAGGCTCCACCCCCCCACCACCCTGATGAGGATAATTGGAGGAGACGGATGGATATTAGGACAGAGAAAAGCTCTGTTGTCTTTATTAGGACTCAGTCTCCTTCTACCCCAGGTCACATGACAGAAGCAACAGCTAGTGGAGGAAACTGTGCTGACTGCAGACAGAAGTATGTTCTTCTGCACAAAGTGGGTGGCATTTCATCAGGTTTCTGTTGACAGTGTATATATTGTGTTCTGTGCATGTGGACTGTCCAGAGAAACAAAGACATTCATTGTGGAAAGAGATGTTGACACTGTATTCCCCAAATGTCACATTTCAGATATTATCAAGTACACCGACTGCTTCACTACTGACTGATCCATGGATCGAGGAATCAGGGAAGCCGTTTGGTTTCTGTAACTTTTGGTGCAGTATATACAGTACTGCAGATACAGGCTAATGTCTGCATCATGGTGCTGCACAGCCTGCTATGAATATTTCTGACCTGATCTGTTTACTATGATTTACATCCTGAGTAGACGATATAAGGTTGGAGTGGACAGACAAATCTTAGAGTCTTAGAGGCAGAACATTTCATAGTGTTCATACTCTTTTCCCCAGACCATAAAAGCTTCCTGCTGACTAAGAAAAAAAGGCAATCAAGTTCCAAGGTCCATCACTGACAGCAGCACAGGCTGTGTCAGTAACAGGTCATCTCAAATACTGGGTTCATGCCAGTCTGGAGTAAGTTCATCTCAGATCGATGAATCCAAATCAAACGACCTTTAGCTCAGTCTGATTTGGATAAAAAGCATCAAGTTTCTGTCCAAACTTCGGCCAGTGAAGCTGCATATGATGCTGAATGCCACCAGAATCAGATGTTTGGATGTATGTGTGTGTCTGCACACAGTCATTGGTCTTACTTGGCAGTTGTTACGGGCTTCAAAGTCATCGTTGCCCGACGCTCGCTCTTGTTCCAGCTTCTTCTGACTCTCCTCCAGCAGGAAACACACAAGCCACTTATAGGCTGCCAAAGGCACTGACAGACAAGGGGGAGGATGTTAGCTACACTGGAAAGGTTTCAGTAATATAGTCTGTAGTCAAGCTGAACCAGTCACAGCAGAAAGGCAGATACATTTACATGTTTATGGCCAACTATTATAAATCACAATCAGGCAGCTTACAGTGCAGAGAAGCAGACACATGCGGCTCTATCAGTTCCCCTTTTTATTTATGTTCCTTTTCCTTAAATGTTCCCCACCTCCCCTCCTTTGTAATCACATCGATGGTGTTGGGTTAGCACCAGCGTGCAGTGTGGGGTCCTCTCAGACCCACAGCAGAGGGCTGAGAACTGACCCCAGATCCTGAGGAGGGAGCCTGTTTCTTACTGGGTCAGCAGGGAAATTAACTTAACTGGTGTTTGTGGTAAAGTTCGTCATATTTGCTCAATTAAACTGTTTAACTTTAAACAAAACTTAAACAACAAATCACAGTCAGACTGCATTTGTTCATTTAATGTAAAGCTGAATATCAGGGCTAAGTGACTAAAGTTCACTACACTCTTGTTTGTGGAACATATTGAAAATTATACATTTACCTCATTTGCAAATCTCGCTCTGTTTTAAAAGGTTTAGTATATAAGAGGATCTGAAAGGAAGGAATTCCACTATCTCATGTAAAAGTTGATTTGAAGCTGTAGCAGAAAGTAACGTACCTGCAGAATCCACACAGTCGTCCACTGTGAGTGCAGTGAACCTGCTTTTGAGGATCTCCTGAGACTCCTCCAGAAAATCCACGGTGTGAAAGGGAGACTCAATCCGCACACCATCTGACCCCCCATAACCAAACACCAAAGAGAGAAGCTTTAGTGACTGACCCAGCCCATCTATTGACCTTTACTGCAGGTATTTATAATCTGCTGGTGAACAGAGGACTGACCACGCTGTTTTGCATGGAGCCAGGAGAGCAAATAGCTGCTGGTCTGTTGCAGCAGTACGTTGTTGTCTCCTTCATATGTGCAGTTTGGGTCATTGTCATCACGCAGGTCACCCAACCGATTCACTGAATAAAAAAGGAAACACTGACGTATACACACAGTACTGTGCACAAGTGTTAGGCAGGTGTGAAAAATGCTGCAAACAAAGAAAGCTTTCAGAATAAATGATGGTTTATTGGCCCCAAATGTATTCTGCAGCAGGACAACAAGCCCAAACACACAGCCGGTCATGGAGAGCTATCTTCAGCGTGAAGAAGAACAAGAAGTACTGGATGGTCCGGCCCCCACAGAGCCCTGATCTCAACATCGAGTGTGTCTGGGCTTACAGACAGAAGGATGTGAGGACGCCGACATCCACAGCAGACCTGTGCTTAGTTCTCTGAGATGTTTGGAACGACCTACCAGCAGAGCTCCTTTAAAAACTGTGTGTGGACATAGAAGAAGGCAAAGGATGGTCCCACCAAAGATTGATGTGATTTAGCTCTCTCTCGATACCTACTGCAACCATTACCGATCTACACCACAGCAGCAGTGATCAGTGAGATGCTTGGCTACAAGCTCAACAGTCAAACAGAGCAGTACCCTCCATAGAGAAGGAGACTAGAGGCTAAGATCAAGGTAGCACAGAGGGAAGTTAGCAAACTATCGGAGCTGCAGAAAGGTGCAACAAAGAAAGTGCCTAACAAGTACAGCAAGCTGTCCATTCCCGAGGCCTTGGAAACTGCCAAGCAACGACTCACAGCCTTGACCAGCCAAGGAGGTTCACCAGAGAGACAGAAGGCAGGAGAATAAACCAGCTGTTCTCTACAGAACCATCCGAGGTGTTCTCTCAGTGACACGAGAACAATGTTGCTACAAAAATGGTGAGAAAAAGCCAGTTAACAGTGGAAGAGAGACAGACCATCATGACACTTAAAAATATAGGTCTTTCCTACAGAAACATTTAAAAGAAAGTCAGTGAATCGATTCCTTCACCATCAAAGGCACTCAGGAACTGTGACAGGAAGAGGTCTGGCAGACACAAAGACACAGCTGAATCAGAGGACAAGTTTCTGAGAGTTAACAGCTTGTGTGATGGCGGCTCACAGATCAACAGCTTCAAGCGTAATAGCGGTCGTAGCGAGCAAGTCTCAGCTTCAGCTGTGAAGAGAAGACTTCGAGCTGCAGGTTTGACAGGACGAGCTGCAGAAAGAAAGCCAGACGTCAGACTAAGACTGAGGCTCGTCTGGGCCATGAAATGCTACCATTGGACTACTGAAGACTGGAAGAAGGTGTTATGGACTGATGGATCAACATTTGAAATCTTCGGTTCGTCACGCAGGATCTTTGTACGCCGTCGAGCAGGTGAAAGCTCCACAGTGTGTGGCATCAACTGTCAAACATGGAGGAGGAAGTGTGATGGTCTGGTGCCGTTTGCTGATCCAGGGTCAGTGACGTGTACAGAGAGAGAGGCTCCCTGAACCAAACTTTAACTTTACTGGCAACCAATGAAGAGAAGCTAAAACTGGAGCGATGTGTGACCTTCTGTTTGTGCCAGTTAAAAGTGTTGCTGCAGCATTCTGCACAGTCTAAAGAAACAAGCAAAGAGACTTTTACAATAATCCAAACAGGACGAAATAAAGGCATGAAGAATCATCTCAAGATCCTTAGATCAGGGGTCTCAAACTCCAGGCCTCGAGGGCCGGTGTCCTGCAGGTTTTAGATCTCACCCTGGGTCAACACACCTGAATCAGATGATTAGTTCATTACCAGGCCTCGGGAGAACTTCAAGACATGGTGAGGAGGTCATTTAACCATTTAAATCAGCTGTGTTGGATCAAGGACAACTTAAACCTGCAGGACACCGGCCCTCGAGGCCTGGAGTTGGACACTCCTGCTTTAGATGATAAAAACGGCTCTGAACCAGCCGTTTGGAGTGATGCTCTGTTGAACTGTTGAATATGACACTGAGGTTCCTGAGGTTCGATTCAACAGAAGAGTCTAAGAAACTGATATGCTGTCCAATAATCAAATTATTAATATTTTCATTCATCCAAAGACAAACATTTAAACATAGGATAGTAGATTTTTCCAGAGGTGCCACTTTGTCTAAAATAGAGTTAGACTGACTGCTGAAGGATGAAACCTTTGAGTCCACATCACCAAGTTTAAATCAGCATCAAACATGGCAGAGAACCTTTCAGCAGCATCCTGGTTTATAATTTGTCTTGGAATAAAATGACAAAATAAAAAATATGCAGCTGTGGTCACTCAGATGCAAACCCTCCACACAAACAGCAATTATAGTTAAATCCAAGGAGAGAACAAGGACCAGTGTCTTTATATGACTGGGACCAGAAACATGCTGCCTAAAGTGAAAAGGTTCTGTATTTTTGGATGAGTGCCTCCCTTTTATGGCACTGGTTTGGTCAGGATGCACTGTGCGTTATCTTCTCTAATCTTTTTTGAGAGGGCTTTGCAGATTATTTTAAGATCAACATTAATATATTGGACAATAGCTGACATGCAGACTTGGATCAAACCAATGTTCTGATTAGTAGATGACCTGCCCGTCCTCCTGAGAGACAGCCAGCCCTAAGTGAGCATGTGCAGGAGTGATATTGAGACAGAGAGAGACTGACTGGCCAAGTATCCGTGTCCACCACAGGCCTCCCGGCACTCCTGGATGCCTCTTTGAGCAGTCCATGATCCCAGTGGTTTGCTGGAGCAACCAATTGCATGGATCTCTCTGCCCATCCCTGCCTGAGAAACACAGATATATTCAACTTTACTTCACAAAAACCGAGCACTCCAAATACACACATGCTGCATGCTTACTCACTGTGTCACTGTTGTCTTTCAACATCTGTCCAATCTGAAACTCAACAAAGTTCATTAAGATGGATTTGGTGAAGTTTTCAAGAGCATAGGCTGCCGCCAAGTACGGAATCAGACGCCATTGCTGGGAAAACACACAATAAGTAGATGGAATTTAATAACAACAGCCACACTCACTCACTTACTTACTGTTGCTGTTCAATATTAAAAAAAATGATTCCCACAATACACTGATGGACTCAGGAAACTTTATACCAAACCTTATTTACTCTGCACTACGTCAGCATACAGATCATTACATAAATCGTTACTGTATCTGAATCCTTTCTTATGTGAGGATTTATCATTTCTGGATATTCAGTAGTTGAACTGCTTTTACATCTTCATTAACAGCAGTGTGACGGTGTGTCCCCGAGGAAAGATTCAAAGCTTCCAGTCCAGATTTTATAATTCATCCAACTGCAGTCGTTTGTTTTATTGTTACTTGGCATCCATTTCCATAATGCATAGGATATTTTAATGATTCAATTTTACTTTAATTCCAATAATAAAAGCTGCACACAATAGTGATGTAACTGCTACAAACAGTAACTTTAAATCTAAACAGAAACTCACCACAGCTCAGACCTAACGCTGAAAATAAGAATGAATAAAACAGCTCTGACAGTGGTTAATGTTAATCTATGGATGGCTCCTAAGCAATGATTATTTTGTAAAACCGACCACGTTTTAGTCGCTTCAGCAAGGCAAGCTGGTCTGATGGGCTCTAACAGTAAATGTCAGCAGTCCTTCAATCACAGTGCTCACATGCATAAATGTGCACAGCTTCCTCATTCTGATAAAACCAGGGATGCAAAAATCAACCTAAGGTCCTGTTAAAGGTTTTCACACCACTGCTACGTTGGAGCAGTTGTGTGCATGTGCAACTTTAACATTTCAATCCGAGCTCCTCTTGGTCGGCACTAAATCAACATGAACCAACAGCTTCTCTGTTACTATCAATACCTCGCCGGTCTTCGTTTCTTCCTCTGTGAAAAGTTTGTGTGTCCTCCTCGACAGTGCTCTATCTTTCAATTCACACATTAATAATGTTACTCGGTCTGATTATTTTCAATTGCGCAACATTAATCGTCTCCGTCCTTTTCTCCGCCCACGTCGCTGCCATTCTTGTCCACAGCCTTGTTACTTCCTGGACTGATTATTGTAATTCACTTCTTTTTGGTCTTACTCAAAAATCCATCCACAAGCTCCAGAACTCTGCTGCCCGTATCATCACCAGGACCCCTTCTATCCACCACATCACTCCTGTCCTGCAGCAGCTTCACTGGCTCCCGGTCAAATATGGCATCAATTTCAAAATACTCTTGCACACATTTAAGGCTATTCATCATCTCTCTCCTCCATATCTCTGATCTGGTTAAGATCACCGCCCCATCTCGTTGTCTCAGATCTACTTCTTCCCTTTCACTCTCCGTCCCCTCCCCCCGTCTTGCCACCATGAGGAGCAGGGCTTTCAGCTGCTCTGCTCCACGACCTCCTGATTTAAGAAACATCTCTTCCTTCTCTCTCTTTAAGTCCCAACTCAAAACCCACTTGTTCAAAATAACTTATCCTACATAACCTCTCCACTCTGCTCTTTTATTAGTTTATGTCTTATGCTTTTATGTTGCTTTTTATTCTACTGTGACCTTGAGTGTTCTGAAAGGTGCTTTCAAATAAAATGTATTATCATCATCATCATATCATTATTATATTATTATTATTATTAAACTAAACTGGGGATTATCGATTACATAGTATTAGTACACTCTGGTGTTATCTTTCACATTTTGTGCGGCTAGCTTAGTGCAGGCAGCACCGATGAATCAGCTGCTAAGAGATGAGGCAGGAAGTCTAACTGAAGGCAGGAAGGTCTAATCCCCAAGGATCCTGAGAAGGGACCGGACCCATCCATCTGCTGGCCAATAACCTGCCTCAGTAACACACGGGGCCTCCTGTCCAGCATCAGAGGGGCAAACATGAGCAGGCAGCTCGCTTACTAACATGCTGTCTATCTGCTGATTCCAGGTCTTTCTGCAGCTCTCCACAAGTAGTCACTGACTCTTGGACAACTCATATTTCATTTCACCCCTCTGTCTGAAATCTTGCACCTGGTCGTGGACGGTTTATGTGCTCACTCGAGCCTTCAGCAGTTTGGAAATTCTCGTTGACATCAGTACGTTTCCCAACAATAAGGTTGCAAAGGTGTTGAGAAAGCTCCCTGGGGTTAAACATCGAGAGGTTTCCTGTGTGACACCTGCTTATGAATGAATCAGCTGGTATTAATGTTGATATTGTGGCAGTGCTGTCTTCTAATTACTGACAGGTGGCAGCTGTCAGGCTTCAGTGTCCTAACTTTCCATGCATTTGGCACCTCACTTCCTTCATGTGTTCAACACCTTTCCCCTGTTTCACATGTAGCTTAATTCATAGACATTTATGGTTTGATTTTTTTGAGTAAATTGAATATGTTGTTCCCAACACCTAGTGAAAATGTCAAAAACACCTTTACAAATATATTTAGTTAGAAAACTGGGTGAAACTTATTTTACCCACTAAACGTTACCTGTACCTGATATTATTACCTGTAACTGGTACTCTAAAACAGGGATTTCCTCTGTGTCTGTGGGTCCAAACTGTCTCCTGGCAGCTGAGAAGCGGATTGCCACTGTCAAAGCTAACTTCAGGTTGATAAGAGCCATCCTGGTGATATACACTCTGCCCCCTGATAAGGCACCAAGAGATGCCCCAAAACGCTTTTTAGGGTCCTGGAAGAGACAAAAGAGACACTGATGAGGACTGATTAAAAACACAGCAAAGATATTATTATTATTAGTTATTCATAAAATGTCCGTGTGGTCCTTCACAGGATTGCTGAATTGCGTTTCTGAATATGAAAACATAAAATGATTATTTAACTGCACTGCTAATGTTCTTACACAAAATCAAAACTTAAATGTGAATTCATTCATTTCTCGATCCCACAGTTCCAGCAACTACATGCCATTCAAATGCTGGGCAGGCACAGAGTACTGACAGAAATATACACACGTGCGTGAATATTTATGCCAGTAATATGTGCTGCTCTGTTCTAAACATTTCAGGTGATTATTAAGGTCAGTGAAACACTGCTGTAGGAGACGGCCTGAGGCTTTGAACTGAATCGACCTTTAAGCACCGTGTCACAGTCTGCTGATGGCAGAATTATTACAGCCTGATTGCAGAAATCAGGCAGGGTAGGATGTTGGCTTTGTTAGGGATCTGTTAAAGATCTTTGTGAAGGCGCCCATAAGCTGGTCAGCACATGCCTTGAGTACACATACCATCAGAGGCGGCAGCCTTCACTGGGTTCACTGCACTGGGCACTTGGTCTAATGTGTTTTTCCTCTGTTGGCACATTCTACGTACTGTGTGTCCATCTTTAACCATGCTTTGTTAAAATCACCAGCACTGATGAAAGCCCCGTCCACATGTATCTGCATGTATTTGGTGATGATACTGTGCACCTGGCATTAGCCATGCTAACGTAACCCAACCACTGCAGGAGCCTTCTTATACCCTGCACCCTGCACTGCGTGGTGTTGGATGAGGGTGCACAGCAGAGACGAGTCGGACACAAGTGTTCGATTTGTGGCTGGACTGCACAGTTTATTCAGACCAGGGTCGGGCGATATGTAAAAATTTTCCAACCAACAGTCAATCCAACAATCGCCCATGGGCGATATATTCTTTTTGATGGGCGGGGCAATGTAATTATGCGCAGATGGATTTGCACATTTACAACACGGACGAAGTCCAAACATGGACGAACTAGTTTCCAAAAACAAAAAAACCTCGCTGTCAGCGTTAACGCGGCTTAAACGCAGTCATCACGATTAAACATGTTAACACGTTCGGCCCATCTGGAGCGCAGAACGAACAAACTTTGGACAAACTGCTTGAAACTGCAGAGACATTTCAGGGATTTAGACTCAGTCTGCACTGAGTACGTAATATCGGATCGGTCCATCTCTACTATATACCACGATGGCGGCACACACAGTTGGAGCAGCTTACGGCTCTCCGTCTCAGTTCTGCTTTCAAAATTTGCTGCACCCGCCAGAGCCTCTGATAAGTGGCCTGACAATAGGTTGGAGATGGTTCCAGGGGCTTCATGACGTAAGAAGTTAGTAGGTCTGTAATCCTGGGGGTCTTCGGTACAGGATTGAAGCATGATGTTTTCCACAGCACTGGGACCCTCAGATTCAGACTCATCTTGAACAGTTTATGAAAGACTCCACAAAGCTGGGGGGGCACAGGGCTTGTGGACATCGGGACTTACCTTGTCTGGTCCAGCAGACATGCCACTCCACACCTCTCTCATGCTGCTGGACTTTCCACTCCACCTTTCTTCTGTAATTGTTCTTAGCCTCTCTTATCTTGCCCTTAAGAACACCTGAACCATTCTCACCTCCTCTTGTTATTTGGGTAACAATGGACCGTCCAAGCTGGGACAATGGACTAGGTGCAAAAGGTTGTGTTGATACACTCAGTAAGCTCATTGATGTCCTCACCATGATTTTCACAGAGTGTCGCCCAGCCTATCACCTCAAAACAGCCCTGTAGTTCTGCTAAGCCCTCCTTCATCCACCTCCTCATACTTCTAGTGGTCACAGGCTTGCCTTTCACACAATAGGCACAAAGCGGGGAGCGAGATGAATCAGGTGGGGGGCTGTGGGGTTAGGCGAGGGAGGAACATAAAGAGCCCCCAACATTCTCCAAAAGTTGATTCTGTTCATCTGGACGTAGCGTTTTGTGGGAGAAACGTTTTGTCACTCATCCAGGTGACTCCTTCAGTCTCAGCTGACTGCAGCTTTCAATCTTATAAACAGGACATTTGCATAATGTCTGAAACCAACACACTGAAGGAACAACATTACATGTGGGGGGGGGGGGGGGGGGGGGGGGGGGGGGGGGGACTCCCAGCAGCTTTCAACCGCCGGTTGTCAGAAATGCCGCTTGCAGCCAGCTAAGTGACTGTATCTCTACATTTGCTGTTGATAAGTGTTTTTAACCGCTAATAATTTCAATAACTTATAAATAATTAGTTCTTTAAAGAAAGAGCATCTCTGAAATAAACCCATTGTTCTCTAGAATATGGTTAAAGGTTATATCTAAAAAAGCTAAGGCACAGGAAATCAGGCTGTTGAGTTTGAAGTGCCTTCTTTGGCTGCCGCTGGAAATCTGCACGGACCTTAAATGGTGTCACGTAGCGACCATCAGGAGTCAGATCTCCGGTCTTATTCAGCAGGTTCTCGCGTGGGATTCTCACATTGTGGAACATCACAAACCTGTTGTGAGAGAAAGACGTAAATGTTACAGAAAAGAATTGTTACACATCAAAGAGCGAGCCATTCAGTGGATCCTAATGTTTCTTTGTTTCTGGTGTGCAGGCAGGTCAGGCAGATATTTGTTGTTGTCATCATCATCATCATCTTTTTTTTTCTAATTTTTAGTCTTATGGCACCAACACATTTAAAAGAACAAAAGTTGGGATGGAGGCAACAAAAGACTGTAAAATGAGGTGGTACATTTTCTCAGAAAGTAAAGATGGGCAGAGGTGGAACCATTTCTGAACACTGCTAAAATAAAATTGTGAATTTTATGAATATCATCATCTACAGTACAAAGTGTTAACAAAAGATTCTGGAGCAGTTTTCTTTTGTTAACACTATATTAACAATCCAATATTGGATGACCATCATCTTTAGGCCCTCAGGTGGCACCGGATTATATTCTATTATTTAAAATATAGCGCAGGGAACTGAATTGGGTGATTCCCACAAAGCTGTGGTTAGTAAGTCTAGGTCATATTCTCCAAAACCAAAGAGACCTCGAGGAATAAATGGGTTTTTTCAAAATTCTCATCACCAATATGTGTCTGGATCAATTTTTTTATGTTTTTCGTTAATGTCATAAAAATCCTTATCATATAAAACAGATATAATTCTGCCATGCTATGTAAAATCTCTATATTTATGCCTAATATTATTATATATATATTTAACCAAAGAAAATATTTGAATTTATTGAAAATTACTGTGTCCACGCTAAATGTTTCTCATCACCTGCTCAATAAAAAGTACTGTGTCCCTTTAAACTGACCAGCAGTCCCACAATGCATCTCTTCAGAGATAAAATCCAAAATGGACATGTGGTCAGTTGTTCCCTCTTCTCTTACTTTGTGATGTTTTTGTAATGTTACTGACTCTTCTGTCGTTATCATTACCGATATGAGATTATTCTCAATACTTTTTTAAAGGACAACATGGAGCGTCTGATGGTCTTCTAATCCCGGGTGGGATACTGTGGATCCAATCCGAAGTAAAGTCCGGGTTCAGACTGAGGCCAATGTCTATCAGTTCCAGATGACTTAAAGTAATTAGTGCATTGCAGAAGGACACAGCATTTTGTAATTTTAAAGTCTTACTCTTTACTGGAAGCATTAAATTACTTTGGTCAGAAGCACATCGATGGTTTATTATGTGCTGATGCTTAGTTATATCTGTGGATAGGCTTTGCTGGTTATTACAAGGTCTGGGCAAACACACAAACATGATTGGACTTTTGCCCTCAGAGATCTCTGATCTGTCCCTTCCTGGGAGGCGTTCTCACTTGATATTGGCTCTCTGCAGTAGAGTATCACTTACTGTTCCTTTTACAACACTAATGGTATTTTTGTGAACCTTATCTATGTAGCCAGTTTAATTAATAACTCATAACATCTTATTTTATAAGTCTAATCTTCATGTGTTTTATCTTGTTCGATCACCTGCTTTTTCACAGTATTCATTCACGTTGTCTGTAGGGATTCACCAGCTTAGCTCGTAGCCTACTCACTAGCAGCACCTCCACCTGTCCCTTCTGCACTTTCCTGCTCAGTGCTCCAAATGTTTAGTTATGCACAGCTACTTTCAATACCACTGATATTTAGACTCTTTTTGTCCAATTGATCATCGAATTAACTTCAACAATTACTTTCACTAAACCAAGGGTTCAGTTGAGGAGGTCATTCAGCCATTTAAATCAGCTGTGTTGGATCAAGGACATCTAAAACCAAAAAAGACCTGGATGACCTCTGCTTCTACATTCAGATAAAACTGAGAAATCGAGGAGGATGCGGATGATGTTGATGATGATTTATTTTTCACTTGCAGTTGCCTGCAGTGAAATTAGACCTCTTCCAGCCATACATACATTACACAAACATCACATCGGTGAGACAGGTCAGAACAGGTAGCGTAAAGAAAAACAATGAAATGTCCCTTCTTCTTTTTGCGTTATCAATTGATCCATTGGTGATTAAGCTGCAAGCTGACAATTGCATTAAGGGCATCATCAGAGCTGACCAGGAGCACAAAATATCCTCATATGCTGACGTTCTCCTGCTGCATATGTCAGAGCCTTTATGCTCTCTTCCCTGTGCTCTTGTCATTTTTGAATGTTTTGGCAAACTTTCAGGTTACAAGTTGAACCTGCATAAAAGTGAACTTCTCTGTGTCCACTCTGTAGCCAGGAAGGTTTCATTTTCAAATTTTCAATTTAAAGTTAAATCAGAGTATGTGACCTATCGGGAGTTAAGGTTACCCACTCATACAAAGGTCTTTATGAAAGAAACTTTGTCCCGCTGCTTGAGAATACTGAGACTGATCTTCAGAGATGGACCAGTTTACCACTGTCATTAACTGGCTGCATCAGTTCTACCAAAATGAACATACGACCCAAGTTCCTTTATTTATTTCAATGCAACCCTTGCTACTTACCCAATAAGTATTTTATAACACTGACTAAGCATATCTCTGCATTTATTTGGAATGGCAAAAGTCCACGAACTCGTAAAGATTTCATGCAGAACCAAACTTTCAGTCTTATTATTGGGAAGCAAATATTTGAAATATGCTGTAGTGGATGAGTAGTTTCGCTACAGAGACTCCATCTTGGCTCCAAATTGAGTCATTGAGTCAAACGTGCCTATCAGCTTTGTTGAGTGCAGCGCTCCCATTAGAACTGTACGACTATAAACATAACCCTTTGCTGTATGACGCTCAGAATCTGGGTGCAATGTAGGAAAAGGTTTGGGTTACACTTAATGTCAATTAAAGCACCGATCAGCTCAAATCATATGTTCCCTCCATGATGGACTCTGCCTTTAAAATATGGGAAAGTAATGGCCTTAGAAATATCAAAGACCTTTTTGTAGATGGGATTGTTGCCTCATTCACGCAGCTCCTGAAGCAGTTTAATGTTCCTCTGGAGCATTTTTTACGCTATTTACAAATTCTCCACTTTGTAAAGAGTCGATTTCCTTTATTTCCGGAACTACCTGAGGAAACTTCTTTGGATAAAATTATTAATATAAACATTCATAATACCGCCCACCCCTAAGACACAGTCATACAGTCTACATGTCAAATGTGTGGTTAAAAAGATTCATGAAGATAACTGTAATGTTCTTTCAGTACTCTGAAACACTGTGTACCATTCCAGCACACCAACAACTCTACCTGGTGACTGCAATAGCCAGTGAGAACATATTTCCACAACATCAAGGGCATCATGTCTTTATTTGCTTGTGTTTTCCATCTTATTTTACAAATGCAGCATTTGCAGTCACCTACCCATTATCCAGTCCGTTCTGACCCAGCTTCTTCCCCATGTCTCCGACCAGCACACCAGGCAAAGCCAGCAGGGTCTTGGGATCTCTCAGCTGGAGCAGAGTGATTACAGCTTAACTGGCTGTGTGTCAAATAATACACAAATCTACACAAACATCTGAAAATAACACACAGTATAAGATACCTGCAGTATGACTTTATTTGACCAACTCTGCTGATCATACATGATTTCTAACACTTTTAGAAATCGTGGTGTTCTCAAGTCTTATCAGACAGTTATCATTTTTAAGAAATAATGAAAATGAAAACAACACACCATTTTGCTTTTATTTAAATTAAATAGTCTTTTGTATGCATCTTCCTTTCTGTAAGGGCCGTGCAGCCCACGTTGCAGGTTATGCACAGCGCACAAGTGAGCGATAGCAGAGTCCAGGCAGGGTAGGTTGACATGAGGATTTGTGACAGAAGAATAGCATTAAGAGTGAAAAGGAAAGGTTTATCTGGTGGAAGTGAGACCTGCTGACAGGATGACAAGCTGGAGGTGGCAGAGTGGAAGATACTAAGGCTTCTTTATTGAGAGTGAAGAGAATGGACCAAATTAGGAATGACATAAATTAGAGAGACAGCACAGGTCAAGCATTCTGGAGACAAAATTAGACAGACATGCAAGCAACAGGAAAAGAGGAACCACGGAAAAGATTTACATGTCCTCCAGTAAGGGAAGACGTGTAGAGGGCTGCTGTAACGAGAGGATGCTTGGGACGGGGTGAGACGGAGGCAGATATCTGCTGTGGTGCAGCTGAAAAAAAAAAGCTACTTGAGGGACGCCATCTGAGCTTGAACAATGATCAGGTACTAGTGATGGGCAGAGCGAGGCGTGTACGGAGGTTTCAAAACAATCTGAATCCCATCTCCACAGTGACACCTGCTGGCCAATTTGGCTATTGCAACCCTGTGAAACCGTAACACAGACAAGTCCAGCACAATTCCTAACAAAGCTACTTAATCCACCAGACTGTCAATAATGGAGACCACCACACACTTTGGGGAAATCCCCGCACAAACAAGGCAAGAAAATATTGAGCCTGCTGCAACCATAATGAACAGGGATGGGAATTGAGAAAACCAGTTCCCAGTAGTCCAATTCCTTGGACTTGTTAGTCTGCCTATCGATCCAGTTCTAGCACTCGCACTACAATCAGCTGATTTCAGTCCGCGGGTCAGAGGAGGAAAACAGCGACACAGTCTAGAGCGTGGACGTTTACATTTATTGCACAAAAGGATGAGATAAACGGTAAAGTGGGAAACTCCTCACACTACTTTGGCAAGCATCTGCTAATAGAGCATGCTAACGCAAAGCTAGCTAAGAACACAGAGTGAAAGCTGAATGAATGCCGAGCCCAGCAGCCATCTTTTCTTTTTGCAGTCAGCTTTGAATTCTACTAAGACAAAGACCTTAGAGATGGAAGATTTGTGCTGGCGTGTGGAGTTGTAGCCTCGTTGTTATTTTTTATTGTTAGCTTTTTTATAGAGCAACTTATGTAACAAGTAGTATAATAAATAACCTTTTCCCAGGAGTAATTAAGTATCATACTGCATTACTTTTAAGTAAAGTGTTCTGTGAAACGTGTAATAATGGCGTTTTTAATTAACAACTCTAATCACAACAAAGAAGGTAAACACCTCAACAACCGTGGGCACACATCTGACCCACAGCATGGAATTAATCTGCATGACTGTCATTTCTTTCCTGCTGCTTAGCAACGGCGGTGACTCTCAAAACAAAGTGAACAAGAACCCAGTGAGAATCGATAAGAGAACAGATAAGGTATCAAACTGATAACTGATATTGATAATGGAATCAGAATCACTACATTCTTATCAATTCCCATCACCAGTAATGAACAGAGTGCTTCAGCAAAATCCTCCCTCTGTTAACATTTGTGTTGCTCACAATAACTCACTAAAATAAAACATAAATGATAATATTAAGTATAAACACAGGTTTTTTTGTTAGCTTGCTCACAGCCCTCAGAACTTTCTAGGAGCTCATGTCATCAGGTTTCCTCTACACACTGTCAAGTAAAGCAAGTAGCTGGCATGTGTTAACTTTTATTTTTAATTAATTTAAAATTATATTTAAATGAAAAAATGTAATTTGTTTCCTTCTTCAGAAAAACAAACATTTGTTTACAGGGTCTAATTCTGATCAAATGTTACAGTCCATTTCATGCACGTCCATCAGCTAAATCATCCTCTGCTGAAGCGCACATAAATCTAGTTCGCTCTGAGTCACGTGACCTGGATGATTTGAACCACACTGAAACATCAGCACCTCAGAAGCTCGACACAGTGTCAAAACAGCAGTAGTGAGCTTCACATCCCTATCAGTTAATAGAAACTTAGCTGTGAGGTCTCCTATGGCTCTAAACACTGTTGGAGTTGATGGTCTTATTTCAATAGCTACCTGACAACACAAAAGCTCTTGGACTTTCTGATAGTTACCTTGTACCTTGTGATGCAAGCAGCCATTTCTTTAAAGATATTCAAATTCACCAGAACTCACCGGGACAACAAAAGAGTGCAGTCCGTGGCACACCTGATCAGGTGTGTAGAGCTGAGCATACACCACAGCATGGGTAGCAGTCTTTCCCAGGTTCCCCACCCAGAACTTTGCAGCCTCAAAGTCCGGAGAGTTGATCACGAACTCCTACAGAAGAGAAACAGAAATCAGTTCAAGTGAGGAGAAATTAAAATTCCTCCATGTGACCCTCAATTAGTCAAATGAAAAGTCAGCTATTAGAGACTTACACCGTATGACCTAAGGGGTGCCCTTATAATTTTAAATTAAAATTTTATTTGATTTCATTATTTTATGACATGATCGCATGAAACGGCCAAAAGTCGACAGTTAAAATTAAGCTCACAACTTTAACAAACTTATATAAAAGTCTTAAAATGTAATGTGGTTGGTTGGAAGTGGAAGAGAAAGCTTAGCAACTTCTAGATAAGAGCCCAGATGAAGCATTTCTGGAGGGTGTAGCTGTAAAGGGGAGTTTTTCCTTCCCACTGTTGCCAGAGTGCTTGCTCATCAGGGGTGTCTGATTTTGGGGGTTTCTGTATTATTGTAAGGTCTTTATCTTACAGTATTAAATGCCTTCAGGCGACTGTCGTTGTGATTTGCCACTGTATAAATAAAATTGAATTGAACTGGATCTACAGGGCAGAGCCCCACACCGTAACCACAGTGCAGTCAGACAAATGCCATTTTCCAGGCGACCACCAAACCAAGACTGCTCGATCAGATCAGCAGTAGGAGAAGCAGTATGAGAAAATACCTACCAATCCTGGAGACCGAGCAATACTGGAAGACCATATGGGAGAAGGACGATACTTAACAACAACGCTCAGTGACCATAAGAGCAGACCACAGCAACCTCCTGAACAGGATCCAGTAACCATCACAGTGGCAAACATCCAAGAAAGAGTCTTCAGCATGAACAGCTGGATAACACCAGGCCCTGATGATCCAAACCCACTGGCTGAAGCAGCAAACTGCACTCCATGAGCACCTGGCAGCACAAATGAACCAGCTGCTATGGAAAAGACATGCTCAGAAGGGCTAACGAAAGGCGAAACAGCAGCTACTGGTAGACAGAGCAGTAGCCCGAGACTGTAAGACCAGACTGACCGACCTGTGCACCGCCTGTATTGACTACAAGAAAGCCTCAATGACTCAATGCTCCACACATGGATCCTGGAATTCTTAGGGATCAAGGGGACCCTCAGAACCTACAGTGGGGATGTGAAGAACAACACTAGAGGCCAACTTCAAGCTAATAGCGCAAGTGGCATCAAGTGCACGATCTACCAAGGAGATGCTCTCTCCCCACTGTTCTTCATAAGCCTGAACCCCCTCGGTGAAGTCATCAAATCTGGCTGTGGATACCTCCTCTACATGGATGACTGTACTCCAAGAGTTCACGAGACATTGATTAACTGATCTATACCACTACGATCTACAGCAATGACACTGGAATGTCATTCGAACATGAGAAGTGTAGTTGGATGGTAACAAAAACAGGGAATAATCAGCTAGTCAAAGGAGGACAAGCCCGACCTTAGCATGCATGAAGGGTTTCACTCCAAAGCACCCTGAGACTACAAGCTAAGGCGAAGTAAGGTTGTCATGGACTACTGTGTGTAAAAAACACTTTTCAAGATGAAACTACAAAGATCCATGAGTACATTAGGAAGATGGCCACATCCGATTATGTGTTTAGTGAATTCCTCAGGCAGCAGAAACCCAAGAAAGAAGAAGAGCAAGAAGTGGAACCATCATGGAAGAAGACGCCCCTGCATGGCATGTACAACCAGCAGACAGAAAAAGTGGCTGATATCAAAAAATCCCCAGGAAGTGGTTCCTGTGGTACTCTGAGCATTTGGTGCAGTAATCCCAAAAATGGGAAGTTGGCTCCAGCAGTTCCCAGGAATGACATGCAAAACCCATCCAGATAAAGACTGCCTGCAAGGTGGTGTGTGTGTGTGTGTGTGTGTGTGTGTTTTCAGAGTGTACTGACCTGAGTAGAGGGGTCATACTTGGCCGTGGTCCTCATGGCTCTGGTGTTACTGCCATGGCTCAACTCAGTCAATGCAAAGCATCCAAAGATCTATAAGCACATATGTAAAAGTTTTATGAACACAATAGCAGACAGTGAGCAGTCGACTCCTTTCTCCTCTTACTCAGGATTCGCTGTCTTACCCTCATGTCTTCAGTGTTTTCAACAAATTTCTTATGTCTGCTTGACCCTGAGTTGGCAACAGTTGCTCCAAACATCTGAAACATAAAAGGTTTTGAATCTAACTGAATGACACGATAAAAGAAAAACAATAACAGCTATGTGAAGATATTAAACAAATGAAAGCTTTCCCCCAATTTTAAAAACTGATTTTAACACAACCGATCTTTATGCAGAATACCCTTTTAGTGATGTTTTGCTAAATGCATCCTGGAGAATAATAATAGTGGCTCAATCCACAAACTAGAAACTTCCCAATGTTTGTGGAAATTCAAACAAACAAACAAACCACACGTTCTATGGTTTAAAATTACAGTGTTGCTTGTTTTAGAGTGAAAACGACTGTGGCTTTGCCAGTCATAAACCGTCTTAACATTGCTCAGAAACACAATCTTAGTCATCTCATATAACATACACTCTGTGTGTCTGTGTGAGGACATTTTACTCAAACACAATTACCCCCAGGCTGAGGAAGAGCTTAGCAACCAAGGCCCAGTCATACATGCCCAGACAGTCGTCGAGGTACATCGCTTTCCAGGGATTGGCCATCGCCTCTTCCTTGGTGACAAAGTTGTACCGAAGCAGCTGCTTCATTCTGTGAATTTTCATATGGAGTTTTATTGTCTTTAGAAAGTACCGACTTACAGAACAGAGGACACGACAGGTGCTACATAACTTCAGCTGTAGTTTACCAAGTAGATACCTCAGAAAGGTCAACTCTCTCTTTTTCTCTATGGGGACATCTTCACCAGGCTGACGGGCAAACAGAGGGTCGTTCTCCAGTGTCCTGAACACATGTTGCTACAATGTGGAAATGACCAGACAGAGTAAGACAAAGTGAAATCCATCTGACAAAATGCTTCATAGTTGATAGCCATGGCTTAATGGAAAAAAATATGAACATTAAAAGAGGTGAAATGTCTCCATGTGATCTTGTTTGCATGACATTCATTGTATAATACAGTTGTTTGTGATATTGACATTTTTCACCCGAAAGTTAAATCTAAGCTGATAGCTGCTTGAGCTTTCATAAATTAAAAGTATTTGTCGCATAATTCTGCAGATGAAAGTTGAGCCCTGCTCTGAAAACTGCCAGCGTTTGAAGAAGAGCTGCAAGAAGCTAAAGTGTTAGCCAAAGAGGAAGGCATTACGAGCGGCACAGATGTAGCAAATTCAAAGGTTGTTCTTCAGCCTGGAAATGGTAACAAGAACGTACAAGAATCCCACATTCATCTTAACATCAACTTATCCTTTATGTTAAGATTTTATTTTGGACTACTTACTTTAGGAACACTAAGGAATACTTCAAAGAACCTCCTTAATCCCACGGACACATGCTCCATAGAGGAAGCAGAGTCTGGGGACGAGGGGGCGACTCATCCTCCAGGACGGGTGAGGTCACTGAGGCAGTTAAACAAATGCTTAGTGGCAGAGCTCCTCGGGTGGATGAGGTTCACTGAGGTTCTTGAAGGTTCTGGATGTTGTAGAGCTGTCTTGGTTAACACACCTCTCCAATATTGTGTGGAGATACGGGGGCGGTACCTGAGGAGACAGTTCCCATTGGCAGGGAGGGAGACCGAAGGGTGTGCTCCAACTATAGGGGGACTGGTTCATAATTTGAATGGAAGAAGCAAAATGTTCCACTTGGGTGGTCTCAGATCTTGTGTGGCTTTTCCCAGATGCCCACTCCGGGTCAGGGACGAGTTGCTGCCCCAAGTAGAAGAGTTTAAGTATCTCAGGGTCTTGTTCACGAGTGATGGGAGCAGGGGATCAACAGACGCAGTGGTGCTGCAGCTGGAGCGATGCGGACTCAGCCCAGGATAAGCAGAGGAAATTGGATAGATGGATGGACTACTCACTTTAAATATTTCATTTTTATATTCATCCACCAGTTGGCACCACTGTTTACTAACGTAGGCAGTAATTTCACACTTTACTGTTTTCTGTAAGTGTGCCTTGCTGTTGAAATTAGAAGTGTATGTTACTTTTTATATTGCATAATAGTGAGTGTGTGTGTGTGTGTGTGTGTGTGTGTGTGTGTGTGTGTGTGTGATGTTCAACTTCAAATCTTCCTTCACAGAAGGCCACACTCTGAATAATGATAAACTGTGAGTAACCTTTCAATGCTTCAAAGATATCTCAGCAGTAAGAATCAAAAGCAACAGCAGGAAGAAGAAACACGAAAAGCTGGAGGAGTACCAAGGGCTCAGAGAAGAGCTCGAGAAGATGTGGAGGGTGAAGGTAACGGTGGTCCCAGTGGTAATCGAACCAGTCGGTGCAATGGCCCTCAAGCTAGGAGAGTAGCCCCAGCATGTCTCAGGAACAACATCATATCTCTGTCCACAAGATATGATGCTGCACCGGACCTGTGTGTGTGTGTGTGTGTGTGTGTGTGTGTGTGTGTGTGTGTGTGTGTGTGTGTGTGTGTGTGTGTGTGTGTGCTCAGAAGCAGAATCATGGAGAAGTGTGATGATTTATTCTAAGAGAAGTGAAAACGCAATAGTTAAAGGTGAGGATGTAAATACATCATCCTGTCTATGCTCCAAGTGAAAATCTCTTGGCTTCTCAGTGGCAAGTTACAACAGTTTAGGCTTACCATATGATTTTCCTGATCTCACGCAAACGCTGTTTAATACACAATGCCATGAGTACAGCCTGTGCTGTTACCTTGAATAGATATACATCTTCTCCATCTATAAAGCGGACCATGTCCTTCCAGCTGAAGGAGGCTTTGTTCCTGTAGACATCGAGTGGGCCGCTGGGGAGGTCAGCCACGTCACGGTTCATCATGTTTTAAGGCACTGTGCACTCTGAAGAGATACAAGACAGAAGAAAATGGGACAGTAAATGAACAGAACTAGTCCTAGCACTGGACCCTGTGAAAGCACACTTTAATGTGTGCACTGAAATATTATGCTCAACAGTACTGAATGCTGCAGTGAGGTCAAGCACAAGCACAGAGATGAGTCCAGAGTCAGAGGCCTTACTAAGACAGGTCCTGTGCTGTGATGAAAGCTGACTGAAGCGCAGTATCAGATATTTCTTTTAAGAAAGTGTACAAGTCAGATTAAATGCATTAATGTACACATTTTAGTGGCCTTGAAGATTCAATAACATAAATGTAATGCTGGGTTCAAAATTGTGCATTAATACCTGATAACTAAATACCAATATTGCACAGTATTGCACAATACCTTGTGCAATACTTTTTGTAAATAGTCAATGGTGCAATAGACCTCAATACTTGAAATGTGCAATTCACTTGTATTTTTTATTCCTATTTATTCCCTTTGTATATTTTATTTATATTTGTCTGTGTCTGTGTGTGTGTGTGTGTGTGTGTGTGTGTGTGTGTGTGTGTGTGTGTGTGTGTGTATATATATATATAAAAAATATTCTGTAACTGTAACTTCTGTCGGTGCTGTGCTTTTTGGAAATCGAATTTCCCAGAGGGACCCACCCGAGGGATTAATAAAGTTCTATCTTATCTTAAACTGCACACGCGCTTGATGTAAAGTATAATTTTAATGACAAGTTTTTTCTTCGTTGGTTTAGTGACGCTATGCAGGTACAGGTCAGTCACCCACGGGAGGCCTACTGTGGCATTCACTGAGTGTCTATTTGCACACAGTCTGATTGTAGATTCGACCAAAGTCTTTAGCAAAGGTTTTACAGCTAGCACATCAACAATGACTACTGCACTTCAAATAAGCTCTTTCGTGTTGATATCGGACGCACAGACGGACTTTTTTACGGCTCAAGAACATCACCGACGATCAAAGACCAGCGTGACCTTTATACCTTTTTGTAACTTATCAGCTGCCAAACGCGGACCAAAGTTCAAAGCTAACAGCGTCTGGACCCGCTAATGCACGTGAAGGAGTTCCACGGCGTTGTGCTCAGCGTCACCTGCTGTGGACTGGCAGGTGTGCAAAACTAGAGAAGTGACGAAAGGAAATCCTCAAGGTTGATTCTGGTCATCTGGACGTTTTCATCGAGAGAAACGTTTCGTCACGCATCCAGGTAACTCCGTCGGTCTCAGCTGACTGCAGGTCTCCCCAACATTATAAAAGTAAAGTCTTCACTTGAATAAGCCTTTAGGTGCATACGTCACGTCACGTCTCATATCTTACCGAACGCTGCGGTTGTCACGCCGGCGTGTTGCTGGCTTCTCTGTCAGTTTCCCAACTGAGCTGTGAGCTACGCGTAAGAAGGTAAGCAGGAAAAATTACGCTTCCTAACAGCGACGACAACACTTCCTCTCTGCATCCTTCAGAATAAAAGTATCCTCTAGCGCAGTGAAAAGTAACATCATTTGTTACATTTTAGGAAATCCATGCGGAATCACGTGATCACATCGCTTATTACTAACGCTGATGTTACACTGATGTAACATATGCAAAACTCCAACGTTAAAATATCACTTTGAGTTGATTATTAGTCTAATCTATTTTATGATGGTGATTGATAGGTTTGAGTAAACTTGTAATGCAATTGTAACCGAGGACAAGGGATGAGTAAACGGGGCAAAGAAATAATTGATCATTTATTTATTACATGAGTTAAACATACAAATTCCCAGTCGTTTCCAGACAGGACTTACAACACATCCTGCTGATATCCCAGCTGCACATGAGACTTACCACACAAACTGTGCGAAATAATACTGCAACCCGTCACACCCCGCTTAGTGACACTGCAATCGTGGCACACACTGCAAACAATTCGGGTCTCAGCGCAGCTGGGAATCAGTGCTATGTATGGCCTGTGATCTGAGAGATAAAGGGAAGTGGCACAAACAATTAAAATAAAAAAAAACAAAAGAGGTTAGTCCGCCCTTACAAAACTTACTCTCAATCAATAACCGCCTCTACGGCTGGACGGACTAACCAAAACAAAATTACAAATCAATCAAAAGAACAAAAAAAAAGGACAGCAGAGACAGCACAGCTGGAAAACAAACAACATTATCAATTAAAATATTACCCAATAAAATAGCAATTTTATAAAACCATTCAAAATCATGAAGCTAAAACAAACACTCAATATACCTACAATATTGATCAGTTTCCCTGCGCGCAGTCGATCTAGGGCTTGATCAATTCTTCTATTAAAATTCGTGGTCACACTAAAAAAGTCCAATGACACATTAAAAATAGGCACATGCAAAAGATCCAAACAAAAATGGCAAAAGTCTCTTACCGACAGTATACCCACTCGCACCTGAGTGAATTAATTGCCTCTGGTTTTTTTTTCCACAGAAGAGCGCTGACTTCACCCCATACACCCACTACCTTTTCACAGCTCTTCAGCCAATCACCTGGCAGAGAGCAACAAACTGCCAGGTGACACTTGTTACAGGACGATCTGATTTCCTCGTGTCAGCATTGTTCCCACATCATCATAATTAATGTTGTTCCAGGTTCAACATTGCAAGTGACCAATCACCTTCTTGTGACGTCATTCCTTTGCGACTTCGAAATACCCGCCTTCGAGTATTTCGAAATACAAGTGAAGAAGCGAAAAACCGCCGCCTGTCCGCCGAATTTGAAGTCAATTTAGGATACTTTCCTTTAATAAACGGTAAGCATTATACATATGTTCCTCACTTGGCTTGCTGTTTGTTTGCTAGCGATAGGCTACTTGACGACAGCATTAGCTAACCAGTGTTCCCCAACTTTTTGGGTGTTTCGTGGCCCGGGGGTTGGGTCAGGCAAAATTGCAGTAGCTTCCCTGATCATTTTACAAACATAAGTGAAGAGAATCTGGACTAAAAGGCCTAGACTTATGGTTGTGTGCTGAATCTATGAATCAAACTATCACCTGGAAACATAATTAACTGGTCCATAGCTGTGAAACTGGACATGAGTTCTTGATTCTATGGAGATTAACAGTAATCCAGAAATTTACAAATTTGTCCTGGTACATCACGTAAATGTTGTCCCAGGGACATCGCGTAGATGTTGTCCCTGGGACATCGTGTAGAAGTTGCCCTGGGACATCGTGTAGAAGTTGCCCTGGGACATCGTGTAGATGTTGTCCCTGGGACATCGTGTAGATGTTGTCCCTGGGACATCGTGTAGATGTTGTCCCTGGGACATCGTGTAGATGTTGTCCCTGGGACATCGTGTAGATGTTGTCCCTGGGATATCGCGTAAATATTGTCCCTGGGATATCGCGTAGATGTTGTCCCTGGGACATCGTGTAGATGTTGTCCCTGGGACATCGTGTGATAGCTTGTAAATAATGGAATGAAAATTATTGATTGTTATTAACTTGTGAAAAAGAAGTGTAACAAATCCACATGTTATGTTCTTACACCCTTACAGAAACTGTGACTCCTTCACAATGTCAGGTAAATGTCAACTCATGTTGAATAATCAACCAATCAAGCCTTTTATTATCACATGCAATGTTACACGTACAACTGCAATGAAAATTTCACCCCCTTCTGACCATACATATATTGCTTAAACATCACATTGGGAAGACAGGTCGGAAACAGTTAGGAAGGTCAGAAAACAATTTAATTAATAGATGAGGGGAGAGGAGGAGAAAAAAGAACTACAACCAGACAAAGCTCCTAGAAGACTGAAATGGATGATGGTTGCAGCATGCAAAAAGAAAATGATATCTGTTGACTACAGCATATGCTTTCTCACAGATTACCTTGTGGGAGTAGCTGGACCAAACTCTATTGTATTTCAAGTTTGAAATCCCTGTTTGACCAGACTAACATTTCAGATGAGGTACCTCTTGACATAAAAATCCTTTTATGTTGTCATAAAACTAATGTTAAATTCTGCTTTAAATACACTTTATTGTACAATTTACTTAATGAATCGTGTTCCTTAGTTCTGTTTTTATTTATATGTATTTATTTATTTGTTTTATAAGGTAATAGATGGCCTAATCTATTTGCAGTGTGAGGTATGTTGAAAAGCTTGTTTGATCATAATGACATAGCATGTTTACGTTTTTTGTAATGTATTTGAAAACATAGGTGTATTTATGTTATTTTTATAGAATTTCCCTCACATTTATCCAATACCAAGCCAAATCACTGGAAAAATTTTGGATGGGTCCACAAGAGCACAAAGTGCATACTTTTTGAAGGTATGACTTGGACTGTGGTAACTATGTTCTTATCACAAAGGGTTTATAAGTTGCCACTATAAACAAACAGCATTTTCCAAAATTGAAGCCTTGTCAGAAGAACCTGAAAAATACCTTTCTGAAACCTTTTCTGTGTAAAGACTTGTTCAAAAGCAATGCACACAGATTAAAACATTTCTGTCTTGGCCAACTGATAAAGAACACCAAAAATTTAGTGGTGCGTGTTGAGTCTGTGGTCTTGATTTGTTTTGTACACACTATAGAAATTAATTAATGTAAACCAAAAATGACACTTTCTATATGTTTGTGTATCTGCAGAATTAATTACAAGTCTCACCTGACAAGCTTTTGCAGTTTTGCAGTGTCATTCTTGACAGAAAAACATACTTGTCACATTATTTTTATTTCCAGAAAAACATCTTTCAGATGTATGAGAAATTGATTGGAGCCTGTCTGGAAAACGGCAGCCACTGGACCTTGTTTGTAAGTTGCACAGATTTTGCACTCTCTCTAGTGCATGATACTTTTCGGTGTCCCTCATTAGGAAAGCTCAAGGCCCAAGCCTACCATATCCATCTTTTTACAAAACAGTTTTGTGACATACCCAAGAGGACCATAGTCTATATGAATTCATTTGGCGAGTCGGAGGTCAGAAAAAGTGCGGTGTTGAAAAACTGGAGGTAATTAATTAACATATTTAACATAACATATTTAATTTAATTGAAATCATTACCGAACGTGGTTATTGATTTCTCTATATGCTTTTTATTTGTAATAACTGCGATCTCTCAGCTCATTTGCTTCAGCAAGAGGCTGCACTGGAGAGTGGACCTTGTCACATGTGAGCCACCCACATCAACAGGATGGGAACTCATGTGGAGTGCATGTCATAATGGTACTGAAAACTATAGCTTTAACCTATATAAGTAATGTTTACATTTTTGCCTATTCAGTTTTTAAAGCCTTAGAGGCAGGATGGTAAAATCTCAATTTTTTTTGTAGATTGAACCATTTCAGCAGTAATGCTTTGCTTTGGTTGCTCTGTTTTTTTTTTTTTTCTCGGGGGGGGGGGGGGGTTAAAAACAAACAAACATTTCTTTGTTAATCTAATTCTTTTTGTTCTTTTTTTTTTTTTTTTTTTTTTTTTCTTCGTCAATTATTAGTTTGCCCAATCTCTCATTGACGGTAAAACACAAGTGGAGGAGTACAACACTGAAATCCCAAAGCTCAGGTCCCGACGTTGCCACTACTTATTTTCCTCAATAGGTAAAGATAAAATTAGCTGCCTTCTTTTTCTCTAACATTGGAAAATGTAACTTGTACTTAAACAAATTATATTTTGCAGATCGAACTAGGAAGTGCAGTCAGTGCTGGTGTGTGATTGCAGCCAAAGACCGGGTACACTATGACATGTCCTTAGCCATATAGATTGTTTATTTAATGGACTTTGTTCATTTGTTTTTTGTTTGTTTATTTCTTCTTCTTTTTTTTTTTTTAAATTCACAGGTGCAGTGCCAGAAATGTGGTGCATACAAGCACATGCGTTGTTCAAAGTCTGTTTGTGGCATCTATATCTTCTGTGAGAGTAAGTCACAATATAACTAAACAATGTCCAAAAATGTTTAAAGTGAATTTTTTTTTCGTAATTTTGCCTTTGCACACCAGGACTGTGTAATTAAAGTGGACGTTTCAAGATCCAGTTTTTACACAAAACTATTTTAGACATAACTGTGTCGTATTGTGGGGATTTCTCTTCACAATTAAATTGATATAGTGCTGTTTATATCATTCTTCTTTATGTAACAGCACAGTGCAGCACAGCAGAGGGAAAGGAGTTGTGCAGCATAGTGGGTGGCTATACAGGAGGAGCAATAGAAGTAGCCAGTGAAGAATGTCATCAGGGAAAGCATCAGGCAGCGAATGACAAAGGAAAAGTTCCTAAGGGAGAGAACATCTGCAGCAAATCGACAAGTAACAGTGAGATAGGAAGACTGACAGTCAGAGATGAAGGTACACAGACTGAAAGAGATGAAGGTACACAGACTGAAGACAAAGAAAAAGAAACAGAAGTATACGGCACAAGTCTGAGTACAGATAATGCTGCTGCTGATGATGTTGACAGGATCGATGCAGATACAGAATTCCAAACTGATTCAGAAGGAACTAGTACAGTTTACAGAGTGCATGGTCGCTTATCTGTACCAAGCTCAAAAAAGAAAACCTACACAATAACAGAAGACGAGATCAAGCGCAGAATCAACGCAGAGAACATGTCAGTTCATGTTTTCAGAGGTTTGATTGGGGTAGATATACATTTCGTGATTTTGATGTCACCTGAAATAAATCCGGGTTACTCGTATCAATGAAGTGACAATGTGGCTGGAAATTGTGCATTTGCTGCAACATATACACAATTACACCATGTAAACAAAAGCATTTAACTTTGTGCGCATGTGTGTGTCTCTCTCTGCTCTTTTGGTGTTTGCACTTTTTCTTTTTTAGGGCCGTAAAGCCAAACTGCCCGCAATGATTCTTGACAGGCCTAAGAAGGCCAAAACTAAAGTAACAGTGTTTAGTGTTCTGAGTGAAGAGGAGGCTGGGGAGCTAGCCCTCGGGTTTGCCGGAAGATTGGCCTGCGATGTCACAACAGACATGGTCTGTAAAGGCATCGACCATTCAAGTGCTGATATGACAAAGTAAGTTAGTAAAACAATATGAAAGTTGTATCTTTTTTGGTATTATTTGTCATTTCCCCGTATTTGGGTTATTGGTGTAACATTGTTAATCTTACTTTCTAATAACAGACAGACTCTTCTCAAAATCCAACACAATCTTAAACATGAGCTGACTGATTCCTCAACCTTCAGTTTGCTGACACACACCTTTGGCCCCGCTGCACTGGATTCTGTCATTTCATTCCTGTGTGAAAAACTTGATCTTGTCTCTTAAATAATGAAACCTTTTGTGACTTTTGTTTGTTCTGTAAATCAGAATCTTGAAAATTGTTCATTGTTGTTCTAAGTTTGTGTTAACTATTTGGCAAAAATGATTGGTTCCTAATCCAAACAGCATAATGACTGTTCTAACACATATCTTAAAAATGCTACAAAGAAAGAAAATTATCACATATGTTTCAATATGAATGTAATTGTGTCACACTCGGTTTGTAGTAACTTTCCTGTTTTATTTTGAGTTTTGGTATGTTTACACTGTTATTTTTATTTCCCGTGTGTTCGTCTTCCCTTATTAGTTTTACTGTATTTAATTAGTCTGATTTAATAACTTATAATTATTTACTTTCCAGTGTTTATATATGCTCCTCGTTTGGATTATTGTTTGTTTGAGTTCTGCCTGTCTTTTCTATTAAAGATTTGGACTTTTGGACTATTAGTGGACCTCGTAGGTTTTTATTCTGTTCAATTGGTAATTGACTGGGTTTAATTTAGTGGCCTGGAAAACAGGCCGGAGGGGTCTGGTCATTTTAACCCCCTAAGACCCGAAATCTTCCATGGCATGCATTTTTAATTTCTCTTTGATATTTGGGCCGATTGGAACCCGATGAATGTAAAAAGAAAGAATTACCAGGTTTTGTTTTTTTTACCTAATTTTTGTTTCTGAGAAAAATGAGAGCCACATATGAGGACATTAATTTGAAATTTCGATAGAACAGTTGCAGTATAATGTCCTCGTAACTGTATATCAGGCACTTGTTGATCAAGATTTAGTATTTTGGTCTAAATAACCCAAAATGTGATGTCCACATGTGTGGACGCCAGGCTGGAGTAAAGTGTTAGAGCTATTTATACCTATGTAAACTTTTATACACTGGTTTTTACCTGTCTTGTTTCAGAAAGGTTTAAAAGGGTAATGTCCACAGTTTATTTGTTTATTTATTTGTTTGAATTCAACATATTTTATTAAAGTAATTGAGCTTGAACACAGAAAAAACTGAATCAAATAATCATAAAATCAAATCACTTGCATATACTGAAGTCTAATCTACTCTGAGCTAATGCCGGTTTCCAACACTAATGATCGGGTGAAGGAGAGAGATGAGGGTGTGCACGGCCACTGGTGCTCTTATCCCTGTTCTTTGTGATACAATCCAACAGGAAAGCAGTCAAACCCTTGGACATTAGCCAAGTTAACGTTCACAAATATATACACACAGAGGAACTCTGAGCCCCAATGTCAGCATTAGCACAAACATGCCACTTCATACCAAATCTCAGTGTGAGGTCAGGTGTTAGTCTCATTCCATTATTCTGGCTATATTTTCTTACTCATTAATATTAAACTTATACTTAAGACTAACTATTAACAAAATCACACCCCAATAAATCTGTTATTACACTTTGTATTTAATCATAAAAAGGCTGGATGTTGAAACCTTTTACTTCTATTTTGTATGAGCCAGGATTCTCAACAGCTGATACTCTATGTCCAAAAAGTGACAGGTATCGTTTTATGGAGCAAAAAACTTAAGAGCGCATATTTTATAAATAATACCAACAATTACAAATGCAGACCTTTAATAGTAATAAGTAATCCTTTATTTATAATGCATAGCAATATAAAAATAGTAACATATGAAAATATTACAATGGGCACAGATGAATTTGTATCAAAAACAGCAACCAAGCCAAAGTAATGAATAACACACATAAATAACAACTGCTTGAGAGACCAAACAATTTCTTTTCATCTGTTCCTTGGCAGAAAGTTAAGACAGCTATTCAGCTTTAGGTTTCAATAAACAGAAGTAATGGATGCAGTCCCTTTGAAATGTCACACAAAAGTCTACTTATGCATATACTTAGCTTTAACTCTTCTCTTTTTTGTTTTGTATTCCAAAAGGTTTTCATTTTCTCCAGAGTATGTCTCTCTTTCAGTGGTTATCGACTGTTCACATTCATTTTCACAGACTGTTGGAATGTCGATGCTGGCCGAACGTTTCTTGCTAGAATACAATGGCCTAATTTTGCGTGCATTCTCTGTCGTCTTTATTTCGTACTGGCATATACTTTTGCCTACTTGTTTTGTTTTTAAGACATTTGTATGCAGTTCATCTATCATTGGAGTAATACCCTCTGGAATGAATGCCCACTGTTTAACTGTGTCTAAAACAGCATTTAGTTTTCCAACTGCATCTTCTGTGCATTTTTTGTCTGTGCTTTCAACTACAGGAGTGTCATTCAAAGTTGATAGAGGACTTTTCAGAGAGTTTTTCATTTTTTTAAAATGGCTACAAGCCACCTTCAGGCAAGCACATGTGTTATAGTGAGAGAACGTACAACAAGTGCACTGAAGTGTTTCAGCCGATGCAAAAAAACACAGATTTCCAAACAAACTTGGCATTTTTATCACTTTCAAGTCCTCACAGTGTACAAAGTAATGCCTTTCTTTCACTCCAATTCTTGCCAAGGTAGAAATGTCTGTTTCCATGTTTGGATAGATGTCATTGTCAGCCTCTGCTAATTTTGCAAGTAACACTAGATGCTTGCAAAGAAGTCCTCGTAAGCCATATGTACAGTTGCAGTAGGACTCAACAGGGCAGACGTCATACACCATGTCTTCTCTTGACTCAGATGGGACTTGATATGCATTAACTCCATGGCTGTTCTTGACTGTAATTTTAAGAGCCCAACCACTTTCCATCAGTCTTGAAGCAGAGTCTGAAACTTGAGACAAGGGGTCAGCAAACCTGTTTTTCATGCGGCCCACATCTTGCAGGGTTTTTATGACTGAGAAGTAGTCGTCGGCCTTCCCTAGGAGCACTTCAATCAGATCATCCAGACGCCTATTCTTGTAGCCAGATAAAAACTGGTATTTCAGGCGGTGGAAAAATCTGAAAAACAGTTATTTGAAATGATTAGTAACTGTAATTGAAGGAATTTAAAGTTTTAATCAAGACTGTATTATTTTTTTAAAAATTGGAATACCTATTGCACACGTCTTTTATAAAGGAATGCTCTGTGCCGGTTTAGCTGATTTAGGCAAATCCACCTACTCTGTTTTTTGTTGTGATAACATAAAAAACGCTGCTAGAATTTAAAGGATTTGCCTAAAACCTGTTCTGGCAATAACATGACGAACCTACTCAGTTTAGCCTCTTGGATTAAAGCATAATATCTTTTTTTCAGCAATACAATTGAATGAGGTCAAAATAATAAATCATACCTTTCAATCACATTGTTTGTTTCAGAACGAGCGTGACTGAAGCGACGGCCGTAGTCACACCACATGTGGCCAATGCCTTCCCAGTGCTTCTGAAAATACTGGCACACCAAAGGGTATTGCTTAAATGTCTGGCAGAACTCTGCTGATGTGGCTTTAAAGTCGTCCTCCTAAGAGAATTGGATGCAACAGAATATATTTCAATCCATTTAACAGACCTATTGAAATCTTTAATATTATGTATTGAAGCCCTTTTCCTTTTATTGAATAACATTAAGAATTTTAAGTTATTAATAATATGTCGTGTTTTTGTATTAAGAAGCAATTATTTCTTCCCTTACAATGGCTAAGAAGGAACACTAAACCTATAAGCATATTTGGTTTCAGCATCTGTCTGTGAAAGAATCCCACTCACAAGTTCTACTGCACAGTGGGTGACACAATGATGGTCTGCACAGCTTAAGTACTTGTTTTGATAAGCAAGATAAGAAGCCAGTTTTAGAAATTGTTTCAAAAATCTATTTTGTATCTCTCTGTAACTTTTTTTAGCAACTGAAAGTTATTATGCTCTTAGTGTAATCAAGAAATCAAAATGTGAAATAGACAAATTACACTTACAGATGTGCAAGCTTTCAGCTTACAAAAGAAAGAAATGATTTCATTTCTCTTTTGGGTGTTAGAAAGCCCATGGACCCCGGACTCTGATTTTGAAAGCCATCGATTAACAGCCTGTGAATGTAAGAGAAAAAAAGTTAATCTGGAGAGAGAGACAGAGGAGCAGCTGTACAAAAAGCATAAAAGAAAGCTGACGTCCAAAAATAACTTTGTCACTCACTGGACAAGAGGACCTGTGCATTACAGAAATCAACCAGGCAAACATATTTTTAAATGTCAAAAAGAGCTTTGGGAAGCAGCCACCAGAAGATGAGTGCACTGTGGTCTTAAATGGATGGACATAGTCACTCAACATTTTATCCCTTTATATTCATTAACCTGAGTAGGTGAATATCACAATGAGGCAAATCATGACAACAGGACCCTGTTGTAAAAATGTGTTTCAGGTGCATCTTAGACAACGTGAAAAAAAAACAATGTGGTTTACCTGCAAGACATGGTACCAGCATAGAAGGATAGCTGACTCTGGAAAAACCTTCTGCAAAGCATTTATTTCCGCAAAGTCTTTGTCAACCATAAATGCTCTACAGAAAAAAAGAAAACACTAAATGAGATTAAACAGTATGAAAATGTTTTTGCTATCTCAAAGCACCACTTCAATGCCAAATTAAACATTTCAACTCACAAGTAGATATATAAAATACTGCATACAGCCTATAGGAATAACTTTAACAACTGGAAAGGAAAGTTTTTTGCAGCCCATGCTGCAGCTATAGCATTAGATTCTGGCATGTTATAACTTTTTTGAAAAGGAATTATTTCAAAATCAATAGCTGTCAATGTATTATTTACCTCGGGGAAGTTGGGAAATGCTCACAAACTATTCCAAGAACAGTTTCCAGGGTTTTCTGACTTTCGTTGCTGACAATAGCATAGGCCACAGGGACTCCATGCCCATGATCATCTCTTACAACAAGTGTGAATAAGGGAAATGAATACTGGTTAACGCAGTGCGTGGTGTCAACAAATACTAACTGTTTTGCATAGTTCTCCATGTTTGATTTCATTACAGGTGTCTGCAAAACAATCATTAGTTCTTGGTCAGATGTGTATGGTTGATAGAAGAGAACATGTTCTTGATGTTTTCCATTAAGTAAGGTATGTACACTTTGACTGTCTCCACAGTTAAAGTGCTTCTTCCTCATCATGCAGGTTCTAACACTGTCAATGTCACGTGGTGTGACAAAATGCTCTCTGTTGTGAAGATCTCTGTGTCCATGTTCTTTGGCCCATTTATGACATTCGGTTAGTATGATGGCTGGCTTAGTTCCAAGGGAAAGCAGTTCCTCAATCTTCCTCCTCAAATCACTGGAAATATTGTTGAAATGTGCGTCTTTTGGGTCCGAAGGATCATGCCCATCATGCTTATCATATGTACGCTGCACGATGACTGTGTGGTCTTTCCAACATTTGAGTACTTTAAATGAAACATAGGCCTTACAGCCCACTGCTCTGTAGCTGTTTCGACTTTTTTTCCCAGCTCTGATGCAGTTGAATTTGTAATAGTCTCTTTTCCTGTCTTTACCTGAGGCAACATTTAAACATTTATAATGTCCATGAAGGGTTAATGAGTTCAATTTTTCTAACACAACACTGAATGGGTCCTCCTGGCATTGTGACACATGCACACAAAGTTGTGTGTCTTTTCCAGTTCTTTTTTTTTCATCATTCAGAACACTTCTTCTAATTATGTCGTCCATTTCTGGTGGAAAAATAACGAAGGTTTAATTAGTCAATATTCATTAATTCATTTTAACTTGTTGTGGGGTTTTTTGCAATACAATGTAAATATTAAATATAATATTAAAAAAAAAAATATATATAAAATAATATAAAACAAACAGGGGCTAAAAGAAGCTAAACTTTCATATGGTATGTCTCTGGCAACTTTAACATGATGTCCCAGGGACAACATCTACACGATGTCCCAGGGACAACATTTACGCGATGTCCCAGGGACAACATTTACGCGATGTCCCAGGGACAACATTTACGCGATGTCCCAGGGACAACATCTACGCGATGTCCCAGGGACAACATCTACGCGATGTCCCAGGGACAACATCTACGCGATGTACCAGGACAAATTTGTAAATTTCTGGATTACTGTTAATCTCCATAGAATCAAGAACTCATGTCCAGTTTCACAGCTATGGACCAGTTAATTATGTTTCCAGGTGATAGTTTGATTCATAGATTCAGCACACAACCATAAGTCTAGGCCTTTTAGTCCAGATTCTCTTCACTTATGTTTGTAAAATGATCAGGGGAGCTACTGCAATTTTGCCTGACCCAACCCCCGGGCCACGAAACACCCAAAAAGTTGGGGAACACTGGTTAGCTAATGCTGTCGTCAAGTAGCCTATCGCTAGCAAACAAACAGCAAGCCAAGTGAGGAACATATGTATAATGCTTACCGTTTATTAAAGGAAAGTATCCTAAATTGACTTCAAATTCGGCGGACAGGCGGCGGTTTTTCGCTTCTTCACTTGTATTTCGAAATACTCGAAGGCGGGTATTTCGAAGTCGCAAAGGAATGACGTCACAAGAAGGTGATTGGTCACTTGCAATGTTGAACCTGGAACAACATTAATTATGATGATGTGGGAACAATGCTGACACGAGGAAATCAGATCGTCCCTTGTTACAACCCTCCCCTTCAAAGGGCATCGGCGACCCGACGATGAGCTGAAAAGAGAGCACACTTAAAATTTTGCTCATTTTATAATGGATTGTGGCAATTTAAATGGGTTTGAGTGCTGTCCAGCAGTCTTCCTCATTGACCTACGAGACCCTTGCGTCAAGCTGGCAACATCTTCCTCCCCAGGTTCTAGGTCCCCAGAACAATCCAAATGGGGCACCCCCACATGTGTGGGACTCAACGTCCCTTCCTCCAACACTGCAGAATCGCCTCCATCTCCCTGTTCTGTAAACATCTGTTCCACTTCATCAACCATACTGTTATTTGTGGCCAACATTCTGGTTAGATCATCCTGTTTTGACATTTGTAGGCCACTATCTTGGTCTCCATCCAATTCCCTGATTGGAATGTTTCTCAACTCAGTTCGATGTACTTGTCGAAGTGGACCAGTGTGCCCAGCAGGAGCGACTGAATATACTACGCCATGATAAACGCCATGAGTTTATCTTTGATTTGACAGAAGATTGGCAAGATGGCGCCGGTGTGTGTGGCTGCTCGTCTGTCACTGCCAAGTTTGTTCCTGTTTATGTTATTTTTAATTTGTGTCATTCATGAAACAAAGTCTCTGCTGAGGTATGATCGCCAGACACTATTGGACCTCAAACCTGTGGTCCAAAATATTGTGTCCTTTGGAGCTGGTGGGCAGCAACCCCTGCCCCCATTTGCATCGGAAACCCCGGGTTACCTGTACCGGGTTCCCACGCTACCTTCCCGGCGAAAGCGTCCTCGTCGCCGGGGTAAACGAAGCGGTCGCCTGGTGAAGCTAAAGGTTTACCTAAAGAATTATTCTGCTCTTTTCCGACCAGTGCATGGATTCTTGCCAAGGCTGTTTGCGTCTCGGCGTTTTCTGGATCCTGTTGATACCTGTTTGGTGCCTGTGGTCGGCTTTGATGATGATGCTCCTCGGCCTCGCTGCCCATGCCCTCCCAGGCTAAACCTCCACTGTCAACATTATCGGAATCTGAGATCGCTGCGGCGGGTTTCTGGACCTCCTGAACCCCGAGCGCCAACTCCAGCTCCCGCTAGGATTGGCCTGGTGAACGCCAGATCACTTTTAAACAAAACTTTTGTTCTTCGGGACTTCTTCAGTTCCCGTGATCTGGATTTTCTGTGTGTGACTGAGACGTGGCTGAGTGTTGGTGAGTCCAGTGTTCTATCTGAACTTTTACCTGTGGATTGTTGCTATTTTAACTCGCCACGGACGTCAGGCAGAGGTGGAGGCACAGTGACTGTTTACAAAAAGGATTTTAAATGTAAGCAGTGTTTTCTACAGCCTTCGTTCTCCAGCTTTGAACTTGCCTCATTTGAGGTGAGTCGTACAAACCCGATTTTCTGCGCTGTCATCTATCGCCCCCCGAAATACAATAAGAACTTCATAAACGACTTTTCTGATTTTTTAGCTGGGATTATGCCCAACTATGATAGTGTTCTTATTGTTGGAGATTTTAATATACATGTATGCTGTCCTGATAAGCCACTGGTAAAGGACTTTTTAAGCCTTATTGACTCTTTTAGCCTGGTACAGTCCGTACGTGGCCCTACACATGAGCACGGACACACACTGGACCTTGTTCTGTCATATGGTCTGCCTGTCACTGACTTGGAGATTTGTGACTGTGCACTCTCAGATCATATGCCTGTGTTATTCAACGTTGGTTTGACATATACCGCAGTTAAACCTGGCGCTGCTACTCGGTGCTGTCGGGTTATTAACCCCGCCACTGCTGCGCAGTTTTCTGCTGCTTTTAATCAGCTCGGCGGGCCTTCTGACTTTGTTTCCTCTGACACAGAAGACCTACATTCCTGGTTTAATTCTTGCTGTCAAAAAATCATGGACTCTGTGGCTCCTTTAAAAACCAGGCAGCTTAAGGCTAAACCTGAGCCTTGGTTTAATGAGAGCAGTCGTGCTGTTAAGAGGGAATGTCGTCGAGCAGAACGGAGGTGGAAAAAGGATAAACTGCATGTATCATTTCAAATTCTCAAAGACTGCTGGCATCGCTACCAGAACACTGTTAAAGAGGCAAAAAGGGAATATTTTGCAAATATTATTTCTTCCAACTGTCATAACCCACGTGTGTTATTTAGGACCATTGACACTGTTCTTAATACTCCTTTGAATGTCTGTTTGGAAGTTTCTCCT
The DNA here is from genome assembly GCF_041146795.1 of Maylandia zebra. Taxonomy (NCBI): domain Eukaryota; kingdom Metazoa; phylum Chordata; class Actinopteri; order Cichliformes; family Cichlidae; genus Maylandia; species Maylandia zebra. Next base: position 60,793,711 of record NC_135169.1, read on the forward strand.
GAGATTTGCAATGATTTTCTGAACTTTTTTATTGAAAAGGTTGTCACCATCAGGGCTCTTATCACAGCTCCTGACTCTGACCCCTCTGTCTCTGTCCCTTGCGCTGCTGTTTTCACTCAGTTTGAGCTTGTGACGCTCTCCTCTTTAGAGGATGTGGTTCGCCATATTAAGCCCACAGGTTCCCCACGGGATCCTGTCCCTCCACAATTCTTTAAAGAAATTTTTCCTAGTATACAACAGTATGTCCTTGACATTATTAACAGCAGTCTGTCTTCTGGTGTGGTTCCTGCAAATTTCAAACATGCAGTAGTACAGCCACTGCTTAAGAAACCTGGCCTTGATCACACAGTTTTAGCGAACTATAGGCCTATTTCCAAGCTGCCTTTAGTCTCCAAGGTTTTAGAGAAATTTGTTTTTAGTCAACTGAAAGATTTTCTAGATGAAAATGGAATCTTTGAGGTTTTTCAGTCAGGTTTTAAAACCCTTCACAGCACAGAATCTGCATTACTAAGGGTTTTTAATGACATCCTTCTGGCATGTGATTCTGGTAACCATGTTGTTCTTGTCTTGCTTGACCTAACTGCTGCCTTTGACACAGTAGACCACAATATTTTAATTTCTCGATTACATGATGTAGTGGGTATTGGTGGCACTGCACTCAATTGGTTTAGGTCTTATTTGTCAGATAGAACTTTCTCTGTCAGCCTTCTCGGTTACGAATCGTCTTCTGCTCCTCTGTCATGTGGTGTCCCACAGGGCTCAATTTTAGGGCCACTGCTCTTTTCTCTGTATCTACTGCCTCTGGGTTCTATCCTTAGAAGGCATGGGATCTCATTTCACTGTTATGCCGATGACTGCCAAATTTATTTGACACTAAAACGCAAGGATGCCATCTCCATAAAACCTCTCTTGACATGTCTAGATGACATTAAAGCTTGGTTGGCTCGAAACTTTTTAAATTTTAATAAAAAGAAAACAGAAGTGTTGGTGTTTGGACCCAGTGGTCCCTGTGAGTCCTCCTCTGTTGTTTTAGGATCCCTGGAAGTCTATTTTAAATCTGTTGTTACTGACCTTGGTTTTAAGTTGGACAGTGATTTTAAATTGGACAACCAAATCAGAGCAGTGGTGAAGTCCAGTTTTTATCATTTAAGGCGACTGGCAAGACTAAAATCTTTTCTTTCGAGGCAGCACCTTGAAACAGTGATCCATGCTTTTATTTCTTCCCGCCTGGACTACTGTAACTCACTTTATGTGGGGGTCAGTCAGTCATTGCTCTCACGTCTGCAGCTGGTTCAAAATGCGGCTGCACGACTCCTAACAGGAACTCGAAAAAGAGAGCATATAACCCCCGTGCTGGCCTCTCTGCACTGGCTGCCTGTGTCTTTTAGAGTTAATTTTAAAATTCTTATGTTTGTTTTTAAATGTCTACACAGTCTTGCCCCGCCTTACCTCTCTGAGCTTCTTCATCCCCACATACCCTGTCGGTCTCTCAGGTCAGCTGACCAGCTGCTCCTGGAGGTACCGAGATCCAGGAGGAAGCTCAGAGGGGACAGGGCCTTCTCTATTGTGGCTCCAAAATTATGGAATAATTTGCCCATGCATGTTAGAGAGGCCCCTTCACTGTCCACTTTTAAATCACGTCTTAAAACCCACTTTTATTCCTTGGCTTTTAACCTCAGTGAGACTTAGTTTCTTTTTTAATGCAGTAGTTATTTAATTAATGATTTCACTCTTCTTTTATTTGTTTTTTATTTATATCTCATGTAATTTTATTTTACAGTTCCAATGTACAGCACTTTGTGTCAGCTGTGGTTGTTTTAAAGTGCTTTATAAATAAAGTTGATGATGATGATGATGATGATGACCAGGAGGAGGTCGCACTACTTGAAAGGGCGTGGGATCCCAAAAATCTTGAATTTTATTGCGACCTCTTACAGAGTGGTTTCTCATATACACCAAATCGCCCTGCTCCAAATCAGGACTAGCACATTTAGAGGAATTCAAATCTCTCTGAACCCTTCTCCTTTCTAACCGTTGCTGCACAACATCATATGCAGCAGCCAAGGACTTTTGGTGTTCCTGTACCCACTCTTCAAGAGTGACGTCCTCATCAACTTCACTGCCAACACCCAACCAAAAATCCACTGGCAACCGTGGCTCTCGCCCGAACATCAAATAATATGGAGTCATACCAGTTGACTGATGTACTGTGGTGTTATACGCATATGTGACTTGGGAGAGATGCCGCGGCCACCGGCGCTTTTGTTCAGGAGGCAGGGCACGCAGCAAGTCATGAAGTGTACGATTAAATCGTTCACATTGACCATTACCTTGTGGATGATAGGGTGTCGTCCGACTCTTCTCTATCTTGTAAATTTTACACAGCTGTTGCACCAAAGCGCTTTCAAAATTTCGCCCCTGATCAGAATGTATACGGCTTGGAGGCCCAAATAAATGAAACCAATGCTTCACTAAAGCCTCTGCCACTGTACTGGCTTGCTGATCTTTTGTAGGGACAGTCTGAGTATATTTAGAAAAGATGTCAGTCATTACCAAAATATTCTCTTTACCATCAGTTGAGGGTTCAAGTACTGTAAAATCAATTGCCAAAATTTCATGAGGCCGAGATGCAGAAATACTACCCATAAAGGTTTTAATCTTTGGCACAACGGCCTTAGAAAGAACACACCTTTCACAATCTCTGCACCATCTCTCAATATCTACATACATGTGCGGCCAATAATATCGCGAGCGCACCAACTGCAGTGTACGCTCAACCCCTTGATGGCCATGCTCATCGTGGAGTAAATGAAGGACGCGGCTCTGTAAACACTGTGGCAGCACCAGCTGGTCAACCTCCCTCACTCCATCAGGAGTATGAGTGCAGCGATACAACACAGACTCCCTTTGTTTCATCCGCCCCCATTGACGGACCAATTCCCTCGAACCCTTACCAAGACCATCTCTTTCCTTTGAATCTGGCAACCTGGCCACCTCCCAATACTTTAAGAAGGGACCAATCACAGGGTCTTGTTTCTGTAACGTACAGAGATCAGAGAAAGAACAACCAGGTAAAACACTTATCTCTGCCTGAACACTGGGAATCATCTCACACTGCACTCCAATATCATTAGATAATGGACCATCCAATTCCATTACAGTTCCATGTAGGCGGGACAATGCATCTGCATTAGCATTCTGAGCCCCAGGCCGGTATTTTATGGTCAAATCAAAAGCGGCCAGCTCTGATGCCCACCTCTGTTCTGTGGCACCTAGCTTTGCCGTGGACAGATGGCTTAGTGGGTTATTATCTGTAAATACAGTGCAACGATGACCCAAAAGATACTCCCTAAACTTTTCAGTGACGGCCCACTTGAGAGCTACAAGCTCAAGCTTCATGGAACTATAATTTCTCATATTCCTCTCTGTAGGCTTTAAGCTACGACTGGCAAAAGCTATTGGCCGCAATTTACCCTCATACTCCTGGGAAAGCACTGCCCCTAGACCCCCATAGCTTGCATCTACTTCCAATGTAAATGGCTTCTGAAAATCAGCAAAAGCAAGCACTGGTGCAGAAACCAGAGCAGCCTTGAGCTGATGAAAACTTTGTTCACACTCCAAATCCCAAGAATCCAATAACGGTTTTGGGGGGTCCTACCTTTTCTACCTGGAGGGAGGAGTGCAGAGACCAATCTATGCAAGGGAGCAGCCATGCGTGAAAAACCAGCTATGAATCTCCTATAATAACTAGCAAATCCTAAAAAGGAACGCAGTTCTGCTAGATTGCTGGGCGTTTTCCAATCCCGCACTGCAGCTATTTTATCTGGATCAGTAGAAACTCCTTTGGCAGACACCACATGCCCCAAATATTTCACTTGCCTCTGGAAAAACTGGCACTTGGAGAGTTTCACTTTAAGCCCCTCTTTATCCAGACGAGAGAAGATTTCTTCCAACCGCTCCAAATGCTGTTGCACGGAGGATGAAAAAACAATCACATCATCCAAATACAAAAGCACCGACTGATGTCTGCAATCTCCAAACAAACGCTCCATCAGGCGCTGAAATGTACTGGGTGCATTACACAAACCAAACGGCATGCAGTTGAACTCAAACAAACCAAATGGGGTACAAAATGCAGTTTTAATCTTATCCTTCTCAGCCATTTCCACCTGATTATAACCACTAGCCAGGTCCAAAGTGGAAAACCACTGAGCACCAGTCAAAGCATCCAAGGATTCTTCAATCCTTGGCAGAGGAAATGCATCCTTTCTGGTCTTGGCGTTTAACTGTCTATAATCGACACACATGCGTAGACTTCCATCCTTCTTTTGAACAAGAACTATTGGGGATGAGTACGGACTACTACTTTCTCTGATGATGCGAGCTTGCAGCAGCTGTTTGATATGATCCCTTGCCAGTTCATACTGAGACGGAGGGATTCGCCTGTATGGTTGTCGCACTGGTGTTTCATCTATCAAAGGAATTTCATGAGTGATCAATTTACTACAACCAGCATCCAACTCATTCTTGGCAAACACGCCGCTATACTTCTGCAATAAAACTTTTGCTTGCCGTTTCTCGCTCTCCTCAAGACTTTCAAATTCAGGCAGATCCAATTCCGCTGCATTGTCTGCCATTGTATGACTGGGAATATAAGCTGTACAACACTGTGAATTTACAGAGACCTGTATTTCAGAGTTACCCTCTGCTAGCACACTGGCCAGTTGAACTGTAGCAATCACCCGACGAGGTGTCAACCAGACATCAGTTTTACCCACATTAGTAACTGGAACAAAAGCCTCCCCTCCTTCTCCCTTTACCAATGAAGGAGACACCAATAGGCCTTCCGGGAGAAAACCATCATCAGGCCCGAGGGGTTCAATCAAGAGGTCAATAGGTGTATTCACAGGCATCTTTGGACAGGTAACAGGAACATAACTTTGCGTTCCAGCTGGAACACAGAAAGACTTCTTACCCTGTACTCTAACACGATGGGGTTCAGGAGAATTTGCCATGGCCTCCATCATTTGGCAGTATCTCAACGCTCTTCTCCAACCACGTGGCGCAGTCTTCAAAACTGGAGCTTCCCAGAGGTCAGAACCATATTGTTTACACAATTCAGAGTAAAGGGGGTTCAATACATTCATTCCTAACACACCAGGTACAGATGTCTTTTTCTGTGCCATGTGGCTATCTGTTGGATCTCCCACAATCAACACCCCTCGACGAGGTAGGTGAATTCCCAGGATTGTAACATCCAACTCAATATACCCAGAATAAGGAATTTGTAGGCCATTAGCTGCTTTAAGTCCCAACCAACCACAGTCTTTAAGCTTTTTATCACTGAGATGAGAAAAGTTATTTTTAAAAGAGCTTTCTGTGATTGTTGTGACCATGGACCCTGTGTCCAGCAAACATGAAATAATAACCCCACCCAAATCAACCTCCCCTTCCAAGCATTCACCAACTAGATGACCGAGTTCTACATTACTGGAGCCTTGCAACCCTCCCACCAGTGTGTGGCTCTGTGCACTGGTGGGTACTAGTTTTCCGCCACCCCAGTAGTTTGGCCATCAGCCCTAGCTGCTCTTTCATGCTGATTTCCATCAGAATTGGGTAATGTCGGGCAAAATCGGGCAATATGTCCAATTTGCTCACACCTAAAACAAATGGGTTTACCATTCACCGTCCTTCTACGTCGAGAAGTGTGATTGCTAGAAGCAGCCACCTCCTGTGGGTTTAATGCCTTAATGACCAACTCTAATTGTGTCTGTTGGGCTTTAAAAAGGGACACCAACTCAGCATATTCTGATGTTCTAGAATCTACACTTTCACAAGAAGCTTGCATATCTGCAGAGACTGAAACAGACTGATTATATCTAGACCTAAAAGGCTGATTCTCATACTGTGCCATCCACCTGGTCGCTTTGGCTCTCGCCTCACGAATCGTCCACTGTGGGTTGGCATTAATCAAATCTCTCAGCCTGATCCTCAATGTCAGATCTCTAACACCATCACAAAATTGATCACGCAGATCTTTTGAAGCTTTTCTTGCAGCTTCCTCATCCGTTTTAATAATCTGGTCCATTAAGGCCATCAAGGAATGAGAAAAGTCAATTAAGGACTCGCCTTCTAATTGTTTACGATTGAAAAATCTGCGTTGCAAAGAAATGTGGGAATCTAAGCAACTGTACATTTCTTTCAGTGTATCAAAAATTTTCTCAACATTTTCTTTCTGTTCCTTTGGCAAAAACTTTATCTCAGTGCGTGCAGTACCCTCTAAATGGTTAAAAATGATTTGAGCTTGCTCTTTTTCTGTTCTGCCTCTCGTGCGCACAAAGTCTCTCATTTGCTCAATCCACTCATCTAGAGTCAGTGAGCCCATATTGTCCAACTTCCCTGAAAATGTTGGCAACTTTCTATCCTGTTGTACGTATACCACAGGATTGGGTCTCACAGTCTCTGATTCACTTCCTGTAGCTCCTGTTGATGTAGAGGGCCTCTCTGTACCCACAGATGCTGTTTTCAAGTCTCTAAGTTCATTCTCCAACTCCTGTATACGTTGGGCCATTGTTTGTTGCTCGCTTCCCTCCATGATGGCGATCGAGACCTGGCTGCTCCTTCTCTCCAATCTTACAAACCTGTCCCTGCTGTCCTTACAAAATAACAAAACAAAATGGCCACTCCCTTGAATCCTGTCGACAACGCCAAAATGTAACCGAGGACAAGGGATGAGTAAACGGGGCAAAGAAATAATTGATCATTTATTTATTACATGAGTTAAACATACAAATTCCCAGTCGTTTCCAGACAGGACTTACAACACATCCTGCTGATATCCCAGCTGCACATGAGACTTACCACACAAACTGTGCGAAATAATACTGCAACCCGTCACACCCCGCTTAGCGACACTGCAATCGTGGCACACACTGCAAACAATTCGGGTCTCAGCGCAGCTGGGAATCAGTGCTATGTATGGCCTGTGATCTGAGAGATAAAGGGAAGTGGCACAAACAATTAAAATAAAAAAAACAAAAGAGAGGTTAGTCCGCCCTTACAAAACTTACTCTCAATCAATAACCGCCTCTACGGCTGGACGGACTAACCAAAACAAAATTACAAATCAATCAAAAGAACAAAAAAAAAGGACAGCAGAGACAGCACAGCTGGAAAACAAACAACATTATCAATTAAAATATTACCCAATAAAATAGCAATTTTATAAAACCATTCAAAATCATGAAGCTAAAACAAACACTCAATATACCTACAATATTGATCAGTTTCCCTGCGCGCAGTCGATCTAGGGCTTGATCAATTCTTCTATTAAAATTCGTGGTCACACTAAAAAAGTCCAGTGACACATTAAAAATAGGCACATGCAAAAGCAAAAGATCCAAACAAAAATGGCAAAAGTCTCTTACCGACAGTATACCCACTCGCACCTGAGTGAATTAATTGCCTCTGGTTTTTTCCACAGAAGAGCGCTGACTTCACCCCATACACCCACTACCTTTTCACAGCTCTTCAGCCAATCACCTGGCAGAGAGCAACAAACTGCCAGGTGACACTTGTTACACAATATTTATTTGTTTTAGAACAAAGGGAAACTGTCTTATACAGCACACCACAAACATACAACATATCGAGAACATTACCCCAAACTCAAACCCTACGAGTCCCTTTCCTCCCCGTCTCCACCCCCACCCTCCTTACCAACACATATATGCTTTGCAGCATAACCACAACATTCCAATGACACCACAGGTTAACGTCATGAATAAGGAGAGAGGTACAATAGGTCAGTGCTTTAAAACAAAAAGAAGAAAATTACATTAACTCGCCTATTGCACATTCCTGAGTAACCTTTTGGTCTGATGGGTAATCTTATTTTGAAAAGTCGTTCTGTCTGAAGACTATTCTGAAATACATTCGAAAATTACTTTGAAGGATATTATTACTTGCTTTGAACGTCACCTGTGCGGTTTTAAATTCAAATCAATTCCATGCATTTAATAACTTGTGAGTTTAAAAAATGATTATTTGTGCGTTCACGAAACCAAACATTATGCATAATTCTTATTGCTCTTTTTTGCATTGTGTATATTTTTTGTAGAGAACTCTTCTAAGGGTTGTCCCAGATTCCAACACAATAATTTACAGTGTGCAGTAAGGTGTGTGCAATGTTTTATTGTTCAGGACGTGCCTTGCTTTTTCCAAAATCCTTGTGGTTTTTGCCATATTGTTACATAGTGTTTGACACACACTGCCGGTCAGACGTTTGGACACAGCTTCTCATTTAATGGTTTTTTCTGTATTTTCATGAATGTTTACACTGTAGATTCTCACTGAAGGCATCAAAACTATGAATGAACAAATGGAATTATGTAGTAATTGTAGGTTGTAGGTTGTCAGAATATGAATGTCAGTTAGAAAGCACTGAAAGTATAGATAATAGTATGGGTGAATGTGCCGTGTTGCATTGAGTACTCCAGGAGAGCATCTTCATACATTGTTATTAGGGAATTCAGAGTCTTATTCTTCAGAGGACGAATGTCAGTGTCTGTCTTATAGATTTCTTCATAACACACTGTTAGACTTGTGTGTCTTTAATGCTAAAGAGTGTCTTATCTGTGACTGTCATCTTGACAATCGAGTGCGGGCAGGTTACAGAAACTTCAGCAGGTCCAAGTTCAATTATCACTCCCTCCAAGAAATACATGACACTAGGATTTTCAAGTTACTGATTAATTTAATTGCTACCTGGCACTTTAACATCACTGTCATCAGATTCACCATCAAACTGTGCAAAATGCATCATATTGTACAAACAAGCATGCATCACATCATACAGACGGCACAAATTGAACTATAAACGTGTGCCACGCAGAATAAACAAATAAACAAACATACCTTGCTGCACACAACAAAGAGGGAATGAGTCAGTTTGCAGAGCAAAGCTCTTCTTGACTTAGATCTGCGGTCCATGTCCCCTTAACCCTTGTGTGGTGTTCGTATTTTTGTTACTCAGCCAGTGTTCATGGGTCTGGTGGACCCGCAAGAGTTTTGGCTTTCCAAATTAACACTATCAAACAATTTTATGTTAAATTACTCAACAGATGTTTACTTCATCCCAATTACAAGACATATGAACAGCAAACATGGTTAATTTTTTCCCTTTACCTTTGTTAGATCACATTTATGAATTAATGTGCTTCTCGTTTTTCTTTTATATAAAATGTTATAAATAAATCAGTTATAATCAAGTGGAGTGAGTGGAAAGACACAACACATTTACACGTGAAAAAATAATTAATTGTTTAATTTTTCTTTTGAAAAAAACTGAACACGGGTCTCACAGACCCGAACACCATACAAGGGTTAAGCATAATTCATTTTTTTGTGGACTGTAAACTCCTCCCACATTTAATATTGACTCCTGGCAGGAATGCAGTGCGACACTAAAACAGGCCCCCAGGCAACACAAAATGTAAACATATTTGCGTTTTCTCATGTAGTGTTAACACAAATAAATTATTATTCATAAAAATAGGCTTACTTAAAATTGTATTTAAACAAAACACACATGCAATAATGATGTAATAATTATGGCAGTTATAAATGATGGAGTGGACTCAAGAGCAGACCTTGAGACAATCAAAGTTCAGTGCATTTCCCCCAGTGTTTCAACAGGACATCTACAAAATCGCAGGGGAAATGGGACCCCAGAGGTAAAAGGAGGCAATCCAGGGAAGGTCTGAACACAGGAAGCAACAAAGAAAGTTCCTTTAAGGCAAAAAGCTAAGGTGCCAAATAATGTCTACCTGGAATGAGTGTCACTCAGGAGCACAGACAACCTCAAACGATCACAGAAAGACAGGAAAGATAGAAACTGATGCGGAGAGAAGACAAAAGCTGGCAACATCAGCTCTGGAGAACTGAGGCACCATGAAAGATTAAGTTTAGTTGAACAAGTCTCAGCAAAGGACTACAGCAAGTATGCTTTGAAAGAACTATAGAACATTCTCTGAAAGACTGTATTGCTCAAACGAATATATTTCTATAGTTTATCACCGAGAAAAAAAAAGGTCTCCGATTATTCTGTGGGTTTACTGCTCATGTAACCTAAAGTTCACAAGGACAAATTCATCATTTGTCAAATAACTCGGAGTTTGTGCTGGAGGATGAACCTTGGTAAAACTGCCCCTCATCCTTTGCTGTTGACTCACCAAATTAATTTCATTTTTATTCTACCAAATTTACAACAGCAGCAGCAAAAGAATCACCATCATTTGTTGATGAACAGAATATAGATATATAACCATAAAGATAACAGACTCCGATGGCCCGTCTCAGCAGAACGGAGCTCCAGCTGTGAAAAGGATTAGAGCAGGATCCCCCCGAGCCTACATGCTGGTGGTGGAGATGAAGGTGGCTTGAATGGAGCTTGAGTGATGAGAGGTGGAGATGAGGTGGATTGGACAAAATGTGTGTGCAAAAGACAGATGCACAGTAAGATCTCGAGAACACAGCATGGATGCTGATTGGCCTGGAGAAGGTGATTAGCCTGGACACACAAACAGCTTGACACTGTGAGAAAGTCAATGTGATAAACCTTAGATTCATCCAGCAGCACCTGAGAGCGGACAGATGTAGGCCATAGATCTTCCTAATTGAATTTACACATAAGCTTCATACATATTTGTCATACTTTTGGGGACAAGCCATCCAAAAGGCACTTAGAGCAGCCTTCGCGTCACCAGCGGCCTGGATGTCAGTCTTCCAGTGGCATCAGTTTCCTCACTTGACAGCCTCACAAATATGGATAAAATATCACAGTTGCCCCCTAGTGGCTTCATGCAGTATAGGTATGATCCTTTTAACACTGACAAAGGCTGAGACCCTACAAAGGGTCCCTTTGTAGCAGGGGTCACTAACTCCAGTCCTCGAGGGCTGCTGTCCTGCAACCTTTCCATGTGTCCCTGTTGCAACACACCTGAATAAAATTATTGCCGTAAGTCATTAACTAGAGTATAGAACTTGACAGCATGCTGACGTGGCAGCCTCTAACCCTACTCAAGTAAATTTAAGTGTTAGGAAAAGTGTACTTTTAAAATACTTGCACCATGTTCATTCACTCATGAGCTGCTGTAACATGAATCAAAGGGCTGAACTGCCACTTCAGCATGCAGAGCACCACTTTCTATCCCTGAGTTGCCTGACGTTTTGTCAGGATGGCTTTAAGGCATCTAAACTTTTCCCTTGGCCTCACCAAACTCCTCCCACACCCGAGTTTTTGCTTCAGCCACTGCCTGAGCCGCATTCTGCTAAGCTGCCAGTACCCATCAGCTACCGCCAAAGTCCTGTAGGCTAACCAAGCCTGATTCAACGCTCTCCTCAGCTTGATGGCCCCCTTCTCTGGTGTCCACCGTCTGGTTCAGGGGTTACCACTGTGACAGGAGCTGACTGTAGCAGTCTCAGCAATGGAGGTGCTGAATATGGTCCGTTCAGTGTCCCCAGCCTCCATAAAAATACCACCAAAGCTCTTCAGGCCTCTGCCAGGCGTCCCCAGCAGAGGCCTGCTATAGCTTTGGACGTGCCACGTCTGTCCAGCGTCTTCCCTGCCACCCGATCCAACTCACCACCAGGTGGTGATCAGTTGACAGCTCCGCCCCTCTCTTCACCCAATTGTCCACGACATATGACAGCAGATCTGATGATATGATGCCACCCTTATGTTCAAACATGGTGTTCATTATGGAAAAACTGTAGTTTCCACAGAAGTCCAATAACAGAGTGTGAAAGACGCACGGCAGACACGACCACTCGCTCATGCTTTTCAGCATACTTTTATAAACCACGGTTGCTGTTACACACAACACGGCTACATCTCTGCAGCTCACTGCCGGACACATACCAACAACAACCACAACAGTCAGTCAGCACAGACTTTAGGCCGGCGAGGTGTGAGTGCAGATGCTGTTTCTAGTGTAAAGCACTTTGTTTAAATGTGCTACATAAATAAAGTTGTATTGTATTGTATGCCATGCAGGTGAGTCTGCCTCCCCTGCAGACCACGCCCTGCACACAGAGCACTACTCCAGTTCAGATCAGGTCCCAGTCACGCCCCTCCAGGTCTGATCTGATGCTGAGAGGAGGGAGGTTGGGGAGAGAAGGGCTTTGGCCACGACACAGTTATCTCTGTTCCTTTTAGATACACTGAAATAGGAAAGGAGGCAAATCCTTGGAAGCTGTAATCCAGTGGAAAACTCCTTTGAGGTTATACGCCAACATGGCAACACTGAGCAGACACAGATATAAAACTACTGTGTGAGTCCACAGTGTTCGGGCGATGGCTGCTCCTCTAGCAATTCTTGCTGTAATTTCCAGCTGTGGAGTCCCAGGGCAGCGCTTATGTCCTCTTCCTCATGTAAGGAAACCCCAAATGTTCCTAGGCATATTCTTTTATACTCGCCCACATGCACCCTCGTCTTCCTCCTCCCCTCTTTCTCTCTGAAAGTCACATCTCCTGAGATGACAATCACCCAGTGTCCAGACACATTATCCTCTCTCTCTGACTTTTCACCACTTTAACTACAGCAGAGGTTACTTCATTAAAATCATCTTTAATCATTTTAACATGATTTCTTTTTAGCTCAGTTACACAGGAATGCTTTTCCTCACCTTACTCTGTCAGTCACAGTAGACTCAACTTATTTTTAAAAATCATGTTAAAAGTCAGGGATTCTTACATCTTACTGTCTTTTACAATCTCTCTCTAACACACACACACACACACACACACACACACACACACACACACACACACACACACACACACACACACCATATCTACCATGCTCCCAAACACACACAGAGACAGGGACACATCGTTGCCATAATAGTGCCAATTTTCTTACTCATCATATTTATTCTTTATTTCTTAATAATACTTTGATTAGATTTGAGCAGGATTAACTGTTGTCATGATCACATGCAGATAGATGTTATAGCGCTCTATTACCTGGATATTAAGTCCTGTTGTCTCTCTCTCAGATGTAATGAGAGGACTTCTATCCCACCTCACTCAGCATACCTCATGGTCATTGCCCGGACATTTTTTCACTTACCTTTTGTTCTTTGCATATAATTAGCGTCCCTTCCACTCTTCTAAGTTGCTCCACTCTTGCTTTTTGTGTCCTGTATAAATAGCATTGTTGTAGATAGCTCTGGGTTAGTGTATCTACTCAGATCCACCCTCTGTGTGTTGGTATACATGCCAGCATACTTTAATAAACACATCACCAGTTAGGTTCTAAGAAGTTTTTGTCCAGCGCTGTAGAAATCCCTTTGCAGGTATAAAAATACAATGTTACATCCATCAAACCTTTTTATCTTTGGTATTTTTTGTAGATTTGACTAAAGAAGGGAAAATATGTGTTTTTGTAACAAGCTGCTTATAAGACTGAAAATTAGAAAACACAAACAAAAAGCAGCAAATGACCTTCAGAAAGCTTTTCCGTTTATAGATGTGCTTGATGTTTGTAGCCTTAAAATAAAGCCAGCTAAATTGTGTTTTAATTTAAACTCCTGTCACCTCACTCTCTAAAGACAGGAAATAACACGACTCCTTCAAATGTGGAACTATGTCTTAACAGATATCAGCTATTCGCTAATCCTCAGAGTATTTAAAAACATCTTAAACAGAAAGAGAAAAATAATGTCGAAGAAAACACAGACTCGTTACTTGCCTTTACTTAAAATACAACAAATGAGAAAGGTTTGTTCATGTCATTCTAGAGGTCCCAGGCCTTATCATTCAAGACATGTTTAAGCAAGCAATATAAATGAAGCACAGGGAAGGCTGAAAAGTACATATAGTCAAGATTTGCATCACTGAACACATGAAAAGAAAAGGTTTTTTGAATACTACACATTTTTGCATCACAATTGCTAATCTAACTTCTTAAAAATGTATCTTATTTCTATTTTGCATGTAACATTATTAGTTTTCAAGGTTTCTAATGACAACACAGCTGTTAATGTACGGGAGTAAAAAGAATAATATTTTCCTCTGAAATGAAAACTTATTGGGTTTCACAAAATGGAATCACACACACATAAAGTAGCTACAACACTAAATGTACGAGTATATTTTGTTATCTCCTGGTTTTATAATAAACCCAAACCTGCATCATAGTTTCAGCACACGTTAAACAATGTTTGTTCTGTTAATCTGTTAGTCTGTTTAGAGAATAAAATATATGATTTCATTTTCATGTGTAACTGCTCTACATGTCTCCTGTGACGTGGTTCACGTTCGAAGGAACAGACTGACAGAGTTTTGACGTTTTACATTATGACGCTGCATCATTGTTTTTGCACATTGAGATGTGTGACAAGAACGTGAGGTTGAGACTGCTTTACATATGATGGGAGCTTAGCTATTATTGCCAAAGACAATTAAAGTGCATGTTGCTTACCCACTAACTTAATGGCATATACAGCAATTCATAAAACATACATTAATATAATACTTTGCCCTATAATGCCTTTGTCTTTGTTTATTTACTTGTATACTAAGTAAACAATCCTCACATCTTTAAGACAAAGTGATATAACTGACCTCAAATTAAATAGGTTATTATAGGTTATTTAACAAACCAGGCAAAGTTTAAATGAATTTTCAAACAAGTCTTGCATTGAAAACAACAACAACAACAACAACAAAAATTGCCGCTCTTTCATAAATTCATTCAGATAACCAGTTCAGCATGAAATTTGGCACTTTTTCCAGCTTTCCTGTTGCACACACGGCTCAGTCATGAGCACGAAATCGCCTGAACATATTCTTTTTGTGTGGTATTTACTGCGTAAATGAGTCTAAGCAAAGAAAAGGCATGAAAACGATGGAAGCCTGTCTGATCTATGACTTAGTCGTTTAATATACTGTCCCCAATTCATATCCTCAGGCTTGAAAGCAGCACAGGTGCTGAAGCCAATCTTAAGCTGACTGAATTGATATTAAAATATTTTGTTCCTATTGTCCGAACAATTAAATATGTCATTTGATTTGTGCTTGCTGGTGATTTGTGCCAGTGTCAGCTGTAAAGTGTCGTAATTCTTAAACTGACAAACGGCTTTTTAAATATCTAATTGTCCAAAAGTAGCAATGAACCACTGGAACATGGACAATGAAAATCCCTTAGGTTGTGTGTATGTTTCTGTAGTTTTCTAACCTCCAAGCACAGGATCCTGCAAATAACTAAATACAAAATCGTGTGTATTGACTGTGCAACCACTGTCTTTTACAGAAGCTAGCATACCGAAGAATCATGGCTGTTTTCTCAACAGCAACCAAATTGTTGTGATTATGTCGATTTAGTTTGTTAATAAGGAAATAAGTTTTAGGTGGAGATCTGCAAACTTTGCCTAACACTACGCAGCTTTTTGTGTTTGCATTGATAAAACTGCTTCATTTGCATTTCCTATATGTGCAGTTTGAAGTTATGTGTGAGGACCACAAAATGGAAAACATGTTAATGTTATGCCCAAATCTGTAAAAGTATCAGTGAATTAACACCCCAAACGTTTGCATTTAAACAAATTATGAGTTTGAGTGTATAACAAATTCGTTAGACCACCAAATGTCACGTTTATACCAAAGTCTTGGTAATTATTTGTTTTCTGTGTTTCTGTGCTGGTCAGTCCACCAGTATGCACAAGCTGTGTAATCAGAATTATATGTTAAGTGTTAAAATATAATTAATGTTGTTACCCATGGGTTTTCAAATTTACTGGTTAACACAAAAAACAAAATAATAATAATGATGGTAATAATTGTTATGCACTTTTTTATTTAGTTGCCAAATTACATTTTTTTTCTTGCATTTCTGAACAGAAGTTTTACTGGTTGAATATTATGATTCATTCATTTTAGACTTTTTAGGAAAGTCCAATGTGCTGGATTAATTTTGGGTGTAAAAATGTTAATTTAGTTTATTATTATAAATAACAATATGAATTTATTTGTAAACAGGTTTCGACAGATTTCTAAAATATTTGTGTTTTGTTCTTATTCTGACAGGAGGCCTAATAAACTTGTTAACCAACGTAGAGAGGAACATGTTGCAGAGCTGCACAGTTTGCTAATGAATGTGGTCACATTCTCTGCAGTCGCTTTCCAATAAATACACGATTTTTTTCAGAGCCAAACACCTTGTTCATATATTTTTTTTATGACAAAAAGTAACTAAGCTTGATCCATTTCTTTGCCTAAGTTAGCCCTAGTTGCTATTAAAAGATACATTTAAGCTTATCAAAATGTTTATTTGATTGTGATTAAAATACGTAGCAACTTATTTAATATATGCTTCAAAGATTTGAATGTCTCAGTGTGTATTTAAGACTATAAAATGAACTTATTGTTGTTTTTTTCAGTTGTTCCCTGCAATGACTTCTTGTGATTACAAAAATCAACCTAACAAACTGACTTCTCATTACACAACAGCAGTAGAAAGTTATGGTACATTATGAAAACTAGTGGTTGGTTGAGTCACAGCTGGGAAACAAATTTCAGTTATTTTGATTTAAAAGTGGAGGAAACATGGAATACGGGATTAACCGGCAGTCAGCAGTCACATTGTAACAAAGTATTTTGTTCACCAGTAAACAACAAAGAGTCTTGTTTATGAGTAAGACTGAGAAGCAGCAGAAGAGGCAGACGTTTATAGGGTTGGCCAGGCTGAAAGCATTGCTTACAGCAGTGTGAGACAGAGGGATACTGTCAACGTTACTCTCTTCTGGCACACTGGCTTAGCTGAGGATATACTTTCTTTGGTTACAACCTATCGAGTGAAAAGCTGACTGCCTGTCTTGTTAGAAATGTGCTGAGGATGTGACGACTCAAAAAGCAGGATGAATTCTGTGTAAAACTAAAGATTTATCTTTCTTATAAAACAGACACAGTCATCCTTTCACGTATATTTGCATACCAGAAGAAGAAGGTAGTCAGAGTCAAGATTAAAGCTTGCCAAGGCAAGGAAACTAGTTTTTACAAATGAAAGTGTATTTCTAAAAAGATACACACTATTTACCTGGTCTCACTCTCTCTCTGTATTTGGTCATTTAAATAGAGAAATAGAGATATAATACGTGGAGATGCAGATGTAATTTCAATTCTGTTCGGTGAAGAATTATAAAGAACAGTTAGGCCATAAAGCTTCCTCGTAAAAATGAAATATGCTGTAGATAAAGCACTAATGCAGTACAGACAGGTGAGACTCTACCAAATTGAACACATTTGTGCTGGAATTTGGTGGTAAAGTAACATTTTAGACAAAATAGACCAAAAAAACTTTATATGATGATGGCGCTGATTTCAAAAGCCAAAGATTTTTCCTTAGAACACTTTTCAGGACAATCATGCAAACACATCCAGCAGAGCACACTTAAATAGCCTATAAAAGTAACACTAAAGCTGTTTCTCATTGTGGATCGAAACATTTTGCATTAAAAAGCAGTCGAGTTTGTGTTTAAAGTGTTGTGATTTTATTGGGCGAGGTCTAGCTGTACACAAACTAATATTATCTTTGAAAAAGATCCTTGAAGGCTACTTGACATTAAAAATGTAACAATATACTAAATCATTTGTTAACGCAAACTTTTACTTTCATAACGTTCGTCTCTGTTTTATACAAAGCCAGTAAGCTGCACAGTCATCAGTGAAGTATTTTTGAAACATTAGCATTTTTGTTTGGCATTGTTGTAAGAAAGTACTCAAGCCTAAATTTGTCTTACCTTTTAAGAAGTTAATAATGGTATTGCAGCAGTTACATATGAACTCAGTAACATGTGTTTAAAAGAAAAAACATAAACCTGTCCATATTTGACCTGTCCATTCCTGCTGTTGACATTCCCAAGGTAATGCTGGTTAAAGATGATGTTACCCAAAATTAGTAAATTACTAAAGCGCCCTTCATAATGTTTGGGACAAAGTTTTGCCTTTGGACAACTCCACAGTGGATTGTAAATTAAAAAAAACTGTGATTGATGAGCTGACAGTCAGCTCTAATTTAAAGGGTTTAACAGAAAAATTCAATGACTTGTTTTGCAAAGCCCCATTTTCAGAGGTTCAAAATTTCTGGGATAACATAAATTTATGTCTTAACATCAATTTTAAGACACTTTAAAAAACGAAGGACTGCATTTTTCAACCAATGTCTGCTTGAAGTCTAGAAACAATGGACATCAGCAAATGTTGTTTCCTTTGAGTTGCTCAGCTTGATCTTTACTCAAGACAAAAATAGATTTCCCTCTATGTGCTGACATACCACTTTGGATTTAATCCTCAGTTATTATGAAACTGTGGCCCTCTTCTACAGTGTGTCCTGAGCTCTGGCTCTCTCTCCTACCCCCTGCTGGTTGCAACAGATGGCTGTCAGTCCCTGAGCCCTGTTCTCCTCGTCGGCTGACTGTTGGGGCTTGCTCTCTATGTTTCAGGGTCTTTACCTTAACACCTAAAGCTCCTTGAGGTGGCTGTTGTGATTTGGTGCTTGCTGGGTTGAGACATGTGAGACTTGGGCATGGAAGAACGTCCCGTTTCTTTTACCTTGAGAAACTGTTGGGTTGCTTTTTCAGTATGATTTGGGTCCTAATCTGTTTGCACTGTTAGTGCTGTCTGATCATTTTCTGTCTGAGCATCGTTTGGTTAGGTCTGAGCAGAGAATAAAGCGCTGCACACTTCACAATGAATTCTGCTGCTTCTATCAGCAGTCACGTTGTCAGTGACCCAGTTTCACTGGCACGATGCTGGCTCCACCATGTTAGGCAGATGCTGTGTGTAACAGTCACAATTGTGTGGTGTCTCTTTAAGACAACTTAAGTTAATGTTAATGATGTCACAAGTGTGCGCCACTGCTCTCTGTAGTGTGGGAGAAGTGTGCTTGCACATGGACGTATGGACTGAGATGGACCTCATATCTTTATCTCCTAACTCAAAGTAACGTTACAGGTTGTATGAACACAACTCGCCTTGTAAGGTTGGTGAAGAGTGTGTTTATTAAAGGATGAGCACTGTGTATTTTTGCGTTTTGTGGGAGAAACATTTCGTCATCACCAGGTGACTCCTTCAGTCTCAGCTGACTGCAGCTTTCAATCTTATAAACAGGATATTTGCATAATGACTGAAACCAGCCCACTGAAGGAACAATGGGCTGGGAGGTCAGTTCCTTAATCTTAATCATGCAGATTCTCATGACCATTGATCAACAACCACTGATCAAAACCCACTGATCAATAACCATGAGCACCATTCACAGAGAGTTGGGGAATGGCTGCAATCACAGCATTGTAAGATGGTGACAGATGTACCCTTAGGCCCCCTCCTCGATTCAGAGATGGTCTTTCTCTTTTCACGTAAATGGCCTCCGTGACTCCGCCCTCAAACCAGCGTTCCTCCCTGTCCAGGATGTTACATCCTCATCATTGAAAGAGTGTCACTGGCCTGTAGGAGTAAATAGACTGCAGAGTCCTGGCCTGACGAGGTGGCTCTTCTGTGTTGTAGCCAGAGGTTGTTTGGTTTCCCCGATGTATAAATCCTGGCAATCCTCCTGCACTTAACAGCTACACTATGTTACTCTGTTTGTGTCGGGGGACCCGATCCTTGGGGTGGACCAGCTTTTGGCGCAGCGTGTTTTGGGGTTTAAAAGCCACAGAGACCCGGTGTTTAGAAAAAATCAACTGCTCCGATACTCCTGACACATACGGGATCACTACAGGTTTTCTCTTAGTCAGCCGTTGTCCTTCTCTCCTGGATTGGCTGGACCTTTCCAGCCAATTTCCTGCTATTTATAAGGTTGGGGAAACCTGCAGTCAGCTGAGACTGAAGGAGTCACCTGGATGAGTGACGAAACTTTTCTCCCACTGAAAACGTCCAGATGAACAGAATCAACCTTTGGTAATGTCGACGTTCTTCACCTGCAAGATTTTGTTTTAAAATTACAGTAAATTTACAGTGAAACACTTTGAATTATGATTAACCTTCAAATATTATGTCTGCTTTCTTTTTCACTAAATAACAGTGAAGCAGGCCTCACCTGCCACAAAAGCATCTGTCAGTCAATTGTTCCATTTATTTTTGAACATCTGAAAGGTGGGGGGACTACGCCATTTTATACTATACAGCTCATGCATAATTTTTGTAAAACCCCTTAAATTAAACCTGAAAGCTTGCACTTCAGTAACATATTGATTTGTGATTTCCACAGTGGTGCTGTTTAGAGGCAAAGCTGCAAAAATGTGCTGTCTTTGCCCCGAACATTCTGGAGGGCGCTGTTTTTGATCCCAAACGATTGATTCTCGATATAATGTAGACACAACCTTCAAGGGTAGTTTTAGTAAAGTGCCTTTAGAAATGTGCAGATTTGACAACCCAATTCAGCATTACACATATTTAGAATTTCCATATTTACACAGAGAACAGAATTGAAAATGAGCTGTTGCACTTTGTTTGCACAATTTTACTTTACGACAGTGTGTGGGAAAAGTATCCTCACGTTCATCACTTTTTAATTTTTTTACATCTTTGTAGCTCAACTGCAATAGGGTCCGCGCAAGACTTATAGCAATGACAAAAACAGTTTGCTTTTTATTCAGTGAAATTAAAGAACTTTTCTAACTTCTGATTGAATTCACGACCTCTCGTCAGGACAATAATCCTCACGTGTATTCGCATCCTATGTGACTCTGTTGGACTCTATCAGATTTGATCATTCTTTGAAAATCATTTAAAAAAACAACAGGGTGTTTTAGTGCTTTTCCACAAGTCCATTTTAGATCCATGGAAAGAGGTATTTGTGTTATTTTGTTCCTTCTCTTGTTTTTTGAGGAAACGACATGTTAAATACACCTCAGTAGCAAAATCAACGCGTCCAGTGTACCAGTTAATTACTATAAACTTTATAAATTCGGCATTAATCATAGACCTATTGTAGTTGATTACATGATGTAGATGATTTTAAGTTCCCATCATGTGTCTGTGTATTGTTAGTTCTTCAAGGTTTTGTTTTGTATCTAAAACTACATTTTGTTTACTTGATTTTGCTCCTCAGTACAGAGTGTTGTGTTTATTTGTATTTGTGTTACTTTCTTGTTGTTTAAACCCTTGTCTTCCTTCCTGTCATGCCTCGACAACTTCTCCTTATTTGCATCCACCTTCTGCAACTAGATGAGATCACACTCCACCACGCATTGCTCAGTATACTCTTTCACCAGCTCCACACTCAGGGTGTCGTGGCAGAATTCAGCCATGGCCTTCCAAAGCGGTGGGTCTAGGAACATCTGGCACATCACATGACCCTTCAAGGTGGCAGTATGGCGCTGCAGGTGGTACAAGAACTGCTGTCGAGCCAGGGCGAGGTCTTTACCAAACATGTCGATGTTCAGGTAATACCTGGTTAAAGAAAACATCATGACTGTGTGAAAACAGTTTCCCATTCTTAGCAGTATGATTGTAAATGCAATGACCACATTATAGAAACAACACGTTCTCATCCCAAAACGTAACGTTCGACGCCATGTGCCAAATCGTCGGTATGTTACGCAGTCGGACACATGAGAACCATTTGGAATGAAACATGTAAATTTATTTTGCTTTCTCATCATTAATCGCTTTGGAAACACTATCTAATACAATTGAGACTGTGGTTAAGGTTAGGGCTGCAATACACGGTGCATATCATAGGTGCTATGGGACGCCTCAGGACGTGACAAATCGTCAGTATGTTACGCGTTGGGAATAAGAACGGTCTCTATAGAAACTATCTGTACCGTGTAGAAAAAAGTGAAATTGTTGTGCTCCCTAGTGATACTATTAAAAGTTGCTATTATAGACAATGGTTCGTGTTACTGTCAGTACACTTGCTTCAGCAACATCCATTTAGTCCTATCAATAAATGAAGAAGGAACATTTACCAGTCATCTCCAATGGGGACCCTGAATGGGAAGGTACAGAGGCTGGCCACAGTAGGATTGGACACATCATCCACCATCCAGTCAATCTCCTTCTTTAGTAGGATTGCCATGTTACTGGGCAAAAGCTTGAATGGCTGCCAGTCTTGAATGATGGTTGCGTTAGGGAGGACCCCGTGCATCAGGTCACTGTTTAAGTACAGCTGCTGGATTGCTGTATGGTCCAGATGCACTGGAGGAGGACTGGAGCAAAAGGTGGACAAAGTGGATTCATTGTCTCCTTCTAGACCAAATTCAGAGAGATGCAGCTTGAGGTCTTCAGCTCTGAAGCGCATCAGCAGGATTCCCTGGAGAGAGAAAAGGCAGCATTGAAAGCATGCAAACAGCCCAAAAAGGCTCATGATGACTAAGAAGCCATTTAACATCAGGACAGATCAAAGCATTTATTTACTCTACCTGCTTAGTTATGATGCGGTACTTTTCAAAGTCCTTTGGTCCAAGCTTATCATCACGGGTCAAGCGGCATACTTTGACCTCTGGATACCTAGATTTAACCAGCTCAGCACAAAAGCGTAGCAGAACACCTGCCACGCCCTTGCCCCTTTCCTGGGGGGCAACACGGAGACCTTCCACCAGCATGGTCTCCCCCTCATCGATGACACAGACAGACTCCAGAGCAATCTACCAAGCAATCAAACAAAGGAAGATAACAGACAAGAAATTACAAGCCATCACGCTGACATGGATACCTTTAATTACTTATTTATCTAAGGGGCCAACTCTGCTAGTTTGTGAGGAAGTCATATCTAGTTGCCGGGTGTTTTACTCAAGCTCATAGTAGCAAGTTTGGCGGTCCATTAATAGGAGAGATAATTTACTTAATTATGTGCTCCAATCAACAAACAGCATTCAGATATATGTTTTTTTTTAATGTTTTATATGTATAGTAGATGTATATGTAGAATGCAACCTGCTGAGGTTTCAGGCTGGCTGGGTCATTTATCAGGGTGATGCTTTACAGCCATTTATCCAGTGAACTGAACTTTTACTACTGAGTGAACTTACCACTTTTCCATGTTTGCGTGCCAGTATAACTGTACGGTTGGTATCCTGCAGCCAGCTAGTGTATCTAGTAGGTAGATAGTCAAGGCCTCCATAGATGTCCTGGCTCATAGCCATGATTTCATCAAAGTCCTCCTCAGTTGCCACAGTAAACTGAAGGCCTGCCTGGGACAGGGCCTCTGGGAGCTGGGGCATATTCAGGCTGGTATCAATCTTCATCTTGGAACAACTGATAAGATAAAAATGGAAGAGATATTATTGTGGACTATATTAAATCATATTTTGTGCTTCAGAGCGGGATGTCATTCTCGCGTAATCAAAAATAATTAGCCACAGATAAGTAAATCATTTTACCATTTTCTGAAAGCAGAATATAACAGACCTCAAGGTGTATGGCTGGTGAACCAAGTTCACCGATTCCATCCTTAGCAAAGGGGACAAAACATTAAACACTTTAGTATTAACCACACCAAGAGACACACATTCATTATTCAAAGGCACTAACCAATAGGAAATCAAACATACATGAGAAGAAGAATTAGGAGCTGATTGCTTCTGCAAATTGGATTGCAGATTTTCGCATTAGTGGAGAGGCCGTGCATGTAAAATAAGAGGTTCTATCTCGGACAGAGTCCAGAAGAGTCCTTGTTCATTAACCAAATTATTTAACAGCACATGTTTTCTTTCTCACAACACTGTGGGAAAGCCCCTGGTTTGGACCGGGTCTATCGTTGGTTCCATTCAAATACAATCAGTGCTCAAATGCTTTACGGATCACGTCTCTGATGTTAAGTAACACATTTTTCAATTCAATCCAATTTTACTTATATTGCAATAGTTCACAAAAACAGCCACTATAGGTGCTTTATATTAGAGAGAGAACCCCAGAAATAAGCTGAGCAAGATTTTGGTGTTGATCGGGAGAAAGAACTCCAGTCGAAGAAAAGTTCAAGGAAGAGCCTGCATAGCATCAAATTATTATAAAGAAACCCAAAAAGTGCAGATTTGGGGAAGAAAGGTTTTGGCCATTGCAGCACAAAATCCAAGATGAACATGTCCTACTATGCATAGTAGAAAAAATTCAGCTTAAAGACAATAAAGCCTTTCTCTTGAAATTACAGCCCCACTTCAAAGACTGAAATATCTCTCTTTTACTACCAATGAAACATCAAGGAATGTGAAGAACAATAGCTGCACATCACTTTGAGAGGTGATCATGAATTGGGACGTTTACCTTACATCAACCTGACATCAACCACCTCGGTAGACATACCATTGCATGTCAATTTGTGTAGCAGTGGGTGGAAAATACAAGACTGTGGCAACAGCAAACCACAAGGCCTCAAACACTGAACCACAAAGGGAAAAAGAGGGATTTTGCCGTATGTTCAGAAGACACAGATTGTGCAACCTCTGAAAGAACATGATTGGAGCAACTTGGTCAACAATCTGCCAGCAGTTGCCATGAAAGAAGTGTTAACGGGGTTTTAGAGTTTACTTTCAGCTGGAAAAGATGATTCACAGTACAATAACATACTCGCAGCAGAGTACAGCCAGAGGCATAGACTGCACATCAAACCACGAGCAACTACAGTGAAGAAAATGAAAAGATCGTTGCCACAGAGTTATGACCCCAACTACAGACACAGAAGTGGTGAAATCCTGTGGTTCTGAAAACTCAAGTCCAATTCAACCACAGTTGTGGCTGAATCACAGAAGGGCAAGCAGAGAAGATGGCTCGTTTTTAATACTGTTTAATGTCGTATCATATTCTAAACATCATAAGTCTGTAGTGGCTGTCCTGTGTGGACCACATTACTACAACCTTTTCAAGCTTCATCTTATCTGCATCACACATGTTGGCCAAGCAAACTCGTCTGTTATGAATCTAAATTAGTGAAGATCATTTACTGGCTAATGCTCTCTGTGTTCCCATCTGAAGCATAGATCCTAACTGATCTCAGAGCAGTGAAAGCAGATTCAGCGGCAGCTTGCCAGGCATGCCATCATGTGCAAGCCACCAGGAAAAAAGCTGCTGGCCTCTCAGCTTGCACAGCTCCAGTCATTGTTAACAGGAGATGGACAAAACCGTCAAAACACAGAGAGCTGCAGTTTTCTATGAGATTGAAAGAAGCACAGTTTTCAGTGGCAACAACCAACTGTGGCCACAACATGGCAGTAATGTTAACTGACAGGTTAATATTACTGCCAGCGCTGTCTGAGATGAAAGGAGATAGATCGCTTTACTTTGGTATGTTTTAATTTATGTCTATTTTTAAACATTAGACTTTTGTATGACAGAGTATTGGGGTCACATTAAGAAAAAAATATTATTGATCATTCTGAGAATAAAGTCAAAATGTGGAGATTATACAGTTGTTTCGACAGCTGCTGTACCCTCTGAGTTTGTGAAATTGTTCTTCAGAATCGGTTTTAGTAACAAGGAAGGACGTCGTTTCTCTTTTAGCACATAAACACAGGGTGCTGAAAAGTATAAAGATGGTGGAGAAGCTACATGTGGTCAGAGAAACCACACAAACCTGGTCGAGTGGCTGATTTGCTTCACTGACTCATGTAAACAAGTCATTTTGCATAACGACTGTGATGGTCTGTGTTGAAACAACAACTGTAATCTGCATGTTTCAACTTTTTTCTCAAAATTGTATTTCAACTTTTTTTTCAAAATATTGAATAAATTGAATAAATTTCGACTTTATTCTCAAAATGATCAATAACAT
Organism: Maylandia zebra; assembly: GCF_041146795.1. NCBI lineage: Eukaryota > Metazoa > Chordata > Actinopteri > Cichliformes > Cichlidae > Maylandia > Maylandia zebra. The sequence continues at coordinate 60,819,483 of NC_135169.1, forward strand.
GTTTTTTCTTAATGTGGCCCTAAAACTCTGTTGTACTTGTCTTGCAGTATCACAAATTCTGAAATGTACAGTTTACAAATGAAGAACAGTTGCAAACTTTGCATAACAACCCATTGTAGACTACAACTTTTCCACAGTAAGATTAACCTCAAGCTCAAAGTGACAAAATCACACACAAAGAAAAAGAAATGACATTTGATTCAATATCTACCATTACAAAAACAAATATTTATTGTTCAATGTGAATACATAAGAATGCCATAGGGGCACTAAGGAGAAGCAACAACCTGTCCACATATTTCAGCATCTGTCAAACACAAAGCTGCTATGTTAAGCAATACATTTGTCTTCAGCCTCCACACACCTGCAGTACATAATTCTGTACTACTAGAATTGCTCACACTGAACACTTGTAATTATAAAATGTCAAAAATGTACAAAAATGGCCCAAGAGAATCAGATAACCTTTGATGAAAATTTAAAGAAAAGTAAAATATATGGATGAAATGTATAAAGACGTAACTCTGAGAGAATCCTGGAAAGTAGAGGAATGCTTAATTTGTACGCTAACAATAAACAGTGCCTGTAGTAAAACGTTGCACCGTCATTAGGTCGTATTTCTGTGTAACAACTGGATGTTTGTTTGTGGATTAATGTTCTAGATTTGAACCCCTCAGAACTTTGTGTTCTCTGGTTTCTTCCATGAATCCAAACACATTCATGTCGTTGGTGATATTTTTAATTAAGGTTGATGCAAAATAATTATGTCTTTAATGGAAGGCAGACTAGAGAGACTGAGACTAGTAAAGCATGATATATTTATTGTTTTCGTTATTGTGGCTGAGCTGGGTTATTATAAGTCTGTTTGTCTGGGTTTGTGATGTGCTGAAGCACTGGAGTGTGGACAGTTCATTGGGGAAGTGCAGGCTAACACAGAAATGCTAAACTTGTTCCTACAATCTATTAATCGGCCATGTGAGCTGCAAGGGCATTTGCAGTGAAAACACTGTCTGGTCACAACAGATTGAAATGTACACATTGGGGACGCTGGTATTTTTCCACCATGCCTTTGAAGCTGTGAGATGAGGTGCCATGCTTGGCTGAGTATCCTGGTCCTACCAGTGAGAGGAATGCTATTTTATTTTTGCCTTTCTGTCTCTCAAACACTTCTCTCGTGTTCCTAATGGTTCTCTCTCAATGGCTGGCAGTGTTCTCCAGACAAAATGGAATTGGGCAACACTGACTGACCATCTAACGTGCAACTATCAGTGCGGACCTACGTCTAGTTTTTGTCCGAGCTGCCCAAAGGAGCTTTAGAACTGGTGGCATGAAAACACAGCGGGAAAAAATGTAACCAAAAGATTCACAAAAACAAGGACCAGACCATGATGTGACTTTATTGGTGAGTCATGAAGAACACGCATTATTCAGTAATTTCAGTTCAGAAAAAAAAGGCTGCTGTTGGAAATGTAGGCAGTGTGCCTTTCACTCACAGAGCAGTAGTAGTGGTTATAATAAACATACACAGCATTTTAACCAAGGTGACAATAAGTTGAAAAGACTGTTCCTGGTATTAAATTTCTTACACTGGTCATCTTTGGTGTGAACCACAGTGTGAACAAACTTTTTGCTTTTATGCATCAGTAATGCTTAACAGTGAAGTGTGTACAGCTGCAGCTGTACTGAGGTTTACCCACTGTTGGGAGTCTCTATGTGTTATTCACTCAATACACGATTTTAAAGCATGTATAGGCTGTCACATGCACAGGTGGCAAAAACTGGAAAATGCTGGAAGCTGAAATGCCACCGAAGCACATCGCCCTCCATAAAGGCAAGGACAGCAATAGCTATCATTCAGTTTTATTAGTGCTGTCAGCGCTAAGCTTATTAAAATGCCGTTAACGCCATAACCACAAATCTCCATTAGCGAGTTACCATGGCATCAACGCGTTAGCGCGGTTAGCTCGTTGTGCATTTCACAAACGAAGAACAGTTTCAAACTGCGGTTATGGTGTTAAAGTCATTTTAACGAGATTAACGCTGACAGCACACATTTTTATACATTTTCTATGTGTGAACATATTCAGCTCTTTACAAGCAGAGAACGAGCCATGTGCTCAGCACACATTGTTGTTGTTATATGTTGTAAACATGCAGCCTCCTCATTGCACTCAACTGAGAAAGTACACTGACATTCTTTAACAACCTATGAAAAACGTTAGCTCACATGGTCAGTACACTCTGGTGAAGTCACATGTCACATACATTCATAATGAACATACCATCTTTTTTCTCTGCTAAGAAGCAAGAAAATATATTTGGAATGTTTCCAGCTTTCTTTTTTGTGTTTTGCACCAGTTAAACACAGAATTGTTTGGGCCATCACACTGAAAAGAACCCCAAATAGTACAAAACTCAAAGGAACACACCATGGATTCAGTTGGTTGGTCAAGTGATGACAACATGGACACCAAAATGATTCATGTCTCCTGGGTGCATCTGTGGCTCCAGTGCTTCATGCCAGTAGCCTCCATGTTGATGCAAAGACATTAGCATATCACTCTGTTGCATGATAGCAGGATCCGTTTCTCCCACGCAGCCCCGCCTATACATGAAACACACCATTGACACAAAGGCACCAGAAAATCATTAGTTTGTAAATCTGTCAATAATCATTCTGTGCTTGTTGTGATGACATTAAGACAACTGTGTCCTGCACTCAAACTATGTCACCTACGCTGGCTGGTTCTGTGTAGGATTAATAACAATTCAAGTAAATGTATAAAGTAACTGCACATTTCTATCATAGCCACAGCTAAGCTGATGTTGTTGTGTAACTGTGGAGAGCCTCGTAATCTGGTCTAGTTGTAATTTGTAAAGATTACAGAGATTAATGTATTTTAATAAAAGTTATTAACAAAGGCAGTTCTATATTGACACTGATGTTCCTGTCCCTCAACAGACAAATGACTAGTGCTCTCATTTTTGTGGTTGTGGGGTGACTATATAAAGAAAAACATTCCAACAGCACAGCCAGTGACTGAGCAGTCTCAAAGATCAATAGTGATTTCTATCGTAAAACTATGAGAAGTGATGACCTGAAACTTCACCTTCACAAATTATATTAAATGAAGTTTAATAAAGTAAATAAAGATGAAATGATCGAAAAGCTTTTTAAATACTAAAGTGGCCAAAACTGAATTCCAAAATGCATCTAAGAGCCTTCTGGGGGCAGCTGTACAGTTTTTTAGGATAAATGAATTGCAGTGCAATAAAGATGGATCCATACATGGGGTTATGGAAACTGTTAGATTTTTTTTTTTTTTTTGGAGATGAAAGAGTCTTTGTAAAAGCCTCAGCATTTCCACTAACTATTAATTATGATTGTGTATTGATGGCATGAAAACTTTTGCTTTTTCTTACAGTGAGCTGTTTGAAAGTGTCTGGATATTTAGTAGAATTCCTGGTAATGAAGAGAAGTCTGATGAACCCACTAAGTAGGTGATAAGCTGGTGAGGTAGAAGTAGACAGAAAATCCCCTCTGCTATATTTAAGAGCATACCTTGCACACACACATATGTGTTTGTATGTGTGTGTGTGTTTCTTTAGAATTCTCACTGAAGGCATCAAAACTATGAATGAACACATGTGGAATTATGTAGTAAACAAAAAACTGTGAAATAACTCGTGTTTTATATCTTAGATTATATCTTGGTAATATCCACCCTTTGCTTTGAGTCCTGCTTTGCTCCCTCTTGGCGTTCTCTCCATGAGCTTCATGAGGTCGTCTCCTGAAACGGTTTCCAACAGTCTTGAAGGAGTTCCCAGAGATGCTGAGCACTTGTTGGTCCTTTGCCTTCACTCTGAGCTCCATCTCATCCCAAACCATCTCCACTGGGTTTAGGTCAGGTGACTGTGGAGGCCAGGCCATCTGGTCAGCACTCCATCTCTCTCCTTTTTGGTCAAACAGCCCTGACACAGCCTGGAGGTGTGTTTGGGGTCATTGTGCTGTTGGAAAATAAATGATGGTCCAACTAAATACAAACTGGATGGGATGCATGTGGCTGCAGGATGCTGTGGAAGCCATGATGGTTCAGTGCGCCTTCAATTTTGAATAAATCTCCAACTGTGTCAGCAGCAAACCCCCCCCCCCCCCCCCCCCACACACACACACCATCACATCTCGTCCTCCATGCTTCACATTGGGAACCATGCATGTAGAGACCATCGTTCACCTTTTCTCTCTCACACAAAGACTCGGCAGGTGGAACCAAAGATCTCAGATTTGGACCCATCAGACCAAAGCACAGATGTCCTCTGGTCTAATGTCCACTCCTTGTGTTTCTCAGCAGCTGTTTGACCATAAAGGCCTGATTCACACAGTCTCCTCTGAACATGTAGAGATGTGTCTGCTACTGGAGCTCTGTGTGCATCTATCTGGGCTCTGATCTGAGCTGCTGTTAACTTGTGATTTCTGAGGCTGGTGACTCGGATGAATGTATCCTCAGCAGCAGAGGGGACTCCTGCTCTTCCTTTCCTGGGGCGTCCTCATGTCAGACAGTTTCATCGTGGTCTTGATGGTTTTTGTGACAGCACTTGGGGACACATTCAAAGTTTTAGCAGTTTTACAGCCTGACTGACCTTCAGTTCTTAAAGTAATGATGGGCTGTTGTTTCTCTCAGCTGATTGGTTCTTGCCATAATATGAATTCTAACAGTCGTCAAATATGGCTGTCAGCTGTGCACCAACCTGACTGCTGCACAACACACCTGATGGTCCCAACCTCATTAAGAAGGCAAGAAATTCCACAAATGAGCCCTGACAGGCTCACCTGTGAGGGGAAACACGTCAGGTGACGACAGCATGAAGCTCACTGAGAGAAGGCCGAGGGTTTGCAGCGCTGCCAACAAAGCAAAGGCTGGAACCTAAAATATAAAACATATTTATCACTTTTGTCTTTACTACATAATCCCATATATCTTGCTTCATATATTTGATGTCTTCCGTTTGTATCTACATATGGCAAATGGGGGTGTGTGATCTCTGGCTCTGTTGCTGCTGTTGCACAGAGGATCACCTGGCCACGGCGGACAACTAACCCACTTCTGTCCTATCTGCCTTCCCAGGGTCCAGAAACAGCCGGCACTGTTCCTGAGCAACAGAGCGCATCACAGATGCCGGGGGAGGAGTGCTAGAAGTGTGGGCTGCCAGGACACCTGAGGCCTGACGGTCCGCTGATGGAAGTGGGATAGGTGTTCCCCATCGCCGGGGCTCGGGCACCCTCCCCCGGTCCCAGACGGACTACCGCATTCTGCTAAGGTGTCAAGTGGGTATAGACCAGGCTTTGGTAGACACAGGCTGCACGCAGACTCTGGTCAACCAAACCCTGGTTCGCCCGGGAGTATTGTTAGAGGCTGAGTGGGTGGAGGTTAGATGTGTGCATGGGGACGTCCACAAATATCTCATGGTGCCGCTGCTGATTAAATTTAAGGGCAGAATGCAGTTATATCGCATCCCTGAATTTGGGAACCTTTTGGGGCTGTGGGTCAATGATTCACCCCCACGGGAGATTTCCCACTGGAGCAGTCATGTGACCAGTGTTGGTCAAGTTACTTGAAAATAGTAATTAGTTACTCATTACTTTTCCAAGAAAGTAATCCTATAATCCCATTCTTCATATTCCAGCATATAAAATAAAATGGAGGTCCCATTTGAGCGCATTGGAATGGACCTCATTGGGCCATTTCACCAGAGTGTATATGGCTGTCGCTTTGTACTAGTTCTGGTGGATTATGCAATCCAATACCCAGAAGCAGTGCCGCTGTGCACCTTTTCTGCAAAGAGAGTGGTGCAGGCGCTGTTTCAGGTATCCCAAAAGAGATACTGACAGACCAGCTCACGTCGTTCATGTCTTGCACACTAAAAGAGCTGGACGAATGATTGGGTGTTAAATCAGCGTCTACCATCATCAGACTGATGGGCTGATGAAGCGGCTGAATAAGACTTGAATAAGACCGTGATTCAGATGTTCGGATGTTGCTGTATTGCAACAGAGTTTTGCAGATGTGATCTCCGCCTTTACGATGCTCATAGAGCACCATCTTGAAACGCAGCTTGGCGTCACCGGGAGTTCACAGCCCTTCAGGTTGCCTGAACATAAGCAACATTTCAGCCAATTCAGAAAGAATTGGCTGAAATGCTGAAAATGGGAGTGAGAGAAGAGTCACACAGCACTTAGCGTAGCCCCATAGTTCTGGTATGAAGAAAGAGGGGTCTATACAGTTCTGTGTCACTACCACAGGGTGAAAAAAGTGTCACGGTTTGATGCCTACCCCATGCCCTGGGTCGATGAGCTCCTGGACCGATTAGGTAATGCTTGATTTTTCACAACACTTGATTTAACCAACCAGAGTCGAAGGAAAACACTGTCTTCTCCACTCCATACGGTTTGTTCCAATTTGTCACACTTTGTTCGGCTTGTTCAGAGCCCCGGCCACTTTCCAGTGCCTCATGGAGCTAGAGGGTCTCAATGCCCGGTGGTATCTAGTTGTAAAGCCAGACACCCCCGGGTTTGGCTCGATGCAGCTCTGACGTGAGTCGGGCAGTGAGGGGGGGGGGGGGGGGGGGGGGGGGGTGTTCTCTGGGTCTGCTGCAGTGGTGCACTGGGCTGCAGTGCCAAGGAGGCTGAGGACCAGGTAGAGGGGATTCAATTAATTAATGCTCCTCTTTTTGTAGTGACACTGAGGACCACTGTGTGTGTGCAGAGACAGAGCACTCAAGGTGCTGACCAGAGATACGGTCAGAAGTTTTCATGCAGTTATCATTGGCATGAATATCATAGCATTAGATCTGTTAATTATTTATTTGAACTGTTCTTTTTGTTTGGATGGAATGGTACAGCGTGCATCTTTAATGAGTTAGTTTACATACAGTTTCATATAAACACCTAATATTTGGTTAAATGTCCCTTAGTTCAACCAGATGTTTTTGGTAGTCATCAAGAAGCTTCTGGCTTAATTCTGGATGGATATTTGATGACTCTTCATGGGAGAATTGGAAGTTTCAGTTTATTTCAGTGGACTAGCTCATGAAGTTTGTTGGTTGGTTTCCTAGCACTGGTTTGGTTTTTAAGAATGGTCCACAAATTTTCACCAACGCTGAGCTCAGGGCTTTCCAGGTATTCCATAAGCCCAATGTTAGTCTGTTTTATCCATTCATTGTCCTGTTGGAACTCCCAGCTGTGTCCGAGTTCCCACCAGCTAGCTGTTGATTAATGCTGATGCTCCCTCCCTTTCGTGCTGCAGATCAATCCCTCGAGCACCTGGGCTATGGGACATTTTCTCCCAGCAGGTGAGGGGGGTTTCACCCAGAAACTGTCATAATGGGAAACACAGTACAGTCACAGACAATCCAGTGGGTAGTTGACTTCCTTTGCTATTAACTCCTCGGATGCTCGCTCATCATGCCCACACTGGCGATGGGGTTTGTGGCAAGGTGTGGTGGTGCAGGTGGTTCCAAGGCATTGCCAGAGGAGACTGGTTGACACAGCTGGTAAAAACTGGCAGCTTCAAATTTTAATCAATCAAGAATGTGTCGATGTCTTTTGGAGCAGGATCTTCTTCCTTGGTTGGTACCCTCTCAGTCTCTGGGAATCTAAAACCTGCTTCCCTACACAATGACACTGGTTGTCCAGCAGCTTCCAGTTAATAGCAGTGTTGAGCCCTGTTTTTTTCCTGGATTGTTCCGAACCATCCAAACATTTCTTCACATCTTATGGTGGCAGTCTGGGTCTTCATCCAGACCCAGCAAAGTGGTGACACACCTGAATAACTACTACAGTTTTTTATTTTAATTTTGGAATTATGGTCTTGGAATCTCCAGTTGTTTAGAAATGGCTCCAAGAGGTCTTCAAAGCTTGTGTACATCTACAATCGTGCTTCTTGCATCTTTACTGAATTATTTGGAGTTTCCCTTTGATCTGAGCATTGGTCAACCAGTAAGTACTGTCAAAAAATCCTTCTTTATGTTGGCAAAGAGAAGCAGTAGTTAATCTACCAGTAGTGGTTAATCATGATCACTAATGAGAAGTTAACTGGCCTTGTCTAGTCCAAATAAAGTTGCAGCACGGTGGCACGGTGGTTAGCACTGTTGCTTCACAGCACTGTTGCCCTGGACAGGGCCTTTCTGTGTGGAGTTTGCGTGTTCTCCATGTTGTTTGCATGTTCTCCCCATGTTTGTGTGGGTTCAGCTTCCTCCCACAGTCCAAAGACATGCAGTTAGTGGAGTTGGGTTAACTGGCAATTCTAAAAAACCCTGTCCAAGGTGCACCTGGACAGGGTTTTTTCTCTCGCCCTATAGTAGCTGGGATAGGCTCGAGCCCCCCCCCCCCCCCCCCGCCACCCTGACAAGGATAAGCGAAAGAGAATGGATTGACAGAAAGACATCGTAAAACCTTTAGCACCATTTCTTCAGAGTGTTGAGTAATATATATATATGTACTAAATAAATTCTAACTTTTGCCCCAATTATTTTTTTTAAATAATTTTTAATTTAGCTTTTAAAGGTGTATGCTATAATCATTCCAGCAAGGAAATATAAAAGTTCAAAGAAATCATTAAAAGCACAACTACTATGAAATTCATGCCCATCATAATTGTATGTAAAATTCACAACTGTATATAATGCAGAAATTAAGTACACTGAAACATATCAGTTTCCTAATGTTGTAAACCTGCTCAACATTTGGCAATAAACCCCATTCTGATTCTGATTCTGATTCTGATTCTGGTGACATACCAATATATGGACAAATTGTAATTAACCAGAATGTGCTTAGTGTCTTTTTTTTAATATAGTTCTCTTGATTAAACAAGTACTCACACTGCCTGTGACTTTGTTCATGTTAACCACACAGAGGTTGAACAACTGTAACAAGAAAAAAGTTTACTCCAATCCTAAAAAAATGTCTTTTTAATTTGGAAATTTCCTCAAATAACTACCTATATGAACATAATATCAAAACCAAATTGCAGTTCTTACACTTACCCAATAAATTATTCTTTTGAAAAAGATTGCATCTGATGAATTTAAGCTATTTGTTCCAAAAAACTTTGGAGAGTTTAGAATCATGCAGGCTCTGTAGGCTTGACTGGGGAGTAAACAAGCCCCAAATTTGCAAAGCGTATTTAAATATTCAGCAACCTCATGCAAAAGGATCAGGAAAACAGTTTGATATGAACACATGCAAAAACTTTGAGCATTCTTCGTCCTTCAGTCTGCTCAGATATGTCTGTGTGTGTTCCATGTCACACGCATCGCTGAAGCACTCTTTCCATGCAGTGGTTTGGGGTTACACAAACTAGCCACAATATTAAAACCACTGAGAGGTAAAGTAAAAAATAATTGAACATCTCACCGTAATGTTGTTATGTTCTGCTAAAAAACCTTGGTTTCTGGCAGTGTTGTGGATGTGACTTTGACATGTACAATGCACCTTAAGACTATTGCAGATCAAACACACCTCCACATAGCAACAGTGCCCCCTGATGGCAGCTGTCTCATTCAGCTTATTCATGATGCACCTCCGCTGGAAGAAAATGCAACAAAGACTCCCCAGATCCTGATCTAATCAAGGATCTGCAGGCTACAGCAGAAGACGTTCCAGACACAACAAACACCCCCAACATCTGTTGCACCCATGCTCTGACTGCTTTGACAACACAAGCAGGTCTGTGCAATTTTAAGCAGGTGGTTTTAATGTTGTGGCTAGTGGTCATTATTAAAAGTGATTAGGCTCTAATACACTTCGTTTAGCAAACTTAATTTGTTTGCTGATGTGACAAAAGTTAGGGCTTCACCTCCAGCTGGGTAACGTTTTAATGTTTATGTGGAAATATATCACTGATGGTCAGTGGTAAGAACAAATAGACACATCTTTTGCTCTTTCTTCCTCACCCAACTGGTTCAGGCAGATGGCCCCGCCCCTCCCTGAGCCTGGCTCTGCCGGAGGTTTCTTCCTGTTGAAAGAGAGTTTTTCCTTCCCACTGTTGCCAAGTGTTTGCTCATATGGGTCATATGATTCCTAATATTTGTCCATATTATTGTAGGGTCTACCTTACAATATATAATATACCTTGAGGCGACTTTTATTGTGATTTTATTTATTTTTTTATAAATAAAACAGAATTGAAAAGAAACCTCAAAAATGTTCAAATAAATGTAATTTTTCTAACAGATTCGATTTGGTCTGCAACACATTGTTTAAAATGCTGGTGGACTACATCTTGGAGTTCCAGTGGCAGTAGTTCCTTACACTATCACAGGGCCATCCCATATGGAAAAGATATATATAAATCTTATAAAGTTTGTATCTGTCTTGTGTGAAACTTGTATGAAAAGCATACAAGAGTGAAAACAGATATAAGATCCCTTGAAAAATTATATAATGAAACTTGTATGTTTTGGATACTTCCTAAAACAATATATGAAAGTAATGAGAAAGTGGCCGATTTCATGAGTAAATCACATAAGTTTTTACTATTTCTTTTCCATATGGGATAGCTTGGAGCCTGTTAGCAGAAAGAGGGCAAATTACAATAGTTGACTCATATTTATTCTTTTAAAATCAGAGTAAATGACTCTGAGGGTTCCTGGCCATGAATGAAATGGTGAATGAATGTTATTTATGCTTTTTGAATTGCTTAAATAAATGTGAGAAAAGTATAAAAGACTCCAAAACATTTTGTGTTTAAAAGGGTTTTTTTTTAATTGATTTTGGTAACAGAAAATAGAGCAGCAGCTTTTATTATGTGCAAGGTTTTAGGGGCTCATTAACAATGCAGCTGTGCTGTCTCTGTCATCTGGATCCATGCTTGAATGGAAAAGCAGTTGCCCCTGTTTTTTTCTGGAAATATAGAAACACATATTATGCTACAAATTTTGACTTTTGTGATCAAGTAGTTACCACATATAAAAGTAAAACATGCACTTTACTGAATGTTCCCTTACCTGGGCAAGGACTGCAGAAGCCTTTAACCAGCATCAGAGAAAACACCATTCCTCTAAGCTTTCACTGAATCCATCTAGCATGTGCGATTAATGGTTTAAGCCCACTACCTGTACAACAAAGCACTGGTTATGAATAATGGGATATTTAAGACGGCATCGATAATTCAGAAAAGGTTTTCTTGGGCTCTACAACCTGATTCGTTTAGATGAAACATCACTTATTTTTCTGAGTTACAAAACACAACAGTAAAGAATATTTTTCTACTTCTTGTTTCTGTGCTTCATAACTTCACTTTTATTAAATGATTTGTTCAAGTGCTGATAAATTGACAATTGGTGTTCTAGTGTTAAGTAATTTAATTAGACCAGAATATGTAGGGTTTTACTTTTTTTGTTTTTATCTCTCATCAAACAGAAAAAATAGAGTTGAATAGATTAACTTTATTATCCACATCAGTGGAAAATTGTCTTCAGTTCATGAAGCCATAAACAAATCAAGCAAATAACTTCACATCAACCTGCATTCACACTTCCACACAAGCACACATACAACACATACAACAACAATAAAAACACATCGCAGCATCTCATTATTCAGTATACCGATTGCTCTTTGCACAACTGACCCCTATAAGGTCATCCTGTGGGTGCTAATTCAAAGTCAGAATAAAGAGGGTGTTCACAGTCAGCAACAATAGACCGAGCTTCCCTGAGAACAGCCTTATGATGCAGCTTATCCAGCGAAGTTTGTTGTCCGCCAGTAATTTTTCCAGCAGCTCTGATAATCCTGTTTAGTTCTTACTTGCCACAGTTGGGTTACCAGACTGAAATACTGAACATAAGGATGCTTCTGACCTAGCTCACTTAAACTCTTTCCAGCACGTTGTGGTTCCAAAGCCTCCTGATAAGAAGGAATCTCTGATTAGCTTTCTTGTAATAAACTGTGTCAGAGACCGGTTAATGTGATCGCCACGTGCCAAAAATGAGAGGATCATCATGGCAAGAACACCGAATAATCTTCACACAATTAAACCTGCATAATAAAACATAAGACATGCTATGGTGAACACTGTGTCAGCAGCATATAGCCACACCCCTTCCCCTTACATGTCCCATTGTGAATGCAAAACTCTCCAAAACTGCAGCTCCTGTGGGATGTTCCTGGTTTGCAATCCAAAGTAGTCCAAAGAAGGGCAGTGATGAACTATTAAAAGTGTCGTGGGTGCATACGGCTTAATTATTCACGTGGGGAACAAAGGCTGGCCTGCGTCGCCCATTTCAACAGATGTGCTACTGTGGTTCAAATTCCCCCAAAATGTAATGCTGGTATCAGAAAGCACAGTAACCCCGGGACATGTTGGAGAGATTACATCTCAGGAGTAGGTGGTGAGAGGCAGGTCTGAGCTTCTCTGCTGCTGCACCCGTGACCTGACTTGGCTGCATGACTTTTTGTTTTGCTATTTTAAATTGTAACTTTTATTGAAGTGGTTATGGATTTTCAAACAGCGGCATCCTTCATAATGCACAGCAGAGTGTACTACACTGTTTATTTACAATTTTTGAGCATATTGTCATATTTTACTAACACGTGAACATCTTTTGCAGTAACATGCTTTCAAATTATATTTAGCACGATGCGAGGTGCCACGCGATTAATTGGAAAGATTCATTTTTGAAGAATGTGATGAATGGGATAAAATGCCTTTGTTATTAATTTTAGACATTTTCCATTTAATTGTTCTTAAATGTAACAGAATATCTGAGTGTTTCTTAGCTTCAGATTAGTCAGTTAGTCTAATTGTTTTTCTCAATAAGAAGTTAGTCGCCGGGAACATCCGTAGTCAATAGTACTGAGCGCTGCACTGAGGTCTAGCAGGACAAGCACAGAGATGAGTCCACTGTCAGAGGTCAACATCATTTGGAACCTTCACTAAAGCTGTTTCTGTGCTGTGATGGGTTTTACGGAGGCTTTTTTTATAGGGCAACAAACTTTTTTCTGGGCTAAATGATCCACCCTTCCACCCATTTTCTTCCTCTTATCCAGCACTGGGTCACACGGGTAGCAGGCTAAGCAGAGGAGCCCAGACCTCCCTCTCCCTGGCTACTTATTGTAAATTGTCTGATTCTTATACAGCGCTTTTCTACTCAAAGCGTTGTATACAACATGACTCATTTACCCAATCACACCCATTCCCACAAGCACTTTCTCTGTATGTAGTGCTTTCTAACTACATTCACGCACATTCATAAAATGCGCCAAACACATTCTGAAGACTAATGGAGAAGTGCATGAAGGATATGCATTTGAAAGGGGTGCTAGTTTTTTTCTCAAATTGATTGTGTTCTCTAAAACCCTGGAAGATCATGAAGCAAGATTGTTGGAGATCCTCACTCATTTCAGAGAGTTCAAATTAAAGTTATCACCTGAAAAGTGTGTGTTTCTCCAGACCTCAGTGCGGTACCAGGGGCACGTAGTGTCCCAAAATGGAGCTGACACATCCAGAGAAAATCTCTGCCCTTTGTTCTTGGAAAGTCCTTCGAGATCTCAGAGAATTGTGATCTTTTCTTGGATTTGCTGGATATTATCGAAGGTCTCTAAAAGACTATTCCAGCATTGTGAAGTCCCTCAATGATCTGATTCATGGTTATCCTCAATCTACCAAAAGGTTTAGATCAAGAGACAGCCAAGACCAATATCACCCTCCCAAAGGGCTTTTTGGGATCCGCTGGACATTAGCTTGCCAGCAGGCATTTTAGTTGCCAGAATGGCCTATGATGCAGAGAGGGAAATAAAGACCTGTGGTAGATGTGTGCGCAGAAAGGCGTTCCCTGACAAAGCCACACTGTTAGGCAACATCAGTACTACAAGGCCACTTGAACTCTGTATGGATTTCATCTCTCTCAAACCAGACGAAAGTGGAACTAAAGACATCCTTTTAATTGCTGATCACTTTACTAAGTATGCAATTGCCATAGCAACGTACAATCAAAAACCCAGCACATACAATTCCACCAAGACTGAAATAACTGGGTTTGCAAACTTATCTTTGGTTGTTACCTCCACTCCACTCCTGAGACTGCATCAGGACTACTCCCCTGAGGCTATCTATCCACAGAGAGTAGTGACAAGCCTGTGAGGCAGACACAAGGACTTAAGCCAGCAACGTGTCTCAGACTCTGATCAATAATATCCAGACCAAATCTCACAGACTGACCAGTCATGTAACTTCCCTGTTGACAGTCCAGATTTAGTAACTCTTCCAGTATCTGACAGCCATCGTCGTGACACAGAAATCGTCATTGCAGCCCAAAATCCACCAGCAGAGCTGCAGACTGAAAGAGTTGTATTTTAAAGTTTCAGATGTGTCCTTGATCCAACACAGCTGATTTAAATGGTTAAATGACCTCCTCAAGATTTCTTGAAGTTCTCCAGAGGCCTGATATCGAACTAATCGTGTGATTCAGGTGTGTTGACCCAGGATGAGATCTAAAACCTGCAGCAGCCGCCCTGCACAGCGCTACCATTCCAGCGCGGCACACAGCCGCTGCGTTCCCTCGCAGGAAACAAGCATCGAAGGCGTTGGAAGGGGAGGGGGATGAGTGAGTGCCTATCAGTGTAAGTGTGTGTGTGTGCGTGTCCATAGTTCAGCTGAGACAGTGTCCTTCGCCCTATCAGGCTAAGTAAACAGTCCTCCAGCCAACCCAGGTGTCCTTGCATGGGATGGGAAGAATAGCCGTAACACAGTCGTTATCAGAGAGTGATTGTTCGGCTCCAGCCTTGGGCCTGCAGCTGGCGCGTTATGGGGGTCCGCAATGTTATAGTCTCTGTTTCAGGGTTTAACCACAGTTTTTACATATATTTTGGATGAAGGTTATCATTCATTTGATTGGCATGTTTAGTCCCATCAGATAGTAATTACTCAACCATTGCCATGCAACGTGGCATGCATGAGTTCAATGGTGGAGGTTGTAGCCCAGCTAGAAAAACAGAAAAATAATTTAGTCATGTTAGTCATTATTTTCTTTGAGATCTTCATAATGTGCAAGTCCAGTGAGCTACAGTGAGTTGCCAAATGCAGCTAAGTGTTAAATCTAGGAGTTGTGAACATCGTCAGGCCTTCAAGTTGATAGAATTACAGCTCACATAGAAGGATATGATGCTGCAGTGATTTATTTTGTTGTACAGCAGAGCTAGTTGAATTAAGATAAAGGTTACACGGATACTGATTGTTCACTCTGAATGTTCTGAGTACGTGAGACTGTATCACAACTGTATATGTGACTAGATGGATCCTGTGACCTGTTTATAGGTCAGGTTTTTTTCCATCTGGTAAAACAATGACTCAACGGATGAAGCAGTCTGAAGCAGGCCTCCACTGAAGAGTAGTGATTCCATACGTCCAGCTAACTGCATGGCAAGCCACTTCAAGAGTGGGTAAGACTGCTTTATTGAAGGCAGAGCTTTGTTTCCATGACAGACAGAAAGCAGCAAGTGAGGCTGGGGGAGATCACCTCTGAAACCCGGTCCCTCAGTATTGGTGCCCCTCAAGGATGTGTCCTCTCACCACTACTGTTCTCCCTCTACACTAACGACTGCACCTCCAAGAACTCGGCTGTTAAACTCCTAAAGTTTGCAGATGACACCACTGTCATTGGCCTCATTCAGGATGGTGATGAGTCTGCATACCGGCAGGAAGTTGAGCGGCTGGTACTCTGGTGTAGTCAGCACAATCTGGAGCTGAACACTCTTAAGACTGTAGAGATGACAGTAGAGCTGGGCGATATGAGATTTTTTCATATCACGATATGTTTTTTTCATTTCAGGCGATAACGATATCTATCACGATATAAGCCAAATAACTATATTTGTAAGATTTAAATGTGCCGTTGCTCACAAGTAAAATGTGAAATAATCAGCAGCTTGTTTTTATTTAAATATTTATTTCCCATAATAAGTTCAACAGGGTAGATGTACTTAAGGAACATGAGACTTTTTCAGATAAATAAAGGCAAATATTGCAAACTACACAAAAGGCAGCCGCTAAAGCGTTTACGTTTCAAAATAGAACAAACGAAACAGACTAAATTGTCAATTCCACTTAGAAACAAAATATTAATTCTAAAAATAAATCTTAGTTTGTTTTACAGAAGAACAGACAAAACTGACTAACTTTTGTCAATATCAAATAAACTGAGAACTAAAAGGAAATTCTCAATCTCTCCTTGTTGTATAGCTTAGCTTTTCAAACAGTTTTAACAGTTACTGTAGTCTGACAAAAGCTGAATGACGAATCAGCGCATCCAGTCAGAGATTGAGCATGCACCGCTTTATTGTATTTCCAGACTTGCTTTCGGCACAATTTACAGTGCACGCTACTCTGCTTTTTGTCAGACTTGAAATAGCCGAAATACCTTCACACTACGGAGCTTCTGTGGCTCTTCCGTTCGACAATCTCTCCAGCATCGGAACCATCATCTGTTTTCTCTTCGGTCACGCTCGGTTGATTTTTCTCTAGTCGGCACACTCATTTCCTCCATTACCCGGGCGGCACGGTGACTGGCTGCTTCCCAAACACATACAGGTGCGGCTTGGCACTTGTGCTGTACGTAACAAGTCACGTGACGTGCCGCTGGTTCAGCTCTGCAGTACTTAATTTGGATTGGCTGTTCTTTTTTTTTTTTTTAAGAGGACAAGAGCGGCGAGGTCTATCGCCCAGCTCTATGTAGAAGTTTAGATTAGTTATTTATAGTTGGTTTACACAGCTTTGTGTATGTATGTCTATGCATGTGTAATGTATATATAGACGTATGTGTGTGTGTGTGTGTGTGTGTGTGTGTGTGTGATTGCTGTGCTTGAGAGCCTCCATCTACCGGAACCAAATTCCTTGTATGTGTCTGCACATATACTTGGCCAATAAACACGACTCTGATTCTGATGGTGGGACAGATACCTGCAGGACTTTAAACTTTCCTTTTTCACTGGAGTGTGGTAGGACAAACAACTAAACAAACACAGACCGGGCCCTAACAATCCGTCAGTTATGAGATATTCATTCATACATTTGACTCAGAGACTCCGCTCTGCCCCCTCTTAACACCACCCAAGGCTGCTACACACTTTCCCCCTCTCCCTGTGACCAATCACACCACCCCACCCCCTCCCTGAACACTCCACTCCATATGTCACTTCTACGCCTAATCACTCACCACTTTACTCCCTCGCCAATAGCACCCCACCCCCTCCTTGAGTGCTGACAAGGTGAGGAAGAAACTTAAGAAGTTCAGAACCAGAAAGGCAACAGGCCTGACGGTGCTGAGCCTTATTCTGGAGAAAGTCCCAGTCCTGTGGAAGACTTCCTGTGTGGTCCCAGTGCCATAGACTGTATGCCCCAGGGTGACTAACCACTTCAGACCTGTGGTCTTAACTTCCCACCTGAAGAAGACCCAGGAGAAGATTGTTCAAGATCACATCCAACCTCTGGTGCGCATGCTGCTGGACCACCTGCAGTTTGTTTCATGTAGATGATGCAGTCATCTTCCTCCTGCACAGACCACTTTTACCGTTGGATTATTAGAAGCACTGTGAGGGCCATGATTTTGGAGTTCTTCAGTGCCTTCAATACAATCCAACCAGCACTGCTGAGGGAGAAGCTGGAATCAGCAGGGGTTGACTGTCAAATGACTGCATGGACATTTGACAGTCCATGCTGTCTGCCAACTGGTATACAGCACAACCTGGAGTATAGGAAGGTCATCACCGACCTCGTCATCTGGTATGAACTCAGCCACCTGCACATAAACACCAATAAGACAAAGGAGATGGTGGTTAACTGAAAACCAGCCCCCATCGCACTGATGACCATCCATGGTTTGGACATCGAGGTAGTCGACATGTACAAATTCCCAGCTGTTCACCATAACAATAAACTGGACTGGCTACACAATGTTCATGCTCTGGGCCAAACGTGGCTCTATCTGCTGGGCAGGCTGAGGACATTCGGGGTGTGAAGAACACCACTAAGGACCTTTAATGCCACTTTGATTACTTCTACTATCTTTTATGTGGTTGTCTGTTAGGGAGGTGGTAGCACGAAGAGGGACAGGAAACAGCTTAATAGACTGATGAAGAGGAGCAGCTATGTCCTGGACAGTCCCCTAGACTCCATAGAGAAGGTGGGTGAGAGGGGGATGTTAGCCAAGCTAATGTCCGTCATGGACAACAACATTCAACCTCTGCATGAGACCGTGGAGGCCCTGAGACGCTCCTACAGCAGTAAATCGTTACAGCCCCATTGTAGGACTGAGCGCTACCGTAGATCCTTCATCCCACAGCAATCAAGCTGTATAATACAAACACAGGATACTACTATTATTATGTTTATTGTTTTTCTAACATATCTCTAATTCCCCATTTCCTCCTGTCCCTTGTGCTGCGGTAAAGGGTAAAATTTCCCCAGTGTGGGATTAAATAAAGTCTGTCTATGTCATCTTTCTGTGGGTCACCTTCAACAACACCAGCCTAATGCCAAATCGCCAGAAGGTGCCCCCTGCTGCCCTCGTTGGCACCCAGAAGTGTTCTGTCTCTGCACCTCAGTACCAATGACAACAATCAAGCTCTGAAAGAAAAGCGTCTGGACTTCTTTAAGTTTCCTTGAAGACGTCTCGATCAGCCAAGGTTTCAGGTGAGCCCACTGTGAAACTTGAACTCACCCTATCATGTGATTTACTGAGGTCAAATGGCCCAGGATGAGAGCGGGCGTTAAGGCATCTGGATTATAGATGGCAGACAGTTGGTGTCGTAAGCCCCGCCCTCTGTTCAAAGATGGTCACTCACTAAATGGCTTCTTCCACTCCTCTTTCAAACCATCTGTCTTCTCTGTCCAAAATGTGAACATTGGCATCCTTGAAAGAGTGACCTTTGACCTCTAGATGCAGATGAACAGCTGAGTGTTGCCGTCACACCCTGAGGTTAATTATGGCGTTCCAGTGCTGAGACTCATTCTATTTACATTATATACATCTGGATGAATGTTTAGTCATCCAGGTAAGAAGAAATGTTCGTCTGGACATTTTCAGTGGAAGAAACATTTTATGACTCATGACTCAAATGACTCAAATGTAACAGAAGGAGAGGATATTTCCCCATATTGACCTCTCTTCTCTGCTACCTGCACCCCAATAGAGCACGTGGCTCTCAGACTGCAGGCTCACTTGTGGTTCCCAGGACATTTAAAAGTAGAAGAAGAGGAAGACCAGCTCTCTTCTGTAGAACCAGTTTCCAGTTTCGATTTGGGAGACAGACTCTCTGCTTTTAAGATTAGGCTTAAAACCTTCACTGTTCAACTCTGGCTCTCTTCCACGGTGTATCTTTTGTCCTATATTCCTGTGCGTTCTTCTTCTCACCTCACCCCTAACTAACCCCTTCAGTTTATTACATGCCTGCAGAATCAGCCAGCGACAGAATCCACTCAAGAACAATTTTATAAACTGAGAACGTTTTTTGGCACAAGACCGGCATCACCATTAAGTACCTATGATAAGCTATTACACAGAGTCACAGTAATTAGCTACATTTGAATTGTTTTCTGTTTTCTGAAGTATGCATGGATATTTTGGCATGGAGGAAACCACCACCCATATTGCTAACAAATGTATTACTCTTTCCTTAGTGGATTATATGTCTGATGTACACACAGCACTAAGCAAATCCCTCTGTCACTATTCTTTGTCTTGAGGGTGATCATAACCTCTCCATAACCTCACATTAGCAAAACCTTCAAAGCAATCAGAAAACCTCGTGAACAAAACGAATCCTTTTGACTAATAATGAAGAACTGCCTGTCTATAAAATGAATGAGGGTCAAGGGGAGGCAGCGATTGGTGTGGGGGATGGGCTTGGATTATCTGTGTCATTACTGCCACAGCTTTCAGTGGGTGTTATAAATACGATGAAACACTAGAAGGTGAGAAAACTGCAGGAATGACAGCTTTGTGTTTTGTATTTCTGGTCTGCTCTGTCCATTTTCAGATAAGAGTAAAGGCGTGAGTTAAGCAGTTTGCTCAGTTACACACGGTTTTAATAAGCACTGTTTCACAGTAGTACATCTCGACTGAGGGCTATCTGCAAGCAATGAAAACCTCTTTTCTTTCTGTGTAAGTCTTAATGCTTATCTGAAGTTCATACTCTGTCAAACCTCAGCTTTCCCTGAACCATCTGTTTAGCTTCTTTAAAAAAGAACCTCCACTCCTCTTCCTTCTTGCAATCCTACCCCCCTCTCTTTTTTTACTTCTCTCCTCTTTCACCCCCTCTCATCTTTCCTCTCTGTTTGACCAAGCTGCACTGCAGCACATGTGCAGTCATTAATTTCCAAGGACAACGCTGCGCGTGACTGCGTGTGCGATGGCCCTGACAGGTACAGTAGGGAACACGGAGCTAAGAAATAGTATGCACAGGTATACACAGAGGAGGCTGAGGAGAAAAGGGAAAAAAGAACCACAGAAACAAGATGAGAAAACGGGGAAAAGATAGGTATAAGTACACATAAGATAATGCGGGAAGAGGAAGCAGGTGGGAGCACAGCTGGAAACTATAGACATAATGAAGTGGGGGGAAGTAACAACACAAGACGCAGAAAACAACATTACAACAATAAAACAGGATGAAACAACTGAACAGGAAACATACCTAACTTAGGGATGAGAATCAAGAACTGGTTCTTGTAGAAAGCTGGTTCCTGATAGTCCAATTCCTTGGAATTATGAGTCTGCCTGCCTATCAATCCCGCTTATTGTGTCAGAGGAGGATATAGCGACGCAGTCTAGAGCATGGATATGGACATTTATTTTTATCCATCCATCCATTCACTTCCGCTTATCCTTTACAGGGTCGCAGGGGGTGCTGGAGCCCATCCCAGCTGTCTCAGGGTGAAGGCAGGGTGCACCCTGGACAGGTCCCCAGGCTGTCGCAGGGCATTTATTTTTATTCCATAAAAAAAACGAGATACATGGTAAGGTGGAAAACTGCATCCAGGGCAGAAACAGCTGCATTATGTTCCTGACACAACTTTGGTTCTTTGCAAGCATCTGCCAAGACAGCATGCTAACGCTAAGCTAGCCAAGAACCCAGAGTGAAAGCTGAGTGAAAGCTGACCCCAGCAGCCAGGTCCTTACCCAGTCAGGCTGCAGCCTCCATTTCTACCTGTTCACCTTTCTAAAGCAGAATCACCGCGGCGACAGCTTTTATCTTTGCTTTGTGCGGTCAGCTTTGTATTCTACTAAGAGAAATATCTTAGAGTCCTCATTAAGGATTTGTGTTGTTGTGTGGAGTTGTAGCCTCAGGTTTATATTGTTAAATGGTGATTATGAGACAGCGTCTCTAAGTAATTCAGTAAAGTACTGCATTACATTTAAGGAGCGTGTTCTGTGCAATACGTGTAATAATTGTGAGTAATGACTCCAACAGTGATCACAACATAGAGGGGAAACACCTCAACAATCATGCACAAAAATTTGACCCACAGCATGCATTTAATTTGCATGAATGTAATGTCTTTATTGCTGATTAGCGACGGTGGTGACAAGAGAATCGACAAGGAATCAGAATCACTAAACTCGAATCAATTCCCGCCGACGGGTGAAACAAAAGGTGTAAAACAGCCAAAAGGTCAGGAGAAAACACACAAATCTAAAATCAACACAGTTTTGCAAACACAAATATCTACACTAATATCTAAGCCAACTGTAAAATTATGATATTATTTTATGCCATGTTAGACCCCGAAATAAAGATTGTGAATTATTATGTAGTTTAAGTTGGCATTATTCTCCTGAATTAGAAGAAGGTGATAATTATTGCAGTATTTAAACTGATTTGCATTGCATTAGACTGCTGATTTATTGTGAATGAATGATATTGTTTATGATGCATTATACTGTTGAGTTATAAGGAATACTGTTCGCAGAAAGTCATCGCCTTATTTGTCTGATTAGAAGAGAACAGAACATGCTGGAGTTTTCTGCCCCATCTCAGCACGAGCAGATAAACAGGGAGCCAAGGTCGTAGCTTAGGCGCTGTGTGAGAGAAAGAATGTGAATGTTTAGGCTTTTATGATAAGATGGGAGAACCAGAGGCTATAAGAGTTTGAGCAATGCTCCACCACTTTGAGATTTGAGGCTGTCTGCATCAGTGTCCATCTCCCACGTGTGTGATCATTAAATCATCGTTTGACTCAACCCGACCGGACCAGTGTTGTTATTGTGGTTTTTCTCTTGTCTCCATCCCCAATATTTTGAACCTTAACACAACTCATAGGCTCTGCATAGCTTATGACTCTAGACAGAAATATGCTGATTTCTTGTCACCTATCGTACTTTCTTCTGCCAGTTCAACAGCTTTCATGCAGCTGTTCGACTGTTCTAAACCCGCCAAAGAGGTGTAGCCTTATGCAATTGTCCAAGTGGCTACTTTTGTGTCTTTTGCAGTTTTCTGTTAAGTGCTTTAAGCCCCGTACACCTGTAGTGGTCCAAAACAATTTGGCACCAGGACAAATCAACAGCAGACACATAATGCAAAAGAAGGCATTGCTCACACCACATCCAGCTAACCAACTTCACTTGCTGGAGCGCTTGAAGTCGCCATCCTCAGGCAAGCAGTAGCGAACGAGTGAGTGCCCCTGCTGTGATGATGTGTGAATAACATTGAATTGTCCAATCAAATTCTTAAACAAGATAGGCAGTCCATGCCAACTGGTCAGGGATGCACAAAATTGCAGCCCGAGGGGCAAATTCAAAGCTCCAACAGACACTCAGGCTCAGACCCCTGTGACTGGAAAAAACTGCAGTCTGTCCACAGACTCCCATTTGGCTGTTACATAATCATCAGAATGTAATCATGTTTGGCCAATAGGGCAGGCAACATGACGTACGAGCAAACTCATCCATTGAAAACTTATTTTTATAGTTGTTTCTCACGATATTTTTATGGGAGTGGCGTCCTAGCGCCCTCTATTGATGAGCCAACATTGCTACACAGGGGAACATGGAAAAACAATGGACAAACGCAGAAAAGACTAGGACACCAAGCAACACAAAGGGAACTAATGAAGAGAGCCAATAGTACACAGCAGCCAAAATACAACAGTCAGGCGTCGTGTGATGTTCCAACACGTTCTGTCTCCCAAAGTGTAACATTTACATACGCTGGGTGACAAACCGTCAACATCTTACGCTTCTGGGTACCCAACACGTCCCTCAATCACGAGATCGGAAAAACGAGGAAACATGAGAACTGTTTGGAATGAATCTAAATATGTACGTTCATTTTACTTAAATGTCTTGGGAAAACACTGTCTAACATCATTAATGTGCTGGTTAAGGTTAGAGTTTGGGCTGGAATACATGGCTGGAACGTGTTTTACCACGGGAGCATCAGTCAACTGGATTTCATCCATAACCCGGCGTGTAGCATAAGAACGTGGAAGGTCACCTTTCGCGTTTCTCAGGAACGCCTCGGGACGTGACAAATCATCGGGATGTAACACCTCGGGAGTGAGAACAGGCTGGATGTTCTGTGATGGGTTTTTGTTTGTTTATTTGTTTTCCTGGGCTGTCTTTCTGCTTAAACACCTGCAGCAGGACAATGATCCAAAACCCAACAGTAAGTCTACTCAAAACCACTGAAAACGAAAAAAAACCAAAGGGACAAAGGTTGGGGAGAGTCCTAGTCAAATCCGAAACCCAGAAACATCTGATTGAGATGTTTTGACATCACCTTACACAGGATGTAGAATCCACTGCAGCTGGATTAAAATAACTGTGATAACTATAGTGGGACAAAATTCATTCAGACACGTGAAATATCAATTGCCAGTTATAGCAACTGCTTGACAGCCAAGAGCAATGCAACCAGTTTATAGGTTTACTTTATGACTTCTCACAGTTCAGTTTTTAGCTTTTTCCATTAATAAACTGCATTTTGTATTTGCTCTGGTTATCTTTGTTTAAAATTACAAATTATTTGATGATCTGAAAAATGCAAGTAAGGGGGGAAATGCTTTTTCACAGCACTGTATAGTGCAGCCTCCACCTGCACTTTTTAGTTGCATCTTTGTGAGCTGCTCAGCTCAGTATAGACATAAAGACTTCGAACATCAATAATGTGTAAACACTGTTATGCATGAGGTCTCTGTCGGCTAATATTATAGAGGTCTCAAAGTCCTTTAAAACAAGCACAAATCCACTTAGCCCAATTACGCAAGAGCCATGTACATAGTCACATGATTCGTTATGAAACATACAACAAGCACACAATCAGACACTAGATTGGAATCATTGGTGATGAGTTGGTGAGGAAGCAGCACAAGCATGAACTATAAAGCCTATCACTGTAACGAGCTGTGCACGCTGACTTAATCACCTGTTAGGCTCACGCTCAACCATCTGAACCCAGGGTAGCAGACTATGAGCGGATCTCTGTCCACATAACCGTCCCGTGTTGACGTCCACTGCCTTTGTCAGAGAAACAGTGTTAAAAAGATTGTTGACAAAAGTGGACAGAGAAGGATGTCCGTGTTGTGTTTTCTCTCACTTGCATGATTAATACAATAATGCCTCCTCTCTTTCAACTCCAAATACCAAACTGTCAAAAGAGATCAGCTCATATCAGAAGCTCTCTCTCTATTCAAATCAGCTGGAGGCGCCGTGTTGTCACTGATCCTTTTATTCTGCATGTGTTAAGTGGAACATGTCATCGCTGATGGGTGTTTTATATGTACGAGTGTTGAGCCATATTTTACTAAAACCACTGCATGACATGCACACTCTGCTGATTCGTCACAGGGTGTGTTTGTATTTGGTGATGCAGACAATGTAAAAGTGTTTTTATAGATGTTTCTAACCTTCAGTCTCTTTGGCGCTTGTGCAGCCTCTGGAGCACAGAACACACACCGTTAATTTTTAAAAGCATGCATTTTAAAGTTAAAGTAGAGCCTCCCTCATTAGGAATAACACTGATAGCGCAGGCAGCGTTAAAATAATTAATTTAACTGAAATATTTATTTCACAAATCGTGCTAGTAAACGATTTTCTGCAGCATTAATCTCATGTGCAGCAGTTTCGGATTTTACCCTTTTTTTAATGTTTTTGAATAGTTATTACCGTTTTATTATTATCATCTGTGATTGAAGTGGGGAGCATTAGCATTAGTGATCATGGACGTTTTAGTATTAATTTAATACCATGTAAATTCAGGATCAATATACTGATGATGATACCAATACTTGTTCAGCCATCTTATGCGGTCATGATATGGGAGATGAATCATCATCAAGTCTGAACCCGTTTTAATGACCATCGTTTTTACTGTCCAGAATAATTACATAAACCTTTCAGCTAGCTTGTATTTTGGAGCCCTGGAATGTATTCAGTTCAATTTAATTCAATTATCTTTATATAGCTTATATACCTCAAGACACTTTCTACTGTAATGTGACGACCCTACAATAATGCAGAGAAAACCAACAATACAGGACTTGGCAACAGTGGGAAGGAAAAACTCCCTTTTTAACTGGAAGAAATCTTTGGTGGACAAACTGAAGAAGAGAGCCAAAGATGATTAAACACTAATGATTAAATGCAGAGTGGTTCATAAGCTCACAGAGAGTCAAAAATGTATGGGCAACAAACACCTGGGAAGCCAGCAGCCTAGGCCCATTGCAGCGTAACAACGGGAGGATTCTCGATCATCTGATCCAGCCCCAACTCGAAAAGGAACGTTTTAAGCCTAATTGTGAAACTCGAGAACGTGTTTATCTCTTAACTCCAAGCTTATTTCACAGAACAGTGTCATGAAAGCTGAAAACTCACAAGTAAGGGGCCACAAGTAAGTCTTAGAGCAACCTAGCTCCACTAGGGTGATCCGAACACGACTCCAGGATTCCTCAGTGTTATTGGCAGTGAAGTTAATTCCAGGCACAATAAGTATCTGGTCAGACACAATGACCTCAGTTTATCTAAATGTAGAAGCAGGAAATTAGAGGTCATCGAGTTCTTACGCATAATGTAATCAGAACTGGTCCCATCACGGGATCCTGTGGAATTTAACTTGGTGTGTGACTTTACTTGGAAAAATTAAAAGGAGTCTATTGCATATGATTCAAACCACTGCACCTTTACTTCCTATGGCATGCACTACTTTATATACTAACATACTTTGGTCGACAGTATCGAACGATGCACTGAAGTCTAGCAGGACAAGCGCAGAGCTGAGTCCACTGTCAGAGGCCGAGATCATTAGTAACCTTCACTAAAGCTGAATCCTGATGAAACTCTTCCTCTGCAGACGATCTGTTAGCTGTTTAACAATTCTTTGGAGATTTGTTTGATAAAAGGAAGGTTGGAGATTGGCCTATAACAGGCTGAGAATGCTGGGTGAAGTGATGGCTGTTTGTACTAGTCTCTGAATGTTTTTCATGTTTACTCAAGAATTTCAACTCATTTATAGTTAAGCATTAGAAAATTGTTTGAATACCAAGACACTCAATGAATGGTAAACATATCATTCTTAACAATGTGCTAGATTAAAAAGGAACAGAAAAAAATGCTATGACATTTAATGATGAATTTCAACCTGCCATAATGCTGATTTTGAGGAACAGTGGAGCTGTGCACACTCGGTCAGTTTTATTTCATTTATTTTTTAAGGGTTATTTGACTCAGTATGCAAAATGCTTTTAAATATTTAATGAGGAAAAAAGAATGTTTGTTAAATGTACACTTCGGCGGTTTGGTTCACTGTTATCACATCAACACTCTTCCTTTACTCCTGAAAGAATAGAAAAAGCAAGAAAACAAACCTTTTGAAAGATGACCAAAACCTGGTGACAAATCAATACTACATAACTGAGTCATGAAGTAACTGTGCTGCTATATATTACTCAGTAACGAAAGGCCACACCTTTTCAGTGGAAGCCTTAATTTGGGTAAGAGAAAAACCCAATCACAAAAACTAAGGGTGGATCCCTCTCTGAGATGTGTGACGGTAGATGAGCTGGGTTGAAAATGCAGACTGAGCCCTCATCCTGCTGTTTACTAAGGTCCTTCTGTTATAATTATTCAAACTTCCCCTCCTTCTGGCTTCTCTCTTTAGGAGTTCCCAGAGCAGATCATCTGCATCTCCATCTCATCCTATTCCTACCACCCTCTTCTGTCACACCAGCCCTCTGCATATTCTCTTTCACTGCATCTATGAATCATAAACTTCTCTTTCTTCTGCCTCCATCTTCAGCATCCTTACATGTCCACTACGTCTCTGCACATGTCCGAACCACCTCAGCCTTGCCTCTCCAAAATGCTTGACCTTAGCTGTCCCTCTGATATGCTCATTTCTAATCCTGTCCATTCTGGTCATTCCCATTGGTCATACCCCTGACAGCTCCAGTTCAGCCTCTGGTTTATGTTAGTCCCACCATCTCTAAAAACCATCCTAGTCCACAAAGAGTCCAGCCTGGCCTCTTCTGTATCACCACTGTGAACCAGAAGGGGCTCAGAGCAGATCCTTGATGTAATCCCACCTCCGCCTTGAACCCAACTGTCCCTTCTACATACACCTCATCACTTTCTCCTTGTCCTCATATACGTGTCCTGCACCAGCCAGACATATGTCTCTGACACTTTTCGTTCCCACATGCCTGTCTTGGAGTGATTTCTCACAGCTACAAAGACACCGTGCAACTCCTTCGGACCATCTCTACACTTCAACACTCAAAGCAATTATCACATTTGTGGGGCTCTGTCTGGGCATAAAGCCGCACTGCTAATTACTGCTCATCACCTCTCTTCTTAGCATAGCCTCAACAACTTTTTCCTCGATGCGATGAGTCATAAGCTTTATCCCACGGTACAACATCCTTGTTTTTGAAAATTGGTACCAGGAAAGATATTCTCCATTCCTCAGGCATCCTGACCCTCTCTAAGACTATGCTTAACAATGTGGTCAAAAGGTCCAATGCCCACTCTCCTGGGCATCACGATCTGGATCAACCACCTTCCACTCTTCATCCTTTCCAGAGTGATGAAGAGTAGAAAGGCTTTCACCTTTTATGAATGTTGAATTGATTCAGTTTGAATCAATCATCTATTAAACCACAGAAGAATTAGACTAGACCTTAATGAGCTGGTAGGTAATAAAACAAAAAATGTTCAAGAATATTAGCAAGAAACGCCCAAAAAGGTCTACATGAAGTCACTCACTGTCCTTTTTAAGGACGCAGATTGTGTTACTGTCAGAACTTCTCTGTTCCTCGCTGTGAAAAAATTGAATAGGTCGTCTAAAAGATGCGAGTAGAGATAGCAGGTTGACACTAACGAAGTCCTAAAGATCGTTTTATGTTTGAAATGTGGCAATTTCTCAAAATCAGATGAATTTTCTAAAATTAACTATAAGGGCTTTTATTTTGAAATGTTCAGCGCGTTACAGCATAATACATTTTTCTGCTTATGTGACGCTGTGGATTAATAAGTAAACCCTGGCCTTAAATCATGCGGACAAATTATTACGAAATTCCAAAAGAGAAAAACGTAATCACAGTAATAACAGTGGTATTACCGATTAACGGGAGGACATATGCGTGGAGGGACAACAATAACAATAAGAATAAGAATAATAACGCAGAACACGATGCAGTTGTCTGTTTTGCAACAATACTACCAAAAATAGAATACTGCAATACTGCCCATTAAAATAACTCGCATCCATCAAAACGTCATCACGAAGCGAGCCGGCCTGCTGAGCACCGCGCGCCCCGCAGCCCGTATAGGATGGTAGTATAAGCTGGTAATTTTCCTTTAGACAACATATAGGACAGCGCTGAGCCAGCATCTGCTGCCGAGCCTCCAGCCCTACGCTGTTCGGGTCTTACCACAGAGGATGGCCAGGAGTAGCGTCCTTAGAGTCGGTGTTCGGAGGAGTCAGGATGGCTGATGGTGGAACGGCTAATTTCGGAGCAGAATAATTCCACCGATGAATGAACGACACAGACCAGCCGGTGTCCCCGGAGATTCAATACGAACCCCAAGCTCCGCCCATCCCAGTTTCCTACGTCAGCATCCATACTGGGTTCACTGGAGCGGCTCAGCATCCCCCTCCCCCTCCGCTATTTCTGTGTGTCCGTTTGCGTGAGTTTGACACCATCAGGGACGTGCAGAGAATTCCAAGCAGGAGCAGCAGTGAGCCATTTTGCATCAGTGTAGCGGACATGTTCGTCCTTTGCTGGCTCAAAAATGAACTCAGGTCAAGATGCGCTGCAGATAATCAGGTGCGAGCTGTGATTTCTCTTCTCACGCTGCAGAAATGTTCGCATTCCCCAGTGTGCGACAATTAGAGGACTTTTGTAACAGTGTATCACTACAGATCCCCTTAAATGTTTAAGTCTGTTAGTGTTTCAGACCTTTCCCGGTCTGAAGGGTCCTCACTAAGGACAGTGACCCGGAAGGATCCGGTTGGCGGCCATAAGAACTGTTTAGTTTCTCGGACAGGACATCCAGTCATGTTCGCCTCCTGTAGCGTGGAATAAAACACCGCCATTCATTCAATTCATGAAAACAGGCGACATCAAAGGATCATTAAAGTCACACACATGTTAACAAATCAGTTCGATTTTCCGTTTCAGTTTTTATAACTTGCTGATTTATTTCGAGTTTTTATTTTCTGGAGTTTCATTCATTATATAAAAAAAATCATTGTGGTTATTTAACACTTAATTATAAAAAAAATTATTTACTAATTAGTATTTTTAGCATTTTTTTGTAATTTTGAGTAATGACTGTGTTAAAAACACTATATCAAAACTAAAAGAATATTTTTATTTCTAACAGAACATTCAGTGTATCATCGAAATGTGTTATTGAAAAACAACAAAACCAGAAATTATATCCTTGAGAACATTAATACTGGATTAGAATAAAACCGGGTTCCACAGTTTGAGGACAAAGTCACTGAATAATCAGTCCTGTGTGCGTTTACCTGCATGCTATGAAGAAGAATGCACAAATAGTATGAATGAAATAACTTACAAGCAGCCAAGATTTTCTTTCTTTATGTTTGATATTTATTTTTATTCTGTGTATTATTATTATTCTGTCTTCAAGCATCATAAGTCCTTTGAGTGCAGTCCTGTACCAGCTGAGGACTGTGCGTGCCATATGTGAGTTCTTCACTCTTTGAATCTCTGTAATAATTGTAGTGACAGCAACATTAGCATAACTATCAGACCATAAATTATATGTATTTCAACAGGATTTTATGTGATACAAACACAATGCAACACAAAGTGGTGCATAATTGTGAAATTGAAAGAAAATGAAGAACACTGTTCATAAGGTTTGTTAAAGGGACTTTGCTTAGGCGAAAGACAGTGCGTTTATTTACAGTGAACAACAAACACCAAGTGGATATATGCAATGTGCAGGGGAAAGGGGTCCGGGTCTCCAAGGTCCATGGGGGAACAGGGGTCGGTAAGAGGTGCTCCATACTTTCTGTACAACTCCAGCTCCTCTCGTAGTCCGTAACCAGGATTTAGGAAAGATCTACACACAAAAGGTCCGATTAGCAGGACAGTCACAACACTCACAGATACAGGTTCAGGTTTATTTCTGAGGAAATAAAAAAAAAAGGTAACGTAAAGGAAAAAACATGTTAAAAAACTTGTTAAGAATCATATTGTTTGTAATTACTGGATGTATTTTTCTAGCTTTTATTTTGGCAGTATAAATATATTCTATACGTCAGAGCTGTGGATGGATGAATAAGGACGAAGTCACTTTGTGCAGCAAATAACGTTTTCTTTTAAAAATAGAAAACTCAACTCAACTGAAGAGCAAACCGTGTCAGAGCTGAAAAATCTGCCCTCAGTTTGAATTTTAATGCAGCACAGTGCACCTCTCTCTCTCTGTGCTGATATGAATGAATGGAGCTGTCTCTTTTTTTCATCTACATGACAGTAATTCTTAAAATAATATTTATAGAATATTTATTCGATTTAACTTTGAATTCCAGTGTTTAATGATGGTTCTTCACTATAAGATAAGGTGTTGCTTTCTTTTACACATGCAATATATAGAAGTGATACTATCAGAAACAACCTAAATACAAACGACTCATAAAAATGTGATTCCCGTTGCCTCGCCCTAACCCTAGAAGCAGCATCTGTGCTGTGTACCATAATATGACTGATTGGAGATTCAAGTGTTTCTGTAGATCAGTTGTGCAGCTTTTACTTCTCAGTATTCTCTTTAAAACTCTGAATGAGAAAAAGAAAACAAAAAGCAGCAGCTTCTGTGCCTCAGTCCTATCAGAGGAGGCTGAAGTCTCAGCTAAAGACCACCGACCTCATCTTTTATAAAGTTTACCGAGTTACTGCTGTAAAAGCAACAAATCCCTCATGTGTGACCTTAAAAACACAGTTTTGATCTCTAAGTTAACGTCTTCCAACAGTTATAAGAGTGTGTTAGCATCACAAGCACAGCCACTATTTAACTCACTTTGTGTGTTGTAATACGTTTTCCCAAAAAGACACCACACTTACTGTTAGGTATTTTAGTACCATGGTAGCATTTACTGGATATTGTTTTATAGTGACATTATGCAGGAAAACTCTGTCATTCAATAAGGCCCCTTTGTTTTAGTTATTTTTCTCTTTGACCCAAGAATTGATGTGTGAGAATCACAGGCTGGTACAAGGTTGAAATACCACAGAGATCACTCCCTCAGCTACATTAGTTTCTTAATCTTTTAGACGCCTGTTGAAGGCCAGATGGTTTGTTTCAGATTTCACTAATGTAAGAACTCTTCGTTTTGTGCCTTGAAAATATGTCGCTGAGATAATCACAATTGTAGCTGAACTAATAAACTACACAAAGGATGCTTCTTCACCCAAGGGCAGGAAGACGCTCCCTTATCTTGGTCTGTACTGGTTTAAACTGATAATCTGCTGTCTCATGAATTTTACCCTCTATATAAACTGTTGTACTTGAGAATAAAGTTGAGTCAATTTGGGAAGACAACCTGAAGCAGTCTCTGTTTTCTTGTTCTCCCAAGCTGCTCCCGAGCTGCTCGTACTAACACGCTGAATGGCATGCTTGAATATTACTTGAGAATATATTTGACTGTGTTACAGACTAAGGGACATTCTCTGCTGATAGACGTCCACGCCTCGAAGGAAGTCGATCCATGGATTAGGCCCTGGAAACCGTTTCCTTCACTTACCTTTACTCTTGGCATAAAGCTTCTTTCTGACAGCTTTTGGGGAGACAGCCAGAAGAAGCAGACACATAAATGAGCCCATGTTTGAACTCAAACCACTTCAAACTTGTTTCTTGGCAAAATGTTAAATAAACGGCTCCTTCCTTACTGAATCTTAAATAGCCAGTTATGACCACTTAACATGAGATTAGCTGAGTTCAAACTACTAATTTGATTTGAGAACTAATGATTGTAATGATGGTAAAGTTTAATGAAAACCACATTTCGATTTACATCCGTTGTTGGATAAACACAATTTAATCATGGCACCTTTTTCCACGTGTTTTAACCAAGTACAGTAACTGATTTCTGACCATGTAAAACCAACACATTTGGTGGTTTGATGTAATCAGATCACGTTGGCTCAACGTAGTATACATACATTGACTTGAAGTGATTTATTTAAATATGCAGAGTGAAATTTGTTTTAATTCATTCTACACAAGTTAACAACTTTAGGAAAACACAATGAAATCTTGTTGTTCGAACAACTACTTTGTTAATCAAGGCAATTACTGCTGGTCTTCCTTAATGAACCAATATGGGGGTTGATGATTTCAAAGAGACAAACAACCATTTGCACTTATATTCATGGGTAATTTAGATTGACCAACTTAACTCTAACTAGAAAAAAAATTGCATTTCCTGCGAAAATGCAGTGTGGACGCTGTTAGGTATTTTAGTACCATGGTAGCATTTACTGGATATTGTTTTATAGTGACATTATACAGGAAAACTCTGTCATTCAATAAGGCCCCTTTGTTTCAGTTATTTTTCTCTTTGACCCAAGAATTGATGTGTGAGAATCACAGGCTGGTACAAGGTTGAAATACCACAGAGATCACTCCCTCAGCTACATTAGTTTCTTAATCTTTTAGACGCCTGTTGAAGGCCAAATGGTTTGTTTCAGATTTCACTAATGTAAGAACTCTTTGTTTTGTGCCTTGAAAATATGTCGCTGAGATAATCACAATTGTAGCTGAACTGATAAACTACACAAAGGATGCTTCTTCACCCAAGGGCAGGAAGACGCTGCCTTATCTTGGTCTGTACTGGTTTAAACTGATAATCTGCTGTCTCATGAATTTTACTTGTGAATAAAGTTGAGTCAATTTGGGAAGACAACCTGAAGCAGTCTCTGTTTTCTTGTTCTCCCAAGCTGCTCCCGAGCTCGTACTAACACGCTGAATGGCATGCTTGAATATTACTTGAGAATATATTTGACTGTGTTACAGACTAAGGGACATTCTCTGCTGATAGGAGGAAGCCGATCCACGGAGTAGGCCCTGGAAACCGTTTCCTTCAGACGCTTTAAAGCTGAAGCTGTCTGCTGAAAAAGCTGAAAAAGCTGAAAAAGTTGAAAACTTGCAAAAAGTTGTATGGCGGTGAAGAAACTTACATTTCTGCTGAAAACAGGTGAAAAAAATGTTGCCCTGTACAAGATTCAAACCTGGCCCTCCACTGAGCCAAACTCATTCTTACAAAGAAGTGGAGAGAATGACAATTCTGCTCAAATGAGCAGAAGCTGCTATTGGCGACTGTCAAGCCTTTGAGTTGCCGAGCAGCTGAATAGGGGAATAATGTTGACGCGCCCGCTGTTTAAAACGTAAGTCAAAGTTCCAGGTTAAAACTCCTTTATTTGTTATCAAATCCTTAAAATCCGTAGAAAAACAGTGATCAAACACAACCTAAGCTTGAGCGGTCAGCAAAAGTCGACTTCCCCCATCACCCACTCATTCACAAAAATTCCCCTCGGGCCGTGAACAGGTGATATAACAATCACTATTACCGACAACACGTGACCCAAAGCTACGCCTATCCACAACAGCTGCTGAGAAGTGTGCTGATGAGAGGTGAAATGGCTCAATATTCTACAGAAATGAGGTGAATCAGGCTGAAAATTCTGCAGAAAAGAGTTTTTCTAAAAACAGCTGAGAAGTGTGCTGATAAGAGGTGAAAAGGCTGAAAATTTTTGCAGAAATGAGGTGAATAAGCAGAATTTCTGCTGAAAAGAGTTTTTTTTCTGAAAACAGCAGAAAAAACTGAAAATTTTGCTGAAAAGAGTTAAAAAAGTTTAACTGTTAACTGAAAGAAATGTTGCCATAAGCGGGATTTCAACCCAGGCCTCCCAGTCTGAGAACGGCTGCTCATCTCACTGAGCTAAAACACAGCTCAACCGGGCAAGGAAAACCAGTGACCAGAATGATAATGTGGAAGAAATGGGCAAAAAATATTGCATAAAAAAATTCAATATCTCAAAAAGCATAGAAGTTATGAGCACCAAAGTCATAGCAGGAAAGAGCAGAATTTCTTAAGATTTGAATGGTGAAAATAGCACAAAAACTGAGGGAGTAGTTAAGCGCCGAAAAACGTACGGAAGCAACTTGCAGATGAAGAATAATAAAGAGAAACAGGAACTCAATAGTGTGGATGCCTTTGAGGGCATCCACACAATTACACACTGCAAACCAGCCAGGTTGTGGATTTGAACCCAGACCCTTCTTGCTGTGAGGCAACAGCACTAACCATCACACCAAGCTGTCAATCCAGGCTTAACAAAACTAGGAAAGCTATGATTACAAGGCTTGATGCAGCATTTTCTGTACGTTTGTCCTTGACTGGTTAAATCACATGGGGAGAGCAGGGTTAGAGCTGGGTTAAAGTGGATAACCAGAGAGGGTAAGTATAACAGTTTTTCCAGCTTACTTGCAGGAGGTGGAGGTGTGGTAATGAGGGGGAGGTGAGGCACTTCCTCGGAATTTGAAAAAGGTGAAACGGCTGACCTGGGGTTTGTTGGATCCAAAGTGGTGAGTGAGCAGGAGGACAGGCAGGTCAGGTTTGGAAATATTTCCCAGTGAGGTGGAAAGGAGCCGAGATCCAAGTGGTGAGCAGCAGTCGACACTGGAGAAAAGGTCCTGAAGCACAAGAAACAGCGTGAGTCAATCTACTTGAGAATAGCAGCATGACCGTGAGAGCCGGTTACCACCATCAGGTAGCTGACGAACTGGCAGAGAGGAGATGGCAGCGCAGAGCTTAAATCCCCTTTGGCCTGATGGTCCCAGTTAGCTCCAGATGCGTGAAGCTGAGGAAGTCCTGCCCACGGGCGGAGCCAAGGGTGCTCCGGCACTGATGGAAATGCCCGTCTGCTCACTCAGACCATGACATTAGATCACTTTGAGTAGATTTTTATTTTTGTTATTTCAATTATTTTAATCTTTATTTAACCAGGAATAAAATATCCATTGAGATTATAAAATGTCTTTTACATGGATGTTCTGATGAGAAGCAGCACAGAATCAAACCAAACAAACTGGGTGTGGTTAGTTAAGTAGCTTTTAATCCAACTAATCTGATCTGTACTAAAGCCAAGCTTTTGTATAATACTGATAATATAACATTGATCCAAACACCTTGTTAGGTCAATAAACAGCCAAGCAAAAATGTTTATTTTCAAGTGTTACAGAGAATCAGAAGGACAAACAGAACAACATCCCAGCAACACACTCACACACAAACTGGTTCATCACAAAGACAAAACTCCTGAACACAAACTTAACAATGTGGTGTTTGCTGCACAGTGTAGAGGAATGCTCAGACCAAACAGCCACTTCATAAACGCACAACATGGAAGAGCCACCTCCACGGGACAAGACTCAGCTGTTCATCTGCATCTAAAGGTCAAAGGTCACTCTTTGAGGATGCCAATGTTCACATTTTGGACAGAGAGGACAGAGGAGTGAAAGAAGCATCTATGTCCACTGTGAGCGACCATCTTTGAACAGAGCCTACGACACCAACTGTCTATAATCCATGTTTTGAGACACTTCCCAGACGCCTTAGCGCCCACTCACATGCTTGGTCATTTGTTCTCAGCAACAAATGACCAAGTGGGTGGGTGGGGGTGGGGCTAGGTCTCACAGTGAGCTCACCCAAATGCTTTGCTGATTGGGACCCACACCTGTTTTCACACCTAGGCTCATGTGATTAGGTAGAGGATCAACAGGGGGTCCATGACCCTCTTGAGGGGACACTCCCACAGGGCTTTAATCTGGGACTCTCCAACAGTTGATCCTAGAGCTGAAACAGCTTCTTTAAGGAAACTTAAAGTAGTCCAGAAACTTTTCTTACCAAGCTCCTTAGACATTAAGTAGAGTTGACATATCCTTTATATCAACAATAAAAGTGTTACCATATTTCAACTTGTGAGGAAGACTGGAAGCAGATGGATTTTGTAGCCTTCTAACTGACTTCCAAATCTTAAAATGAGCATTGCAGGTGTTTGAAAATCAAAGTCCAGTTATTATTTAAATCTAAGTTCATGAAAGTGCAGCCAGTCAGAGCTTAACTAACCACACCCAGTTTGTTTGGTTTGATTCTGTGCTGCTTCTCATCAGAACATCCATGTAAAAGACATTTTATAATCTCAATGGATATTTTATTCCTTGGTATTTGTATTGCAGACTGCAGTTAACTGAATTCTGTTTTCTTACTCCTCCTAGTTTATAACGTTGCTGCTGTAGGACAAGCTTATGGTAAATGGCCTGTATTTGTATAGCGCTTTACTAGTTCCTAAGGACCCCAAAGCGCTTTACACATTCAGTCATTCACACATTCACACACTGGTGATGGCAGCTACATTGTAGCCACGGCTGCCCTGGGGCGCACTGACAGAGGCGAGGCGCCACCAGGCCCTCTGACCACCACCAGTAGGCAACGGGTGAAGTGTCTTGCCCAAGGACACAACGACAGAGACTGTCCAAGCCGGGGCTCGAACCGGCAACCTTCCGATTACAAGGCGAACTCCCAACTCTTGAGCCACGATCGCATAGTTTAGTCAACCAAGATGCATCAAAGACTGCGGCCCTGCTATGGATGGTGTGTTCTAGCACTGTTTATGTATAAAACCATTTTGTACACACTTTATTTTAAAATGTTTTAATGATATCAACATTTAACAATCAGTTTAGCAATCAAAGGTGTAAATTAAATGTGTTGCAATTAAATTTTTACCCCTGAGTCACCTCAGAAACTCGGATCGTCATTCATCTGTGATGAGTGAAGGCTCAGCTGTCAGTATTTACTCTGGATCAGGCTCTCAAACTTAGCGAGCATTAGTACGACTTTCTTTGAAGGGGATTTCAGGTACAGGTCTATACAGGCCAGAACATCCAGACTGGCCAACAGCCACAGGCTGTGAGGCTCCTGAATTCTGCCCCCCTCCCCTCTCTGCCCCCCTCTCACGGACAATAACCATATCCAACTTCTTAATAGCACTGAACTGGTTTGCATTGGTGCATTATATCTTTATTCTCTTCCCCCCCTGCCCCCCCCCTCTTTCTTAAATAGACAACCATCATATCTCACAGTACAATAATATTGAACGGGTTGCATTGTTGCATTTTGTCATGTTTCTCAGGTCTTTGTCTGAATGTCCTATGAACATTACCTGTCTTGTTCTCATGTTGTTGCTAAGGATTGTCTCATTGCACTGAAGTCACACTGGGTTAAATATTTACACTTGGGTTTTAAGGGGTATTTGTTTTTTTTTTTTGTTTTTTTACGGGTTGTACGGAAGCCCCAAACGCAATTTCATTGTTCTTTGACAATGACAATAAATAAAATAAATACCTAAATAAATGTAAAATTGTTGAATTGCAGATAAGCTGTCATATTATGTGAGAATGTAAACAAACTGTCAGCAGGAGACTGTTTTTAGGACACTCTAGCCTAACATTAGCTGACATCATGTTATATCTATCTGTTGTTGTTCTTTAGCTGGTTCATTGTTGACTGTCCAAAGACGGGAGGGTCGGAAGTAACTGCATCGATATTTGGAGTAAATGAGCATGTTTATAGACATTTCTGTGTAATAGAGCCACGTTTGCCTTGTTCACGTGCTGGTGGGTTGTTCAGGTGTGACTAAGCCATGTGAACACGCTCTTCTTGGAGAGAAAAGGCTTTCTTTGATAGCCCTTTTAAACAAGCCATACTTTTTCAGCCGTTTTCTAATTGTACTGTCATTATTTTTCACAATTAATTTGCTTCATGTGGCCTGTAATGTCTGAAATTAACTCTTGGGAGTCTTTTTTCTGAGTCTAATTGACTGGGGCAGTGTGCCAACACACAATAGAATAATTCAACAAACTGCCACAACCTATTTTTATAGATGTGGTGTCGCACCACTTGCAGATGTTCAGATAATGAAGTGCATTTCTTGAACAACACTTGGAGTCCACTGTAGTGATGATCACTGTTGTTTACGTTCCTCTAATGCTAACTCGGGCCTTAGACACCTGTGCAGTAGCATTAGCAACCAGCAGAACCACTATCCTGACGCTGTGCTCATCATTGCAGGTGACTTTACTGACGCAAGAATTAAAAGCAGCGTCTCCTAAACTTCACCAGCACACCAAGTACGCTAACAGAGGAGCTAACACACCGGATCAGCTCTATTCAAGCATCAAGCTGGCATACAGAGCTAAACAACTAGCGCTGGGTACTGATTTCAGTTTCTATAATCAATTTGATTCCATTTCTGATTCAAAAGGTCCCGGTTCAATTCAGTTTTTACTCAGTCAGTCAGAATCATTATTATTATGATCATTCTCAGTACATATCCATATTTTTATATCTGTGCATAAAAACAATCAGCAAACATCAGAGGTGTGAGCATCACAGCAGATGCCTTTGTGTTAACGTAACTGAGGATAATGTTGGGTTCATTTTATGAGAGAGGAAAGACAAATATGCTCAAAGTGCATTTTCTTACATGTATTAAGCAGTTGAAGGTTCAAGTTAAAAAAAAAAAGGCTGCCGTGTCTCTGCTCACGGAGGAGACCCAAACAAACAGAAAGCCCACACCCAGACAATAAGTGCTTTATATTATGTGCGATAAACACAAAAACAGTTTAGAGTGACCTCAAGTCTGATGTCAGCTCAGGTTTCTTCTTCTCCAGCTTTCTGGCCACTTCACTATGGCAACCACCTCTGACCCTCCTGGGACCTGCATAAAGGGTGCATTCCATAAGAGCAGATTTATGACCGAGGCCCCATTCCTGTGAAGGCTCCCAGTCGTGTGTCTGCTAGTGTCAGAGTAACAGTCTACTTCCAAAACCTCTCTACACAGCAAGATCTCCAGTGTTAAATTAACACTACAGCGTGTCTATATGGGGCCACTCCTCTGAGTGTTAAATACAACACTGTTGAGTGTTAAATTAACACTTTTGACAGTGTTATATGTTTAAAAGTAACCTAGTCAGTTTTGAAGATTAACAATGGCTAACACTGAGCAGTGCTGATCTTCTAACACTGGAATATTTCTAACATGTTGTTATTTTCCAGTGTTAGAAAATCAGTATAATCAGTATAAAATCAGTAATGTATAAGAAATGTACACAAAAGTTACATGTAAAACAACCCATTTGATTTGAAAAAATTAACAGTACTCTTTTTTAAAAATTGTAAACCCTGTTACTAATTTTGCAACAATACTTGGACTTTTTATATGAGTGGTATATTATTTTATGTCACTAAATTTCAACTAGATTTACATGATTTTGATCCCTGTTTCAATCCTTGGCTGCTCCAGTCTGCCAGAGTATCTTTAGGCAACAGAGTGAACTTCAAGTTACTCTCTGAAGTGTTCATAAGAGAGTGAGATTAACCGAGAAAGCACTTAGGTAGAAAAAGCATTGAAAAAAAGGATTTTATGAATGGGTGAATGAGGCATGTTGTATAAAGTGCTTTGAGTTCTCAAGTTGAGCAGAAAAGTGCAGTAAGTTAGATGGAAGCACAAGGAGGGCTAACCTGATAAGGAACAGAGCAAGACTCTGGCGACATGTGTACACACACAGGGGAAAGTGAAGGCACAGGCCACAGGTGGGACACAGCTTCTTCTTCGGGTTTGGGAGGCTAGATGCAACGATGCTCTATGCTGCCATCTGCTGTTTGTTACTTACAAGTCTTCTTCAGAATAAACAGGCCAGACACAAGCACTGTCAGTCTCAGGCCTCTATGCTCTCTTACACAGGTTAGTACTGCGTGAGTAATGTAACAGTACTTTATTGAAAAGTAAACTTTTTATCGTTAAACACATTAATGATCTTTTCACACCTTATGCAGATATTTTCCGAGTCATTCTCTCATCCAACCACATTCCAAAAATTTAACTGCTTGACTCTCAAGGTACTTTCCTGATACTTGCAGATATTTAGTTGCTACTTTCCTTTTATGTCCAAATATCACATACTTAGTTTTATCAACAGATATTTTAAAGCCTGAATCATTAGCCCGTGTAACCACATCCTCCAAAGCTCGGATGCTCTGAATCTGAGAGAGAATAAACGGAAGGTTTCTTCCCTGTTTCCAGACGGCACCATCATCTGCAAGCAGAGAGACACCAAACTCTTTTCCCAGCCGATTCAACATGTCATTCAGCAGAACGTTGAACAGAGAAGGACTAATGGCACTTCCTTGAGCAGTACCATTTTCCACCTCCAGCTCCTCACACAGTTCACTGCCAGCTCTCATTTGTGTTGCCCGGTTACATAAGAAATTCTGGATCCCATGTAGCATTCTTTCTCCTCCAGCATCATGACATGTTGTTAGCAAGCCCTCCTTCCACAGCCGGTCATTTGCTTTTTCAGTATCTAAGAAGACTTCTACTTGCACCCATAGCTGAGTGACCCCACCTCAAACCGCTCTGGTGCAGTACAAAAACCCACTTTTCCAAATTCTTTACTAATCCGTTAACATTCACTCTATTGTCTTGCATATTAAAGAGGTGAGGGCCATAGGCCTGTACAAGCTAGACTTAGGCTCCTTTCCAGGTTTTACAACAGGAATAATCATTGCACGTTTCCATTCTTTTGGAAGACCCCCATTCCCCCACACATTATTAAAAACAGCTAACAACTTTTTAAAGAGTAGCTTTCCTGACTGTTTAAATAGCTGGAATCCTTTTCCACCCCTGCCTGGAGATGTGTCTTTTCCTTTCGTTATGGCTCTATTTATCTAACATTAAGATCACATTGATAGCACCTGAGTTTCCTTGTTGTTGCTCTAGTCTCTCCTCCTTTTCTCTGCACTTACCTTTCTTTACTGTGTACCTTGTGAAACTGCTAAACTAAGGCACCAGGTTCCATGTTTCGTGCTTTCACAGCGAGATTACATTTCAGATCCTACTGCGGGATCGTAATAGTTGTTTGGACGGGTTTCTTCTGTGGTATAACCTGAGCTGCAGCTGACCATGCTGACATTTTTTAACAGAATCTTGTATTTTGATGCAGTACATCCCATTTATCAACAGTTCTGCTGATGCAAATGTCACGTCAGTAGATGATGAGACTGTTTGATTTGTCCAGAACCATGAGGGCATGGGTCATCATTTAAAACAACCAAGTTGTGTTAGTCTATAGATTCCTCTAGAACTCTACTGTTTCTGTCCTCCTTCTGGCACTCAGCTACTGCATTCATTGCATAACAAACAGCAGGGCCGGCCCGTGGCATAGGCCGTATAGGCAAATGCTAAGGGTGCTGTCCATCGGGGGGCGCCACGCCAGTGCCACAAATGTTGAAAAAAAAAAAGTTGGTACTATTATTTCTAAATACAAAAAATAATCCCACGTTAATTAAAATGCAAAGTAAAGCTTATTTAATAGAAATATTATTTGTTACAACATTACACTACACTGCTGATGTAGGGGGGCGCCACCTAAAATCTTGCCTAGGGCGCCAGATTGGTTAGGGCCATTTCTGACAAACAGCATTATGCAAACAGTGCTAGTTGTCATCATTAGAACCTCTGTAGAACGAGTCCTCTGTGTCTGTGTCGTCTCATTCTAAATGGTGACTTTCATTCAAACCTTTGTGATTGATCTCCTTGCATCCTTGCAGCCTTTCTGCAGCAGAAGCGATTTCCTGCCACATCTGAATTATTATTACCGGTATTTGATTTTTTGCGGCCATTTTTGATTTCCACATTGCTTCAACCATAAACACCATTAGTTACTTTCCACTTACCACCACTGAATCATCACTAGCAGTTTATATGTTTATATGTTCAGCATAAACTTGTCTGGCTCCATTCACATTGTCCACGGGTTTGATAACTCTGATAACTCGATTCAATTCAATTCAATTCAATTTTATTTATATAGCACCAAATCACAACATAAGTCGCCTCAAGGCGCTACAGAGAAAAACCCAACAATCATATGACCCCCTATGAGCAAGCACTTTGGCGACAGTGGGAAGGAAAAACTCCCTTTTAACAGGAAGAAACCTCCGGCAGAACCAGGCTCAGGGAGGGGCGGGGCCATCTGCTGCGACCGGCTGGGGTGAGAGAAGGAAGACAGGATAAAGACATGCTGTGGAAGAGAGACAGAGGTTAATAACAGATATGATTCAATGCAGAGAGGTCTGTTAATACATAGTGAGTGAGAAAGGTGACTGGAAAGGAAAAACTCAATGCATCACGGGAAGTGATGCATTATATATTACTCCTTTTAATTTACTCCTTTAACCACTAACTGGTGTGGACACTTTTACACTCTTACCCAACAAATTATTAATCTTCAGTGCTTTAACAAACATGTTAAACCCCTCCTCTCTATTTTGGTCCTGTCCCAAAAGGAAAGCTCATCCATGTCACCATCTCAGGACATGGATGAGTTTTCCTTTTGCTTTTACTTTTGCCGGCTGTATTCCAGTGTTGGGCAAGTTACTTTGAAAACGTAATTAATTATAGTTACTAGTTAGTTCTTCAAAAAAGTAACTGAGTTAGTAACTAAGTTACAAGACTCTAAAAGTAATTAATTACTTGAAAAGTAACTATTGTGTTACTTTGAAGAAAACGTTTAACCCTCTGGGGTCCAGGGTATAATTGGCCATTTTTGACTACTTCTGATTTTCCTCCACATTTCGCCGTTAAAAATGATTTCCTTTGTCTTGTTTGGTCTCATCCTTTTCAGCACAACCTCACGTGTCTGAATTTACAGTCATGTTTTCATTTTGACAGACTGTATTAACACAATTGATCTAAAATCAGGCAGAAAACATAAAATCCGAGTAGAAAAAGTTACATTTTTTATTGTAACCACAAACATGTTTAATGATCATATTTCAGAACTTTAAATGCAAAAATAAATTGTCAATTTTAAAATCCTATGCACAAGTTTTGCAAACAACAAAGTTATTTGCATCCATTTACCTTTTACCTTGATTTTTTAAATAACCATTTCAAACTATTTACAGAACAATCAGCTGTTCTTCAATACGATGCCACACAAATATTTCTGTCCACTATATAGGAAACATCACAGCCTGATACCTGCAGGTCTGACAGCAGCAGGTGTGTCACTGCTGTTTCTACCTGGAGACAGCAGTCGCCTCATTGTTCTGACACGCAACACAAAACTATCCACAACACTACACACTAACTACACAAGACAACACAATAACTACACACTCCAAACACGCTAAACGTCACAAATCTCTCACATCTCAAAACTCTCTCTCTCTCTCTCTCACTCTCTCTCGCCGTCACTCACCGTCACTCCTAAAACTTCCCCCTCTTCCTAAAGAACCAAATGTCATGTTGCCATATCATTTTTTATTGGTCGACACGGTGCATTTTTCCACCAACACGAAAGGGCTGAATTTTGTTTGCTTGTAAGCAGAGAGTGCTCGTTGCGCTGTCCTTAGACAGTAAACGTGACGAAACGATTGAGGAAAAACACGCGTATATATTATTTATCATGACTCTGGTTTTACGTGACACCGTTAGTAACGCCATTACTTGTAACGCCATTATTCCCATCGCTGCTGTATTCCACCCTCCCCCATCACACTCTCCACCTGCACGGATGGGTCTGGCTCCAATAGTACACCCAGAAGTTTGTGATTAACCAGCCTAACATGATGCTGGCAGTGGCTGCTTTTTATGGTTTTTCTCTTGGGGAATACAGAAGCCCAGAGGTAGTCTGCAAGTTTTCAACTTACTGGGCCTGTACAGGCTGAAACCTGCACACCAGTCCTCTTATCCTTCTACACAGTTTATCAAATACAGTATCTGTTATGCAGATCAAGTCCACTTGCTATAGTTAATCAAATACTCCAATTCCAAATACTTCTAAAGTTCGCACCACACACTCCTGACACTAATCCAAACTAGTGAGACAAAGGAATCAAACTCAGCATGATACACAGGAGAGAGGAGACTATCAAAATAAAACAGGAAACAACACACACTGAGACCTGAATTCCAAAAGACTGAACCACAAAACCACAATAACCTCAAAAACTGGGCCAAAAACCCAGGACCAAGATGGTTTTCCATCATTTATATTCACTCATAGTGTGCAAGTTTGCCTCACATTTTCTTAAATCCCAGTAAATAAAAGTAAC
Source organism: Maylandia zebra (assembly GCF_041146795.1). Classification (NCBI taxonomy): domain Eukaryota; kingdom Metazoa; phylum Chordata; class Actinopteri; order Cichliformes; family Cichlidae; genus Maylandia; species Maylandia zebra. The sequence goes on from NC_135169.1 coordinate 60,864,190, forward strand.
TTTTCTTTAACTTTAATTATAGTCAATAGAACTTTTAGCTCTTTTTAAGTCATAGCTAAAATTTCAGGGATGATTTATGGTTAAAAAGCTTAAGATAAGATCCCGTGTGGCAGTTACCATGGACTGTGGAGTGTTTGAGTTTTTGAAAGTAAACAGGGAATTCTGTCGTTTCTTTTTCTGCATATACAGGATTGGCTGGCTAAGCTGGAGAAGCAGGTTGGAGGCGTGCCCAGCCCGACTGAAGCAGCAATGTGACCGTTGCTGCTCATGACTAGTACTCACCTTGCAGGATCCAAGTCCGGTGTGTGGCTTCTCTGAGACAGGAGTAATTAATACATGTTTTACTAAACTGGCATATACAAGGAGACTGCTAATCACGTGCGTACTATTGCCAAAATGAATTAACACATCTAATTAATTGTATATACACTGTGATAATTTACAAGAACTGAACCATTTTCTTAACAGCTTATTTAACTCAGGGACAATTGCTCAACGTTAAGAACCACTATGTCTCTATTAAAGGGAGGAGATGGGAGCTGAAATGGCTGATTCATACCGGAAAAATTGGTAAAATAAATAAGCGATAATGTGAAATAGAGCTAATCTAGTAGAGTCCAAGAAAACAAAGCAAAGAATTAGACATCAGCACAATATTTAGCTTATAACGTTTAAAACTAACTGATTTCAGCTGGAGGAACCATATCTACGTTAGTATAAAACATGTATGTACATGTCAACATAAAAAACAGGCACACCTGCTCCGAATGAGGCGTGTAGGCCAAGCCGTCCGAAAACTACATTTCCCTCGAGACTTTGCGAGCCTTTGACAACCAGCCAATCCGTGCCATGACAGGCCGGCACGTGACCTAGAGTGAGTTCCTGTTGTAGCTTGAGGGAAACAGGCCGACTTTCAGCCACGGGAGAATCGCAATTTGCGGGTAAGTTGAGACATCTGGCCGGAACGAGGTCACCTGAGTATATATGAAGTGTTATTCGGAGGGCGTTGTCGCAGGTTTCCGCGCTCTGTTAATCAGGAACGCGTGAATCTCGGGGGGAACGAGCTGTCTTCCCGTGTAGGCCTGCTCTATTTCCTGGTGCACATCTGTGTCTGTTGGAATGGCTGAGTTAAAAAAGTTCATTTAAGGCGTTTCGGCGTAGCTTTGTCTGTTTCTCACTCCGCTCCCTGCAGTGCTCAGATTTTTCCATGGACGCTTCCCAGCTTTGACGCTGAATTGTAAAAAGACTGGAAGCCACACTTTGCCTGTGCTGGGAATATTTGAGCTGGTTTCGGGCACCGAAAGCGGCTCCTTGTGTGTTGTTCTGTTTCACAGCAGCTGACCAAGGCAGGAGTGAAAGCAGGTTTATTAACCCGTTATTACGCGACAATGCTGCTTCATGTCGCCCTGCTCCCACATAAAACAAAACACTTGCAGATGCAGACTGCTTTTACTAAGTAAAATGTTTCTGTTGGTTATGTTAATCATCATTAGTTGCCGAGTGGCACTCCAATTTCGTTGTACTCTGTACAATGACAATAAAGGCTATTCTATTCTAGTTGCCGAGCTTCTTAAAAGTCAGAAGCAGCTTCAGTGTTGACCACGTTCAGGCACGTCACGCGTGGAATTAACAGCTTTGTGCACAGAAATCATTGGAGGAGAAACATGGCTGTAGATCTAAACGAGCAGCCATATTTAGACATAGAAACTTTGCTGTTATGGCTGTGGGCTCGACCTACTGCGCCGGCCTCTGTTTAGAGGGATCACTGCCCACATCAGCGAGTGGTTTAGGTTATTAAAATCTTAAAAACAACAATATCGTCATGTTTTCTTTTATAAAGTGTCATTTCTTTTGTTCTTTAAAGGGATATGAAACACTAAATGCATAAGTTTACACCCTTGAGCTCTGCTCTCAAAAACTGACACAGATATAACCATCAGTGTAGCTGGATTTAAGAAGTAAGTGCTTCAAGTTTTAAAAGCATATTTAGCGCCATCTTCTGTCAGTGCGGACCCTTAAGTCACCGGTTGGTTGGTTTCCATCAGCAGACCAAAAGGTTGCATCTGTTCATCTGGATGTTTTCAGCGGGAGAAACGTTTCGTCACTCGTCCTTCTTCAGTCTCAGCTGACTGCAGGTTTCCAACCTTATAAACAGGACATTTGCACAATGACTGAAACCAGCCCACTGAAGGAACAATGGGCTGTTCATTGAATATGCAAATTGTCACAACCATTGATCAACAACCACTGATCAAACATTTCTCCCAGTGCTAACGTCCAGATGAACAGATTTACTTACCTTGGTGACTGAGCGTGCACTTAGACCTAGACTTACATTAGCTTATGTTAGCTAACTTGTAATAGACCCAATAGCTCAGGGGATTTAAGAAGCCTGAAACTAAAAATCAGTTCAAGGAGAGCTTTTGTTCTTCCCCGGGCAGCAACAACGAGTTTTATGTTAAAACCAAGGCTACACTGTCCACTTTTACTCTCTGTCTCTTGAGTAGGGGTTCCTCGTTGTTTGGCTAGCTGCACTGACACGCTGTTAGCCGTAATGTTCAGGTTTATAAATGAGGACAGTGTGGAGGAGAAGATGCTGTCTGAGTCACCAGACCCACAAGCTGCAGTCTGACACTCGAGTTTTTCCATGATAGGCCGGATGCAGCGGTCATCCACCTGTCACCTGAGTCAAACAGGCTCTCCTCTCTGTTCTCATTTATTCAACCAAACAGCCAACAGGTGGATTTCCTCCTGTCAGTGCAGCCAGCCGAACAACGACGAGCGAATCACTGCTAAAGAGACACAGAGTGAACGTGAACAGCATATATGTGGTTATAACAAATCATCCCAGTGAAGACGGAGCTCCACATGTTTCTAAAACAGACTTTAAGCTGTTATTTGTTAAATCCAGCTAACAAACAGTGCTATACCTGCATCAGGCTGTGAGAGCAGGGCTCCATTGTGTCAATTAGCCTCTGCATTTAGTGTTTAATGTCTCCTTTACAAGTGTTTCAATTACACAGGTGTTGATCCTAAACGACGCTGCAGAGTTTATTATTACACTGCAAAAACTCTCAGTACACAGTGATTTAGGAACTAAAGGGATTGTGTTTGTGGTTACAACTTTAAATATTGTTCATTGTCTTAATATTAGAATCATTAACACCTTAAATATGGTGCTGTTTAGTGTGTGACTGGGAAGATTCACACCCAAAATACCGACTTAAATCAGGGGCCGTCGAATCAAAGACGGACTAACCTAATATGAAATGAATGAGTAGTGTTAACACTTTCAGTCCTATGCAGAGTATTTCACATGTATTGCTATAAAACACTTGAAACATATCGTACCACAGCAGCTATTCTCATTTTCTCAAACCTACTGATGACACACTATATTTTTTCATAGGTTTTTACTTGTTACTCCACCCTGCTGTCCTGGCGTTTCACAAAATGAGGAAGCATTCACTGCTGCTGGTTTCATGTACATTTGAGTCAGAATGTTTTCGAGTCCACTTACTGTTTTGCTTTAAAACCTGGTTTAGAATGGTTTGAACACTTTGTGGTTTATTTAGTGAAGATTAAGTGTAAGTGAAACATGACTTTTCAGTTGCTGCGTCTGTGAAACGTCCTGAAAAAGTCCTAAAGGTTCTGGTATGTCCAGGAGCGCCGTGGCAGAGATCACAGACATTCCTGTATTGTTGCTGCACTTAGGCAGTGCACAGTGAAGGACCTTGTTTAGCCCTTTCATCAAACTCCATTTCACAGTCTGAGAGCAAGAGGGAAACTGTTCATTGTTTTGATGAGCTGGGCCTGCTCACTGCTCGTTAATACCAGGCAAAGCTGGGCTTGGTGGTGGCATCATCACGCTGTGAGGCTGCACACCGCAGAAAGGAGGAAGAGCATCCACAAACACACAGAGAGGAAGAATAGCTCAGTAGTGCTGAGACTCGAGTCCGCGGCACGATTTCATTTCATCAAATAAAACAGCGACACTGAGTCCTGAGGACAAGTCTCTGTCTGTGCTAAAGTGCCCCAAACTGATAGTTTTACAAAACAAACAAACAACCCTGGACACACAGATGATGTCATCTCAATCCCCCTTACAGGAGATAGAGACGACACGTAATTCAGTATTTTATACCAAGAAGCAAACTCAATCTTTGTGACACTCTGCTCTGAAGTGTTAGTTGAAGACGTTCTTCATTTGTTGTGTTTTCTCATGTCATATGTCAGATGTAATGTGATGATTTTCAGTAGAGTTTATATTCTGTCTCTGTAACACAGCTGTCAGTGACTCAGTGTAACAGAGAAGGTGGCATGTCTCTAATAGTGGGATTTAAGATTTTAACTTCAAGTCTTGTTGTTTTCTTTGAACGCATTTGTTGAAACTTATTCACATGATTGATTTTTGAAGTCGCAGGATTAAGAAGGGAGAGTTTCTTTACTATCTTGATTCACAATCAGTGTTATTACATTTTTCATTTTGACTTTTGGTTTTGAGTTGAATTTGGTCTCAGTTGGTTTCCTGAGTCGATTTTCAGTTCAGTTTTTATCTAAAAAAAGAAAAGAAAGAAGTCTCAATGCTAGTTTTAGTCTTTCGGGCATGATTGTATCTAGTTTGAGTTTTTTCTTTAGTTTCAGTTGTAGTAAGGATAATAACCCTGCTCACGACACACGCTCGTTATCAAATTAAGACTGTTCGCCACTCAGTTTAATTCAGTTCAGTTGTAATTATCTGGCGCCAAATCACAACAACAATGTGCTCAAGGCACTTTATATTGTAGAGTAAAGACAATAATAGAGACAATTCCAACAATTAAATGACCCCCTGTGAGCACAGGAAGGAACCTCCAGCAGGACCAGTCTGCAACCAGTGAGGGTTGAGGGCAGGGAGCTGGGACAAAAGAGACACTTATGGTCCCAGTATGCCCACTGCATCAGTCTCTTTGCCTGCAGATGCAGACTCACAGTCAGTTGTATTTATACCTGCTGTTAAGGTGCCATTACATCATTTGTATGTGACTCAAACACATAAAACACATATGTCAGACTCAAGATAAAGGAAAGAGCCAGAGGAGGCAGCGTGTACAAGAGGAAACAGTCTGTGAGGTCGTAATCATGCTAAGACCTGAGCTCCTCAACTAGACGACACCAGTTATTTATATCTTATGCTAGTTTGCTGTAATCGTTATTTATATCATAAGTCTTGCACATAGTTTTAATGGCTGTACTGCATATTATCAGTCTGGGTGTTAAACTAAGCCTCACAGCGGTGCGATGTCACTGTTTCCACCTCCATTAATGCACGTTGTTGCATCCTTGGATGCAGCATCCTTGAGTCTTGCAGGTCTGCCGCTTGAAACCATTCGATGACGCCTGACAGCAAAAAGGTGGTTTTGATGTACTCGAGGTCAAATTTATATATGTAGCACATTTAAAACAACAAAGTTGCTGTACACTGAAATGATGTAGTTCTAAAAAGTCTGCACAAAAAATTTCAGAAAAATGTAACACAATACTTAACATTAACATAAAAAAGTAGAAAAAAACAATTTAAAATTTTATTTTTGGACAAAATGCAACCGTCTATGATGATGTCACAGCGAGAGAATAAGTGTTTTAATAAAGATTTACATGTGTGCAGTGTCTGAGCTGTGCAGCTGTGGCGTGGTATTGATTCTGTAGCTCTGGTGCTGTAGATGCAGGAGCTCGATCACCTCTCTGTTTTAATCTGGTTTCAGGATTACTTAAGAGCATCTGGTTAGATGACCTCAGACCGCGGTGATGTGTGCATGCTTTCTAACGCCTGTTAAGAGGCGAGCTGCCACATTCTGGACTAAAGATAAAGATAACTGTTCAACACCAAAGTTAAAGTAGCCCAGGCGGCAAGTGCTAGAAGCATGAAGAACTTTATTTTCAGTTCCTTCTGTAAGAGGTGAAGCTTTACTTCTTCAGTGACTCTGAGTTGATAAAAACAAACTGTCGTGATGACTGTTATTTGTTGGTCCATTTTAAGAAACCTGTTAAAAGTCATGCCCAGATTTTTTTACAGCAACATGACTGTAAGGAGCCAAAAGACTCACAAGAGTCATATTTACCAAAGCGTATGAAATCGGTCCTTCTTTCATTAAAATGTAGGAAATTTATCCTCATCCAGGACTTAAAGTCACTAAGACAATTTCAGCTGAATGGGCATAAACACCTGGATGTCACGGCAAAGAAAGCCGATCTTTTCTAAAGATAGAAATTAGAGGCAACACGTACAATGAAAAGAGAAGTGGGCCCCGAATGGACCCTTGAGGTACTCCACAAGTGAGCGATGCTCCCACCTGTACAAAACAACTTGTGTTTGTCAGGTCTGATTCAAACCAGGTCAGAACTGTGCCTCTAATCCAGTTTCATGTAGAGCTGAGGTAGAAGGACCCGGTGGTCCACAGTGTCAGAGGAGGATGTAGAAGCAGCGACTTTAGAGTTGACTTTCTTTGTTTCTGTGTTTGCAGACGATCAGTCGGATTTGACTCATTTAACAACTGAAGTTTTACTTTAGGGGAAACTTGAAATAGATTTCTTTAACAGAGGTGATAAATAATGCTCACATTTTAAATGCTGCATGTGATGCATTTATATGATTCTAGTTCTGATTTGGGAAACTGACAGACTTCAAACCTGTGAACCAGCCTATAAGTAATTTATACTTATGTAATTACAAGTATTTTACTTGTGTTTAATTAATTTCATACTATTGTTACATTTCAAGTAAAATAATAAAATCTTCCCTTGTGTGTTGTCATGCAGTGCAGTGGATAGATGGTATCTTTGCTCACGCTTTTGTTTGGCGTCCCAGAAATGTGCAACTTGTGTAGCTACCAGTCCAATGCGACTGAACACGGCACTGAGAGAAATGTTGGTAGAGAGGCTCAGTTACTTTAATCAGCTGCTTAAATCTGACATTTTTACTGTGCTTTCTGGCGTCATGTCTTCCTGCCTTTGTGGAAACATGTTTTTGACGCAGGCTGATTGTTTGTTGGAGGTAAGTGACGTAGCTCTGCAGTGCAAAGAGTTTAACAAAATGTTTTTTCTAACATTTAGATTGCATCAGTGAGTGACCTGATAACAGGAAGTGCTGCTGAGTGACAAGACCCAGCAATACAGCTAATGCACATTAGCTCACTGCTTTGTAAATGGTACATGGACTGGTTCTTATATGGTGCTTTCTTACTCTGAGCACTCAAAGCGCTTTACACAACCATGTTTTCTGTGCTCTCTATCTTTCCATCTAACGTTCACACATTCCTACTCTGATGGATGCATCCGAGAGCACCTGGGGGTTAGAAACTCGCCCGAGGAAATGGAGCAGATAGGGGTTGAACCACCAACCTTCCAGTTCATAGGTGACCTGCTCTCCATCCTAAGCTACAGGCCTGTCTCTTAAACAACATATTATACAGGATATCACCTGAACATTAACATTTTAGTAGTCAGTGTTTACCCAATAGGTTCACTGTAATCTAGAATGCTCTCCTCATACAGTTAGGCTAAGATTTTGGATTATGCTAAGTAGAGCTGCAGCTATCGACTGTTTTAATGAGTTATTTAAATTTTCCTTATTAATGAGCAATAATAAATACTCAAAGTAAAGGCTGGTGTTTAAAAACAAACTGGGATTGGCTTCTATTTTAGAAATTGCAACGTTTGTTTCATCAAACATTTTATTTTTTTTATAAATGCAAAAATATAGAAATAATCTCAAGTAGATTCAAAGCCAAATAAAAGACAGGTGCTCTGTATTCTTGGACGGTCTGTTTCTAGTCGCTCGCGTTGGCGTTTCCATGGTAACAGTGGCGCCACAGAGCCTTGTGTGAAAGCAAAGAATCTGTGTTGAACCATCTCAGCCCTTCAGTGTTTGGTTTGTCCTTCACTTCACCTGCTGCCCGGTCGTGGCAGACTGCTGACCCTCTGCTGCAGATGTCTTTGTGTTTGGAGCGTTCGTCCTTTCCACTGTCACCAAGTCGAGTCTTTACCGTCCAATTACAAGTCTTGAGACGATCGTTGTTGTAAATTGGTGTTAGAAAAACAACATTTCATTTTATTGAACAGTTATTAGGATATATCAATTTTACTGCAGGAGCAGTATTTGTGAAAGTCCTGTTCAGGTCCTGGAGCTGCGATCAAGGTTGCTAGCATCTCATTTTTGGCATCATGAACAGAGAGCCCTCACAGTCCTGTCTCTCTTCCTCAGCCTGTGGAAACTCCCTCCCTCAGCAATGGCTTCACCTGTTTCAGTGTACAACATCTTAGAGTCACACACGCCCCCTGTAAGTATGCGTTTGTGTGTCTGTGTTGTGCATTTGATTGTGTCAAAGGCGCTTCTTAAAAGATGTAGAGTTCAGTGTGACACAGAAGAAGCCAAATCTCTGTTCCTGTTTTCTTTTTTTCTGATCTTCTATTACTGTGATAACTAACTGCCAGTTAGATGAATAACACATTTAACTGTAACTACCGCTGAAAAGTTTTAGAACAATTATTCCAGTTATTTGGTACAATTGAAGTCAGTCGAGTCACATGAACAGTTTAAGATGGTACAAAGGTTAGAAAAAGGTAAGTTTACACAAACAGACTGATACAAAAGGTCTTTCTCAGGGACAACATGGGCTAACAGTTTAAAGCTGCTCTGCAGCAGTGCAGAAGCTGCTGCTCCTACAGCTCCAGCCCCCTCTGTCTGCAGTAAGCAGTGCTGGACACACTGTGGTACCAAAGCCTCGTCAGCATCAGCTGAACAGTGCTGTACTGCAGAAAGTAGAGTGATGGTGCAAACATGGCGAGAAAATCTGTGAAAAATCTGAAACAATCGAAAACGTTTCACAATATTGTCAAACAGTGTTTGTATATAAACAATGAGCAAACTTACAAACTCATCAGGTGACTGACTGAATGTTAATAAATGAGGGCGGGGCTAAATTGCAATAAAAGCTAAAAATCTTTTGTTATTTTAAACATTGCTTTTGGCCGATTTGACATCGTTGCAGGTTCAAACCAGTCATGTATGTTGATATTGGTGTTTGCAGACCCGCAAAGAGTCTCTGAAGATGGAATTGTTATCTGACGTGTCCCTGCTGCCTGGAGAGGAAAGGATTACTGGTGAGTCCTGTGCAGCTGATGAATAAGACTGTTTGCTCCACAAGTTTCTCATATTCTGACTCTTCTCCTGTCTTTCCAGATAAAGACATAATCTACATCTGTCCGTTCAGTGGAGCCGTGAAAGGCAAAGTGTTGATCACCAACTTCAGACTTTACTTCAAGAGCTCAGATGCTGTAAGTGTGTGTGTGTGTGTGTGTGTGTGTGTGTGTGTGTGTGTGTGTGTGTGTGTGTGTGTGTGTGTGTGTGTGTGACAACTCGATTAGATTAGACACCGTATCTAACACCATCGCTGTGAAGCATCGCTGAGTTTTTTCTGAGTTTTCTTGTTATTGCACTTTTGCTTTGTTCAGCTGTTACAGACTAAGTTTAGCATTTACCACCTTTATTTATAAGCACCTTAAAAAAACCAGGGTTCACAAAGTGCTGCACATATACAAAGAGCATAAAGACAAAAAGAGAAGAGGCAGCTTTGGAGCAGCTACAGCGAAGCACGGTCACGGGCCAGCAGGAGGTTTAAAAACACATAAAAGCAGTTTAAAAAGGATCAAAGGTGGAGTGAAATGAAAATGGGCTGATGAGCTCAGACTTTTTTGTTCCAGTTAAAAGATGCGCTGCAGCTTTTGGAAACTACCTGCAGACGTGCCACTAACTCCATCATAAAGTGTGTGACTGTAATCCAGCCTGGATGCAACAAAGCTGTGGGTTACTACCTGAAAAAGCTGCCTTGATAAAAGGCTTTATTTTGGCGGACCGCCTTAAATGGAAAAAAAAGCAGCAGCTGTGACGTTGCTTTCAAGTTTAACGTCTGCATCCGTTTTAACTGTGATGACATACTGTGATAGGGAACCAACATCATACTCAGAAATGCCACCAAACCCATCACTTCTGTGTTTGTCTTATTAAAATGTAAAACGTTCAAAATATAAAGGCTGGATAAAAGCGCCAGTCTGTCGACGGTGCGGCACGAGGAAGCCTCATGAGCCTGGCAACACGCCGGGCGGCTCATGACGTCACCCTGATGTGACAGGAGCTAAGATGAAGGCTGCACAACAACCGCTGATATCTGCGGCGTTTAAGCAGCCTTTGCTGCCCAGTCTGACCGGGCTAAAGATGCAGACGTGAGGCCACGATTGGATATCCTGGCGTGCGCACACTTCAGTCACAATATCGTCCAAGCATGTATGAGCAGCAAAGTCTAAAGTTATGGCTGAGCTGTCCCGGGCGCTTCTGTAGCCCTGACTACAGGAGGGCGGACCTCCAGGGCAACGGGAAGCCATGTGACCGCGACCGCTCGTTACATCACAGCGTGAGATACGTGAGATACGCCCGACGTCGCACCTTAATTTGTTTTTATATAAATGCTTGGAATGAGTCTTGAGTTGAATGTTATTTAATGGGCAAAAATACTTAAATAAAAAAAATGGCAAATTAAATTTTTATTGTCTTTTTTCATTTTTTGCTGATCTGAAAATTGATCCGTGACTTAAACCGTGATCCGTGATACGAGTTTTGATTTTGGGACCAGTGTGGATGCTTTTTGTGGACGCTGTGAGTCGTTTTGCTAGTTTTACATGGTGAATTTGAATGTGTGACATGTTACCAGGTAAATATAGGCATTATTGTGTGTTGTTATTGAGTCTATATTTATAACACGAGTATCCGTTGCTAATTTTGTAATTGTGTGTTTACAGTAAATGTGTTTATTTTCCAGTTATCATTGTGAGTTTCTCCTGCTGAGCCAGTTTAGCGTCACGCTGGAGCCTCTCCCAGCTGTTGAGTAAAACACCAAATAGAAACTGAGTGATATTAAAGATGAGAGAGAGTTAATAGCTTTACAATAAGAGTCACTGGACTCATCACTGTCCTCGGTGAGTCCAGTGACCGTTATGTCGTCTGCAAACTTTACGTTTTAACAGTGAAGTTATTTGTGTAGAAGGGCACACGATCGAGGACTGAGGGGTGCTAGTGATTTAGATGTGATTCTCCCCATACTTCAACTTTCTGTCCGTCAAAAGTTTGTGAGGATATAACAGATGAAGCTGAAACAGGGAGCGGAGTACTTTAGGGATGAAGCGCAGTTCTGTGTCGACAGCATTGTCCCCGACCTGTCTGCACACAGCCTACAGGTGGTGTCCTGCAGGTATCACAGAGGGCTTCTTGGTTACTGGAGTGATTGTTGAATGTTTGAAACAGGAAGGAGCCAATGTTGAAGATCAGTGTGAAGACTGGCCCATGATCTGAGAGTGTCCTTAGAGTAGATGGGTGAGAGTGTGGCAGGGGGAGGTGGTGAGGCAGCAACACTGTCTGCTAATCATCAGCATGAATGTTAGTAATCAACACTGTGAAAAACTACTTTATCCTTGGAGAAGATAAAGTCTTGAAGCTTACAGAGATCATATGAAACTCACAGCATTAGTACCAGGAACCGTTCTGTGGTGGACAGAAAACTGAACAATTCCTACGACACCGTTAAACGATGTATGACTTCCTGCTCACGCCGTCACATCTCAGATTATTATAAAGTCCAGTTTTACAGAACAAGTCATTTATAATAAATGAGCTGTTGGCACAGCATGCATTATTCACCATTAATTTAGCAGAGCAGGCCGTCAGGGCAGGTATCATGTTTGGTGACACGATCACTCAAATTTTCATTAACGTTTCTGCTGTCGTTTTGTCTTTTATGGTAAGACTGGGAAAAACTGCGAGGCATGAATAAGATCAAAGTACTTGATACAATAAATCAGCCGAGTGGGTGACGTGTACGGGACAAGTGGGATCGTTACATTTGCATTTCCGTGGTCATACCTGAGGCGGAGCATTTTTTTACCTCTGCTAAAGGCTCGTACCTGGAGCTTGTTTTCAGGATCCTAAAATGTTCATCAGTTTGAGTGGGTGCCAGTGTTTCTCTGCCTGTCAGGTCACAGGGACGAGCTGGGAGGGTCCTAAAGTTTGGCATAAAGTTTATTCCACTGCATGCTCTTAAATAAGAGCTGTGTGTGTGTCGTGCATTGTTTTTAATACACGCTGGACCTCGCGTAACAGAACAGCTTCCTGTTGCTGAGGTCACATGACTATATTTGTCATACTTTGTGTTGCAGGATGTGACGGTGACGCTGGACGTTCCATTGGGTGCCATCAGTCGAGTGGAGAAGATGGGTGGGGCGTCAAGCAGAGGAGAAAACTCCTACGGCCTGGATATTACTTGCAAGGTGTGTGTTTAATGTTCAGAAGTCATTTGCTTTTTTACAGTTACTGGATTTTTATTTAAAAAGAACACAAAGTCTCATCTCTGCCATCGCATACATGTGCTGGTAGCTTAAAGTGTCACAGCAACACTTTCTTTTAGTTGTGTCTGTTTTGCAGGTCTTACATCTTGTGTGTTGATCGTGAAGTGTTTGATCTGTTCTGTCACCAGGACATGAGGAATTTGAGGTTTGCCCTGAAGCAGGAAGGCCACAGCAGAAGAGATATTTTTGAGGTTCTCTTCAGATACGCCTTTCCTCTGTCACACGGTCTGGTAAGAAACCTTCTAACGTCTGCTGCTGCTTTACTTGGTGTGTGGAAAAAGAAGAACACCTTATTTTGACAGAGCCTAATAAACATTATGGGGTTTAAATAGAGCATATGGCTTCTGCTCACCCCAACCAATCACAGCAGATGGCCCCGCCCCTCCCTGAGCCTGTCGGAGGTTTCTTCCTGTTAAAAGGGAGTTTTTCCTTCCCACTGTCACCAAAGTCTTGCTCATAGGGGGTCATGTGATTGTTGGTCTACCTTACAGTATAAAGCACCTTGAGGTGACTGTTGTTGTGATTTGGTGCTGTTTTTAAAAATGCTGTTCCAGCATTTCTGAGGCTCTATTTTCAAATTGCATCATCTAGTAAAACTACAGCAGGTTCTTCTTTGGCACAAACACTTACAGTGATGACGGCTTTAGGTCTGAGCTGATTTGGAGGCCGTTGGAAACCACAGTTTGTTAGGCGTCTGATAGCTTTTATACAAGCCTGTAATATTTATTTTCACGGATATTAAAGCTTGAACGTGAAAAAGAAAGCAGAATTTTCATTCAACTTTGAACTGACCTTTCATGTTTCTGGTAAAAACTAGACCAATAAAGCCCCTTCATTCGTTCTGCTAACTGCCTGCTGTCCAAACCAAGAGTATTATAACATCGATGGGGCTTAATATTGAAAAACGCTCCCTGCTCGTGTGCTTTACTGTTACAATGGCTGTTCTAATGGATGTGCTGCTGTTTCTATAAGACCGCTGTATACAGTAACGTCTGACACGTTTCTCTCTTTTGCTTCTGTGCAGCCTCTTTTTGCGTATTTGAGTCAAGAGAAGTATGCTGAGACTGGCTGGACCATCTACAAACCTGTAGAGGAGTTCAGACGGCAGGTAAGAAAGACAACGTGCGCAGTATCGGGGTCCCAGGACAAATGCTCAGGACAATAGGAATGGCAGTGTTTTCTATAAGGGCTGATAATCTGTTTTTATTGAACCACAGTAAGCGAACGCACCCTCAGAAGCCTTGATGTTAAAAACCTGATGACCTGTGAGGTCTGATGCTTCTGAACAGTCAGAGCTGAGTTTGAGTTTCAAAGAAATGAGTCAGTAATGATCATTATCTCTTCCAGGGTTTACCCAACAACAAGTGGCGTATATCATTCATCAATAAGAGCTATGATCTGTGTGACACCTACCCCACTGTGCTGGCCGTACCCTACAAGAGTAAAGAGGAGGACCTCCGAAAAGTGGCTGCCTTCCGGTCAAGAGGACGAATACCGGTGAGGGCAAGACTAAGCTGTCAAATATAGGAAAGACTTTTTGAGTTAGACCAGATCTTTGAACGCATACCGTGCTGTACTTCCTCATGGTGCTGTAGATACTGTTACACACTTGTACTGTGTTTCTGAACAGGATGAGCTGATTAGTTTAAGTTTGCATTTTAAAAACATTTGCATTGTCAGTTGGTGTGTAAAATTACCAAAGCTAGTGTTAGGAGTCAAACTGGACTTGGTTCTTCACCGTGACAGGGCTGCTATCTGACATTCAGTAATAATGAAGCAGGCAGAAGACATGTATTCATGTGTGTTTCTCCTGTTTTGGCTTCCTGTTAAATCCAGAATTCAAAATCCTGCTCCTCACATACAAGGTCTTAAATAATCAGGCCCCATCTTATCTTAATGACCTTGTAGTACCATATCACCCTATTAGAGCACTTCGCTCTCGCTCTGCAGGCCTACTTGTTGTTCCTAGAGTATTTAAAAGTAGAATGGGAGGCAGAGCCTTCAGTTTTCAGGCCCCTCTTCTGTGGAACCAGCTTCCAGTTTGGAATCAGGAGACAGACACTATCTCTACTTTTAAGATTAGGCTTCAAACTTTCCTTTTTGCTAAAGCATATAGTTAGGGCTGGACCAGGTGACCCTGAATCCTCCCTTAGTTATGCTGCAGTAGGTGTAGGCTGCCGGGGACTCCCATGATGCATGCAGTGTTTCTTTTTCCCTCACTCTGCATTTAATTATTAGTTATTCCTATGCTTTCACAGTCTGTCCTGTCCACGTCCTCCTTTTTTGTGGTCCTTCTGTTTTACTTCTTTTCTGCAGTGTCTGAAGCTTCTTAATCTTCCCTCTTGAACTTTGTTTCCAGACCACCGAACCTCAACCTGAGCTGTCCTTCTAATATACTCATTCCTAATCCTGTCCATTGTGGTCACTCCAAAGGCATCTGTAACTCCAGCTTGTCCTCCTGTCTTTTTTCTCTTTTATGTCACAGCAGGTCTCACTACCATCTTAAATCTTCACTTTCAGTTACGCTGCCATCTTTCACTTCACTCTGACTGCATGCTAAAAGCTTTTTTGACCTTGAGGTGCAAGAAAATCCCAACAACAGCTGCTGTAGTTGGTGCTATATACAGTAAATTGAATTTGCCTGCACAGTTCATTGATGGTTGACCTCTGGTATTTAAACTTGTCGACCTTCACTACCTCTTTTTCTTGCAGCTTCACTGTCACACCTCCCTGCTCCCACTACAAGTCACACTGTGGTCTGTAAATATCACAGTGTGTGGAACCTCCCGCCTCATCTGTCACCCCGTCTATTACCAAAGCTCTGCACATCACTATTGTTGTTTAATACTTGAATGAAAATACTTTGCAGACCCTGATGCTGTGTTTCCAGCTTGGCTGTTACTGTAGCCTCCTGCAGCTGCTGCTCTACTGGGTTGAGATTAAGGGGCGTATCATGTCACTGAAGAATAACCCACTTCTCTGGCTTTAGCAGTCTGCTTTTACTCATTATAAATTTGCACCGTGAAGTACTTTCCTATCATTTTTGCAGCATTTGGCTCAATCTGAGCAGAAAGTATAGCTGTGTACATCCCAGAATTCATCCTGCTACTCTTGTTAGCAATCACATTATCAGTAATCACTGGTGGCCAGATTACACTGGCAGCTATAGATACCCACCACAGCATTGCTTAAGTGATGCGTGTTAGCTGATGGGCCTGACTATATTCAGTGGGCCCTGGCTATAACACGGTTCACTTTTTGCAGATTTTTTTGGGGCAGTTTTGCATACTTTTTTTTTTTTTTTTTAACTGCGTATTGTGTTCTGCATCCTGATTGGCTGTAGACCATCATGTAGCATCCAGAAGGCAGAGAACGATGCTAACCATCACACAGAAAGTTGGACTTCTGGACATGCTTACTGTATTTCCCGGATTGTAAGGCGCATTAAGCGAAACAAAACAGTCAAACTTTACTCAACTCATTCGTCTTGCTTCCTCTGCTTCCGTACCAGTGATTCATTAATGATTCATTAATGTTGAGTTCTCTGGCAGCTGCTCTATTCACTTGTTCTGGACCTGAAAACAGGGTTTGATCTTTAGTTTCATTCTTTAATACTGGACTTATGTTTCTACCAAGGTTTGAACTGTGAGAGTGTTTAAACAAATGTTCATGCCTGTCTGAGAAAAGTCTATAAAGTGTGTAAAATGGGGTTTTACAGCCTAAAACATTTATAATAATTGTAAAAAAATAAAGTTCACTACTTTGCAGATTTCACCTATCGCGGGTTGTTTTTAGAACGTAACTCCGGCGATAAACGAGGGACCGCTGTACTGTAATTTCTGCATTTTCTTGGTTGTCATTACTGACCTGTTTGAGAACTTCCATTGACTGACCATCCAATAACATTTAAAGGTTTCCCCTGGTTTCCACACGTTAGCTCCAGATTTGGTTCAGTTACAGTTTGATGCAGGAAGCAGAACCCAAGACAGCCAATACAGAAACGACCTGTTTGTGTGTTTTTGTACTGGAAGCTTGCAGGCTAAAAACATTCAGATGTGCAGTGGAAGTCCAGACGGGTATTTTGTGACATGCTGCAGATTCTAAACACAACTAGAGCTTGAAAAAACAAAGGGATTGTTTCAGACTGAACATAATGGGTTTGACTTGTTGACATAGTTTGTGGATATTCAGATGTTTGAGGAGAAAAGCTTCTGGATTTCTTGAAGTTTCTTGAAGACGTTTCATCTGAGAAGCTTCTTCAGTTCTAGGGTCAAATGGTGGAGAGTCCCAGATTTTAAGCCCTGTGGGTGTGTCCCCAAGAGGGTCATGGACCCCCTATTGATCCTCTGCCTAATCAAACGAGCCAAGGTGTAGGTCACAATCAGCCAAGGTTTCAGGTGAACCCATCGTGAAACCTGGCCCCACCCTATCATGTGACTTATTGAGGTCAAAGGGCCCAGGATGTGAGTGGACGTTAAGGCGTCTCAGAACTGGATTATAGATGGCAGACAGTCCAGATGCTTTTCTTCCCAAGCTCCTTAGACTTCAATGACCTGGATGACTGAGAACCTTCACAGACAGATGTTCTTAACATTGACGCTGTATCATAAAGTGTTGTGTAAATCCTTGTTACTGTTGTTCTGTCTTAGGTCCTGTCATGGATCCACAGAGAGAACCAAGCAGTGATCGTCCGCTGCAGTCAGCCTCTCGTTGGCATGTCTGGTAAAAGGAACAAGGACGATGAACGCTACCTGGAGCTGATTAGGGAGGCAAATGATACCACCAAGCTCACCATATACGACGCTCGTCCCAATGTCAACGCAGTTGCCAACAAGGTCAGAAGGAAAAGAAAACATCAGCGCAATCCACGGGCATCATTTGCAACATTTATCTGTGAACTACTAATTTAATCAAATTTAAGACGGTACATCCAAAAACTATTCATAGCACTTCACCTGTGTACACCATATATACACTGCCAGTCAAAGGTTTGGACACACCTTCTCATTTAATGGTTTTTCTTTATTTTTTACTACTTTCTACATTGTAGATACAAACTGAAGACATCACCTATATGGAGCAAGATATATGGGATTATGTAGTAAAGACAAAAGTGATAAACATGTCTTATAATTTAGATTCCAGCCTTTGCTTTGTTGGCAGCGCTGCAAACCCTCGGCCTTCTCTCAGTGAGCTTCATGCTGTCGTCACCTGACGTGTTTCCCCTCACAGGTGAGCCTGTCAGGGCTCATTTGTTGAATTTCTTGCCTTCTTAATGAGGTTGGGACCATCAGGTGTGTTGTGCTTTGAATGTGTCCCCAAGTGCAGTCACAAAAACCATCAAGACCACGATGAAACTGTCTCACATGAGGACGCCCCAGGAAAGGAAGAGCAGGAGTCCCCTCTGCTGCTGAGGATACATCCGAGTCACCAGCCTCAGAAATCACAAGTTAACAGCAGCTCAGATCAGAGCCCAGATAGATGCACACAGAGCTCCAGTAGCAGACACATCTCTACATGTTCAGAGGAGACTGTGTGAATCAGGCCTTTATGGTCAAACAGCTGCTGAGAAACACAAGGAGTGGACATTAGACCAGAGGACATCTGTGCTTTGGTCTGATGGGTCCTGGCCTCCACAGTCACCTGACCTAAACCCAGTGTGGATGGTTTGGGATGAGATGGAGCTCAGAGTGAAGGCAAAGGACCAACAAGTGCTCAGCATCTCTGGGAACTCCTTCAAGACTGTTGGAAACCGTTTCAGGAGACGACCTCATGAAGCTCATGGAGAGAACGCCAAGAGTGAGCAAAGCAGGACTCAAAGCAAAGGCTGTTTGGAAGAATCTGAAATATCAAACATGTCCTGAGTTGTTTACTACATAATGTCATGTGTTCATTCATAGTTCTGATGCCTTCAGTGAGAATCTACAGTGTAAACACTCATGAAAATAAAGAGGAACCATTAGATGTGTGTCATACAGTTTGACTGGTTGTCTATGGCAGTAAGGTGATATATTTAAAAAGTGACACAGTACAAATAAGATTCAAACCACAACATAAAACAGACAACTACTAATGGTGTCGTTAGCCTGGCTGCAGGCGCAGACACTCAGGTTTTCCTCGTTGAGTCATCACAGTCACATGTAGGATTTTCTAACTTGTTCTTTCTGACAGTTTTAGCAACAGAATCAGGGTCTGATGGTGATGATGGGCGGATGCTTTGCTGTGCCAAAGATACTTGCTTTGAGCACTGTAGACTGTTATTATTCCCGTTATTGTGGATGCTGGAGCAGACGCTGTGAAGGTGGAGCAGTGGTGGAGGAATAGAGAAAGGTGGGCTGGGGGGATAAAAGTGGAGAAATCTCCATCTGCTGCATCTGTAACAAAAGACTCACAAAACAAACATCAGTTACAAGATTAAACAGAGGTCTGCAACAACAGACTGCCACAGGTGGACCCAGGAGACCTGGGCCAGTGCAGAGCTGCAGGGAGGAGGACCCCACACCACCACCTCACCTCTAGTCCTTCTGGTCCTGGGTGTGTCTGCCTCCCAGCGTCCTAGGTCCAAGGGCCCCAACACCAGTAAGCCATTCAGTCAGAAAACTCTCAAATACTCTTGAACCTGCAGCTGGATCTGCACAGAGGAGGTTGTAGCGAAGGCCTACACTGCACTGCTGACACGCTCACTTTTATGCTGTTATGGCACACCAGCTCCGCTCTGCTCATATCTGTGAGTCCCACCTGCTCAGGTATTAGAAGAGGGATGAGCCACTGTATGTATGATGCTGGGTGATCTGTGAGTGGGGCAAAAAAAACACTCAGCCAAAATGAAACAGCAATAAAACATTTAAAAAACAACCAAATGTCCTATAAAACGCCATTTTTGTGGATACTTCCATCACACTCTCTCTTAACCTTTGTCTACCTGAACCTGCTGCGACACAATGCTAATGAGTCTAATATAACCAGCGACAGGTTATTGGGATAATAAATATTTATTATGTTGGAGGATGATCCCTAAAAGAGTTAGAGCTCTGTCATCATTAGTCCCAAACATTAACAAAAGTCTCTTACCCAGTTAATTCCACTGATACTATTATACACATCTGTGTAGAGATGCATGCCCACTGTTTGTGCCTCCTCCTCAGGCCACCGGAGGAGGCTACGAGGGTGATGAGTACCAAAATGCAGAGCTCATCTTCTTGGACATCCAGAATATCCACGTCATGAGGGAATCCCAGAAGAAACTCAAAGATATCGTCTACCCCAACGTGGAGGAATCCCACTGGCTGTCCAGCCTAGAGTCTACACACTGGTTGGAACATGTCAAGGTGAGAGGTTTCTACATGCATTTGATAACTGCGCTCAGTCCATTTACATTACCTTGTTATAATAATGTATTTTTATTGCATTGTGCCAATCCTTGTACTCAGCTGGTGTTGTCAGGAGCCATCCAAGTTGCAGACAAAGTGTCCAGTGGGAACTCAGTAGTAGTTCACTGTAGTGACGGCTGGGACCGAACTGCACAGCTCACCTCTCTGGCTATGCTGATGCTGGACAGCCACTATCGCACTCTCAGAGGATTCCAGGTCAGTCGTTTCACCCTCGTGAACATGAGCTTAGACATTCACAGAGGATATGAGGAGCACAGCGGGCTTTAATTTCATCACGATGTCTGTTTGATATTTAAAAGTTGTGATTTTTTTCATCTGTGTCTTTTTTAGGTTTTGATTGAAAAGGAATGGATCAGCTTCGGCCACAAATTTGCCTCCGTAAGTTTTTCACCATCTAGTTTCTGAAATATATTCAATCGCATGAGTTAAGACGACTGATCAGGAGGAAACGTTTCTGATCTGTGTGTGTGTGTGTGTGTGTTCAGAGGATAGGACATGGTGACAAAAACCATGCCGATCAGGACCGATCACCCATCTTTGTTCAGTTCATCGACTGTGTGTGGCAGATGACTAAACAGGTACGTGCAGCGCTTCAGTCGTCTCACTGCGTGAATGTAGGAACGTAACAATGTTGCACTTTGTAGTTAAACAGCAGCTAGCAGTTTGTAGATAACCCCTCGACCTGACACCCTCCGTGGCTGGTTTCCTGTGACAGTCGTAGCAACACTGAGCTTGTCAACACAGGAGCAGGCTCCTGAATCAACATAGACTAAAGTAGGTAGGTACTCATGGAAGAGCAGAAGGGCTTGAACAGAGATGCCACAGCTTCCTCTTCCAGCTCTTCTTTTGGCATAACAGGTCTTCCCAAGCTAGTCAATAATCAAGTGTGACCAGGGTTTAACTTGGGGCCTCCTCCCAGTTGGACGTGCCAAAAATAGCTCAGTTAGGAGGAGCCAGGAGTCGGTCTAATCTTCTGCCTTTTTATTTAGAATCCTGGCTCTACCCAGAGCCCGACTGAGCTCCTAAACATATCGCTGAGAGAGATCCCAGATGCCCTCCGACGGGCATTTCAGGCACTCTTATCTGCCTCATTCATCATTCTCCTTCTCATCTCAGCCCCTACCCATCGTCTGTGGCCACTGACAAGAACGGGAGAGTAAATTCACTAAACGGACCTCTTCTCTTTCCACCACTGCAGACTGGTATCGAGTGTCACCATTACTGCAGACCCAGCAGACACTTTGTTAAGCTACCACTCCCTACTTCTATCACTCATCTACTTTTGTCACTAATGAACAAGACCCACAAATACTTTAATTCGTCCATTTAGGCCGGCATGCATTCCCTTCCTCACGTGGGCACGCCACTCATTTCCAACTCCCAGTCTGCATACTGGAGCTGGAGCTGTCACCCGATGAAGCTAGCGGCACCATATTTCCAATAATATAGAGCAGACCCCTGAACCCGACACCTCGTGAAGGGCCGATAACTTGAGAACAGAGCGTGTCAGTTAACTCTGTTCATGCTTAGTTTGAAACCGGAGCCCCAGGAGGCTCGTCTGCATCAGCAGCAGAGGCAGCATTTCTTGAAGACGTTTGGACAAAACAAATATTTCGGATGAATTTCATTACAGATTGTTGTATAGTTCAAATATGAATGAGAATAAACAAAGAGTGCAACAAACAACATAACAGCTCGTTACAGAAGAAGAAGATTCAAACTGAATTTTGGCTTCGTTGAGCTAAAATCATCATCGATCGTCACTGAGAGCTCGTTCCTGTTGTAAGTTGAATGTTTGTCTGCCTCTCACGTCTCAGTGGGGCTGTCTGTATAGATCAAACCAACAAAGGTGGTAAACAGCACTGTGAAACCCCACGTTCACCTCCTCGGCTGTTTGGCTGCTACGCTCTGGATTTCACTTTATTTCAGCACACTGTGAACTCTTCTCAGTCCAGCTGCACAGACCAACCAGCCGCCTGCTGGTTCAGGCACACACTCCCCCACTCTGAGCTGCTCTGGTTAGGCTCAAAAATACTCAAAATGCTGTTTGACTTCATGCATTTGACAAAAGAGAGAAGGAAACATCCCAACAAAAAGACAGGAACACTGCTAAATGTTTGTATGTTCACTAACGTTAGGATGACACAGTCTCAGATTACTGACTCAGTCTTTGAATTGTCACTCTCACCTCTTAGTTCCCTACGGCCTTCGAGTTTAACGAGCATCTCCTGCTGACGATCCTGGATCACCTCTACAGCTGTCGCTTCGGGACCTTCCTGTACAACTGCGAGAGCGTACGAGACCAGCATGTAAGAACACCTGCACATATAACATGTACATGCATGCAAAAATGCGAAAATTGTGTCCTCGTAATACAGAGTTTGGTCCAATGAGAGTTTTTACTGCCTCTCAGACTTTAAGGCTGACTGGATGCTGCCGTCAGTTTTGTCTTCAGCAGCTGAATCACATGTTTCGTTGTGTTCGGGTCAGGTGACTGACTTGGCTGTTGTAAAATACAGAATTTCTTTGCCTTGTGAAACTCTCGGGTGTCCTTTGAAGAATGCTTTGGCTCATTATCCGTTTCCATGGTGAAGCATCACCAATCAGGTTTTCAGTATTTGGCTGAATCCATCGTTGCTTCTGTCAGCATCCATGTCAGCCGTTAACAGCAGTGACTTGGTTCTCCTGGCAGCCGTACCTTCCCAGCCATCACCGTGTTTGCATTTAAAATCAAGAACTTTCCTTTTCCTGTTTTCCTCTTTCATTCGTCCTACTGCAACTTTATTTTGGTTTCATTTCATTCAAAGATGTTTTCCCACAACTGACTCTTTTAGTTGTTTTCTGGCCTAATCCGGTCTTCTTGTTACATTGTACTGTGTTTATATTTATAAAGGTGCCTCTTAACTGTAGACACTGTCAGTGATACACGTGTCAGCTCAGAAGTGTTCTTGACCTGGCTAGATGTTGTGAATGAGGTTTTCTGAAATAGAGAGTCTTTCACTGTCATCCATGGTCTTCCAGGATATACAGTGCTGTTCATTTAGTAGTAGTCCATGTCCAGGTCATGGATTTGGCAACTCCTCGAGGTTTTGCTGTCTGTCTGGAAGGTTAAGTTGAAAATAAGGAACTACGTATAAAAATGTCTGCAGTTAATGTGATAAGAAATACTTTATTTATACTCAAAGTTGGGAAGTTAGTGTATTACAAAGCATGGAAATCAATGCAACAAAATAAATACAGTGTTACGAAACAAAATCCCTAAGAAAGTTAAAATTACACAGACAAAATGATCAAAACTGTGTCACTGTCCACATACTTATGTCGTGTGCTTCAGCTGCAAGTGTTTGACACTGAAACTCTTCTGTGGTGCAGGAGGTGAGGTCCAAGACGGTGTCTCTGTGGTCTCTGGTCAACAGCAAGGTGGATATGTATTTAAACCCCTTCTACACCCCAGAATCTGGCAGGGTTCTCTACCCTGTTGCCAGCATGCGCCACCTAGAGCTCTGGGTAGCGTACTACATCCGCTGGAACCCACGCATACGACAGCAGGTAGGACTGCTCTTGTGTTTGCTATAATATGCTGCAAGCTTGCCTGGATAAACGTGTGGCCGGCTGCACAGGACTCCAAATGCCGTATATCTGTTATCTGGATTCACTTGCCAGATAATGGATATCTGGATATCTCAATCTCAGAACTCTGAGATCACAGCACAGAAACAGCTTTAGTTACAAATGATTGTCTTATGGCCTCTGACGGTGGACTCCTCTCTGTGTTAGACCTCAGCGCAGTCTCCTTCACACACTGAGGTTAATTATGGAGTTCCACAGGGTTCAGTGCTAGGACCACTTCTGTTTACAGCATCATCAGAAGGCATCGTTTACATTTACAGACAGAAAGACCTGACGAATGATTCTTTTATAAATGTGGTTCATTATAGTAACTCTGTAACTGACTTTATAGAAACTCTCCTGTTCTGAGAATCAATATTCAAAGCAAATGCTGCAATATGGAGTTTCCCGTGTACAACCTGTGACTTTGCATGCGTGTGCGTGCGTTTGTGCGTGTGCGTGCATGTGTGTGTCTGTGTGTGTGTTCCAGCAGCAGAGTCCAGTGGAGCAGCGCTACAAGGAGCTGCTGGCCCTCAGAGACGAATACTTGAAGAAGCTGGAGCAGCTGCAGCTGTCCGACTCGTCCACTTCCTCTCATCTGGCTAACAGCCCCACCCCCAACACCACCTCCTCCTCCACCTCCACCCCATCACAGCAATACACACACCTACAGACTCCTCTCTGAGGGCTGGTGACGCACTCGCGCATGCACAGATATCAGAAATACTTGCTAACTTGCACTTACACCTTCTTCAGTTTGATTTGTGTCTTGCACATGCAGGGAATTAATTAGTTTTGTGCAGCCCTAACTGTTGAACAACAGAAAATTGCGAATAGGTTTTAGATTTGATGGCGCTAGTGTTGTCTAACTCTAATACCACGTGATGGTGATTTATGCAATATGTCACAGTACAGCCTTGTCTCGAGACTTTTCTAAACACACTTTTCAGACAGTGAAGCCTTAAACACACTGAGCAGCTTTCAGTCCAAGGGCTCGAACACACACACACACACACACACAGGACACACACCGTTGTGTTCATTCAGGCAGATGAGCAGAGCTGAAGTTCAGTTTTATCCTGTCGTGATTACACAAGAAATTTTACCTCAGGTCTTCTTAGGAGAGTTTAATGAGCTCCAGCCACACCCAGTTTACAGAGGTCAGCATGCAGGGCAAAATAAATGAATCAAGGTAAAGACAGGTTGCAGGTTGCAGGCGTAGCCAAAGACTAAGCTGTCACGAGTCAAGGTCGGTTGAGCAAAATCAGGAGACTTCCTGTTTGTTCGATTCGGGTTTAGCGTCAGAAATAAACTGATGTGCATTTGACAGAGAGACGTGAGAAAGCTGCTGTCTGTCAGCTGGCTCCTGCCTGCGTCACAGCTGTTTGTGTCCTGTACCAACAAACAACAACACTTTTTACACTTCCTGCTGCTGAGTTCTCTATCCTGAAGGCGTACGGTGATCCGAAGCGCAGCAGACCTAGAGTTCTCAAGTGGACGGCGGTTTAATTTCCAGCTACATGTAAATATTGCGTCTCGTTTTGGGGCATTTGGGGTTTTTTAATAGCTAAGGAGGAAATCTGGAGCCACGTATGTTTGCCACTGCTATATGCTACATCACTGAAAGCAAATGCAGTTCTAGCCAATGACTTTGGTTGGAATTAATTAGCATTCAACACGTATGAATGCAACTTTGATACAGGATATATTTCAGGTGCTCGAGAGAGTAAAGGAAAGTCACGTGGTGCTGGCCTCTGATCCGGATCACTTCCTGTATTTAAACGTTTTCACTAAACACACACAGAGTACAGTCCTGGCCCATCGTGGTCTCAGCGTGCTAACATGCTGGTCACCAACTCGAGAGCAGGGTGAGTGATCACCTGTCCCTTTGGACGCCTGTTTCACCGCTTTGTAATTTTTTGTTTTGGTTTCTTTTCTCCAACAAAGATCAACTCATTCCAATTACATCGAATGATTAAAAAAAGGTTACTTTGCTCATCATGATCGTTTTTCGTTGTTTCAGGCGGGTTTAAAATTTCTACCTGGGATACGTATGAAAACTGTCCAAGCAGCATGTTCAGGTGCTGTCAGCGTCCAACTCGGACGTGTGGGAATGTTGGCAATGTTTTTCTTATTCGCACCAACTGATTCTAACTATTTGATATGACGTCTTTATCACAGTTAACACAAACTGTGATGAATGGTAGTTTGTTACAATCGCAGTGACTCCTCCACTTTATTCCAATCATCCAACCGCGGTGACGCGTCGATTCTGGAGCGCTGTCATTCTTGTTGCCAGGAAAACGTAACACGTCAATCACGTTGTGTTACTTTGGCAGTGCCAGCTGTGGGGTTTGAAACCAGTCACTTCACTCAGCAGTGGATGCAGATCTCAGCCTGGCAGTGTTGCATTGTGGGAGGGGAAACTGGTGGAAGTCTTTGAGAGGGATGCAGGAAACAGAAGTAGATGACGCCTCGCGACGATACCTTTAGCAACATAGTCCTATAAGTTCTTTCCTACAAACAGTTACATTTAACAATCACAAACATATAAATGTTACTGTTATCAGGATTCTCACTACAGTGCTCATCCATCATCGATGAAATTATGGATTCATGGAAAAACTGACTCTGTTTTCTTCCACGTCACACAGACCCACAAACCCTGCACAGGTCATGTTCTCCTTTTTGTTTCTTTACGCTCTAAAGTCGATTGTCTGATGTCTTCAAAACTGGAGTTTGAGCCCATTCTGCAGATTTCTATTACGATCGTAATTTTTAACGCGCGTCGATTCATGTCCAGATTCTGCCTTGGATCACCTTCACCTCTACAGAGAGACTTTAGCTGCGCTGTATCTTATTTGAGATGCTTTTAGAGGCAAACAGGGTCTCTGCTAGTTAACCCCAACCCTTCCTCA
Organism: Maylandia zebra; assembly: GCF_041146795.1. Lineage (NCBI taxonomy): Eukaryota > Metazoa > Chordata > Actinopteri > Cichliformes > Cichlidae > Maylandia > Maylandia zebra. The sequence continues at coordinate 60,890,540 of NC_135169.1, forward strand.
ACTGACCAAGTTAACTTCCCCTCATGCTTAACCAGCTCATGTTGCAGCGTGTAAAATGTTTTCCTTGTTTGATTTTAAGGAATCTTTCAGCCATGTAAAAGGTAAATGGGCTGATGCTGTTTTATTCTACCTGAGCTTTATACAACAACATGTTTATGCCAGTTTACTACAAAACAGGCTGATCATCAGTCCAACAAAGACTCACACAGTTTTATTCTAAAGTCTGCAAACCTCACTGACTCTCTTTGTGTTCAGCTAACCCTGCTGCTTTTGTGCTTTGACTTCATAGCCAACCTTTAGCTTGTCAGTGCAAAACACTTTCCTGCATCAGCTTTATTTAGCCCCTCTGTTTCCCCAGCGTGTCCAAAATATGGCAAAAAAATCAGAGTTACTGAAAGCACCTGGAGCGAATCGGTGATAAACCTTTAGAGTGTCCAGCCTGTAAATGCACATTGTGTGACAGCTGTAGGACACGGCGAGTTCTCACATCAGTTTCCTGTAATAAGCTTGGAGAACTTGTCTTGTGGTTTTACTGTTTTTCTAAAAGTAGCTCTAACGTAAGAAGGGAGAACATACAGCAACTGTCAGGATAAAAGAGAATAAACTACCTGCATGTGTGACAAATTCCAAAGTTGAACCTTTTCTGGAAAAGCGAGGCAGTGCAAGCTGATTGCTGTGTGCAAAGAGGTGCAACGTGACCCGAAGTATTTGGTCTGACCGCGGAGGCAGAAAGAGACAGAAGTGTGTGTGTTGGGCTCTTGGTTGTATTTTGGGAAAAACAAATGAGAATCTATTTTTTTTTTTACTTTGTATAAGCACCATGATGTAATGTAATTACCTCAATCAAAACCTATTTTACTGTCTAAAGTTCTATTGTTGTAAAATACAAATATTTTATGTAGTGTAAAACCTTACAGTTTTATAAAAAGGAAAGTAATATTGGTTCAGAAATTGTTGGTATAAATTTTGGATTTCTGCTCCATCGGTTCAAAGTGTTTGGTTTTATCTCTGAGGGCATTTTTTGCTTTGTACGTGCGAACCCAGGAGGAGGAGGAGGAGGAGCGGCGGCGTCAGGCCACCAGCTCCGTGTGGATCCTTGACTCTGGTCTGTGAGACGTCCTCTGCCATTGTTCATTTCAGTTAGACGCTTTCATTTATGTAGGGGATTGTAGTTTGAGGGGCTTGTGTCATATTATAGCCAGCTTTGTAATGAATACACACAAAATGTGTACTAAACAAAAGGTGAAATCTGAAAACATTTCACGTGTTTCTTTTAATTGGTTTGTTGAAAGGCTCATTTTCTGTAAATAATTCTGATTAAATTAATTTAAAGTGTTCTGGCTGAGTGCTGTGTGTTCATTCAGTGACTGCAGTGTGTTCAGTTTACATCAACAAATACTAAATATTATCTATAACAGAAAAAGATTTGTATCCATCCAGATCCTTCAGGCTGTTCTGCAGTGTTTACAGTCAGTGACAGTCTAGCATAGAAAAGCATTACGAGTAGAAATAAAGAAATGTAGGGTTGTTTGTTTCAGCTGAGCTGGACAATCACAGACGGGCTTTTTCTACAGTTTGAACCAAAGACATGCTGTGAAGTTCTTCCAGCTTGCTGTGCTAAGTTTGGATGCACAGTCAAGCCCATAATTATTCAAATTTTGACTTAAAGTTACTATTATTTAACCAGCAAGTTCTTCTTTGACTGGAAATGACACAGGTGTCTCCCAAAAGATAATAAGATGATGTACAAGAGGCATTATTGTGGGAAAAAAAAAACATTTCTCCGCTTTTATTGACATTTGAGCAAAAAGTGTCACGTCCAGAATTATTAAACTGTCCTTCTCTGGGAAAACCCAAAGTTGTGGACCAGTCCAAATAGTCCAAGCTGTTCTAAAGCATCCTAATTACCCTGATTAACTGGGAACAGCTGTTTTGACTCACCAGGTGAAAAACATCAGCTCTCTGCAGTGGGTTTGTGGACAGTCATGGTTAAGAGAAGGAGCTCAGTGAGGACCTGCGGCTGCACATTGTGGCTGCTCACAAGTCAGGAAAGGGCTACAAAGCATTATATCTCAATGTTTTAAAGGACCAGCGGCTACAGTGCAAAGTAGTGATGGGCAGATGAAGCCCCATGAAGCACTGAAGCTTTTCATCCAATTGGTTCACCCCAACGCGAAGCTTCTTGAAGCTTCATTTGCTCTAGCAGGACACCTACTGGACGTAAAAATATTAGTTGGCATGAATTTGAAGAGTGTGGCATTTTGCACACAGCCTGTAAATATCAACAACAAAAGGAGTGTGTAAAACATCTATATTGTAGTGATGGCAGTATACTGTGTATATTTATGCTGGCAGTATGGAAAATGATTATTTGCGGCAAAGTTCAAACCGCTTCCTGAACCAGTCACGTGGTACAGCCGGGCAGCGAGGCTTCGGACGTCATCATTTTCAGCTCCTCCCATAAATGAAGCAAGCCTCGATACGCGCTTCGCGGAAACGCCCCCTCCATTACTCGACACACGCTTCGAAGCCTCGATACAGAACGTCCCATCACTAGTGCAAAGTATTATTAAAAAGTACAAAATGTTCCGCACTGGAAAATCTCAGAGGACGAGGTCGGAAGCCCAAAGTGACACCTGTGCTGGCCTGGAGGACAGTGAGAGAGGTGAAAAGAATCCAAGGATCACCACCGAGGCCATTCTGGTGAATCTGGGCTCTGCTAGTGGCAATTACTCAAGGCAGACAGCCTTGAGAAACGATTAGCAGACAACATTAATGTTTTGCAGTGACCCAGCCAGAGTCCTGACTTCAATCCAACTGAGAATCTGTGGAGGGAGCGAAAGATCAGGGTGATGGTAAAAAGACCCTCCAATCTGAAAGATGTGGAGCTCGTTGCTAAAGGTGCATGAGCAAAAATAGCTGTGGAGACGTGCAAAACACTGCTCTGTACTTATAGGAAGCGCTTGATTGCAGTAATACCCAATAAAGGCTTTTCTATTGATTATTGAGAAGGGTATGAATAATTCTGGACTTGATACTTTTTGTTCAAATGTAAGTAAAAGCTGAGATTTTTTTCCACAATGATGCCTCTTGTACATAGTCTTATCTTTTGGGAGACACCTGTGTCATTTCCAGTCAAAAAGCAAAACAACATTTTGCTGGTTGAATTAAAATAACTTTAAGTCAAAATTTACCAGGGCTATGAATAATTATGTGCTTGACTGTACAAATTGGTGTCAAAAAGAAATAACAATTCAGCAAAGCGTCACACAATTTTAATGTAACTTAAATATTTCAAAAAGAATGTTGCCTACTGGAGGAAACACTGCCCCCTGCACGACCGTCAGTCAGAACAACAACACAGCAGGCTCTCTGACTAACTGCGTACTGAGGGAAGGTCAGTGGTCTGTTTTATAGCGCTTCTCTAACCTGAGCACTCAAACACAACTTCATCTAATGTTCACACTTTGATGGATGCATCAGAGAGCAACTTGGGCTTAGTGTCTCGCTCAAGGAGATTTTGGCATGCATATTAAATCTGCCAGAGATTGAACCACCAACCTTCACTCTGATTTTTTGATTTTTTTTTTTTTTTAAATCCATCAGCCATCATCAAGCTGCTAAATACATATTTGGAGTGGCTGTAGAGCAGCAGGTCACCTACTAGCTCTATCTACTGCTCTACAGCCACTCCAAATATGTATTTAGCAGCTTGATGATGGCTGATGGATTTAAAACAAACAAAAAAAGTCTTTGTAGGAGTCTATAAGGACTCTACATTTTCTACAGATACTCTGTAAAACATTGGAGTGTCAACTCTCTGGGCCCTGTTTCAGGAAGCCGGTTTAGTGGAAAAACTGAGTAAGTATACCCTGAGTTAACGAAAACTCTGGTTTTTCGGTTTCACAAAGCGAGTTCAGCTGAAGCCTGAGTGAGTCACTATGACGACACACGCCGTGAAGCTAACCTGCTCCCTAGCAGGTTTACTACAACTAACCCTGACTGTCTCCGCCCCTTTGTCGGAAACCTGACAGTAGGAAGTGTCAGACATGGCGTGCTCCTTCCTTGAAGAGCCAGTAGATGTTGAAGCCCAAATTCTCCGCAGAGCTCTCCGCCGGGAGAGAGTGATTAGAGCGCGTTTGGACATTTTATCATTTCCTGATGATTTTCTGTGTGAACGTCACCGTTTCTCAGCACAATCTATAAGTTATTTGAATAACATCCTCAGGCCATATATTACGCATGTGACACATCGTGGACATGCTCTCAGTTCTGTACATATTATTTGTATTGCACTTCGGTTTTTTGCAAACGGGAGCTTTCTGTATAATATTGGTGACGCTGAGCACGTTTCCAAGGCTACCGTCTGTCGGGCAGTCAGGAATGTTACAGTTGCACTGAAACGTCTCCTGTACTCGTTTGTGGTGTTCCCCGGTCATAGACCCACAAGATTTATCAAAGAGGGATGCCACAAAATTGCAGGTATCAGGATGAACGAAACTTAATTCATGATGTGGTGATACTTGGACTACTACTTAAATATTACATTTATTTTCAGGGTTCCCAGGCGTGATTGGCTGTACAGATGGTACTCACATTCCAATCATTGCTCCTTCAGTAAATGAAGGAGACTATGTGAACAGGAAGTCTTTCCACAGCATTAATGTACAGGTACATAGTTCCCTGTAGCATTTCAAACTAACAAATTATTTCATTATAGTAATGGATGCTAATTTGTGTTCTCTGCACTGTGAAGATCATATATGATGCTGCCAACATTATCACAAATGTGGAAGCCAAGTGGCCAGGCTCTGTCCATGACTCACAAATATTCCGTGAATGTACACAAAATTTGGACATGGTGAGTTGAGAATACTTTAAAATATATAAAGACCAATTGCTTCAGGGACATTTGAACTGAAGTGTATCCTTCTGTCTTAGGAGAGTTCACTGGCTACTTGCTTGGTGATAGGGGGTATCCATGTTTACCCTATTTGCTCACCCCTTACCCTGACCCTGAACCGGGCCCACAGCAGCGATATAACCTGGCTCATTGCAGGACAAGAGCCAGAATTGAAATGACTATCGGAATGCTTAAGGCCCGGTTCCAGTGCCTGCAAAGACTCAGGGTCACCCCAGAAAGGGCATGTGACATTATTGTGGCATGTGTGATTCTTCACAACATTGCCACAATTAGAGGAGAACACTGTCCTTCTGAACCAAACATCAGCAGTGATCCAAACCATGAACATCCTGACCCTCTCACTGACATACAAGATGGAAGAGCAGTCAGAGACACCATATGTCACAATCATTTCTTTTGACCCATCACCTCAACATGTTGAAAGAAGAATAAACAGATTTTTTGTTCAACTGGCTTTATTGGTCGCCTGTGTTTCCTGTACACAAAGTATTAAAAGATGTAAACCTCATAAAGTGTCTCTGTTGCTTCCTCCTCTGTAACAGCTGTCAATGTTTCTTCATTATTTTCCTGTAGTAAAGAAATAGACAACATTGCTGTTCTACTGTGAACTCATATAATCTGTGGAGTATTACTCACAACTGCATGTTGGTCTGGCTCAACAGGAGGCTGCACCAGATGCAGTACACCATCACCATCAACTGATAGAATATGAGGTTTATACAGGTCACTTATAACTTACAAGGGACCAAATGGCAATTAACAAACATACCAAGCACCTTACACTTCATTGTCATTATGCTCTCAAAGACAACCAAGACTGAGGGAAGGCAAAATCAGTAGGAAAATAACTTCACTACAAAATAATCCATTATGGTAAAGAGTTTATCAAATGAATGAGTCGCACTGCAAAGGTGACTGTGAAGAAAGGATGTATGCACATCATGTATTATTTTGAATTTACCCCCTATGTAGGCACTTGTGTCTTGCGGGGTTATTGACTCAGAGGATGTCCCCGCAGAGATGCCTTCAGCCACAGGGCGCCCACTGTTTTGGCTGAGGGCCAACTGCTCAGCCTCTGTGAGTGGTGGTGGTGGAGGACCCCCACCTGTTTTTCGGGCCTCCGCTTTTTTTCTGTTGGCTATAACGGGCCACATTTGAGCATACAGAGTAAGCAAATATGTACTTGTAATGTGCTCAGATAATTTCAATAAGTGCTTACAGAAAGAAAATTAATGTAGCCTCTAACTGCAATTGATTTACATCGGACAAACAGACCAAGCACTATGGCTCATAATACAATTACACCTTACCTGTTTGGACTATATTTTTATATTTCATTTTTACTTGCTGCCAGGAACGTTTGGGGCCTGTTGGGTTGCACCTGCGCTCACATCACGTCACAAAATAAAATGTATAAAATAACAAATAAAATATAATAAAATAACGTGTTAAATGGGTGGAAATCCCTCGATCAATGTTTAAATTAACACTCACGCATTGACTCTGTCGGCTATGTTTTGCCATGCATGCTCACTTTCTTTTGCAGCTGTGGCTGTGTTACTTTTTTCCGCGGAATTTGCATGTTATCGGCATATGCTGCCATCAGAATTTCGGCCTCAAGCGCTGTAAAATACATTGACCGCGCCTTCTTTCCCTCCGTCTCCATGGTGACTCGCTTAATCTGTGCTCCGCTTATCAGGGCTTTATGTATCCTCGTGCGCGCGCTTAACTTGGGGTTAAAGCAACTCCGCGTTGATTGAACTAATTGTTATCAGCCTTTCTGAAACCGAATATTCTGAGTTGGACAGTTCGGGGTTACTCAACCCTGCGTATCGTTTTTCACTCTGAGTTTTCTAAACCGGCTTCCTGAAACAGGGCCCTGGAGGGAAGTGATGTGAACAGCCTGCCAGATGTGAACCGGAGCAGTGTTCTGTTGAGCAGACTTCTGTGTAAAACGCAACAAACACCATGTTTGAACATAGAGGTGTCCATAAGTGCACGTGGCACCAGGACAGCCCAGGCTGCAGGCTGATGATTGATTTTGATTTATGATTGAATGATGTTCCTGTTCCTCTGCACAGGTGTTTAAAAAATAAAATAAAATAAAAATTGCGAGTTTACCAGTTACAAAAGCATGTTTTCCTCTTCCTGTAAAAAAGGAAAAAATATAATTTCATAGATTTTTCAAGTGTGGAGAAAAAGTGAAAACCAATTATTGTCATTTAATTTATTACCCATAAAGAAAGTAGTTAATTTAAGACATTTACTGATAATTATCAGGGTGATGAATTTTTCAGGTTGATGTTAGGAAAGCTTGGAGTTTTTGTTAAAAAAAAAAAAAATTAGCTCAAGAAGATATTTTCTTTATATATATATGCTGTATACATGCTGTATCAGTGCATCCTATGTTTATTATTGGTCTTGAAGAATACCTGTGACAGAATTTTGTTGTAATATTTTAATTAATGATGTAGATTTTTTGCGGTTGCTCCAACTTTTCTGCATTTAAAGATTATATGAAACATCCTTTAAGCAGTTACCCCCGTTTCTACCAGCAGTCCTAAATGTGGTGAATTCAGACAGGTTAATTTAAGATAGAATATGTGGTTATTTATTTATTCGTGTGTTTTTTGTATTGTGTTATTATTTGATGAACATGTTTGACACCCACATCCTCTCGTGGCATTTTTCTTCGTTCCGTGTTGACTTCTTCTTCTTCTTGCGCTGATGTGGCAGTTTTGTCTAAATGGCGACGCCTGTCGGTCAGACCCTGCAACAGCATCCTTAGCACTGGTAGAAGCCGTGGCGACGTCACTGTTTGCGAACAACAATGCTGCGGGTATAGATGCGACTAAGAGGAAGTGCAAACAACCAAAGCAGAGGAAACCACTGCATGTGAGATCCGCTGTCGAGCCTCTGATTAGTTTCTTTACACCGTTCGGAGTCCTTAAAGATCCATTACAGCCGCTGGGAGCGGACACTGGAATTACACCGAGCTTTAGTTTCATCCGCATCCCTTGTCTGTATCAGAGGAAACCATCATCTGCGCCCCCCGGTGACCCAGAAACGAAGCAGTCGTGTGACAGATGGAGAAACAGGCCGGAGGTGCCGGCGCTGGGGACGGTGCAGGGGCGAACAGAAAGCCGTGGGGCTCGCCGACTTGCGGCGCGGCAGCCGGTGATACCCTGGACAGGTAAGCAGGCTCGCTAACGAGAAAACGTGACGTCGATGCCCAGCTTGTTACTTATGCTCGCCTCGCTTTCCCACTGAACACCAGCAACATGAAATATTAGTAGTATTTCTTCACACCTTCATCTCGGCATCGATCCACAGACCAGTGCTTGGGTCAAACTTTCCAACGTGACAAAACACTCATCACGGATGTAGTGTGTTAGCATTTCATCTCAGTGTTATTTGGAACCACAACATACAACACAGTAGCTGACAAAATAATACGGTCACGTGATTAACACAGCATATAGGAAATGCACAGGAATGAGGCGGAATATGGCCACCCAGCCTGCAGACGCCGAGTTACGTATCCGTATCTGCCGCTCAGAGGAAGCGACGTGCAGCGCAGCCACCTGAGGGAGAGATGACGTGGTGACAGAAATGTTACAATGTTGCTCCTGTTAAAACAATGCCGACACTGAAACGTGGGGTTGTGTTGTGCTGGGTAGGAACCATGTTCTTTATGTAGTCTTTATGCTGATGCCTGCTTATCATCCCCCCATTATAGTACTAAAACTGGAGGAAGCGTCACACAGTCGTAACTCCTCCCCCTCAACATTCCAAGACATTCACACCACAAAGCTGCTCCAATCCAGACTGAGTCTGTCAGAGGCACTGGCTTATCTTCTGTCACCGACAAGCTTCATATGAGCTGATATATTGTTCTCGGCTTGATATTCAGGACTGTCATGGAGACCGACCGTATGTCTCCATCACTCAGACAACCGCTGTCAAAGCTCAGGGACAGGATGTTGTACTGTCTGGCTCAGGAGTGGGAGACAAATCCATACAGCAAAGTATCATCAAATTTTGCATCCAAAAATCAACATTTTATTAAATAAATGAAAATACTCTGTGAATACTACAAAAGTCTGACTCAGACTGACTGAAGTCACAATGCAGTTTATATCAGAGACAGATTGCATATAATTGGCAACTTCACCCCGTGTAGTTGCAGGCTGGTGTCAGTCTGATGGCAGACTCAGTCCAGCAACATTTCTGGCAGCTTTTAGTGGCAGTGTTGGTTTTCTTAGCAATCATCGTTTGCAGTTGAAATAATATTAGTTATGCATTAATAACATTGTTACTACACAGGGATTCTGCTCTTTGAGCTGGGGGAACGTTCTCATCTGTAACATGTGGTCAGCTGAACATCGTCCTCACTGACAGAGGATGTTTATCTGTTTAACACATGCATCTTACAGTGATGATGTTAAACGTGAATATAGCCGAATATACGTCAGTTCACTGTTTCACTCTGTGTTCAGTCCAACAGGTTCTCACGTAGAATGGTGTAAACAGCTAATAGCAGCCACAATCTCCAGTCAGATCTCAGGATCAGTCCAACCAGACATTGGGAGCAGGGACATCAAGGTAGATAACACACAGCACACACAGACACACACACTGCTGGCAGTGATTCTCATCCGTGTGTATTCTGTAACTAATAGGCTGGGAGAAGACCAGACTTCATGGTAAGTCTCGGAGACGTCTCCATGTGAGCTGCTTTGAGTGTGGGCGCCTAGTTTTGTCTGTTAAGTCCATATGAATGATAAAGTCTGCTGTCATTGTTTAGGGACACTACTGAGCAAGTTATCGACTGCTTCTGTCTGTCAGCGGCCTGCTCTCTGCAACCACCGCTCTGTAGCGAGGCGCATTTTGGCTCATTCATATTGAGTTTTGTCTGTTAGACCTCAGATCAGGCAGAGGTGTAATGTTCTATGTATTGCACATTATATGCAATGTGCTTTATTAACTAGACGATGCTGCTCATATAGATCTGTTATTTAGCAGGGTTTAGCTGTATTGTTTGCAAGTCTAACACATCACACTAGACCTGCAGAGAGAGACCAAACTGTGGCCCCTGGTTGTATAACATTAGATCTTTGCAAACGCTGACGATAAAATATGATAACACCTCACTACATCTTCTACAGCTATTACGTTGCACCTGAGCAATAAGGCTGACCAATATTCAGAGAACTGGAGTTTTCCTTCCCGAAATCCAGATCGGAACCAAACTCTGTGCTTATAGCTGCTGAGAACTGTGAGCTGAACAGTGTTAGTTGTGTTATTTCTTTGAAAAGTTGCATTTCCAGGAACTTATCACAGTCTTGAGAAATGTAACCAGAGTAGCACAGACTTCACTGTCACCACTGTGGTATGTACACTGTCTGTGAAATGACAAATAGCTCCTGAATGTAAAAAGACACCACTCTGTGCACATCTAATGAAATGTGTGTAGTGAATTCACCTCCACTGTGTCAGATCAAACCCTCCGATTTAAGGCTCACTTCATTAGAACAAAGTTAGAAGCGCAGCTTTCCTGCAGCTTGTCTGAACTTGTATCGGCTGTTTGTCACTTGTTGTCTTTGCTTGAATTTTGAGGCTCATTGTTTGGAGGTTGCTTCTGCGCGCTTGTCTATTTGCATCCTTCTGTTATAAACACAGACTGATGTGCCACACATTAAAGATAACCTTTGGGTTGAACCAGAGTGTCACATTAGTGCTTTCCATTTCATGTCCATGTGGTGTGTTTAACCTCCAGGTGTCCAAGAGGCTGAATCGCAGGGTAAGAGTTGTTGTCCTTTCAACACATTTACAACACAAGTGTACTGCACACACACAGGAGTTTTGTAGCCTGGGATAAAGCAACAGCTGCCTCTTGACTGTGATTCTTGTGATACAGCAAATGTTCAAATTAGACGAATACCTGTAACGGCTTTAGGACGTGCTCTGAATAAATATTGCATGTGATGCAAATTTGAGCAGTTTGTTACTGTGTGACAGTGTGTAACCAAATCAGCCTCCTGCTGCAGACGGACCGGAGCTGCTGCTCCTCTCTGCTCACTCTACTTCCTGTTTTATCCCTCTCTGCTTTTCTTCATCTTTCTTTTTTCATTCTTAATTAAGTATGAAACTGACTCCACTGCAACAGAGAAAGAAACCAACCAGACAAACTGTAGCGCCTCAATAAGAAAATCTAATTAAAGTGGGGTTTTTTTTGTAACTCGATGTTGTTTGATGAGTGGACTGGCTGCAAATCAATTTCCCATTGGGGACATTAAAGTTACCAAACAGTGTTTGCATGTGAAGGCCATCACAGTGGTGGGAGCATCAAGCTGTGGGAATAATTCAGTGTTTCTAGAACTGGGAATCATGCCAGTGGGTGGAAGGAATCCTGAATGGATCTGTGAAGCTTCTGAGCAAACCTAGGTCTGGATTGTTATAATAACAATAATAATACATTTTATCTATAGGTGCCTTTAAGAGGCTCAAGGTCACCTTACAATAGCACAAGAACAATCGCAACAATATAAAAAACATGGCAAAATAACATTTAGACATAAGGTAAATAAGAAAAACACAAGCATGCAAGTATAGAAGCTGAGCAAGTAAAAATGGACTAAGACAGAGCAGGTGTATGCAATTCTGAATAGATGAGTTTTGAGATGTGAATTAAAAGTGGTTTGTGGTCAGGAAGTTCTGGTGGAAGTGCATCCAAGTGCATCCACCACACAGGCGGAGCAGAGTGGGGTCGTTAGGCCTGGGGTTCAAGCTTGACAGGAAGTGCTTCTTGGAGCTCTACCAGGGCGCAAAATGCCTGGAATTATTTAGAAAAAAAAGAGATGCCCAAATACACTCCACAGGGTCAAAGGTCACATACTTGTTGTTTTTCAGTGTTTAACAGTTCATCCTTAAAATATTTGTGTTTTTCTCTTATTATCCCTGATAACACTCTTATAGTTTACAGGAGAGCAACACAACTACCAGATGTTGAAAGAAATAGTCGTCCTGACAAAGGGGACAAAAACTCTCAGATGATTTTATGACACTTTTACAGCTGAAACAGCAAAATGATTCCAGGCGGCCGGCTTAACATGATCGATGTTATTAAACCCCAACTTGCTCTTTATTGCATCTGTCAGAGGTAAAACGTGATTGGTGAACGAGGGATGCTTTGAGTGCTCACGTAGACTAGAAAAGCACTAACGAACGAGTCCACATTAGCATCAGGGGAGCTAATATTTTTGACTCTGGTAGGTTTTGTGAAATTAATTTGCTTCTATGTGAAAGGGGACATAGTGTGCACATCCATCATATAAACCTCAGATGTTTGGGAACCCTGTTAAAAACTCCCTGCTGTTTAACAACACTTGGGAAACTTGACAAACCTACTTTAAACATTTTTCATAGACGGCCCAATAATTCTGTGCTCATCTGTTTCACACGAGCTAGACTTTGTTTTGTACTGCCCTCTCAAAGGGAGTGATGCACTTGTGTCGTCACATCTTCAAACACATAACATCTTTCAGTCTATAAGCGTGTCCTTTTACTATATAATCTCTCTCTGTCTCTTTGTCTCACTGTCTTCATGCTGGCTTTTCCCTGCAGCAGGATTCACAGGATGAAGGGCTTTGTTACCATGGAGACATTGACTCTGAGCATCCTTCCAGTGCTTTGGCAAGTCTGTCTCTTACTTTTCTTCAGTTTTCTTGCTCCTCGCTCTGTTGGTCTGCCTGCTTCATCCTTTCCGTTCACTCTTCTTTCCCTTAGTGCTGCTGTGCTATCCTGGCAAAATGACATGTACAACAGTCAGGGAGGGTCTTATAAAAGATGTTACTGATTTGTATTCTTGGAAATGTAGAATGTGTGTGGTAGCCAGGTCCTGATTAAGAATCAGACAAAACATTAAAACCAGTATTGTTGAACAATCATATGACCCCCTATGAGCAGCACTTTGGCGACAGTGGGAAGGAAAAACATCCGGCAGAAAAGGATTATTGTTCTAACACTGATGAGTTTATTTTGCAACAGTAGCAAAATACCTCTCCATTACAGGCTTGATAACGATGTGTCTGCAAGTACTAGCTAGCATAAAACAGGTGTGTAGTGGTCCCACTGAGTGATCTGTGATCTTTGCAGACCCTCCCAGGTCTGAGATACGGAGCACAGGTCAAAATGTTCCAGAACCAGGTTCCTCTGCTCCCTGGAGAGACCATCCAAACTACAGGTACCTTCATTCTTCCTAGTCTCTATGTGTATTGTCCAGTCATACAAATACACCTGTGTAATCGGCGCTTTTCTTTTCCTACAGTCAAGGATGTGATGTACATTTGTCCATTCAGCGGTCTGGTTACTGGGACTTTGACCATCACAGACTACAAGCTGTACTTCATCAGTGTGGAAAAGGTCTGCTCGATTATTAGAAGTGCTGTAGCGCGCTCCATCTGTACCAGTGTGTTCATGTTAGTGTGTCCATTCAGGACTCTCCCTTCATTCTGGATGTGAACCTGGGAGTCATCAGCAGGATCGAATCTATCAGTGTTCCCAACCAAGGAGAGAACAACAAGGGACTGGAGCTGGTCTGCAAGGTACCGCTTTAATACACAAGCAGTCACACAAATGCATGATTATATGTGTTAAAACACGTCATCTAACATCTTATAGGCATTTTTAGTTAACAGCAATAAAAGAAAAACCCAGAAAATGTGCAAATGTCTTATTTTGGCGAGTCTGCTGATTGAGCAGTTTCCTGCTTCATGCTTCAGGACATGAGGAGTCCCAGGTTTGCCTATAAGATGGAGGAGAGCCAGCCGGACGTGGTGGAGGTGCTGACCAAACATGCCTTTCCTCTGTCCCACAGTCTGGTCAGTTTAATTCTCTTGTCCTGTATTTACTGCTTTTAACTGACGTGTCACTCAGATCTGCCTCACAACATACAGTGACAGATAGCAGACGCAAGCACCAACATACAAAATGATAAAGAGGAGCAAAGGTTGGAGGATAGTGAGGAGTTTGACAGTTAGCTGTAGAAGGCTTTTGGTTAGTCCCATAAGGCAAACTGGTCGTGAGTGAGGGCGGTTATAGTAAAAACTACTGTTTGTCACATCTGCATGACTAATTCTGTAACTGTGACTTCCTCGGGCAGCCCTTGTTTGCCTTCCTGTACAAAGAGCAGTTTCCTGTGGACGGCTGGAAGGTGTATGACCCAGCAGCAGAATACAGACGTCAGGTAACTCCACGGGCGCCGTTACTCTACGACTGACATGTTGCCAGTTAACCTCATTTGTTGCAAAATGTTTCTCTGTTTCTTTTTTAATAGCACTTTTCCAGCATCCTGAACATTTTATGTGTGAACAAGTTACGTGTGTATCAGATTTGTTTTCTACATTATCCAGACTTTGTTTCTTTCCTCTGCTTGCATGTCTTTTGTCAGGGGCTTCCTAATGAGAGCTGGACCATCAGTAAGATAAACAGCACCTACGAGCTATGTGACACGTATCCTTCCATCCTGGTCATCCCCACCAACATCACAGATGAAGACATCAAACGAGTGGCTGTGTTCAGAGCCAAGCACCGTATACCGGTCAGTCTGAGCACAGATCTGAGGCTTTGCTCTTTATCTCAGAGTAGAACGGGAGCAGCTCCCAGTTTGGATTCGAGGGACAGACAGCGTCTCTACTTTTAAGATTAAAGATATAGTTAGGGCTGGATTAGCTGACCCTAAACCTCCCTGATGTTACGCTGCAATAGGCTGCTGCAAGCTTCCCGCGATGTTTGCAGGTTCATTGGCTGATGACTTGTCAGTTAGCCATACATCTTGCTTTGTAACTTTAGTATTTATGGGAACACACAAAATGAATGTTAGTTTAGATTCTGTCCGAGCTGTTTCCTCATGCTGTGCTCAGTGTGTTTGGCTCGCTTGAACTGGTCTTGCTCTTCCTGCTTGCAGGTCTTGTCCTGGATCCACCCGGAGTCTCAGGCCACCATTGTACGCTGTAGCCAGCCGCTAGTTGGGCCGTCAGACCGTCGCTGTAAAGAAGACGAACGCTTTCTCCAAATCATCATGGACGCCAACGCTCAGTCCCACAAGCTCACCATCTTTGATGCCCGACAGAGCAGCGTGGCCATCACCAACAAGGTGCAACACAGAGCGTTTTAACCACGCTGCTATAGAGACATGCTTCTTCATCACTGCTCACCCTTACATCACTTATTAACACGGAAATCTCTCTTTTTCTTTTGGACTCCTCCGCTGCCTCCATCACATGCAGGGAAAGGATGGAGGGTATGAAAGCGAGAGTTTCTACCCCAATGTAGAGCTAAACTTCCTGGAAATTCCAAACATTCATGTGATGAGGGAGTCTCTCAGGAAGATGAAGGATGTCGTTTATCCTACCATAGACGAAGCCCACTGGCACTCCTTTATCGACCAGACGCACTGGCTGGAGTACATACGGGTAAACTACACAAACGCACGCCAGCCACATAAAAGAAGGAACAAGCTGTTTCCTTATGCAAAGAATAGATCTTAACCACACGGCCCTGCTGTGTTTAGCTGTTATTAGCAGGAGCAGCAAAGGTAGCTGATAAGCTGGAGTCTGGGAAGACGTCGGTGGTGGTTCACTGCAGCGACGGCTGGGACAGGACAGCCCAGCTTACCTCTCTGGCCATGCTGATGCTGGACAGTTACTATCGCACACTGAGAGGCTTCCAGGTTACACACACCAAGTACACACTCCAAACCTCATCTTTGCATGTAGTAACGTACTAAACATATATATGCTTGTGTTTGCAGGTTTTAGTGGAGAAGGAGTGGATTAGTTTTGGACACAAGTTTGCTGCTGTAAGAGTCTGCTACATATAATATTTGTTGGTTTGCTTTATATCCCTATTTTTTACATAACAACATAACAATCTGGCATCAACATGCAGTCATTTACATAGTTACCTGGAATGAAGTACATTCACGAGCCTTTGCTTTTCATGTACACGCTCAAGTGTCGCTGCATATGTAAACAAGTTAGAGGTGCTGTAATGCATTTGCTTCACATGCAGAGATTCCGAGTCCAGGAGGAGAAATACTTACGAGAAGATCTGTCATAAAAATCTGCACCATATTAAATATGCATGCCTTGTTATTAAGGAAGCTTTTAGTTGTATATGAGAAAGCAAATGATACGACTCAACATCAGGCATTCTTTACCTCGCCAGCTCCACAGTTAGAAGTCTGTCAGATAGTTTGCAAAATTAATTAATAATACTAATTAATAATTTGAAAATAGGGCAGGAAACTGAACGGCAAATGCAGAGCAAAGGAAAAATTGATATGTTTTATATTTTAGATTCCATCCTTTGCTTTGTTGGCAGCGCTGCAAACCCTCGGCCTTCTCTCAGTGAGCTTCATGATGGGGTCACCTGACGTGTTTCCCCTCACAGGTGAGCCTGTCAGGGCTCATTTGCTGAATTTCTTGCCTTCTTAATGAGGTTGGGACCATCAGGTGTGTTGTGCAGCAGTCAGGTTGGTGCACAGCTGGCAGCCATATTTGACAACTGTCAGAATTCATATTATGGTGAGAACCAATCAGCTGAGAGAAACAACAGCCCATCATTACTTTAAGAACTGAAGGTCAGTCAGGCTGTAAAACTGCTAAAACTTTGAATGTGTCCCCAAGTGCTGTCACAAAAACCATCAAGACCACGATGAAACTGTCTCACATGAGGACGCCCCAGGAAAGGAAGAGCAGGAGTCCCCTCTGCTGCTGAGGATTCATCCGAGTCACCAGCCTCAGAAATCACAAGTTAACAGCAGCTCAGATCAGAGCCCAGATAGATGCCACACAGAGCTCCAGTAGCAGACACATCTCTACATGTTCAGAGGAGACTGTGTGAATCAGGCTTTTATGGTCAAACAGCTGCTGAGAAACACAAGGAGTGGACATTAGACCAGAGGACATCTGTGCTTTGGTCTGATGGGTCCAAATCTGAGATCTTTGGTTCCACCTGCCGAGTCTTTGTGCGATGCAGAAATGAAGGCCTCCACAGTCACCTGACCTAAACCCAGTGTGGATGGTTTGGGATGAGATGGAGCTCAGAGTGAAGGCAAAGGACCAACAAGTGCTCAGCATCTCTGGGAACTCCTTCAAGACTGTTGGAAACCGTTTCAGGAGACGACCTCATGAAGCTCATGGCGAGAACGCCAAGAGTGAGCAAAGCAGGAATCAAAGCAAAGGCTGTTTGGAAGAATCTGAAATATCAAACATGTTCTGAGTTATTTCACACTTTTCTGTTATTACAGAATTCCACATGTGTTCATTCATAGTTCTGATGCCTTCAGTGAGAATCTACAGTGTAAACACTCATGAAAATAAAGGAACAACATCCATACTTTTGACTGGTTGTATATTTCTGTGTAAAAGCTCAGAAATGATGCAGGAGTCTAGTTTCATATTAAACATATCAGATGTAAGAAATATGAAGATTTGAAACGACGTCAGGCAGGCTGAACAAATGCTTATAACTACTTTTCCCCTGTGTTAAAGCGCGTGGGCCACGGTGATGAGAACCATGCTAACTCAGAGCGCTCGCCTCTGTTCGTCCAGTTTATCGACTGCGTCTGGCAGATGACTCGACAGGTCGGTCCTGGACTCCAGCTTCAACAGCACATCGTGTTCGTTTCTTGATTCCAGGAGTTGGCATGTATGTCTTTGTGTGTACGTATTTACATCATTTCTCTGACTCGTTCTGAACGCAGTTCCCAGCAGCCTTTGAGTTCAATGAGCTCTTCCTGATCACCGTGCTGGACCATCTGTACAGCTGTCTGTTTGGTACATTCCTCTACAGCAGTGAACAGGAGCGGGCCAACCAGGTATGTTCGTGTCCTGATGCAACAGGGTCATAGAAGCTGTTTCAGCTGAAAGTCTAACTTTGTTTTGTGCAGGAGGTTCCAGCCAAGACTGTGTCTCTCTGGTCGTACATCAACAGGTACGTTAATGACCTCGCTGGTTATGTTAAGCGTGAGTGGACAAGATTACTGAAAGGTTTTGACTGGTTGATGCTGTTACCTGACAGCCAGCCCGAGGACTTCACCAACCCCTTCTACGTGGACTATGAAAACCACGTTCTCTACCCGATGGTTTCGCCCAGACACCTGGAGCTTTGGACCAGTTACTATGCCCGCTGGAACCCACGCATGAGGCCACAGGTACGCAGGTGGTAGCTGGTGAAGGAGTCTGGTTAGGGATGAGATGTTCACCACAGATAAATGTTACCAGAAAACAACAGGTAACAGAAACAAGATCTACAAGAAAGCTCTCATGATGGATTTAGTCATCCATCCACCCGCTTCTGCTTCTCCTTGTCAGGGTCGCGGGCTGATCAATTATTGATTCATGTACTAACAGGAACCGAGCAACAGAGACCGTATGGTTACATTGTGACCTTGGTTCTCTGAGTAAGAATCTCTGGAGAGTGGAGTCTCGATATGATAGAGAACTAATGTCTAAGTTCTATATTTCACTGTTTTACTCTTTGGTGCAGTTGTGGATGTTATTTTTGTGGCTCAGCTGCAGGGGAGGGTGGAGCAGTGGGTTCAGGGGAAGCTGAGCCACACAGCTGCTCTCAGTCACCTGGTCATGCCGGGACACAGGACACGGGACCTGATGAGAGAAGGGAAGATAAAATTTTGATCAAATAATCCCAGACGAAGGAGCTTATTTTTTATAATACAGAGAAGAAAACATCTTCTTTTCTATTCAGTTCTGGCTGCTTATCTCCTGATGGTGTTGGAGTTCACTCACAAACAGCAGACACTCAGACAGAGCTCACAGTAAGAGTCTCAGCTGTGCCGAGCTGAGTCTACTGAGGACTGCTGGAGAAAGACTGTAGCTCCTCACGCTGTGATTGTGTTTCAGGTACCAGTGCACCAGACTCTGAAGGATCTGCTGATCCTGAGAGCAGAGCTCCAGAGGAGGGTGGAGGAGCTGCAAAGAGAGGCTTCATCCCACTCCCTGTCGTCCTCCTCGGACCACTCTCCGACACACACCGCAGGAACCCCGCTGCACACGGCTGTCTGACAGGGACGGCCACACATGACTGCTTTTGTGTGTTTTAACAAAGTTACACCAAAATACTAATTGACTGATATTTTTATCAACATTTCCATTTGAGAAAAATAAAATAACTCCTCGAGATATTTGTAAAATTAAAAAGCATTTAGAAAATGTTTTAAACTAGACCTAACTGAAGCGTCCTGTTAACTATATTTATATTATTTTTATTGCACTTCACAAGAGCATGGATTTTTTCTACTGTTCAACCAAAGCATGTTAGAAAACATGTTAATATAAAGTGATTTGGGTTCATTTTCTTGTTGCACTCTGTGGATGTTGCACCAGTTCAACCTTAAAACTAATTATGTGAATGCAAAGCATGAAAAATAAAAAGTTATTCTTATTCAGAGTTTGTGGTTTAAGGCTCTACGTGCAGATTTTTATATGATGTGTTGTTGTTTTAGGGCTCTGCTGCTCTGACGAGTCACATGCACTGCTGAACACGCTCCAGCTGGTAATGTTTATTGATTTGTAATGAAGACAGTTATGAACGGAAACTGTAAAATTATTGAACTCTAAAGAAGATAACAGCTACAGCTGTTTTATTTTCCAGCTCTACCACACAGTTCATGGCACAACCAACTATTCTCTGCTTACAAACACAGGGACCAACGTCTGCATGCAGAGACTGCTGTGTGTTTCCTTTTTATTTTTTACAAACTTCTTTGTCTTAAATAAACTATTTTTGTCTTCTGTGTTTCTGTTGCGTCTCTGTGAAACAACACGTCCCTGGTCACATCCTTCAAAACGTGTTTTTTTTTTCCACTGTATAAAACTGTTTGCAATGCATGCCCCTCATGTATGACTGTATGCATGTTCATGCTGCTCTGTTTTCTCAGTTTGCTTCAGAATCAGTGTTAGAACCTGGCAAATAAGAATTTTTATTCATATTTCATTCTTATATGGAACACAATATGTGTCATTATGAAGGCCTTAAATGCACAGGGTGCAGGTCTGCCACCCTGTGTAGCTTCACACACTCCTGACAAACTGATGTTGCAGAAACATTATACACAGCAGCTTAAGAATAAAACAAAACACGACAGACAGCAGCTGTTAATTTGATCATAATTGATTGCTTTTGTATCATTATCGTTCTTATTTACACATTTAAATACAACAGCAACGCTGACCAAAGTCCTGTACAGAAATACAAAATAGTATCAAATAATTTGTACTGTATGAAAAGCCAGTGAATACAAATGTGTTTTTAGATGAAATTTGAAAAGACTGACAGTAGGAGCCTGTCTGATGTGTAGGGGTACATTTAGGGGCTACGAACCCTTGATGGCCTCTGTGAACCAGCCTCGACCTTGGTGCGGCTAAAAGCAACAAATCATTTGATCTAAGAGATCTAGAGGGCGCATAAGGCTGCAAGAGGTCAGACAAATACCCTGGAGCGTGTCCATTTAGTGCTTTGTAAGTTGACAATAGTATTTTAAAATCAATTCTGAAGTGAACGGCGAGCATCAGGGAAATATGTTCACGTCTTTTAGTTCGTGTCAGAAGACGAGCTGCAGCATTTTCGACCAATTGGAGTCTTGCGAGGCAGGTCCGACTAACTCCAACATATAAGGAGTTATAATAGTTCAGCTGGGATGTGATAAAAGCTTGGATTGCCCGTTCAAAGACTTTAAAAGACAAAAATGAACTCGCCTTAGATATAAGCCTCAGTTTGAAAAAAAAAAAAAACCCGCTGTACAACTGAGCTAATCTGTTTTTTAATTTTTGTCAACTATAACCCCCAAATATTTAACGTTCGACTTCATAAAAGGTTCAAGACTGTGCAGGTTAAAATGATAAGTGCTGCCACTTGGTCCAAACATTTCAGTTTTGTTCTCATTAAAGTTGAGGAAGTTAGAGGAAATCCAGATGTTAGTCTCCAAAAGTTTATTCTGTTCATCTGGACGTTTTCAGAAACGTTTCCTCATCATCCAGGTGACTTCTTCAGTCTCAGCTGTCTGCAGGTTTCCCCAAATCTTATAAACAGGACATTTGCATAATGACTGAAACCAGCCCACTGAAGGAACAATGGGCTGGGAGGTCACCTTCATCATAATTATTCTCATGACCATTGATCAACAACCACTGATCAAAGACCCCTGATCAATGGCCATGAGTACCATTGACAGAGAGTTGGGGAAACGTTTCTCCCACTTAAAATGTCCAGATGAACAGAATCAACTTTTGGAGATTTACTTACCTGGATGATTGAGAATGCATCAAGACATCCAGGCGTTAACTTCACGGAGACATTGAAGTAAGGGTTCTAGTGGAGCAGGACAGCCTCGCTTCACTTGACAGTAGATCTGAGTGTAATCGGTGTATGAATGGAAAAAAATGTTATATTTCCTAAAAATTAGACCTAGAGGCAGCATATAAATAGAGAATAAAATTGGCCCCAGCATAGATCCCTGAGGAGCACCACAAGTAAGGGGAGCTAAAGGGAAACATAAAATCTCAGAAGCTCACAGAGAAAGTCCTGTCAAGCAGGTATGACCTGAACCAATCTAATGCTCCAATCGCGAGATCAAGATGCTTTGGCCAACAGTATCAAGCCGGTCGAAGCCGGTTTATCTTATTGATAAAAAACTGCAAGAACCTTTTGCAAGTTCTGAGGAACTATTAATACGAAAAGCTGGAGAAATATTCAGAGCAGAGTCAGTAACTGCTCTGTTTCTCTCTTTTTTGGTACTAAAGAAAATCCTTTTATATATTTAATCTTAAACCTGTGCAAGTACAACTTAATTCCAGCTGGGTCATCACCATGACCGCGTTAAGATGTTTTAGATTAATTTGTGTTTGTAATTGAAAAAACAAACAAACCACATTTGATTTTTTTCCATCACTACAGTCCCGATAAAAGTTTAAACCACTTGAAAAATGGCAAAAAATGGTTCCACGTAGAGCTTTAACATGCAACAAGAAGAAATGAGAGTGAGACAAAACATTTTGTTGAGCATGCAATTTATTGAAAACAACGCTTAAACTGAAAACGGCTGTTTTACAGCTGATCAAAGGTTTAAGACCATGTCAATGGAAAATTGTACTTAGTAGTCAGTATAGTCTTTTAATGATATAAGTTTGCATATGGTAGAATACTGCATGTAATCATTTGTGTTAGAAGTATATAACTGGTGGCATATTGAAAGAATGTCTCATCCTAGGAGGTCTGTAACATTCCAGGGTGTTCTGGCGTTCACCCCCACATCCTAGGAGCATGGGAAAGGTTGTACCTTGTGTTATTGTTTTACGGTAAGATTAACGTAGCTATGTCAGTTTTAGTCTAAGTGCCTTCTTTACATATAGATGAAGTGTTGGATTTTCCAGACCAGCAGGTTAAGGGAAGACACACGCGCGCGCGCGCGCGCACACACACACACACGCACACGCGCGCACACACACACACACACGTACACCTCCACATTCCAATGTAAGGAACAAGCACCCACTGAAGGAATAAAGACTAAAGAATAAGAATAAAGACCGGGGCAGTCTCTCATTTGTGAATCTTGGAGCTTCACTCTTGGTGTGTGAGCTCTGGAGGCTGCCCTTGCTAGCAAGAAAATCTATGTGTTTCTCCTCTCTGATTCTCTGCTGAAGAAGTGTTTTAGAATATATCTCTTAACAGTGCTATTTCCAAGCACATTGTGCGCTGTTGGTCCTGCTTGCTACACAACAACATTCAATATTCAGTATTTACTGCTGTTTACACTTAGCTAGATTAACGTGACGGTCAGTGGCGGTCCTAGCCTGTTTGGTGCCCCGGGCGAACACTCTCTCTGCCCCCCCCCCCCCCCCCCCACACACACACACACACATAAAACATATTAAGGATTGTGCGTTAACATAAAACTGTTGTCGAAATTCACCAGGTGCAAATGATAAGACTTATTATAATGTCTGGTGTTTTCGTGTTTGTTAGTTTGTTTTATTCTTTATTTTATATTTTATTTTATAGAAAACCGATTGGTGCCTGTACCATTCCCAATATGAGCTGGCTGATGTCGGGGCAGCATGAGTACAAGCAATTTTTTTTTTTTTTTTTTTTTTGCCGATGCCCATGATGCCCGTATCAAAAACCGCTACTGGTGATGGAGTTGTGTTTAGTATGTTGCTCTCTTCTTTTTCTCTCAACAGGTGATCCAGGAGATTTTTTTTCTTTCTCTTTTTAAGTGCCCTTTCTCACTGTCCCTCTTCCCTTCTGTTTTTCTTTTCCTTCATCGTTCTTTCTCCCTTTCCTATCCCTCAGTCATGTCTGTCCCGTCTGTAACAACTGAAAATAAAATAAAATAAATAATAACAACAAAGGTCGATCAAATGGACCAATACGGCAAGGCCGTGATGATCCATTTGGGAAAGTAAATCCATTGGGTCTCCTTGTTGGTCTTCAGACAACAATTCTGAGTTCTAAAGAACCAAATGGGACAGGCAAAAAATAAAAATAAAAAATGTGAAGTTGACTAAAAGATCTCAGAAAGCAACATCGTGGACATCTAAAGAAACAGCTAAGAAACATTGAACTCTATCAGTCTGGAAAGGGTTACAAAGGCATTTCAAGCGCTTTGGGAATCGAGCCACGATGAGGGCCTTAATACAGAAAATGTGGAAAACCTGAAGGCCTCACTTGTCTCATTTAATGTGCCCTGAAGCTCAAGTGCACCAGGACAATAATGCAAAACACAGCAGCAAGATCATCTCTGAATGGCTCAAAAAACAACATGGACCTGGTCAAAGTGCAGACTGCAATCAGATTGAGATGGTTTAGCATGACCTTAAAAACTCAGCCTATGCTGGAAAACCCTCCAAAGTGGCCGAATGAAAACAATTCTTCAAAGAAGAGTGGACCAAATTTCCTCCACAGCGCTGTAACACACTCATCACCAGTTATTGCAAATGCTTGATTGCAGTTCTTGCTAGATGACAAAACCACTTATTAGGTTTAAAAGGAAATGACTTTTTCTACATGAGGTAAAGTTGGAGAGCTGTTTCCCCAAACTAAATGAAATCATCATTTAAAAAACTACAATCTGTATTTACTCTGAACATCTGTGTTAACATTTGAAATTGGAAACATGTAAGTGTAACAAACATGTTAAAACATAAGAAGTCAGGAAGGGGCATGTATAGGAATTTCTTTTACTTATGTATTAATCACATTATTTTATTTTATGATACCTTGGTGCCACTGGATTTTAACATGTCTCACACTCATACAGTAAGACAAATGGTGGGGGTCTAGTAAGGAAGTTGGGGGAAGCAGGCAACTCCACAGGAAGAGTCTTTTGTCTCTTCGAGGACTCTGGGAGGTAGCAAGGGAGTGTGAACCTTAAGGTGTGAAACAGCTGTGTACTGCCTTTTGTTCCTGGAGAAGGTATTTAACTGAGAGCCATGCTAGGCTCAGGGAGACTGCTGACCGTCTGTCCCGCGGTCATGCAGGGACTTCATCAAGCTTGCTTGTCTGTTCTTTGTGTGTTTTGATTAAAGAATGTTAGCTACCGCTCACCGCTCGTCTGCAGGCTTTATTTAAATGGAAAACTTCCACAACAGGCCCAAAAAAAAGATTTTTTTTCTAAAAAAAAAGATTTAGAGCAGAAGTTTTTTGCACTGCATTTTAAAATGAAAACATATTGCATTTATTTACAATTAAAGACACACAGAGCAGAAAGTGTGTTACTGTTTTACATCCACAGACACACAAGAAAAGAAGCAGGCAACATGAGGTCAAGTTATGGCAATTTTATTTGTGTATTTCAGTGCATGTATTTAGAATGAAAATTTAAAAAAATCTTGTTCATGACCTGTGTAGTATGTTAACACTATTGGAAGTAAAATAAATAAAAATAAAATAAATAAATGTAACTCTCTGTCTGCAAAATACAGTATATAATGTAATATACTGATAATGATGACCAATGTTGAGCAATTGAATTATATAGTTACTTCTTCAAAAAAGTAACCAAGTTATGCAAACAAAGTTTTTTGCAGCTGTTTACCTAAAAATGCAGCCAAGGCATTTGTTTTTTTTTTAAAGAAAAATTTCAAACTATTTACAGAACAATCAGCTGTTCTGCATCAAATCTGATGCCACACAAATTATTTGTGCCACTGCAAAAAATAATTTCTGTCCACTATGAGATAAAGGAGAACAACAGCCTGATACCTGCAGGCCTGACAACAGGACATGTATCACTCCTGAAACATTCAGCAGTCGCCTCATTGTTCTGACACACACAACAAAACTATTGACTACACTACACACTAACTACACAAATCTCTCACATCTCAAAACACCGCAGTCACTCCTAAAACTTCCCCCTTCCTAAACCAGTAAATGCCACGTTGCCATATCATTTTTTGATTGGTCATTGCCTGTCAACCACATTGATTAGCTGCGTATATACGAATGTGAATCGCATTATTGGGTGGACTATGGGATAAGGTGGCATCGTTCTAATCCCATACGGGAGCAGCCTGTCACGAGTTGCTTAGAGGATCCACTCGCAGGACTCCTGGGTAGCGTTCAAACAGAGATAGTTTATTACAGATCTTCACCAAGTGTATGTACAGACAGTGTGAGGTTAGTGCTATATACAAGATGTGAGGGGCAGGGGTCCAGGGCTCCAGGGAAAACGGGGAAATCACACACACGCTCAGAACAGCCTCTCTCCACTCCGCTAGCGACCTGTCACTCCTTCCACACTCCACACGGGGAAACACGGGGACGGGTCCGGGGAATCTAGGAACAAAGGAACACGTTAAGTCTCTGAGACAGAGGCATGGGAAACTTGAGCTAGGTGTCTACTGACAAGAGCCTTCACAACAATCCAGTGTTGAACAGCTGATCTCCTCCTTCTAATATACCAGCTGGTCTGATGAGGCCCAGGTGTGCACGATCCGGGAAGGCGTGGACCGAGGGCGTGAACCCGCTGTGAGTTCCGCCCCGGCAAAACAGGGGAGAGGGAGAGAGAGAGGAAAAAGAGAAGAGAAGGGGGGCTAGGAGTGAAGAGATGCTGATCAGCGCCTTGCCGATCCCGCAGGTCGTGACACAGCCAGTCACTCACTGACTAACACTGCAAAACAGAATTGTTAAAGTATTAATTTTAATGTCAATTCAGGTTAGATTTTTTTGTGCGCAACGCAGATTTTCTGTGCGCAGAGACTGTGCCAGCAGTGCACAATTGCGCACGCGCGCAGCTTAGAGGGAACATTGCCCATCTTATCTTAATGACCTTGTAGTACCATATCACCCTATTAGAGCACTTCGCTCTTGCTCTGCAGGCCTACTTGTTGTTCCTAGAGTATTTAAAAGTAGAATGGGAGGGAGAGTCTTCAGTTTTCAGGCCCCTCTTCTGTGGAACCAGCTTCCAGTTTGGATTCAGGAGACAGACACTATCTCTACTTTCAAGATTAGGCTTCAAACTTTCCTTTTTGCTAAAGCATATAGTTAGGGCTGGACCAGGTGACCCTGAATCCTCCCTTAGTTATGCTGCAATAGACGTAGGCTGCTGGTGGATTCCCATGATGCATTGAGTTTTTCCTTTCCAGTCACCTTTCTCACTCACTATGTGTTAACAGACCTCTCTGCATTGAATCATATCTGTTATTAACCTCTGTCTCTCTTCCACAGCATGTCTTTATCCTGTCTTCCTTCTCTCACCCCAACCAATCACAGCAGATGGCCCCGCCCCTCCCTGAGCCTGGTTCTGCCGGAGGTTTCTTCCTGTTAAAAGGGAGTTTTTCCTTCCCACTGTCGCCAAAGTGCTTGTTCATAGGGGGTCATATGATTGTTGGGTTTCTCTCTGTATCTATGAAGCGCCTTGAGGTAACTTTTGTTGTGATTTGGCGCTATATAAATAAAATTGAATTGAATCCTTTAAGTATCTGGGAGTTCATCTGGATCACAAGTTGGAGTGGTCTGCCAACATGGACGCTGCCTACAAAAAGGGTCTGAGCCAGCTTAACTTTCTACAAAGGCTCAGATGGTAAATGGACCGCCTGGAGGAGGTGATCTGTGACACACTGCTGTCAATCATGGACAATGACTCTCACCCCTCCATGATACACTGGACAATCTGCACAGCAGTTTCAACAACAGGTTCCTTCAACCCCGCTGTCTGAGGGAACGTTACAGGAGATCGTTCCTTCTGCTGCCTTCAGACTCTTCAATTCGTCCACTTGGGTCAGATCCACACATGTGGAACAGAAATAATCACACCTCAGTGCAGCCTGTCACTTTGTACACCACAATATATTTGCACACATACTTATCCTTTTATACTGGTATGTATATTTATACCTATATTTCTGTATTTCTCTATTTATCTGAATATTTATCTATCATAACTCTGTTTCTACACTCACTTTGAGTGCTTGTTGTTTCCTGTATATTTGCTGCTATGACAACTCAGTTTCCCTCCTGGATTAATAAAGTTTGCTGATTCTGAAATACAGTGAGCCATTATATTTGTAGTTTCTAACTAACAATATAAAGGCTCAGAAACCGATAGTGCCACAGCACGTCCCACTGGCAGCTGAAGGAACTTTGAAACAAAGGACTTTGTAATTGAAGCTTTATTTATACAGGTTGGCTCATTGAGACTCAATGTCTCATTTACACAGTGTTGGGGAGTAACGGAATACATGTACCGCCGTTACGTATTTAAAATAGAAAATATGAGTAACTGTATTCCGTTACAGTTACCGTTTAAAAAGGTGGTATTCAGAATACAGTTACTTTGTTGAAATAAATGGATTACACTGCGGTACTTTCCTGTTTCATTTTGTCGCGGGTCAGGACTGTTTGGGTTTGTTTGACAGCTACGTTCTGTTGATCCAGGCGGCAGCGTTACGGTTGCCATGGTTACAGGGCAACGCTCTCTCTCTCTCTGCGACTGTGTGTTTCCTGGGTGAGAGAGCGCCTTTTCGTTGTTGTTGTGCTAAGCTAACAGGCAGAATGCTACAAGCATAGCTCTAAATAATGTAGCATCATGGGCAGAATGGACTGCCATACACGTTATGGGTCTGTGAGGGCGAGGAGGGAGAAAAAGGGGAGTGGAAAGGTACGAGCTGTCATCGAGAAAAAACGGGAGCTGGAAGCATGTAAATATAATAATAACCACTTCAGCCAAGAAGAGTGCCTGACGAGCCCAGTTGTAAGTAAGCTATTAAGACTCGACTGTACACCGTGTTCGTGTTTTCCTCCAAAAACAATAAGTTCCGTTGGAGCAGTCTTTCAACGCCTCTCTCTGTCTCTCGCAAGAAAAGTTGACCCACACAACAAAGTAAAGCTGTTTTTCAGCTACGAGCCGACAGGGACCCCGCCGTATTAGTCAGAGGTCCCTTTACTACAGTTCGGAGTCGCGGACCTTCAGTAATAGTAATAAATCACACAGCAATAGTACATTCATGTAGTTGTAAAAAGCATGATAATATATTAAGTAATCCAAAGTATTCAGAATACGTTACTGTCATTGAGTAACGTAACGGAATACGTTACAGAATACATTTTGGGGCATGTATTCTGTATTCTGTAATGGAATACATTTTAAAAGTAACCTTCCCAACACTGCATTTACAAGAGAGACCTGTTCCAGACAAACATATTAAAATTACAACAATAAAAGAAAAGTTTGTGTAATGTACTCAGTCACATTAAAAACGAGAACAAGTTCCCAGAGATGGTTTCACAAAAACATGTGTACGTCTTTTGAAGTCTGCAAGTGAAATCAACGGAGAGCCTTAAATCCTTCGGTTATGTTTTCCATGAAGACGGAGCAGAAAAGGAGAACGCCTTCTTCCCAAGCTCTGCATGAACTGATGGAACAGTGGATGTAATGATGTCCTGAGACTGCAGGCTGTGACTAAACTGTTTGCCTAACATGTACTCTGATGAATAGGAGGCAGTAACCCAGAAACAGATTGATAGATAAAATGATACTAATGGACCATCCTGTGTAAGACCAATGAGGACCAGTTAACCAGAGAACACAGAGTACAGTGGTGTGTTAAAGGTTTACAGACAGTTATAAATCTTAATGCCCCATGATGGACAAAATCCAACAGATGAAGAGAGCGAGCAGAGTCATTCATATAAATCATGTCATTGTAATCCAGGGCAGGTAAAAAAAAGGTGGCAGCAACAAGCTTTTTCCTGTGAAACATGATCTGTTCCTGGAAGAGAAGCCCAACTTCAGCCTCAGTGTCTTTATTAGATGTTCAATGTGTGGCTTATAGGAATGACTGTCATCAACCACAATACCGAGGTCTGTGTACGAGGCCACAGTTTCAATAGAAATACTTTGAGCAGATACAGGAGAAGGAAATAAAGCCGGACCCTCTTTCTGTTTGTGAACAACATGACTTTGGTTTTTTCTACATTTAAAGCCAGTCTGAGCCAGCTGAGACTGAATACTATCAACAGCTGCTGTAATGGTTTGAAAACTATGTTGATGGTATAAAATGAACAGATGCATCTAGATTTTGTGCCACACCGTTGACATAAGTAGCCCAGGACAGAACCCTGTGCACTCGTTCAGTGACATTTAAAAAGCTGGAATAGAGACCATTGAGCTGAACGCACTGCTGATGTCCAAAAGAACATTAGAGAAGCAGCCAGCTGCTCGGTCTGAAAGGCCTATTTCCAGTAATCTATGACATAAAATGCTGTGGTCAGCAGCTCAGCTCATAAACCAAGGGACTGGGAGCAGCTGCTGCTGAGTGTTGCTGGAGTTCCTGTGCTGTTAGATCCTCATCCTCTCCACGCAGCTTGGAAGTAGGTGAAGTTGTGCCAGAAGAGTTTTTGTTGTGGTCGACAGTGTCAAAGACTTTGATAGATCAATAAAAAGAGCTGCACAGTAGTTCTTTGCATCCAGCGCTTCATAGACGTCTTTGAGAACTTTTATCGAAGCAGTTCCAGTACTGTGCAGTTTCCTAAAACCAGACTGGAAGGGAGATAAAATCATATTTTCATCCAGATAACTTTGAAGTTGATTATTTACCAGCCTTTGAAGAACCTTAGATAAGACACAGAGTTTGGAAATTGGCCTGTAATTACTAACTGTTGAAGAATCACCAGCTTTCAGTGGGGGAGTACAGAGGCACACTTCCACATCTGTGGTAAAGCCTTCTGTTGTAGAGAAACATTAAAACTATAAGACACTGGCTCAGCTATGATATTTGCAGCCAAGTGCAAGAAGGAAGGAGAACGATTGTGAGGACGAGTTTCTGGTGTTGGGGCTATTCAAAGCCTTACAAACCTCTTCTACTGTGACAGGTGTGAAGGAAAAGGTATCAGTAACCAGGAACTACGAGCAGAGTTGTGTGCAAGAGGTTTACCATCAGATACTGTGCTGAACAAAGAACAAGAAGCAACAAAGTGTTTGTTAAAGCAACATTTCAGTTTTGTCTGACACAGGAGTGGAGTCGATATTTAAGTGAGGAGGAAGCTCTGAGGAGTCACAGCTGGCAGAGACACTTTATAGTTTGCCAAAACCTCCTACGGTCGTTTGGACTGTCAGTCGTTAAAGTAAAAAATAGTTACATCTTGATGATGGAGGCAGTAATCCGATTACACAGCTAATGAAAACGTAGCCAATCAGCATCAGAGCCAGACTTCCTGCCCAGGCCTGGTTTCTCTCATGTAGGAGATCGGCCGGTACTGAACCAAACCAGGCCTGTCCCGACCTTTCACCCTGACCTGGCAAAAAGGGGCGTGTCTGTCCACAAAGTAGACACAACTCTCCTGTAAATGTTCCCAAACTGACATTGTCAGCCTGTTTAATACGACCCCAGTTCAAACTGATGCGGGCTCGGAGCGTGAGAGTGTTTCTCACAGCACCAACTACGCAGTGATCACTCAGGTCGTTGGCAAAAACTGCAGACGTGGAAAACTTACGCAGCATATTAGTTAAAAAAGGTCAATAAGAGCAGATTTATCTGGGTGTTTAGGATCAAGACGTGTGAGGCTTTAAATAATTTGAGTTAGTTTTAAAAACAAGCAGCGTGCCTTAAAATCATCAGACACAGAAGAAAGCCAGTCCCAATGAAAATCATCCATCTGAAAGACATCATTAAAATGCAGCTCAGATAAAAGTTGAACCAGAGACGGTGATGTGCTGGGGGAAGCAGATGGAGGCTGATAGCAGCCAACAACAGTCTGATTTCCAAACAGATCAATAGTTAAGGCCAAGATTTCAAATGGCTGAGGTGCAGATGGAGAGAACAAGACTTGAGCAGCAAGACAGACCTTCACATAAACTTCCAGACCTCCGCCTTTTCTGGGACAGTCTGAGTGCTAAATGTTAAATCCATCAGTTGCTACTTCCCCCCAAAACAACAGAAAGACATTTGAAGATAATGAATGACATTTATCCCTCTAAAGAAGGACTTAGACTACGATTTAATATGAATGAGAACATGTTCATAAATGGATGCAATCAAAGATTTCATCAATCCCTGATTTAGAGACAACAGAACATTTGGTTTGATTTCACAAGATAAGAATGACGACTGAGTTGGAAGATTGTTTTATGTTTAGTCAAATCTTTCATACATAAAGTCGGATTACAAAATCATCCCCTAAGTTTGTTGTTTTATTCAAGGAATTGAAATTATAGAGAAAATCTGTGAAATGACTTAAAGAAAACAAACCACAAAAACTCTATGATGCTCTAAACCCCCTGGTTTAGGTCGGCAACCTTTCTGATGTTGAGTGCATCTAAAATTTCCTCAGAAGTCAATGTGCCATATGATTGCATTAGCAATAAATTACACACTATATAGAACCACTTTATAGGATTATATTTGTGTGCAGATGTTTGCAGCTATCAGTGAATATTTATCAGCTATTTTGAAACAAAAAAAAGACTTTTTATCCATAACAGCAAATGAACTGTACAACAGAAAATACAAATGCTATTTATGGTCACCTCACAACAATGATAAGAAAAATAAACTGGGCCAATATGTCATGTTTGTTAATACAGGGACACACATATTAATGTGATCTCTGGTCTCCTCTGAGTGGGAGTTATTATAACTGACTGTAAAAAGTCAGCACAAGGAAAATAAACTGCACCTAAACTTGGTTTATATCTGACCCAGATAGACTGCAGGCCATAACTTCTTACCTGAAGTTCAGTTCACCTGACACTCGGACCGGCAGCCGCCTCGGGTCTCTGCTCCTCCTGCCTCCCCTTTCCCTCATCCACCTGCTGCCTCTGTGGAAGCTCCGCCATAGCCACCACCAAACAACTGACTTATTTCTACACATCGACCAGCATCCGGCCAATCCACCACCTTCCATTGTTTATACCGTTACAAAAAAACAAAACAAAAAAAACATCATCAGCCCATAAAAATGAAAAATCACCATCAGTATGCCCGATGGCCAGTCCAGCTATGGTCGTGCCATCAGTTAACCCTTCATGTGGCAGCTGTGACACGCGTGCCCAGGGTTGCCGACCCCTGCTCTAAAGCATCTGATTTGGATTCCTGAGATCAAATATATTTTCCTTTGTGTTTGTTTTCTTCCCATTTGTGGCTTTAATGTAGTGTTACATCCTGTTTGTTTGCTTCCATCTGTATACATGTCCAGATTCACTGTTATGTTTCTATTCTTACATTGCTGTGTGATCACTGTTCCCTCTGCTGACTGATGTGACCTTTTGTATCTCACACTGATACTTGTCATATTTGTATCTGCGCCTAAAAGATAAAAAGTTTTCCATGCTAAAACACAGCTCCACCTCCTGCAGTTCTCCCTCTGAACCACTAGATGTCTCTGTTATCTAAATGAAGACGTGCAGCACAGCAACCACAGCAGCGCTCAGATCACACGTGTCCTGTTATTATGTATAAAAGCATGAAACAGGTGAGACAGGTGGGATCAATATTAATGTTGTGGAAATATATGAAAAAGCAACAGAAGAGTGAAAACATTTCGTGTTTCTAGAAAGATCTTTCAGCTCACAGCTGCTCACAGACTGTATTTACAAGTGACAAACTGCAACTCTACAGTACATCTACAGTATATATCAAATATATTCTGTATTCAAATCTACTGAGTGATGTTTGAAAGTCTTTCCAGGTGAGTTTGATCCATGAGGGTCTGAAGCCAGAGTCAGACAGAGACTGTGCAGAGACTGTAGAAGGACAGAGCAGCAGCAGAGCAGTCCAGATACACTGATGATCCTCTGTCAGATCCAGAGGGACACACAGGGATGATGCTGGACTCTACATTGTGTCTGACAGTGGAGCTGTTCTCAGAGCAGTTCACTCTGCAGCACTGACAGTCATCTGCACTTCTTCTCATTCCTCTGTCAGTCACTGCTGGATGAAGCTCTCCTCTCCACCTCCCAGTAACATGGCCCAGTCAGAGCGTCTCTACACACAAGCTGCTGCTGCTTCAACCTCTCTGGATCATCAGGACACAGCTCCTCCTCTCTCAGCACACACACCGTCCTGTTTACCATCATCAGCTCCACCTGCAGAGAGAAGAAGGAAGAGCAGAGGAGATAAACGAGTGTTTCCAGAGACTCTTCATCAGCTGTCAGTCAGTGATGCAGCACATCCAGTATAAAGAGCAGCAGGGACTTCAGTGCTGGGACTGTACTAGGACTCATTGTTGCTTCACTTTTTCTAATCTTTGGATTTTTATTGAAGTTGATGAAAATGTTTTTCCCTCCTAGTTTGAGTTTGGACTTTCATTCATTAGAAGAACCTTGGTGTGTCCACTCTGAGCTCTGTAGGAACCCCAACAACAAGCCCAACAATCCAGATGGACGGTTCCAGCTGTTAACTGGAGGAATTCCATCCAAACATCTGCTCTCACTAAATTCTTCCTCACCTACAGACTGTGTTCTTCACTGCTTTAAACTTGGAAATGAATGCAGTCATTGGTCTGCGTGCTGCTTTGTTCAGAGAGCTGATTGGCTGTTGACAGTGTTTGATCAGAGCGTGTCAGCCGTTACTATGGTGACCATAAAGGTCAGAAACAGGAAGTGTTTGTGTCCAATCCTGAAGCCTGTCACCATTCTCCTCTCACAGCTTCACTGAGAAGCTGCAGCTTTACAGGAAACACTGGATCTTTGTTTCATACTGACTGTGTTTAGTACAATACTGCTGACAGCACCACCCACTCACTCCATCACTCTACTTACACCAGAGTCTCCAGTCTGTAGTCTGGACTCTGCTGAAGATCAGACAGCTGCTTCACATCTGGATCCCTCAGGTTGTTGTATCTCAGGTCCAGCTGTCTCAGATGGGAGGGGTTGGACTTCAATGCTGCTGCCAGATAATCACAGCTGATCTCTGACAAACCACAGTCGATCAATCTGTATAAAGAATGAAAGATGTAAGTTTATTAGACAAAGTGTGAGCTTGAAATCATTCAGTGTTTCATCATCTGTTCAGAGCTGAAGAAGGTTCAGAATGTAGAAGTTTAGAAAATGGAAACTCCAAACAGCTGAAGCCAACAGGAAGCAGCTTCAAACAGGAAACTGTGCAGAGTTTCAGACTATATGTCCTGATGCAGCCAGTTGGATTTTGGAGATTTGAATCTCTGTTCTGTGACTAAGTCCTTGAATCATTTCTTCCAGTTGGTCCAACAAGACAGACTAAGTGTTGGACATGTGTTGTGGCTCCATTAGGGGAGCTTCTAAATGTGATGTGATGGCCCCTCTGGGTCTGTCAGGTCACAGGACTGAAGAGAGCTCAAACTGGGCACACAGTTGTTCCAGTCTGGACCAAAGACTCTATACTGGGACTGAGGGACTGCTTTGACTGCACCCACTGGGACTTTTTAAAGGCTCATGTTCTCACTTAGATCATCGATTTCTACTTACATTTCTTTCTGGGAAAAATGGGGATTACTTTGGAAACAGGAAGTATTTTCCCCAATAAGCAGCCCTGGATTAGTAAATCACTCCAACATGTTCTCAGGCAGAAGAAGCTGTCTTGTTATGAGGGAGAGAAGAAAAAGATTGAGGCACAGAAACTTGTTGAAAGAGAGATAAAGCAGCTAAAATCAGGTGTAAAAGTAAAGCAGAGGATGAGCTGAATAAATGACACTCAAGGCTGGCTTGGAAAGGAATGAAGTCCATGGTGGGGATGCAGAACAAGGAGCAAAGATGAATGTGATGCTGAATCAGCAGAAGACTTGGACTCATTGGATTCCAGCTTTGATATCATTGATTTCAATGAAGAGCTTTGTGATTGTAGCAAAGGGCTGGTAGCTCTGAGAGTCCCACTGATGAGGTGTTTGTGTGGAAATCTCTTAGTGGGATCAAAGAGAGAAAAAGCCCTGGTCCTGATGCTGTGGGAGGGAAATGATTGAAGTGTGCTGTGAGGAACTGACTGGGAGATTTTCACACATTTTCCAGTCCTCCTTGGAACAACAGGAAGTTCCCAGCATATGGAAACAAAGGTTAAGTGTCCTATGGCACTCAGTGATGATGGTGCTGTGGCCCCACCACCTCCACCTCTTTGTAAAGGAACTAACTGTAATCTGAAGCTTCAAATGGAACTAAGACTTCCTCCACTAGGTGGCAGTGTCTGATGAGAAAGTGTTAGTGGAGCTGGCCTGGAGTCAGAAACAGGAAGATGCAGGATTTGGGCTGAAATGGGGAAAAGTGGTTGGCACTAGTGCCTTAAAGCAAGAAGGTTGTAGGTTGAAGCTTGTTGGCCTTTCTGTGGAGGTTGGATGTTCTCCCACAGTCCAATGAAATGCTGCTTAGGTTCATTGGTGCTTCTAAATTGGCTGTAGGTGTGGATGTGAGAGAGTGCTTCTCTGTCTCTCTCTGTTGGCCCTGTGATGGACTGCTCACCTGTGCAGGTGGACCACGCCTCTTGCCCTATGACAGCTAGGGCACAGGCTGCAGCCCTGTGAGCCTAAGCTGAATAAATGGTTAGCAAAAATGATTCACAGATGGCCTGAAATCCCCCAGTTAGCAGTTTGGTAGATAACTATGACATGCTAATCCCATCCAGCAGCTGTATTCTACCTGTAAGATGATCCCTGCTGAGCCAAAGCACTTTTTCATATACAAATTACAACCTTTAATAGAAACCTATTGGTCAGCATCTTATTAGCCTGCTGTTAGCTTCATTCCACAGAAAACTGAGAGAAACTAACAGAGTTGATAAAGAATAAAGAGAAATGTGCTGATTTAAAGCCTTTGAAGTGCTTAAAATGATCTCTGTCCACTTCTGTCCACTCATTCATTCATGTAAGCTTTCTAATGCAGCTTTGATCTTCACAGTCTGCTTCATGAAACTCATTCTAACCCTGAATGTCAGAGTGTTCCTCCTTCTCTTTCCCATCATTCATGCTGGCAGTGGAGGAGATTTGGATGTTGGACTGTGTTTTGGATGATGTGTGTATGTTTGTGTTGGACTGCTGTCTGTAAAGCAAACGCACATTTTGCTTTGGATTTCAGTGTCAGACAGACTTTAAGGTGGAATGAAGAGTTGGAGAGTTTCACAGTGAATTATCCAGTGGAGGATTTTTCTTCTTCTTTGAAGGTTTGAAATGTGAACATTGTTCTGCTGCAGTCAATGGACTAAACCAGAGAAGAAGAAAACAGACTTTACCATGAAGATCCTCAGTGTGGATCAGTATAATATCAGCCTGATGTCTGCAGTTTAGTGTCAGCACAACTTTCACATCATATTCATCTCAGCACAACTAAAACATGCTGGCTGACCTCAGAGTTTCAAGTCCACATCCTGGACTCTCCAGGAAACCACACAGATGCTTCACTCCTGAATCCTGCAGCTTGTTGTTGGAGCTCAGGTTCAGCTCTCTCAGATGGGAGGGGTTGGACTTCAGTGCTGCTGCCAGATAATCACAGCTGATCTCTGACAAACCACAGCCCCACAATCTGTATAAAGAATGAAAGATGTAAGTTTATTAGACAAAGTGCTTGAAATCATTCAGTGTTTCATCATCTGTTCAGAGCTGAAGAAGGTTCAGAATGTAGAAGTTTAGAAAATGGAAACTCCAAACAGCTGAAGCCAACAGGAAGCAGCTTCAAACAAACACAACAAGAGAAAAAACTCTGAATGTTTCACATTAAAGTCGTACATTTATCATAAAAACAGGAAAAAGACTTGAAAAAGTCGTGTTTTTCCTTCCAGGAACCACAAGGCTTCACTTTTAAAGGTGAAGTGTGAAAGAAATGGACATATTTGAAGTCCAACACCTTTTTCCAGTCACATTATTAAAGCAGACAAACTACCAGCTCATTTTCATTCCAACAAGTCATCTTCTGACCTGGACTAACAACACTGGTCTCTATGTGCAGCTGGCTGTGAGACCAGTGCTCAGGGAGCGTCTACAAAGTGCAACACTGAAAGAACATCACACACTAATTTGCTTCCAGCACTTTCACACAAACATCTACTGTCATTATTGTCACCAAACTCTGTGGATCCTTTATTGCAAATTCAAATGGGATCAAATGGTCAGACAAAAGAGGGTTATGAGGAAATATGATGAAATGTTGTGTATTAGCAGCAAGTTATTGAATCATTTTCCTCAGAAACCAAACAAAATGATTAACAAACATGTTTTTATCTGTTATCTGTCTGTCACCACTGAGAACCTAAATAATCCACAGAAGTTCTGGAAAATCATTGAGTCTCTTTCAGTGAGTAAAAGCTCCCACACTCTACCCACCTATATTTTTAAGGATTCTGTTCCTCTTCATGATAGGAAGGAGATGATGAATTGCTTTAACAAGCACTTTATATCTTCTGGCTCTTTGTTTGACTCTCTGAACCCAGTCTCTGTAAAATCCGGCACAAACCTTCCGGTGTACACTGGTCAGCCATTTAACTTTGTTCCTTTCTCTGTGCAGGAGGTCTGTAAAGCTCTTAAACTGTTAGATCCTAGAAAATCTCCAGGGCCAGACTTACTAGATCCTTACTTAATGAAACTGGCAGCTGATTTTGTGGCAGAGCCTCTCACAACACTTTTCAACCTCACACTGGATACGAATAAAATTCCTTCTGTATGGAAATCAGCTTTTGTTGTTCCTCTATTAAAAGGGGGTGACCCAGCAGTGTTAACTAATTACAGACCAATATCTAATCTATCTGTGCTGGCCAAAGTTCTTGAATCTCTTGTGTGTGAGCAGTTAAAGGAGTTTTTACACACCAATGCCATTTTATCTGAATATCAACCAGGCTTTAGGAAGAATCACAGTACTATCACAGCTGCAATTAGAGTGGTAAATGATATTACTATTGCACTTGATAAAAAAAACAACACTCTGCATCCCTTTTTATTGATTTGTCAAAAGCATTTGACACTGTTGATCATTGTGTTTTAAAACTTAAACTCTTCCAGGCAGGACTCTCTGAGAGAGCAGTGGATGGTTCTCAAACTACCTCAGTAACAGGACTCAGTGCATTAAATCTGACGGTCTATGTTCTGACTTTGTTACAGTGCACAACGGAGTGCCACAGGGTTCTGTATTAGGTCCCCTTCTATTTATCATTTACGTAAACAATCTTAGTCTAAATGTGCCAGATGCAAACTTGCACTTCTATGCTGATGATGCAGTTATTTACAGCTGTGGTTCAACTCTTGTCCAAGCCATTGACTCCTTGCAGAAAGCCTTTTCTGCTGTCCAGCACTCATTACTTCAGCTTAAACTTGTTCTCAGCGCAGACAAAACAAAGCTCATGCTGTTTTCTAAATCAAGGAATTTGGCCCAAATAATCCCACCAGTAACCACTCTTGAAGGTAATAAAATAGAGTTGGTTCACACCTATAAATATCTGGGAATCTTAATTGATGACTCGCTCACCTTCAAACCACATGTAGAGAATCTTGTAAAAAATCTGAAGTTAAAACTGAGATTTTATTTTCAAAATAAGTTTTGTTTCTCTTTTAATTCAAAGAAGCGGCTTGTTGTTGCAACATTTTTGCCTGTGCTGGATTATGGTGATATTCTATATATGAATGCTTCTGCTCAATGTCTTCGAATGGTTGATTCTGTGTGTCGTGCTTCTCTGAGGTTCATCACTAACCGTAAATTTCAGACTCACCACTGTGAGTTATACTCTCAGGTAGGATGGCCTGCTTTGGTAAGTCGGAGGAACTCTCATTTATACACTTTTATATATAAGGCGATACTTGGGTTGTTGCTTTCCTATATACACTCAACAAAAATATAAACGCAACACCTTTGTTACTGCTCCCATTCCCCATGGGATGGACGTAGAGACCTAAAATTCATTCCAGATACACAATATAACCATCCCTCCCAAACAGTGGTCACAAATCAGTCCAAATGTGTGGTAGTGGGCACATCTGCCATATTGAGATAATCCATCCCACCTCACAGGTGTGCCACATCAGGATGCTGATCTGACATCATGAGTAGTGCACAGGTGTACCTCAGACTGCCCACAACAAAAGGCCACCCTGGAATGTGCAGTTTTGTCTCACAGCAAAATGCCACAGATGCCACAAGCAATGAGGGAGCGTGCAATTGGCATGCTGACAGCAGGAATGTCAACCAGATCTGTCGCCCGTGCATTGAATGTTCATTTCTCAACCATAAGCCGTCTCCACAGGCGTTTCAGAGAACATGGCAGCACATCCAACCGGCCTCACAACCGCAGACCTCGTGTAACCACACCAGCCCAGGACCTCCACATCCAGCAGGTTCACCTCCAAGATCGTCTGAGACCAGCCACCCAGACAGCTGCTGGAACAATTGGTTTGCACAACCAAACAATTTCTGCACAAACTGTCAGAAACCGTC
Source organism: Maylandia zebra (assembly GCF_041146795.1). NCBI lineage: Eukaryota > Metazoa > Chordata > Actinopteri > Cichliformes > Cichlidae > Maylandia > Maylandia zebra. The sequence goes on from NC_135169.1 coordinate 60,930,367, forward strand.
TCAGGGACGCTCAACTGCATGCCCGTCGTCCTCATCGGGGTCTTGACCTGACTCCAGCTCGTCGCCGTAACAGACTTGTGTGGGCAAATGCTCACATTCGATGGCGTCTGGCACGTTGGAGAGGTGTGCGCTTCACGGATGAATCATGGTTCACATTGTTCAGGGCAGATGGCAGCTGAGAATGTCCCAGTTCTTGCATGGCCAGCATACTCACCGGACATGTCACCCATTGAGCATGTTCGGGATGTGCTTGACCGGCGTATACGACAGCGTGTACCAGTTCCCACGAATATCCAACAACCTCGCACAGCCATTGAAGTGGAGTGGACCAACATTCCACAGGCCACAATTGACAATCTGATAGACTCCATGCGACGATGTGTTGCACTGCATGAGGCAAATGGTGGTCACACCAGATACTGACCGGTTCTGGGTCCCCAGACCCCCAATAGCGCAAAAAACTGCACATTCCAGGGTGGCCTTTTGTTGTGGGCAGTCTGAGGTACACCTGTGCACTACTCATGATGTCAGATCAGCATCCTGATGTGGCACACCTGTGAGGTGGGATGGATTATCTCAATATGGCAGATGTGCCCACTACCACACATTTGGACTGATTTGTGACCACTGTTTGGGAGGGATGGTTATATTGTGTATCTGGAATGAATTTTAGGTCTCTACGTCCATCCCATGGGGAATGGGAGCAGTAACAAAGGTGTTGCGTTTATATTTTTGTTGAGTGTATGTTCCCTGCTAGCAATGAAACATGCTGGTCGGTATTCTCTTCGTCCGCATGGCTACTTGTTGCTTTCTGTTCCATTTGCCCGAACTGAACTTGGTAAAAGAGCTTTTGTCCATTTAGCACCCTTGGCTTGGAACAAACTGCAGAAGGAATGGAAAATGACTGAATTAATTTCATTAAGTGCTTTTAAATCTAAACTATGAACCCTTGAGGCCAAGTCCATAACATGAAACTGTTTCAATTAGATTGATTGTCATTTTAACTGACCTTTTTATTTTTATTTGAAATTTATTGACTTTTATTGAATTTTATTTTATTTGTATTCTTTCACTTATTGTTGCTGCCTGTGTTTGATTGAGTAATTTCTGTAACTGTGAGACACTTGCTGCTGCCTATCTTGGCCAGGTCTCCCGTGAAGAAGAGGTTTTTAATCTCAATGGGATCTTCCTGGTTAAATAAAGGTTTAATAAAAGAAAATTAAATTTTTTTTTTTTACAAACGCAGTGTTGGACTTGGATCAACAGGATAAGCTGATGTTTAAAGGCATTTGAGTATCGCTGTATGAGAGTCCAGTTATTACTCAATATTTATGGATGATGTTCTTTCAGTGTTGCACTTTGTAGACGCTCCCTGAGCCTCACAGCCAGCTGCACATGGACCAGCTGACATTACCCAGCATTAGAGGCGGGTGTAAAAAAATGGATTTTCCTCTTTAAATGGTTTTAATTTGAATAAAGCGATGTTGATTCATTCAGTCCTGAATCGATTTTTAATATAAATGTATTTTGCCAGAATCTCAGGTTAAAGCTCCCAAAAGTATTTCAACAACAAGCAAACAGATAAAACAGTAAATGAGAGCAGCTAAACACACAAAGATGGAAACACAGAGCGTGGATCGTACACTCGACAGCACGTACACGGACACGCCGTCGGGGCTGAAAGTGGACAGCTCACAGATCCTGAAGCTGCAGGTTTCATCTGTCTCCAACCAAAACTGACTGAACCAGCAGCAGAAGAAGATCCAAACTACGCTTTACGTTTGATGAACATCGTCATGAATTCTCTCTGACTTTGACGTTTACTTCCTGCACAGCTCTCTCTCTCTCAGTGTACTTCAAGAACAGTTTACCTTCAAAAATCTGTTTCCTGCATTATTCACTGCTTATTACGCACCAGTCTGCTGTTGTGTTCACTGCTGTCGGCCTCCGAAAACAAAGCCTCATTTCTGCTGTTCAATACTGAAGAAATTTAAACCTTTTAAAATGATGACAGATTACAAACTCTCAGCTGTGTCTGTAATCAAACTTCTGTAACTTTGCTTCACTTCAGCAGCATCAGCTCATGTTCACATGTTGATTCATGGTTTGCTTCAGTTTTTGATGGACTGCAGAATATTTTGAAGGTTATCTGCTATAAAAAGCCAGAACAGGAAAATCTGCTTCATGTGTTTCTGTTTGATCCTCAGTGACTTTGACACAAAGGCCTCTGCTGTGATGATCACACCTCTGATCAAGTCTCACAGTGTCAGCTTTGTTTTTATACATATGGATATGTGCTGATAAATGATCAGAATTATAATATTTCCCACTGTCTGCTGTGTGCCGTGACCTTTGACCTGCTAAAGACAGTCAGCTGTGGATTATTCATTGTTGTGTCTGATACTTAGAACTGTGAGGAAGAACACTACACAGTTAATCAGGGTCCCCTCTCTCTGAATCAGGAAAGGTGGGCAGGCCGCGTGTGGGCCGCGGGCCATACGTTGAGTATCACTGTTTGAAATGTGAACATTGTTTTGCTGCAGTCAATGGACTAAACCAGAGAAGAAGAAAACAGACTTTACCATGAAGATCCTCAGTGTGGATCAGTATAATATCAGCCTGATGTCTGCAGTTTAGTGTCAGCACAACTTTCACATCATATTCATCTCAGCACAACTAAAACATGCTGACTGACCTCAGAGTTTCAAGTCCACATCCTGGACTCTCCAGGAAACCACACAGATGCTTCACTCCTGGATCCTGCAGCTTGTTGTTCAGGCTCAGGTCCAGCTCTCTCAGATGGGAGGGGTTGGACTTCAGTGCTGCTGCCAGATAATCACAGCTGATCTCTGACAAACCACAGCCCTTAAAACTGTATAAAGAATGAAAGATGTAAGTTTATTAGACAAAGTGTGAGCTTGAAATCATTCAGTGTTTCATCATCTGTTCAGAGCTGAAGAAGGTTCAGAATGTAGAAGTTTAGAAAATGGAAACTCCAAACAGCTGAAGCCAACAGGAAGCAGCTTCAAACAAACACAACAAGAGAAAAAACTCTGAATATTTCACATTAAAGTCGTACATTTATCATAAAAACAGGACAAAGACTTGAAAAAGTCGTGTTTTTCCTTCCAGGAACCACAAAGCTTCACTTTTAAAGGTGAAGTGTGAAAGAAATGGACATATTTGAAGTCCAACACCTTTTTCCAGTCACATTATTAAAGCAGACAAACTACAAGCTCATTTTCATTCCAACAAGTCATCTTCTGACCTGGACTAACAACACTGGTCTCTATGTGCAGCTGGCTGTGAGACCAGTGCTCAGGGACCGTCTACAAAGTGCAACACTGAAAGAACATCACACACTCATTTGCTTCCATCATCCAACCTGAAGAGGAAACAGAGACGGCTCCCCTTCAAAGTAAAAACTGCTCCTTTTGGACACAGTATCAAAGAAAGTCTACAGTATAACATAGAAAAGACAGAACAAAGTTTTGGTTGTTTTTAAATTGTGCAGAAATGAAACTACACTAAGTTCAATTATGTGACAGACATTTCATCCCATGTCAGTTTGGCCTCATCCTGGGCCGGATTATCCAGCACACACTCTGACCACAGGCCCAGGGACCACGCACAGCTGGGCTCCATCCAAGAGACAGAAAACAAACCAACACAATAATAAAAAGCACCATGTGATCTTCTTACATCTTCAAGACAAACATAGTAAAAACATGAGCATATTTGTTTCCTGATAAAATGATGTGACAGGTAGAACAGAGTAAAGTGGTGGTGTTACAGCCTTTCTCCCCTCTGCTGCCGAGGCTGTTAGTCTCTCCCAAACTCAGCTACAGGACTTCCAAATGAATGACAGCAGCAGAAGTTCCTTTACAAATGAAAGAGGAAGAGCAGAAGAAGAGGAGAGGGAGGCCACCCTGACCATCACTCCAGCTGAAAACATCACACTTCCATTAAAGTTGGTGAGGAAATGTTGAGCAGGATGAGCTGCTGGCTAATCTGGAGGCTGTAGCAGCAGCTCACAGTCACAGTGGATTTCCACTCATGAAAAAGCTCTGGCTGCTTCATTTCTCATCTCATATCAGAGACTTTAATGCTTCACTGAAGCTGTACTGTGATGCTTCCATATCCCAGTGAGGCCTCCATAATGATTTCAGCTGTTCTGTGCACACACTGTGTGCCCTGTATGGCTCAAAGTCTCTGCAGCCTGTTTTTATCTGCTATCATCAGATCTTCATCATCCTCATTCACATCCCTCACACACTCTACAGCCTCATCAGCACCGACTTCATCTTCACTGACTGATGGAGCACAACATGAACCTGTGGAGGCTGAAACACTGTCCTGTCAAACATCTCCCCGTCACCACTCCACTTCTGTCAGCCTTTAAATGAACCCTGCTCAAGTCTGTCACTTCTGTTTGGAACCAGAAGAGGTTAAAGATTACGCCACTACATTCTTGTCTAGAAAATATTAAAAGTGTATTTGGTGACACACAAAAAAGGTTAAAGTTTAAGTATAGTTTGGGTCCACACATGTCCAAACCCTGGTGTGTAGGCCTACTTAGTATTGAGAAAAGCCCACTAAAAGAACGCCCACCAGACCAAAGCAATGGTTTTGACTTGATCAGCATTAACCCAGCCCCCTGACTTTGATGGGTGAAGCTGACAAATAAAATGTATTTATGAACACCGATGCAGGGCCAGGAGTAGCAACGTGAATTAAATAAATACATCATTAAATAATTCATTAAATGTGTCAGTAAAACAATTAAAATAGAAAACAAACCAATAACTGATTAAATATGTAATTAACTAATTAGAATAGTACATAAATAAATAATGAATTGTTTTAAATCAAATTAACTGATAATTCATTATCAATATATTTTTTAATTAATTATGTACATTTTTAATTAATTACTGAAATAAATAATTCATTAGTGATGTATTTATTTAATACAACCATAAAATTATTGCTAGTTTACTCAAAATAAATTTAAGACATCAATATTAAAGGTTAAATTATGATAATGAATACATGCAACTATAACTGATGACGTAAGAATTTGGATTTTTTAAGCTAAAGCGAAGGTGCTGACTCACTTGGCATGTTACTCTCAAATCCTCCCTAATAACAATAACATAATTACACTTTAGCCACAAGAGGGCAGCAGCATTAATACAAGTCACGTATATATAAAGGTACAGTGATTATATTACAGTGATTTTGACAAAAACAAAACAGAAGTTGATGGCACTGTGTTTTTCCATAACATACCAACCAAATTAAATAATAAAAACTTTATAACTTACAGAACTTTTTTAGAGACTTTGACCACTGGCAGCAGCCTCAGAAGAGACTCCTCTGAAGCAGAGTATTTATGCAGGTCAAACACATCCAGATCTTTTTCTGATGACAGTAAGATGAAGACCAGAGCTGACCACTGAGCAGGAGACAGTTCATCTGTTCGGAGACGTCCTGATCTCAGGAACTGTTGGATCTCCTCCACTAGAGAACGATCATTCAGTTCATTCAGACAGTGAAACAGATTGATGCTTTTCTCTGCAGACAGATTCTCACTGAGCTTCTTCTTGATGTACTGAACTGCTTCCTGATTGGTCTGTGAGCTACTTCCTGTCTGTGTCAGCAGACCTCGTAGGAGAGTCTGATTGGTCTGCATTGAAAGACCCAGGAGGAAGCGGAAGAACAAGTCCAGGTGTCCATTTGGACTCTGTAAGGCCTTGTCCACAGATCTCTGGTGGAGAGATTGAAGTTTTGGTTTATCAAATAATTTAGACCACATGGACGTTGTTTGTTGTTCTTCTTCCAGCAGATTAAGTCCAGAGTTGATGAAGGTCAGGTGGACATGAAGAGCAGCCAGAAACTCCTGAACACTGAGATGAACAAAGCAGAACACCTTGTCCTGGTACAGTTGTTTCTCCTCTTTAAAGATCTGTGTGAACACTCCTGAGTACACTGAGGCTGCTAAGGGCTAATCTAAAGAAGGGTATCAAAAAAGCCAAACACGGAGATCACGTGACCCGTCGTCAGGAATGCCAGCATAGTTTTTAGCTCTGCACACATTGTCACTGTTTATCACTATCCTGTCATATAAATTAGTTATCTCAACGCCGATCCCACTATGGACACCGCTTCAACCAGAGACTCGCGGAAAAGGGAGATTGCTCAGTCTCCCTTAAAGAAGAAGTTTAAAGATTCCTCCGTCACTAAGGAAGACCTCGACGAGGCTATTGCTAACGGTGTGAAGCTAGCACTTCAGGAACAACAAAAGTCCCTCGATTCAGTGGTTGCCTCGGCAGTCAGGGAAGCTATGGACTCTATCTTAATTCCTGCTCTGCGCGACCTACGCACAGACCTTCAAAAGACCAATGAAGTGGTAAATAATGTTAGCGGGGAAATCGAGAGGGTAACTGCAATGGCTAAACGCACTCAAGACCGAGTGGACTCAGTGCAAGCCGCCGCGCGTGAGGACAGACGATCGGTTATCGATCTGAAGAAACAACTCGATCTACTCACGACAAAGCTTACAGATCTGGAGGACAGGGGTCGCAGGAATAACATCAGGCTTGTTGGCTTACCTGAAATGCTGGAGGGCTCGGATACAGTTGGCTACATTAAGGCCAATCTCCCCAAGTGGATTCCGTCGTTGGAGGGGCACAACATCGACATCGAACGAGCGCATCGGGTGTACGACGGCCGCGATACTAATACCAAGAAGCCTCGCACCCTAATCTTCAGATTGTTACGGTGGCAGGACAGATCGGCAATTCTCAAAGGGGCACGCAAAGCATATCCAGTGAAGCATGCCGCCAACACCACTCTTCTTTTCTTCCCTGACTTCAGTCCGACTACAACAGCAAAGAGGAAGAGTTTCTCTCCCGTCATGAAGAAGGCTACGGCTATGGGCCTGGAACCATTCCTCATTTACCCCGCCGTGATGAAGATAGAGCACGGTGGTAAGAAGATGGCTTTCGAATCCCCTCAACTGGCAGAAGATTTCATTAACTCCCTGCCGCGTAAGCTGAATCCTGCAACGCCGCAGTGTGTTGATGGGGCCCCCGCTTTTCCTCCCGATCTAAACAGCGCGGCCAACAACGCTGGCAATCAGCATGCGGGAGAAGGCAACTTAGTGGACATGAATGACTGAACGCCGGTTAGTTGTCCTGTTTTAGTTGCAGCAGGCCTCAACTAGGTTGACGGCAGGATCACTTTCATGGGTTAAGGTTGGTTACATTTAATTTAGCGACTTGCTTCGCCCCTACCGGGGGTACTTTTTATTTATTTATTTATTTTTGTATTGTATCTTATTTTGTTTTGTGTATGTATGCATGTGTATGTGTATATGTATGTATGTGTATATGTATGTATATGTATGTGTATATATATATATATATATATATATATATATATATATATATATATATATATATATATATATATGTGTGTGTGTGTATATATGTGTGTGTGTGTGTATGTATGTATATATTTATATATATGTATTTTTTTTTTTAATATTAATTATTTATTTTACTTTTCTTTGAGCTTATCATGGTCAAACATTTGCTGGCTGTTGTTACTGTACATATATAAGATACATTTGTATTATTTTATTTTATTTTTTATGCAAATATTTATATTTTATATTCTTTTTTTTCTTCTTTTTTTTTTCTTTCTTCGCTTTATAAGATAATTTCACTCAGTCGGGAGGGTGTGGGATATACTTACCCACTTAATTTTCGTTGCCTATGTGTGCACGTCTGACCCTCAAGTTTTTTGTGTTGGAGTGGAAGGACCGGTTACGAATCAATCAGAAGTTTGTGTTCTAGCAGACCTATGGAGGGAGCTCTGTGCGGTCTGCACCAGTTTTTGTATATAGTTTTTTCCTCCCCTGTCCCCTCCCTTGCAGACATATCTCTATGCAAAGTTAAAATTCCAGTAGCACTAGTGAAACATTGCAGTACTTGGCAGGGGTATGGTGGCCTTATATTTTACTACACATTGACGTTCCTCTCTTGCTATCTTCACATTGGGACCATTCTTGGACACTTGCCGTACCGATGCTACCATTGATTATTCTGTCACTTAACGTTAATGGTCTTAACTCCGCTATTAAGCGGACACGTGTCCTTGAGTACCTATACCGTAAAAAGGCTGACATTGCTTTAATCCAAGAAACACATCTGAAACAAGGTGATGTGGCACGTTTTCAAAACAAACACTACAAACTAATAGCTTCGTCCTCTGCCCCAAATAAAACGAAGGGTGTCTGTATCTTGCTGAAGAGAAAATTCGACCTTACTACCAGGTATAGCACGAGTGATGAAAATGGCCGGCTGGCACTTGTAACTGGCAGTATCTTAAACCATAAACTGGTATTCGTATCTGTATACTGTCCAAATGAGCCAGACAGGGACTTTTTTACTTATATTGCCAATACACTATTAGAATACAATGATTATTCCATAGTGTTGGGTGGAGACTTCAATGCTGTCGTCAACCCCGTTTTAGATAAATCTCATCCAGATGCAGTAGCTAATCTCTCATCTTCTCTGCTGAATACACTTATAAAAGATCTTAATCTCATCGACCTTTGGCGGATGCAGAATTTCGACATTAGGGATTATACATTCTTTTCTAATAGACATAAGACATTTTCTAGGATAGATTACGTTTTTGTTAGTCCTTCCTTAGTTTCAGGTGATACATCTATTTCTATTCAGCCAATCTTGATATCGGATCATTCAGCTTTGTTATGCTCTGTCGATCTGCCCAATTTAAAGAATAGGGCCCCCAGGTGGTGCTTTAATACGTCCCTATTAACTAACTCTACCTTTCTCAGCCTGCTTAAGCTCCAGCTGAAGGAATTTTTAGATATCAACGCTAATGAGGATATCGACCCACAAGTCTTATGGGAGACTACAAAATGTTTCATTCGTGGCTTTTCCATCTCATTCTCCTCCATGTTGGCAAAAACAAAACTTGCTCAGGTGTCCAATCTAGTAAATCAGATGGAATCTTTACGGAATCTGCAAAAACTTAGCCGGTCAGACGATCAGTCTACACTCCTAGCTTCACTAAAAGAAGAATATGATGCAATAACCTTGTCCAAAGCAGAGTTCATCTTGCATAGAACTAGACAGAAGTACTATTTTGAATCAGAGCATCCTAGTCATTTGTTGGCACTTATGCTTAAAGAATGTGAAACAAGGGCACATATCCCAGCTATAACAGCTGCAAACGGTAAAATTACGACAAATCCTCAGTCCATTAACACCACTTTCTCGTCATTTTTTGTAAATCTGTATAAATCAGATATCAATTTTAAGGATACTATCTGTAATAGCTTTCTCGAAAATCTGGATCTACCTCATTTTCCACAAGCAGATCAGGATGAGCTAGAGGCCCCATTAACTCTAGATGAGCTGCATAGAGCGCTGAAAGACCTTAACAAAGGTAAATCACCTGGACTGGATGGCCTTCCGCCAGAACTATTTCTAGAACTTTGGGATACAATAGTTTCGCTCATGCTCGGCTCATTTAATTTTGCAATCCGGAACGGGTCTTTCCATAGAGACCAGAAAACAGCACTTATTACCCTTCTCTTAAAAAAGGGAAAGGACCCTCTTGAGTGCTCTAGTTTCAGACCGATAGCTCTGCTCACAACTGATCTCAAAGTATTTGCAAAAGCTCTCGCATTGCGCTTGGAAAGAGTTATCCATGTTTTGGTCAATGCAGACCAGACAGGATTTATCCGAGGGCGGCTTGCATCTGATAACATAAGACGGCTGTTGCACATCATAGATGCCGCTAACAGCTATCAAAATCCATGTGCAGTATTTTCACTTGATGCAGAAAAAGCCTTTGATAGGCTAGAGTGGGACTATATGTGGATGGTATTGAAACACTTTGGGTTTAAGCAGAAATTTGTTGCTATGATTCAAACACTATATCACTCACCTCTTGCTAGTGTCTTAACAGGGGACCTGGTCTCTCCCCCTTTCACGCTGCAGCGTGGAACGAGGCAGGGTTGACCTCTCTCTCCTCTCCTGTTCTGCCTCTCTCTAGAGCCCCTAGCACAAGCCATCAGACAGTCCACAATTTCTCCCATAAGAATTGGTGGTCATAATCATATCATATCTCTATATGCGGATGATATTATTCTGTTTTTGGACAACTATGAGACGTCCATCCATCCATTAATTAAAAACTTTGACCATTTCAGCTCTCTATCTGGCTACAAAATAAACTGGTCGAAATCTGCTCTGATGCCTTTGAACGTTAAAGCTACGAAAGTTTCCTTACCCGGTTGTGTTCAGATCAAAAGCACTTTTACTTATCTGGGCATTTCAATTCATAATAGTATTCCAAAGATAATCAAGGACAATTTTACTACTATGCTAAATAAGATCAAATCCGACTTTCAAAGATGGGACAATTTAAAAACTTCGCTTCAGGGTAGAATCAACACAGTAAAGATGAACATACTGCCACGGCTTAATTTCCTTTTTTTTATGTTGCCACTCTCTCCTCCTCTAACTTATTTTAAAGACATACAGTCTGCGGTGTCTAAATTTATTTGGAATGGCAAAAGGCCTAGGATACGTTTGTCAACATTGCAGCGGCCCAAATTGTTTGGTGGCCTGGCAGTGCCAAACTTCGAGTTTTTTTACTGGTCGTTCCAAATCAGGGCGCTTAGTACGTGGGTCAACCCAGAGGCTACTACTGCGTGGAAAATGATCGAATCCGCCAAGGCAGCACCGCATAGACTGCAAGATCTTCTGTTTGCTAATGTTCCACCAATACGCTCTACAACAACAACAAATTCGGACCTATTATTGCCAACTCTATACAGGTATGGAGGAAAATAGAAAGGCGGCTGGGTGCTCCAGTTAAATTTTGTAAAAGCTCACCACTCTGGCATAATTTAAAGTTACTATGTGGCAGTGCCATTTGCCATTTGTTCAACCCTCTTGGTTCTCACTCGGGATAAACCTTTTTGATGATCTATTCAACGCCCAAGGCCTCTGCTCATTTCAGGACTTAAGGACATGTTTTTCTCTTCCTGCATCTTCTTACTTTGTGTATCTGCAGCTCAGATCAGCTTTAAAAGCATATGGTGTCCCCTGGGATTCTCCTCTTCCCTCTCATCCCATGTTGGACTGGATCCTGCCTAAATCTGGCAGACCCTCTGTTTCCAAAATCTACAACAAATTAGCCGAACATGGTATGAAGTCCCTGCCCATTGAATCTATTTGGGTCAGGGAACTGGGAGAACTGCAGGTTAATATAGACTGGGATACAGTTTGGTCTAATCTGAGTTTGACTTCTAAGAACCTGGCACATCAATTAATTCATTTCAAAACCATACACAGAACATACATTACACCCTATAGGAGGTTCCAGATGAAACTACAGGCTACGTATCACTGTCACATCTGCAATGATTCATCACCTGGCACGTTTTTGCACATGTTTTGGGACTGTCCTGTGGTATCCAATTTTTGGGTCTTTGTAAACTCTGTGTTATCTGAGGTACTGGAAGTTTTTTATGTTCCCAATCCTGGTCTTTGTCTCCTTAATGATACCTCTGAAATCTCCTTAAAACAAATGCAATGCAAAATGTTGTTCGCTGGATTCACATCCGCAAAGAAGACTATTACAAAGCAATGGTTCTGTCCTGACATTTGTATGGAATCATTCTGGAGGCGATGTCTTATCCGTGTTATTGGTTTTGAACATACCACAGCAAAATTAAATAAAGCTCGACCCACGACTGTTGACGCTTGGAAAATCTTCTCATCCAGAGTTATCTCCTGGAAGAGGCAATAATTGGTTTTAACTTTGTGTTTTTGTGTCTTTTCTTTGCTGTCCCTATGCCTTGTTTGCTAATGTTTGCTTTGCTACTGCGGTTTACAGTTGTGCTGTATATGTCTGTACCTACCCCCCCCCCCCAACCATAAATCAATAAAATGTTGATCACAAAAAAAAAAAAAGCCAAACACCATTACAAAAAGAAGGTAGAAGAACACTTCTCCAACTCCAACCCCCGACGCATGTGGAAAGGACTCCAGACCATTACAGACTACAGGACCACCAAACCCTCCCCGCATCCTCTGATGTCACCTTCCTCAACGAGCTCAACAACTTTTATGCTCGTTTTGAGTGAGGGAACCCCACAACCACAACCAAAACAGACATGATGCCAGACCACCAACCTCTGACTCTCTCCCCCACCGATGTAGGAGCGGTGCTGAGCAGGATCAATGTCCACAAGGCTGCAGGTCCTGATGGCATCCGATGTAGGAGCGGTGCTGTTCTCAGAGCGTGTTCTGGGGAGCTTGCAGGAGTGCTCACAGACATATTCACTCTGTCCTTGGCCCACGCTGTGGTACCGGCCTGCTTCAAATCCACCTCCATCGTCCCGATACCCAAAAACTCCAACCCATCTAGCCTCAATGACTACGACCCCATCATCACAAAGTGCTTAGAGCAGCTCTTCCTAGCACACTTCAAATCCTGTCTCCCCCCCACCCTGGACCCCCACTAATTCGCATAGCGCCAGAACAGGAGCACAGAGGATGCAGTCTCCATCACACTGCACTCTGTCCTCTCACACCTGGACAACAACAACACCTACGCCAGAATGCTGTTTATAGACTTCAGTTCAGCATTCAATACAATCCACCCCTCACAACTCATCAGGAAACTGACAGACCTGGGCATCAGTTCCCTCATCTGCAAATGGTTACTGGACTTCCTGACCAACCGCCCCCAACATGTCCGGCTGATAACCGCTGCTCATCTACAATCACAATGAACACCGGTGTACCACAAGGCTGTGTGATGAGCCCTTTCCTCTACTCCCTCTTCACCCACGACTGCAGACCTGCTGATGGTTCCAACGCCATCATTAAGTTTGCAGATGACACCGCGGTGATTGGCCTCATCAGTGACAACAATGAGGCCGCCTACAGGGAGGAGGTGGATTGTCTGGCTGAGTGGTGCGACACAAACAACCTGCTGCTTAACACTGAGAAGACCAAGGAGCTCATCGTGGACTACAGGAGGAATGCTGACCCACATCCACCCATCCACATTAAGGGGACGGCTGTGGAGCGTGTGAGCAGCTTCAAGTTCCTGGGAGTCCACATCTCCGAGGATCTCACCTGGACGACCAACTGCTCCAAGCTGCTCAAGAAGGCTCACCAGCTCCTCTTCTTCTTGAGGACTCTGAGGAAGAACCACCTGTCCTCAGACATCCTGGTGAACTTCTATCGCTGCACCATCGAGAGCATCCTGACCAACTGTATAACAGTCTGGTACGAGAACTGCTCTGCCTCGGACCGGAAGGCGTTGCAGAGGGTCGTGAAAACTGCCCAGCGCATCGCCGGGGCACCACTTCCTGCCATACATGACATCTACTGGAAGCAGTGTCTGAAAAGGGCTGGGAAAATCATCAAAGACCCCAGTCACCCATCACATGGACTCTTCACCCTCCTGCCCTGGGAGGCGCTACAGGAGCCTCCGGACTAAGACCACCAGGTACCGGAACAGCTTCTTCCCCACAGCTGTCAGACTCCTGAACTCTGCCTCCTGACATCTGACCCACGTTAAACTCATGGACTGAACATACACACACCCAAAACCACCTACACACACACACACACACAATGGACAACTGTACCCTCAAACACACAATAATAACATGAACTGAACAACCACTCACAACCACTGGCACTTTATATAGCCTCTGTAGAAATTATCGACATATCTCACTTATCTTAACTGCACTACTGTATAGCTCTGTGTAAATAATCATTCTGTACATTCAATAATCTTTAATCCTACAACTGTTTATAACTTGCATAGTTCATATTTCTGTATAGCTGTATATCTCAGATTTCTGTATAGTTTTTTATTTCATATTTATATCCTGTTCATAGCCTGTACATACTTAGTTATAGAATATTCATAACATACTTCATACCGTGTACATTATAACATACCATAATAGACCCATTTCTGTAATATACTTACATATCTATATTATTGCTAATATATATTGTAATATATCTATATCATGGCTAAAGCACTTCTGGATGGATGCAAACTGCATTTTGTTGCCCTGTACCTGTGCATGTGCAATGACAATAAAGTTGAATTCTATTCTATTCTATTCTAATAATTCCCACTGTCTGCTGTGTGCCGTGACCTCTGACCTGCTAAAGAGAGTCAGCTGTGGATTATTCATTGTTGTGTCTGATACTTAGAACTGTGAGGAAGAACACTACACAGTTAATCAGGGTCCCCTCTCTCTGAATCAGGAAAGGTAGGCAGGCCGCGTGTGGGCCGCGGGCCATACGTTGAGTCTCACTGTTTGAAATGTGAACATTGTTCTGCTGCAGTCAATGGACTAAACCAGAGAAGAAGAAAACAGACTTTACCATGAAGATCCTCAGTGTGGATCAGTATAATATCAGCCTGATGTCTGCAGTTTAGTGTCAGCACAACTTTCACATCATATTCATCTCAGCACAACTAAAACATGCTGACTGACCTCAGAGTTTCAAGTCCACATCCTGGACTCTCCAGGAAACCACACAGATGCTTCACTCCTGAATCCTGCAGCTTGTTGTTCCTGCTCAGCTCCAGCTCTCTCAGATGGGAGGGGTTGGACTTCAGTGCTGCTGCCAGATAATCACAGCTGATCTCTGACAAACCACAGTCCCTCAATCTGTATAAAGAATGAAAGATGTAAGTTTATTAGACAAAGTGTGAGCTTGAAATCATTCAGTGTTTCATCATCTGTTCAGAGCTGAAGAAGGTTCAGAATGTAGAAGTTTAGAAAATGGAAACTCCAAACAGCTGAAGCCAACAGGAAGCAGCTTCAAACAAACACAACAAGAGAAAAAACTCTGAATGTTTCACATTAAAGTCGTACATTTATCATAAAAACAGGACAAAGACTTGAAAAAGTCGTGTTTTTCCTTCCAGGAACCACAAGGCTTCACTTTTAAAGGTGAAGTGTGAAAGAAATGGACATATTTGAAGTCCAACACCTTTTTCCAGTCACATTATTAAAGCAGACAAACTACAAGCTCATTTTCATTCCAACAAGTCATCTTCTGACCTGGACTAACAACACTGGTCTCTATGTGCAGCTGGCTGTGAGACCAGTGCTCAGGGAGCGTCTACAAAGTGCAACACTGAAAGAACATCACACACTCATTTGCTTCCATCATCCAACCTGAAGAGGAAACAGAGACGGCTCCCCTTCAAAGTAAAAGCTGCTCCTTTTGGACACAGTATCAAAGAAAGTCTACAGTATAACATAGAAAAGACAGAACAAAGTTTTGGTTGTTTTTAAATTGTGCAGAAATGAAACTACACTAAGCTCAATTATGTGACAGACATTTCATCCCATGTCAGTTTGGCCTCATCCTGGGCCGGATTATCCAGCACACACTCTGACCACAGGCCCAGGGGCCACGCACAGCTGGGCTCCATCCAAGAGACAGCAAACAAACCAACACAATAATAAAAAGCACCATGTGATCTTCTTACATCTTCAAGACAAACATAGTAAAAACATCAGCACATTTGTTTCCTGATAAAATGATGTGACAGGTAGAACAGAGTAAAGTGGTGGTGTTACAGCCTTTCTCCCCTCTGCTGCCGAGGCTGTTAGTCTCTCCCAAACTCAGCTACAGGACTTCCAAATGAATGAAAGCATGGAAGAGGAGAAGAAGAGGAGAGGGAGGCCACCCTGACCATCACTCCAGCTGAAAACATCACACTTCCATTAAAGTTGGTGAGAAAATGTTGAGCAGGATGAGCTGCTGGCTAATCTGGAGGCTGTAGCAGCAGCTCACAGTCACAGTGGATTTCCACTCATGAAAAAGCTCTGGCTGCTTCATTTCTCATCTCATATCAGAGACTTTAATGCTTCACTGAAGCTGTACTGTGGTCCTTCCATATTCCAGTGAGGCCTCCATAATGATTTCAGCTGTTCTGTACACACACTGTGTGCCCTGTATGGCTCAAAGTCTCTGCAGCCTGTTTTTATCTGCTATCATCAGATCTTCATCATCCTCATTCACATCCCTCACACACTCTACAGCCTCATCAGCACTGACTTCATCTTCACTGACTGATGGAGCACAACATGAACCTGTGGAGGCTGAAACACTGTCCTGTCAAACATCTCCCCGTCACCACTCCACTTCTGTCAGCCTTTAAATGAACCCTGCTCAAGTCTGTCACTTCTGTTTGGAGCCAAAAGGAAAAACTGTTGTTCAGTCGTTTGGAAAGACAACATTTCTGAAAGCACTCAAACTTCTTCACATTTGTCTTCAGACACATCCTGAACATGTAGGAACTAAAGAAAGTTTCAAACATCAATCAAAGACCTGAAATATAGAAAAACAACAACAGCCGCAGTCAGTGAACTCACCTCAGAGTCTCCAGTCGACAGTTTGGACTCTCCAGTCCAGCACACAGAAGCTTCATCCCTGAATCCTGTAGCTTGCTCCAACTCATATCCAGCTCTGTCAGATGGGAGGGGTTGGACTTCAGAGCTGAGGCCACAACTTCACAGTGAGACTCTGAGAGTCGACACTCAGTCAGTCTGTGATGATAGAAAATATAAAATGTGTTATTATAAAAGCAGAAAATCTGCATTATAAACACAGACTGAATGTATATGAAGACAAAACAGAGTGAGGTCATAATCTGATGAATCTGCTCTTCACATCTGTGCTTCAGCTCCTCTTACTGTGTTTGACATGACACAACGATTGAGTCTCTCTCAGATCTGCAGACTTTTAATGAGAATCTTTGTTTGGCTTTAATCTGCAGATGAAGGAGGAAGATGGTGTCACATTTAGGCTTCCATAATGTCCACAGTCTGTCACTGAGATCTGATCCAGAGTCAGAGTGAAGACACACATTTGGACTGTTTCCTGTTTTGACTCCAGAACATTTTGAATGAGTTCAGCTCAGTGAAGAGTTCCAGCTGGAAAGATGATCTCTGTTTGCTACCTGCTGTCAGGTACGACTGTTCACGTCCACACGCAGGAAAAACCTGCTGACTGTTACCAAACGGAGCAGAAATCTCATCACTGGACAATAATGATGAATGAACTCAGAGCTGCTGATATCAGATCTGATTTCAGGGGAACTAAACACAGAAATGATTGGCTCATTTTAGCTTTCTGAGCCATTATCTGCTGGTGTGTCGCTAGTTGGCAGAAAATGATTTGTATTCCTGTTCAGGGCTTCAGTGTTTATGAGTCCAGATCCAGGTGACAGCAAGTCAAAATGATGTTACCTGTCTGTGTCCAGCAGCAGCCTGTATTCACTTTGAATATTGTTATAACCTGACATGGATCAGTTTGTCTTTGATTGGTTTGTAAATGTCACTGTTTCCATTGGACCTGAGTGACGTACAAAGACAGAGAGGGAGAGAAAGGAGAGAGAGGATGGAGACAGCAAAGAGAGAGCAAACACAAACAGGTGAGAGTGGACAGGTGACCAAGGTCAGCAACCAATCAGAGAGCTTCTGTTTGACCCACAGTCACTGATGATGACTGCACATAACCAAGCAGTGTGTTACTCTGATATCAAATATGGATCCTGCTCTTATAATAATGATCATCAGATGATATTATTGTGTTATTTTGTAGCTGAATACGATGTTTGTGTGATTATCAGTGAAAGAAGCAGTGAGGAGGATGGAGAGAGAGAGAGGACAGAGGGTGAAGTTAGAAACACTAAAAGGATTTTTCATGGATTTCATGGATGATTTGAGTGATTTCCAGCAGGACACTTAAACATGTCAGTGGACGTCCTAAAGAACATATTCACTGATATGAAACGTGTCATTGAACAGGATTAATATCAGTGGAAACATGGTGGAAACAGCTGTGACTGCATGGATGTGACACACTTCAAATCTGTTCTCCACTCTTGGATTTGGGATCCATGGAGCTGCTGCTGAGTCTGTACAATAAAGGAATGGTGTGGAAGGTTGCAGCGTACGGACACAAACACTTTGTGGTTACAATCTGATTTTATTTTCAACATTAAACTACTAACCTACACTGATCAATGATGCTAATGATCACATCTGGACTCACCCAGCCTTTCTGCAGGTCCTCACAGCTGGAATCAGTCTCTGTCGTCCCTGCTCTGATGTGTTGTACTTCTGCAGGTCCAACTCATCCAGAACCTCCTCTGACATCTGCAGCATGAAGGCCAGAGCTGAGCACTGGATCTCAGAGAGTTCCTTCTCTGATCTGTTCTCTGACTTCAGGAACTCTTGGATCTCCTGATGTACTGAGAGGTCGTTCATCTCCATCAGACAGTGGAAGATGTTGATGCTTCTGTCAGGAGAGATTTCATCACTGTTCATCTCCTTCAGGTTGTTGATGACTCTCTGGATGGTTCCTGGACTGATCTCTGTCTGACCCAGCAGACCTACTAAGAGTCTCTGGTTGGACTCCAGACAGAGGCCATGAAGGAAGCGAACAAACAGGTCCAGGTGGCCATTTTTACTCTGGAGGGATTTCTCCATGGCTCTCCTCGGGAAATCATCCAGAGATGATTCATCCAGAGATGGTTTAATGTGGGGAAACCGAAGCAAATTAGTATAATCATGATAGTCAAAATCAAAGTCAGAATCATAACAAAAATCTCCCAGGAAGTCTTCCACTACCTCTATCTTCCTGTTGGTGTGACAGTGGAACATGTAGACGGCAGCCAGAAACTCCTGAATGCTCAGATGAACAAAGCTGTAGACTGGTTTCTGGAAGATCACACACTCTCTTTTGAAGATCTCTGTACAAACTCCTGAGTACACCGAGGCCTCTGTCACATCCAGACCACACTGCTCCAGGTCTTCTTGGTAGAACATGATGTTTCCTTTCTCCAGATGTTCAAACGCCAGCCTCCCCAGCTTCAGAAGAACTTTCCTATCAGCCTCCGTCAGCTCCTGTGGACTCGTCTCATGTCCCTCATGGTACTTGTTCTTCTTCCTCTTTGTCTGAACCAGCAGGAAGTGTGAGTACATGTCAGTCAGGGTCTTGGGCAGCTCTCCTCTCTGCTCTGTGGTCAACATGTGCTCCAGAACTGTAGCAGTGATCCAGCAGAAGACTGGGATACTACACATGATGTGGAGGCTCCTGGATGTCTTCATGTGGGAGATGATTCTGCTGGACAGCTCTTCATCACTGAATCTCCTCCTGAAGTACTCCTCCTTCTGGGCGTCAGTGAAACCTCGTACTTCTGTTAGCCTGTCAACACATGTAGGAGGGATCTGATTGGCTGCTGCAGGTCGGGAAGTTATCCAGACGAGAGCCGAGGGAAGCAGATTCCCCTGGATGAGGTTTGTCAGCAGCTGGCTGACTGATGACGTCTGTGTGACATCAGACAGCAGCTTCCTGTTGGTGAAATCCAATGAAAGTCTGCTTTCATCCAGGCCGTCAAAGATGAACAAAAGCTGAGAGACAGCCAGCTTCTCTGCTGTGACCTTCTGTAATGTTGGATGGAAAACATGGAGCAGCTCCAGAAGACTGTACTGCTCATCTCTGATCAGGTTCAGCTCCCTGAATGAAAGCAGAACCACCACACTGACATGTTGGTTCTCCAAGCCCTCTGCCCAGTCCAGAGTGAACTTCTGCACTGAGAAGGTTTTTCCAACACCAGCCACGCCGTTGGTCAGAACCACTCTGATGGGTCTCTGTTGGTCAGGTAAGGCTTTAAAGATGTCCTGGCACCTGATTGGAGCGTCATGGAGGGCGTCCATCTTGGAAGCTGTCTCCAGCTGCCTCACCTCATGTTGGGTATGAACCTCTTCACTCTGTCCCTCTGTGATGTAGAGCTCCGTGTAGATCCCGTTGAGGAGGGTTCTACTTCCTGTTTCATCACTTCCTTCAGTCACACGTTCACATCTCCTCCTCAGACTGATCTTATGTTCATCTAAAACCTCCTGCAGACCAACATCTGCTGAAAGAAAGAAAAACAATGAGACTAAAGAGAAAGAAAACTCTTCAATGTCTGAACAACACAAGAAGTCCAGTTTTCAGAAATGAGTCCATCAGCAGACAGATGTTCAGTCTTACTTTGTACACAGCTGCTCTGACTGGCTGTCTGCAGTCCAGCTCTGCTTCTGGATCTTTCTCCACACTGTGCAGAAGCTCTGATGGTGACACAGAAAAGTCACAGTGGAGATACTTCTGTCCACCTTTGATTAGACTCATTATAAAAAGGAAAACAAAGTTTGAACACAGTCATGTTTCCAGTTCACTGACTTACATTTATTCCATGGACACTCACTCTAACCTGAACCACAGCTACAACCCAACATTGTTGAGGCCTCATCTCCTCCTTTCCTGACTGTAGAGGTTAAATATGCAACAACCAACAAATAAAAGAATTTGGTTCATTTCAAAGAAATTCACACGGTGACCAAGTAAAGTAACCGTAGTAAAGGAGACAACATCCCGTTGATGGTGGGATTATTTGAAAGATTTGCTTTAGTCACGTCACCAAATGCAGTTGAACCACCCGTGGATCCATGTTTGACCATTCTACCACTCTGAGCTCTGCTTTTGAATCATTTTATTATTATCATCATTCATTTATTCATTCTTTGGAGGGGGGCTATTTCCTAATGCCGCCCTAATAAGCTGATGTTCAAGGGGAAATATAACAGAAACTCTTTCAGTGTTATTCATTAATAAATTAACAGATAAACTGTGAAGAAGAAACAAACTGAGATTTAAAGGAGAGAGTGAGAAACTTGATCATCCATCCTCATAATACATGTTTATCAGTATCTGCTGTGACCATACTGCAGTAATAACTACAAGTCTACATTTCTGTGACTGTTGATCAATCACAGCAGGAATCTGAGCTCATCTCTGCACACAGAGCAGCTTCAGCTCTGGGATAAACTGCTCGCTTCACGTCCTTCTCAGCTCACAGACACTCATCCTGATATTTTCCTTTAACATTTGATGGTATAATTCATCTGAGTTTACACTTTATCTACATGAATACAGAAAAACAGACCCAAAACACCAGAAACCATCAGTTTCACCATGTAGAATATATTGTTGTTTCCTTGCTTTTAATTCAGAGAAAAACTCTGATTTGGATTTTCTCTGTTCTCTTTGCCACAGCCCATCCCAGCAGCAGCTGAAGCAGCTGACTGTCACAACACTGAATAACACTTTAAGAGGAACGTCTTGATGCATTCTCAATCATCCAGGAAAGTAAATCTCCAAAAGTTGATTCTGTTCATCTGGCCGAAGTGTAAATGTGGTTATCCCAGCTGGACTTTTGTCAAAGCTGGAACGGCTCCTAAAGAAAGCTCCAGCCGATCCAGGAGAGAAGGACAACCGCTGACTAAGAGAAAACCTGTAGTGATGTGTCAGGAGTATCGGAGCAGTTGAGATGCATTTTTTCTAAACACCGGGTCTCTGTGGCTTTTAAACCCCAAAACACGCTGCGCCAAAAATTGGTCCACCCCAAGGATCGGGTCCCCCGACAGAAACAGAGTAACATAGTGTACGCTGTTAAGTGCAGGAGGATTGCCAGGATTTATACATCGGGGAAACCAAACAACCTCTGGCTACAACACAGAAGAGCTACTTCGTCAGGCCAGGACTCTGCAGTCTATTTACACCTACAGGCCAGTGGACACTCTTTCAATTACATCCTCATCATGTGTAGGGAGGAACGCTGGTTGGAGGGCGGAGTCAAGGAGGCCATTTACGTGAAAAGGGAAAGACCATCTCTGAATCGAGGAGGGGGCCTAAGGGTACATCTGTCACCATCTTACAATGCTGTGATTGCAGCCATTCCCCAACTCTCTGTGAATGGGACTCATGGACATTGATCAATGGTCATGAGAATTTGCATAATTAAGATGACCTCCCAGCCCATTTGTCAGCTGGTGATCAGCTGATCACGGGGCCGGGTTTAAAGGAGAGACGCCACCCACCTGTTCGCCGCTCAGACATCGTTCTCTT
Source organism: Maylandia zebra (assembly GCF_041146795.1). Lineage (NCBI taxonomy): Eukaryota > Metazoa > Chordata > Actinopteri > Cichliformes > Cichlidae > Maylandia > Maylandia zebra. Next base: position 60,952,437 of record NC_135169.1, read on the forward strand.
CATGTCAGGAGCTCCGAAACTTTGCCGACGTCAGTTGCCGCCTGATTCAGCAACCGTGAGTGTTTTTCCCTTCGATCCTTTTTCTCATCCTGGCTCCGCTCGCTCTCCGTCTGTGACGACAGTTCCGAAGCCACGCTTCGTGCACTGATCGTTACTAGAATAACTGCGTGTCTCTTCCAACCCACCGCTAGCCTTCGCCGCGTTGGAGTCTAGCCAGCACGCCACACGGGCACGCCGAACTACTGTGTGTAATTCGCCTGATCGTGACACCATTGTTCCTTCAGTGGGCTGGTTTCAGTCATTATGCAAATGTACTGTTTATACGATTGAAACCTGCAGTCAGCTGAGACTGAAGAAGTCACCTGGATGAGAGACGAAATGTTTCTCCCACAAAACGCTACGTCCAGATGAACAGAATCAACCTTTGGAGAAAGTTGAATCAGTATTTCAGCTTTAAGAAGGTATTTTAACACAAACATCAGTCCTTCTACTTAAGTATGTTTGACACTTTGTTTACGCCTAAATTAACTTTACTGTTAATGAGTTTTCATGTTTCTGTAATCCACCAGTGTGCTCATGCTTTTTTAATTGAAAAGAGATTTTTAATGATCAAATATAATTATGTTTGTTATTTGTGGATTTTAAATGTCCTTGACAGAGACAGATGATGATCATTATCCTGCACTGTGGTCTCAGGTTTGGTCGAGCTAGCACAAAGAATGGCTATGTTGAACTTCCTCCTGGGATCTACACTAAGAAGTGAGTCCAACATTAGCAGGGTCTCGTTCCTTTATCTGGATTCACTTTAGCATTCACAGTCACGTGAAGCTTGTTATTAACTCGATAAGTCAACCCAGGGTTTCAGCTGAGCGCTCACATGAAACACATGGTGTTGGCAGCATCTGATCAATCATATTCATGGAGACGTGTATCAGCAACAGAGCAGCTGAGTTTGCAGAAGGAAGTCAAACTAAACCATAGGCTATACCACCTGAAACACCTGAGTGGAAGCTCCTCCCTACACTGTGTTTGAAGCAAAGCACAAAGGAGACACCTGCTGGAGCAGCTGGAGTCCTACAGACACTCAGCCTCTTCACTACACAAACACCTCCTACAACATCCACTCTTTCCACTCTGACTGCTGTGTTTGTGGAAACACTCCAACACACACCGCTTCACATACCAACATAGAAATGTGTGAAAAAGAGCTGAGCTGATATTAAACATGAGGATTTATTCAAAAATACAGAGTCAGGAACAACATCTAGACACACATTACCTCTCAGCAACAGAAGAACATCCTTTAAAGTTTATATAAAAATCCTTCGACACGTTGCTCTTTAAGGAAACACAGCTGGGTTCAGGTCCAGGAGATTCTGGCCTCTTATTGATCCTAAAAGAAAAACAATAAATGTAACAGCTTCATGAGACAGGAAGGAAAAACTGGAAATATTAAATTAAAGACATGATGAACAAACTCATAAAAATAATGTACTTACTCTTTGTCACATAACAGACTTTTGTTAAAGTTTACACCAATATCCTTTGACCTGTTGCTCTTTAAGGAAACACAGCTGGGTTCAGGTCCAGGCTCTGGATTAGTTTCAGGGTTATGTCCAGCTGAGCCTGGTACGCCCCACAGCTCTGGGCTTTAAAACAACACACACAGAGGTATGAGTGTGAATAATGATGGAGCAGTGATGTGAGTGCTGAGCTGTGACATGGAGAAGAGTCATGGACAGTTAGAGATGGTCATCTCACCTCTGAGCTTTGGTCTGGCTCTCATGTTCCCCACACAGAGTGCTTTTAGAGGGAGGGACTCCCTCCTCTCTGTCCTCACACTGATCCATGCTGCTGAAAACGTCCAGATGAACAGAATCAACTCTTTGGGGATTTACTGGATGATTGAGCATCCAGACACTTTTTAATATTTTACTCATTTCTGAAGCTTTTTACCAACTTTGTTCAAATTGGTCTGCTGTCATTTTATTGTTGACAAAAAGAGACTTTGAGTTTGAGTGTTGACGTTTCCATGTGGGACTGTTGCTGCAACACCAGGATGTTACTACAGAATACACTTTATATTGTGAGCACTTGGATGTTAGTCCAGTGGTCCTAAACTGACACACCTGCACCTGGATTCATTCTGACCAGATTTTAACCCAACAGTGTTTCATACTTAATACATCAGACACAAACTCTGCAGCTGTCATTGTGTGCAGTGTGTGTGCAGTGTGTGTGCAGTGTGTGTGCAGTGTGTGTGCAGTGTGTGTGCAGTGTGTGTGCAGCGGGTCACTGTGTCCTATGAGTGTTATACTACAATAAACAGAGCCTGACCGCGGGCATAAAGAGGGCAAAAACCCACTTATGCTCTAAAGATGAAGTTCTGTTTCTCTTCAAATGAGCCTCAGAGCATGTGGAGGGTCATTGAACGCATCACAGATGACCTCAAGAACAACAGGCTGAAGAACATAAAAACAAACGCAGAGTTTCTGTCTGACGGTTTGAACATGAAACAGGAATTATTGAACAAAAACGGCCAGTTTACTAATTTATGATCAATCATCAACGCATTCACCTACAATACATGAATGAACATCAGCAGTTAAACTGAAAATAACCTGCATACAAATACGACAGCAGACTATAGCGAACGAGCAGAGAAATGCATTTTATAGATGAAGTGTTGGCAGCGACTTCCGAAAAGCAACTCTTAGGACAGCCCTGTCTCACTGTCAGCAGTTAATCAACATCCACCTATGGGCTCAAATTGTGGTCATAAATATTTTGTACTTGTAAATCAGTTTTGTATGTGTAAAAAGAATTTGTGTGTGTGTAAAATAAGGTTTGTGTGTGGACTTAGCCAAAAAATACGTGTGAAACTCTGCACTCAAGTTTCAAGTTACAAGTACAAATTTTGACCCTATTTTCTTCCTTTCATTTGATTGGTCAATGCCATGTCAATCCCTAACTTTCAGTAGCTGTTGAAAGGATAAAGTTGTGGTATGTCAGTGGTTAGAATTACCATTATTACTTTAGGATTAGTTTAACACAAAGTCAGGGCTGACCCGGGACCATTGCTGTGAGTCACATTTCGCAGCATAAAGGTCCTTTCACATCAGACGCAGCATGTGCTGCTAATGCTAACTGCTAACTAAGCACGTAAACCTGTGACACAAAAAATCACAAAACTCGGACCACCACAGACTGTTTTCCTTCTGTTAAATTATAATATTATTTTATGCCACGTTAGACCCCTAATTAAAGATTGTGAATTATTATGTAGTTTTAGTTTGCATTATTCTCCTGAATTAGAAGAAGCTGATAACTATTGCATTTGTTAAACTGATTTGCATTACATTAGACTGCTGGCTTGTTGTGAATGAAGGATATTGTTTTATGATGCATTATACTGCTGAGTTATAAGAAATACTGTTTGCAGAAAGTCATCGCCTTATTTGTCTGATTAGAAGAGAACAGAACATGCTGGAGTTTTCTGCCCCATCTCAGCAGGAGCAGATAAACAGGGAGCCAAGGTCGTAGCTTAGGCGCCGTGTGAGAGAAAGCATGTGAATGTTTAGGCTTTTATGATAAGGTGGAGGCACCAGAGGCTATAAGAGTTTGAGCAATGCTTCACCATTTTGAGATCTGATGCTGTCTGCATACAGTGTCCATCTCCCACGCGTGTGATCATTAAAATCATTGTTTTTCCTCTTGTCTCGATCCCCAATTTTGAACTCGTAACACTTCCTAGTGATGAAGGAATGAAAAGGGGCATTTATTCCCTTCAAGGATCTGAAGCTTCATAAAGCACCACTCAAATAGCCAAACCCACCTGTTCTCTGATTGGATTGTTAAATTTGTGATTGACATGACATTGGCTAATCAGATGAAAGGCAGAAAAATAGGGTCGTACTTGAAACTTGAGTGCAGAGTTTCACACGTATTGCTTGGCTAAGTCCACACACAAATTATTTTTCCACCTACAAATCCTGATTTATAAGTACAAAATATTTATGACCACAATTTGAGCCCATACAGCCACAGACTGATGGAGGCAGGAGAAGCTGCCTACAGACATCAGTCAGTGGATCCACAGTAACATCGAGTTCAGCTGCTGATCATCAACTGTTTCTGTCTCGTTCCCAGACTCTGATCTCACATAAAACGAAGCAGATTTATGCTGAAACTAAGCTGCACACAGCTGATGTCAGCCAGGAAAACAGTACAGACTGCTAACGTTACCTTAACTTCGAGACGATCAACTGCGCCACAACATTCACGAAAGCGAAAGTAAAAGCGACGGAAGGAAACGCCCAGAGAGGCGTTTGAGGGACGGTCAGAGTCAGGAACCTCAGAAACGCATCAGGCTGGAGTTTAATTCTGCTTTCATCTTTAGAAACATCTGGAAATAGTTATAAAAACGCTGCGTAATAAAGAAAAATAGTGTAGATTAGTTTGAGTTGTGTTTAGCTGAGCTGTGTCTTTAATCTGAAGTTCATTTTGTGGAGGAGCAGCAAGACTTTCAGTGTTACTCTCAGAGAAAGCCTCCCAAATGTCTGTTGTCTTAATAGTGGAATTATCTGGAAAATGAACCAGTTCTTATGAGCTGCTTTTCAATATGAGCAGTCACAGCATTTTATACAGCGTGCTTCATTCACACAAGCACTTCTTTTTCTAACAATGACACTATGATGGATGCATCGGAGAGGAAGTCGGGGTTCCACATCTTGCCCAAGGATACCGTGGCGTGCAGACTGGAGCAGCCAGGGATCAAACCTCCAACCTTCCAGTTAGTAATTCTACCTGCTGAGCTACAGTCTGTACTTCCTGAACACCACACCCTCCTTTTGTTTCTTTCTTTATTTTTTGTTTTGGTTCACATACATTGATATTCTGCTGTAAACAACTAATGAGAACATTTTATAAAAGCTTTGAGTGTCCATCAGGATCCTGTAGAAACACCTTCCATCTCAAACATCAATATTCTGAATTCTGTTTAGAAAGAAATAGATTTCTAGAAAATTATCTAAAGAATTCAACATCTGTTTTGTTTTCTACTATTTATTTAAAAAGTCCCTCTAGCACAGATTTCTTTAGTCACATGTCTTTATGTGTCTTCCATACAAATGTTAACAAACACTCAACACAGCAACACTGAAAGCATTTGAATGTAAATTTCATTCAAATTAAACTTTATACACAATTACAATAATGGAAAAATGACTAAATATTAAAACACTACAACCACTGAAGAAATAAAACCAATCACAATCAACATCAACATCAATTCATATACGTTCATGTGATATCTTTGGGTTCAAAAAACCCAATACCCTTGAATCCATCTTTTAAATTACATTTAAATTTCAGCTGGCAGCAAAGAAATTAATCAGAAATTAACCACAATTAATCTGCAGCTTCATCAGTGTGATGCTGAGTTTCTGACTGAAATTCAGTCTGAACATGTCTGACTCTGTTAAACAGTCAGAGTGTTTCTCTAACAGCAGGAGCCTCTTTACACTCAGCTTCACACAGATGAGCTGAGGAATGATCAAGCAAACTTCTTCTTCTGTCATTTTTAACAGCAGCTTGCATCCAAAGATGTTGCACTACTGCCATCCCCTGGCTTTTACTCTTACTTCTCTTCTAGATCCTCTTGATGACATCAGTATTTCTCAAAAATGAAAAACCACTCTGTTGTGTTTACAAGGTTCTATAATAAGGGAAGAAAATTAGTACATGCTGTTACCCTGTCAGACCAGGGGTGTCGCTAATGAGGCTGGGTAAGAGAAAGAGGAGAAGAAGAAAGTAGAGAGCGAGAACAAGATGGAGCTCCGCTGTAAAGCCTAAAATAAAGTGTTGAACCCAGACGTCGCCTCCGCTGCCTGATTACACACCCAACAAATTGGCGACGAAGATGAGCGCTTCAGTGCCGAGCCCACCGCCCTTTTTGCAACATGCGGGTGAGCCGCCAATACCGTTTATGACGTGGCGCAAATTCTTTGAGAACTACATGCTAGTGATAAATGCTACGGGAGATGCATGGCCGGAGGCGAGACGACGAGCCGTCTTATTACATTGCTTGGGACCAGAGGGACAACGACTGTTCTACACACTGCCAAATCAAGGTACGACGTTTGCTGAAGCCATGACTGCGCTTGAAAACCACTTTGTCCCTAAAGTGAATGTAGTGGCATGCAGGCACACATTCAGACAGCGAGTTCAGCGGGCTGATGAAACGGTGACTCAGTATGTTGCCGCCCTCAGAGCGTTAGCTGTGCCATGTGGTTTTGGAATAATGGAGGGTGAAATGATTCGGGATCAACTTGTTGCTAATGCTAATCTCAGTGTTGTTAAAGAAAAATTGCTGCTGGAGGAGGACCTTACATTGGACAAGGCAGTTACTATTGCATGTCAGGTGGAGGCTGCGGTCAAGAATGCTACACTCCTCTCTGCTGCGCCCACGGCCCAGACTGCTGCAGTACAAGCTGTGGGGGTGAAGGATGCACGTCTTCGGGGAAAAAGAGGAGCGCGACCGGCTCAAGCTCGGGGACCTACATCTAAAGAATGGCACAAAAAGGCAAGTGATAAAGAGCAACAGCGTCATTGTTTCAGATGTGGATCCGAGAAAAACCTGGCTAATGATAAAAACTGTCCAGCAGCAACAGTAAAATGTGATAAATGCAACAAAAAAGGGCACTTCGCCAGAGTTTGTAAATCAGCTGTAGCAGTGGTCAGGGAAGTAGTTGTTCCTGAGTTCACAGTTTTATGTGTCGATGATCACAAACTGATGACTGCAGCATGTGATAAGATTACATGCAAAATGAACATTGAAACACCACAGGGAAACTCTCAGGTTCTGGAGTTAATTGTGGATACAGGAGCTTCAGTATCTATCCTCCCAGAAGCCATCTACAAAGAACATTTTGCACCCTGCGCTTTGACTGAACCGAAAGTTAAGCTTGTCACTTATGCAAAAGGTGACTTGCCTGTCATTGGCTGCCTACAGGCTTCAGTGAGGGTTGCAAGCAATGACAGAAAAGTGCCAGGATCATTCTTCATAGTTAAAGATGGATCACCGTTGCTGGGGTTGGACTTAATTAAAGCACTTAACATTGATATCATTGCTGGAAAAGTCATCAACAAAGGAGAGGATCCTGCAAGAGGAGCACCAGCCAGTAAACAAACATGCATGGTGAATAACATTGATTCCTCTTCTTCCCATCATCTTGGAGCTGTTAAAGGGTTTATCCACAAAGTTCAAGTGAACAAGACAGTACAGCCAGTTTGTCAAAAACTGCGGCGTCTACCACTCAGCATACGTGAGGAGGTGTCAGCTGAATTGAAACGTCTACTCCAAGCAGGCATCATCGAACCAGTGGATGCAGCTGAATGGGTGAGTCCTCTGGTGGTTGGAAGAAAAAGTAAGGGAGACTTAAGACTTTGTGTGGATCTGCGTGAACCTAACAAGAGTGTGATCATGGACTGTTACCCTCTTCCTCACATGGAGGATTTGTTCGCACAGCTGGCTGGGGCTACACATTTTAGCCAGATTGATTTAAGTTCAGCTTATCACCAACTGCCTCTTCACCCTGATAGCCGAAGCCTCACAGCATTCATAACCCATGAGGGACTCTTCCAGTTTACCCGAGTTCCATTTGGACTTGCTTCAGCCCCTTCTGCCTTCCAAAAGATGATGCAAACAGTCCTAAAAGACCAGACAGGAGTACAGAACTACTTGGATGACATAATAGTGTATGGACATTCCAGAGAAGAGCATGATGAACGGTTACAGGCTGTCCTCCAACGCCTGAAGGATGTCGGTCTGCAGATCAACTTCAACAAAAGTTCATTTGGACAGACATCTATTCCGTTCTTGGGACACGTCATTTCCAAGGATGGCCTGAGCCCCAGCCCAGACCACCTGACTGCCATTGCCAAAGCCCCTGCACCACAGGACATGGCTGCTCTTCGTTCCTTCTTAGGCTTGACTTCGTGGTTCAGCAAATTCCTAGCAAACTATGCAACTGTGGTTGAACCACTCCGTGAGTTACTTCGGACAAGTCAGACAGCTGAACTTCAATGGACTGATACAGCAAATGAAAGCTTCAACAAACTGAAGGAAATGCTACTAAAAAGCCCAGCACTGGCAATCTTCAACCCAAATCTGCCAACGTTCATCACCACTGATGCGTCAGATTATGGTCTTGGAGCTGTTCTGACCCAGATCAACTCAAACAATGAGGAACGTGCTGTTGCTTTTGGCTCCCGCACCCTGTCCCCTGCCGAGAGGAAATATTCAACAATTGAAAAAGAAGCCCTCGCCTGCGTATGGGCCGTTGAAAGATGGAGGACGTACATATGGGGACGGAGATTTACTCTGAGAACTGATCACCAGGCCCTCACCACCCTGTTAAGTACTAAGGGGATGAACAGAGCTGGCATGAGGATAGCACGTTGGTCAGCCAGACTGATGTGTTTCCAGTATGACTTAGAGTACCGTCCAGGAAGCCAAAATGTTATAGCTGACTGTATGTCCCGTGTTCCCCTGCATACCACAAACACAAGTGAAGACTCTGAACAGGACTTAATCACAGAGATTGCTGAAATTTCTCCTCAGCTAACAGCGCTTCCACTGGCTGACTTCAGAGCAGAATGTGAAGACTGTCCTGAATTAACAAAACTAAGACAGATCGTTCTTTCGGGCTGGCCGAAATTAAGCAAATCCTTACCAGATGATGTCAAACCCTACTTCCTGGTCCGACATGAACTGGCAGCAGAGTCACCGCTGATATTTAGAGGAACACGGCTGATTGTTCCCAAATCTCTGCGAGGAAAAGTAGTGCACCTAGCCCATGAAGGACATCAAGGCATGGTCCGAACCAAACAACGCCTGAGAGATCTATATTGGTGGCCAAACATGGATGAACTGGTCCACGAAATATTGTCCACATGCACAACCTGCCAATTGTGTGACAAGACTGCAGCTGTTTCACCTGCACCGTTACAACCCATCAAATTCCCAGAGGGTCCGTTTCAACATGTTGCTGTCGACATTGTTGGTCCGTTGGAACAAGGAACCTATGACTGCAGGTTTGCCATCACACTAGTTGACTATTTCAGTAAGTGGCCTGAAGTCGCATTCACACCAAACGCCTCAACTGCGACAGTGATTGCATTTCTGACTTCCATTTTCGCCCGTGAAGGAAACCCTTATGAAATTACAACTGATAATGGTCCGCAGTTCACCTCAGCTGCCTTTGCTGAGTTTCTCGCTGAAAGGGGCATAAAACACATCAGGACAAGCGTTTATCATCCTCAAGCAAATGGATGTGTGGAGCACTTTAATAGAGTACTGAAGGACTCCATACAGACAGCACAAGCTACTCAGCGACCATGGAAAACTGTGGTTACAGAACTGCTTCAAAGTTATCGAGCGACTCCCCACGCTACAACCGGTGAGTCCCCTTTCCAGCTCCTCAGAGGAAGAGCCATGCGGACTAAACTCAACATTCTGCCACCACCAAAGGATGCTGGACAATATGACCACATCAGATCCAAAGTGACATTGACACAGAAAAGAAGTGCACTTTATACAGACAGAAAGAGAGGTGCTAAACCTACTAAAGTGACTGTGGGTGCGTCAGTGAGAGTACGAAAGCCATTCCATGTGGGAAAAGGAGAGCCACAATACACCAAGCCACTGGAGGTACAGCAGCAGACGGGTGAGAGTTCTTTCATCCTCAGCGATGGGAGAAGATGGAATGCAGCACGTCTCTCACTTGTCCCAGAGAACTCAAAACACACACAAAGAGCTGATACAGAGACAGAAAACATCAGCTCAGCACAGACTGCTACACGTCCCACACTGCAGAGGGACAGACAACCACCAAGATGGACAAAAGACTGTTATGAAATAGTTCAGAGGTAAAAAGAAAGGAGAAATATGCAGATGTGAGAAATGACTGTGAAGGGAAAGTGCATTTGAGTTTCATTAGTTATCTTTAATTCCAGCTGTGACTTCTGATAAGCTGAGAAGAGGGCACATGGTTGTTACTGTTGATTCAGGGTTGATCCGGGGCACGTTTACTTTGCCATTACAGTTCTTTTATCAGGATATATATATAATACTGTTCTGAAGTTACTAATTGCCTCAAAAGTAAAAGGCTGTCGAATGGTTCATGTTGTGCTACAAGGGAAAGAGTATTATTTGAGAAAAGGGGGAGATGTTGTGTTTACAAGGTTCTATAATAAGGGAAGAAAATTAGTACATGCTGTTACCCTGTCAGACCAGGGGTGTCGCTAATGAGGCTGGGTAAGAGAAAGAGGAGAAGAAGAAAGTAGAGAGCGAGAACAAGATGGAGCTCCGCTGTAAAGCCTAAAATAAAGTGTTGAACCCAGACGTCGCCTCCGCTGCCTGATTACACACCCAACACACTCCTTTCACCTCATCATGACCAGTGTTGGGAAGGTTACTTTTAAAATGTATTCCATTACAGAATACAGAATACATGCCCCAAAATGTATTCTGTAACGTATTCCGTTACGTTACTCAATGAGAGTAACGTATTCTGAATACTTTGGATTACTTAATATATTATCGTGCTTTTTACAACAACGTGAATGTACTATTGCTGTGTGATTTATTACTATTACTGAAGGTCCGCGACTCCGAACTGTAGTAAAGGGACCTCTGACTAATACGGCGGGGTCCCTGTCGGCTCGTAGCCGAAAAATAGTTTTACTTTGTTGTCTGGGTCAACTTTTCTTGCGAGAGACAGAGAGAAGCGTTGAAAGGCTGCTCCAACGGAACTTATTGTTTCGGAGGAAAACACGAACACGGTGTACAGTCGAGTCTTAATAGCTTACTTACAACTGGGCTCGTCAGGCACTCTTCTTGGCTGAAGTGGTTATTATTATATTTACATGTACTCGTACCTTTCCACTCCCCTTTTTCTCCCTCCTGCTCACAGACCCATAACAGTCCATTCTCCCTGCAGCACGGACTACACTGCCCATGATGCTACATTCTTTAGAGCTATGCTTGTAGCATTCTGCCTGTTAGCTTAGCACAACAACAACGAAAAGGCGCTCTCTCACCCAGGAAACACACAGTCGCAGAGAGAGAGAGCGCCGCCCTGTAACCATGGCAACCGTAACGCTGCCGCCTGGAACAACAGAACGTAGCTGTCAAACAAAACCCAAACAGTCCTGACCCGCGACAAAATGAAACAGGAAAGTACCGCAGTGTAATCCATTTATTTCAACAAAGTAACTGTATTCTGAATACCACCTTTTTAAACGGTAACTGTAACGGAATACAGTTACTCATATTTTGTATTCTAAATACGTAACGGCGGTACATGTATTCCGTTACTCCCCAACACTGATCATGACTTAACTGATTAACCACTTTTTCAAACGTAAGTTTACTTACTTAACTTATAGGTTTCCAGTTCAACCTACCTCTATGTTGTAAATCACTGAGTAGGTGTCATATTTCAGTTTAAGTACAATTATTGGGTTACGGCATTTACTTGAAAATATCTCGGTTGTTTGATACTTATTGTGTTCATCAAAGCTGGATGGGAGGAGCTGTTATGTAAAATCAGATTATATTTTTGTGGTACTACTTTCTGTGTAAAGTAGAGAACACCAAATGTGGTATATGTGCACATTGATATGCCTCTGCCTTTCCACAACAAGGTTAATAAAGTAAGTTACTAACAACCAAACAGGTGTTGTTACTTTAACAGTTAAGTTATAAGAGAGAACATAACAAACTGGTTGAGATCCTGGATTCTTTAATCCAGGAATGGGAAGGGAAGAGGAATACAGAGGGCTGATTGGTCGGTTCGTGAGGTGGTGTGAGGAGAATCACCTGAAACTGAATGTGGCCAAAACAAAGGTGCTGGTGGTGGACTTTGGCAGAAACAGATCCCTCCTCTGTCTGCACTGGTGGGAATGATGTTGAAATAGTCACATCCTTTAAGTATCTGGGAGTTCATCTGGATCACAAGTTGGAGTGGTCTGCCAACATGGACGCTGCCTACAAAAAGGGTCTGAGCCAGCTTTACTTTCTACGAAGGCTCAGATGGTAAATGGACCACCTGGAGGAGGTGATCTGTGACACACTGCTGTCAATCATGGACAATGACTCTCACCCCTCCATGATACACTGGACAATCTGCACAGCAGTTTCAGCAACAGGTTCCTTCAACCCTGCTGTCTGAGGGAACGTTACAGGAGATCGTTCCTTCTGCTGCCTTCAGACTCTTCAATTCATCCACTTGGGTCATGAAGACGGAGCAGAAAAGGAGAACGCCTTCTTCCCAAGCTCTGCATGAACTGATGGAACAGTGGATGTAATGATGTCCTGAGACTGCAGGCTGTGACTAAACTGTTTGCCTAACATGTACTCTGATAAATAGGAGGCAGTAACCCAGAAACAGATTGATAGATAAAATGATACTAATGGACCATCCTGTGTAAGACCAATGAGGACCAGTTAACCAGAGAACACAGAGTACAGTGGTGTGTTAAAGGTTTACAGACAGTTATAAATCTTAATGCCCCATGATGGACAAAATCCAACAGATGAAGAGAGCGAGCAGAGTCATTCATATAAATCATGTCATTGTAATCCAGGGCAGGTAAAAAAAAGGTGGCAGCAACAAGCTTTTTCCTGTGAAACATGATCTGTTCCTGGAAGAGAAGCCCAACTTCAGCCTCAGTGTCTTTATTAGATGTTCAATGTGTGGCTTATAGGAATGACTGTCATCAACCACAATACCGAGGTCTGTGTACGAGGCCACAGTTTCAATAGAAATACTTTGAGCAGATACAGGAGAAGGAAACAAAGCCGGACCCTCTTTCTGTTTGTGAACAACATGACTTTGGTTTTTTCTACATTTAAAGCCAGTCTGAGCCAGCTGAGACTGAATACTATCAACAGCTGCTGTAATGGTTTGAAAACTATGTTGATGGTATAAAATGAACAGATGCATCTAGATTTTGTGCCACACCGTTGACATAAGTAGCCCAGGACAGAACCCTGTGCACTCGTTTAGTGACATTTAAAAAGCTGCAAGAGAGACCATTGAGCTGAACGCACTGCTGATGTCCAAAAGAACATTAGAGAAGCAGCCAGCTGCTCGGTCTGAAAGGCCTATTTCCAGTAATCTCTGACATAAAATGCTGTGGTCAGCAGCTCAGCTCATAAACCAAGGGACTGGGAGCAGCTGCTGCTGAGTGTTGCTGGAGTTCCTGTGCTGTTAGATCCTCATCCTCTCCACGCAGCTTGGAAGTAGGTGAAGTTGTGCCAGAAGAGTTTTTGTTGTGGTCGACAGTGTCAAAGACTTTGATAGATCAATAAAAAGAGCTGCACAGTAGTTCTTTGCATCCAGCGCTTCATAGATGTCTTTGAGAACTTTTATCGAAGCAGTTCCAGTACTGTGCAGTTTCCTAAAACCAGACTGGAAGGGAGATAAAATCATATTTTCATCCAGATAACTTTGAAGTTGATTATTTACCAGCCTTTGAAGAACCTTAGATAAGCAGTGTTGGGGAGTAACGGAATACATGTACCGCCGTTACGTGTTACCGTAACGGCGGTACCGATGCTACTAAAGAATGTAGCATCATGGGCAGTTTAGTCCGTGTTGCAGGGAGAATGGACTGCCATACACGTTATGGGTCTGTGAGCGCGAGGAGGGAGAAAAAGGGGAGTGGAAAGGTACGAGTTATCGTCGAGGAAAAACGGGAGCTGGAAGCATGTAAATATAATAATAACCACTGCAGCCAAGAAGAGTCCCTGACGAGCCCAGTTGTAGGTAAGCTATTAAGACTCGACTGTACACCGTGTTCGTGTTTTCCTCCGAAAACAATAAGTTCCGTTGGAGCAGTCTTTCAACGCCTCTCTCCGTCTCTCAAGAAAAGTTGACCCACACAACAAAGTAAAGCTATTTTTCGGCTATGAGCCGACAGGGATCCCGCTGTATTAGTCAGAGGTCCCTTTACTACAGTTCGGAGTCGCGGACCTTCAGTAATAGTAATAAATCACACAGCAATAGTACATTCACGTTGTTGTAAAAAGCATGATAATATATTAAGTAACCCAAAGTATTCAGAATACGTTACTCTCATTGAGTAACGTAACGGAATACGTTACAGAATACATTTTGGGGCATGTATTCTGTATTCTGTAACGGAATACATTTTAAAAGTAACCTTCCCAACACTGTAGATAAGACACAGAGTTTGGAAATTGGCCTGTAATTACTAACTGTTGAAGAATCACCAGCTTTCAGTGGGGGAGTGCAGAGGCACACTTCCACATCTGTGGTAAAGCCTTCTGTTGTAGAGAAAGATTAAAAATATAAGACACTGGCTCAGCTATGATATTTGCAGCCAAGTGCAAGAAGGAAGGAGAACGATTGTGAGGACGAGTTTCTGGTGTTGGGGCTATTCAAAGCCTTACAAACCTCTTCTACTGTGACAGGTGTGAAGGAAAAGGTATCAGTAAGCAGGAACTACGAGCAGAGTTGTGTGCAAGAGGTTTACCATCAGATACTGTGCTGAACAAAGAACAAGAAGCAACAAAGTGTTTGTTAAAGCAACATTTCAGTTTTGTCTGACACAGGAGTGGAGTCGATATTTAAGTGAGGAGGAAGCTCTGAGGAGTCACAGCTGGCAGAGACACTTTATAGTTTGCCAAAACCTCCTACGGTCGTTTGGACTGTCAGTCGTTACAGTAAAAAAATAGTTATATTGGATCTTGATGATGGAGGCAGTAATCCGATTACACAGCTAATGAAAACGTAGCCAATTAGCATCAGAGCCAGACTTCCTGCCCAGGCCTGGTTTCTCTCATGTAGGAGATCGGCCGGTACTGAACCAAACCAGGCCTGTCCCGACCTTTCACCCTGACCTGGCAAAAAGGGGCGTGTCTGTCCACAAAGTAGACACAACTCTCCTGTAAATGTTCCCAAACTGACATTGTCAGCCTGTTTAATACGACCCCAGTTCAAACTGATGCGGGCTCGGAGCGTGAGATTTTAGTGTTTCTCACAGCACCAACTACGCAGTGATCACTCAGGTCGTTGGCAAAAACTGCAGATGTGGAAAACTTACGCAGCATATTAGTTAAAAAAGGTCAATAAGAGCAGATTTATCTGGGTGTTTAGGATCAAGGCGTGTGAGGCTTTAAATAATTTGAGTCAGTTTTAAAACAAGCAGCGTGCCTTAAAATCATCAGACACAGAAGAAAGCCAGTCCCAATGAAAATCATCCATCTGAAAGACGTCATTAAAATGCAGCTCAGATAAAAGTTGAACCAGAGACGGTGACCACCCACTCACTCCATCACTCTACTGACCACAGAGTCTCCAGTCTGTAGTTTGGACTCTGCTGAAGATCAGACAGCTGCTTCACATCTGGATCCTTCAGGTTGTTCAGGATCAGGTCCAGCTCTCTCAGATGGGAGGGGTTGGACTTCAGCGCTGCTGCCAGATAATCACAGCTGATCTTTGACAAACCACAGACACTCAATCTGTATAAAGAAAGAAAGATGTAAGTTTATTAGACAAAGTGTGAGCTTGAAATCATTCAGTGTTTCATCATCTGTTCAGAGCTGAAGAAGGTTCAGAATGTAGAAGTTTAGAAAATGGAAACTCCAAACAGCTGAAGCCAACAGGAAGCAGCTTCAAACAGGAAACTGTGCAGAGTTTCAGACTATATGTCCTGATGCAGCCAGTTGGATTTTGGAGATTTGAATCTCTGTTCTGTGACTAAGTCCTTGAATCATTTCTTCCAGTTGGTCCAACAAGACAGACTAAGTATTGGACATATGTTGTGGCTCCATTAGGGGAGCTTCTAAATGTGATGTGATGGCCCCTCTGGGTCTGTCAGGTCACAGGACTGAAGAGAGCTCAAACTGGGCACACAGTTGTTCCAGTCAGGACCAAAGACTATACTGGGAATGAGGGACGGCTTTGACTGTACCCACTGGGACTTTTTAAAGGCTCATGTTCTCACTTAGATCATCGATTTCTACTAACATTTCTTTCTGGGAAAAATTCGGATTACTTTGAAAACAGGAAGTATTTTCCCCAATAAGCAGCCCTGGATTAGTAAATCACTCCAACATGTTCTCAGGCAGAAGAAGCTGTCTTCTTATGAGGGAGAGAAGAAAAAGACTGAGGCACAGAAACTTGTTGAAAGAGAGATAAAGCAGCTAAAATCAGGTGTAAAAGTAAAGCAGAGGATGAGCTGAATAAAGGACACTCAAGGCTGGCTTGGAAAGGAATGAAGTCCATGGTGGGGATGCAGAACAAGGAGCAAAGATGAATGTGATGCTGAATCAGCAGAAGACTTGGACTCATTTGATTCCAGCTTTGATATCATTGATTTCAATGAAGAGCTTTGTGATTGTAGCAAAGGGCTGGTAGCTCTGAGAGTCCCACTGATGAGGTGTTTGTGTGGAAATCTCTTAGTTTGATCAAAGAGAGAAAAAGCTGATGCTGTGGGAGGGAAATGATTGAAGTGTGCTGTGAGGAACTGACTGGGAAATTTCTACACATTTTCCAGTCCTCCTTGGAACAACAGGAAGTTCCCAGCATATGGAAACAAAGGATAAGTGTCCTATGGCACTCAGTAGGTATGGGTACCGGTATCCGGTGCCATTATGGCACCAGTTCTGACATAAACGGTAGTAACCAAACCGAAAAGCAGTGCACATTTCGGTGCTTTTTTTTCCCCCTGAGATACACTTTGGATTCTAGCCAATCATTTTACCTTTCCAAGGATAGTAGGTGGGCTCAGGTATGTACGTTCTTTTAGAGCAGAGCTACAGATTAAAAATGCCCAAGGCTTAGCGGTCCAAAGTCTGGCTGTACTTCACAGCAAAAGATGCAAACTCAGCAGCCTGCAACAAGTGCTTTAAGGTGATACTGTGCAGGGAGGTAACACCTCGAATCTGATGAAACACCTGGCGAGGCATAGCGTTTTTTTAAAGCCGAGAAATGCACCGTATTTGATAGGGCGGCCACAAACGATTATTTTGATAGTCGACTAGTCACCGATTATTTTTGCGATTAGTCGACTAATCAGATCATGTATCCGTTGGACGTAAAACGTACAGCTTATTGCACCAGCAGCATCTGCTCTTATATAACTATCATTAGCTTACAGCTTTAAGTGTTTCAGGTATGTGCTAATTAAAAATAAAGACAAGATGATAGCTTATTAAATTTTAATGTAATTTGCAGATTGTTTCGGTGAAGTTTAATAAACTCCTTGCTATCTAAACTATAACGGGACACCGTAGTATATTCTCGAGCATCTCACACTTCTGATAATCAGCTGTCTGCTTGACGTTTATTCAGCTGTGTAAAAACTATAACTTTAATCTCAGCCAAACCGATTTACTCAGGAACAAATAAAATACTAAAAAAAAGCCAAACAATAACATTTTTAAGTTATCTAAGTGACTTATATATCATGTTTAACCAGAGTGGAGAAAGATGGCGGTGGGTTTGAAAACGATTTGCCGGGAGTCCGGTGCTCTCACGGGCTCTAGTGACCTATCGAGCTACAGTGGGGCAAAAAAGTATTTAGTCAGCCACCGATTGTGCAAGTTGCCCCACCTAAAATGATGACAGAGGTCAGTAATTTGCACCAGAGGTACACTTCAACTGTGAGAGACAGAATGTGAAAAAAAAATCCATGAATCCACATGGTAGGATTTGTAAAGAATTTATTCGTAAATCAGGGTGGAAAATAAGTATTTGGTCAACAACAAAAATACAACTCAATACTTTGTAACATAACCTTTGTTGGCAATAACAGAGGTCAAACGTTTACCATAGGTCTTTACCAGGTTTGCACACACAGTAGCTGGTACTTTGGCCCATTCCTCCATGCAGATCTTCTCGAGAGCAGTGATGTTTTGGGGCTGTCGCCGAGCAACACGGACTTTCAACTCCCGCCACAGATTTTCTATGGGGTTGAGGTCTGGAGACTGGCTAGGCCACTCCAGGACTTTCAAATGCTTCTTACGGAGCCACTCCTTTGTTGCCCGGGCGGTGTGTTTTGGATCATTGTCATGTTGGAAGACCCAGCCTCGTTTCATCTTCAAAGTTCTCACTGATGGAAGGAGGTTTTGGCTCAAAATCTCACGATACATGGCCCCATTCATTCTGTCCTTAACACGGATCAGTCGTCCTGTCCCCTTGGCAGAAAAACAGCCCCATAGCATGATGTTTCCACCCCCATGCTTCACAGTAGGTATGGTGTTCTTGGGATGCAACTCAGTATTCTTCGTCCTCCAAACACGACGAGTTGAGTTTATACCAAAAAGTTCTACTTTGGTTTCATCTGACCACATGACATTCTCCCAATCCTCTGCTGTATCATCCATGTGCTCTCTGGCAAACTTCAGACGGGCCTGGACATGCACTGGCTTCAGCAGCGGAACACGTCTGGCACTGCGGGATTTGATTCCCTGCCGTTGTAGTGTGTTACTGATGGTGACCTTTGTTACTTTGGTCCCAGCTCTCTGCAGGTCATTCACCAGGTCCCCCCGTGTGGTTCTGGGATCTTTGCTCACCGTTCTCATGATCATTTTGACCCCACGGGATGAGATCTTGTGTGGAGCCCCAGATCGAGGGAGATTATCAGTGGTCTTGTATGTCTTCCATTTTCTGATGATTGCTCCCACAGTTGATTTTTTCACACCAAGCTGCTTGCCTATTGTAGATTCACTCTTCCCAGTCTGGTGCAGGTCTACAATACTTTTCCTGGTGTCCTTCGAAAGCTCTTTGGTCTTGGCCATGGCGGAGTTTGGAGTCTGACTGTTTGAGGCTGTGGACAGGTGTCTTTTATACAGATGATGAGTTCAAACAGGTGCCATTCATACAGGTAACGAGTGGGGGACAGAAAAGCTTCTTACAGAAGACGTTACAGGTCTGTGAGAGCCAGAGATTTTCCTTGTTTGAGGTGACCAAATACTTATTTTCCACCCTAATTTACGAATAAATTCTTTACAAATCCTACCATGTGGATTCATGGATTTTTTTCACATTCTGTCTCTCACAGTTGAAGTGTACCTCTGGTGCAAATTACTGACCTCTGTCATCATTTTAAGTGGGGGAACTTGCACAATCGGTGGCTGACTAAATACTTTTTTGCCCCACTGTAGTGGGTAACAGACGTCTCCGAAAACGTCGGAGCGCTTTTGAAAATATGTGGTGTCTTGATAAACGGAGCAGATATTTGAGGTTTACACAGCTACATTCTCGCCTGAAAATATGTTGAACGTTTATTTTGTGACCCAGAAAGAATAATAAGAGTAATATTAAAACTAACTAGCTGCCGCCATTGTTGGAAACTGAGCTGGGCTGCGCTATGAATTCTGGGACAGAGCTACTTCTTCTTCTTCGGGGTTTAACGGCAGCTGGCATCCTTGTACATGCAGTGCCGCCATCTTCTGTTTCAGTCCGTTATTACACTCTTAAATCATACTACTTATTCCTGCGTCTTTTGTGATTTTACAAAGCTTCAAACGACGCGTTGACTATTAAATCAGTCGTTGACGAATTTGATAGTCGACGTAATCGTGACCGACGTAATCGTGACTAGTCGACTAATTGTGGCAGCCCTAGTATCTGATAGCTTGCTGCAAGACCTCACACAGAGCACATCTACTGCGGGTGTGGTGCCTGTTATCAGACCCGGAGTTAGCAACATACCCAAAGAAACCGAAGAGGAGAGTCCTGACCCCTAGCCCTGCCAGTGTAGCAGAAATGATGACGGATGATGATGGCAGCAGCAGCCGTTCTTCTCTGCGTGTGTAGCTTTATGTTGTTCGTGTGTAATTTACGTTGAGTAGGTTAACCACGTTATTGCATTAATACATGTAAGGTGAACTAGCAAACACCGTCGTAGTTACATGTGGCTGTCTTCTTGTTTGATGGCAGATACTCCCTTCACCCTGGCCAAAAAGGCTAAAATGACCAAAGAAAAAGTGGAAAACAGCTAAACATGAGAGGTGGCCCCACCATCTCCACCTCTTTTTAAAGGAACTAACTGTAATCTGAAGCTTCAAATGGAACTAAGACTTCCTCCACTAGGTGGCAGTGTCTGATGAGAAAGTGTTAGTTGAGCTGGCCTGGAGTCAGAAACAGGAAGATGCAGGATTTGGGCTGAAATGGGGAAAAGTGGTTCGCACTAGTGCCTTAAAGCAAGAAGGTTGTAGGCTGAAGCTTGTTGGCCTTTCTGTGGAGGTTGGATGTTCTCCCACAGTCCAATGAAATGCTGCTTAGGTTTATTGGTGCTTCTAAATTGGCTGTAGGTGTGGATGTGAGAGAGTGCTTCTCTGTCTCTCTCTGTTGGCCCTGTGATGGACTGCTCACCTGTGCAGGTGGACCACGCCTCTTGCCCTATGACAGCTAGGGCACAGGCTGCAGCCCTGTGAGCCTAAGCTGAATAAATAGTTAGCAAAAATGATCCATAGATGGCCTGAAATCCCCCAGTTAGCAGTTTGGTAGATAGCTATGACATGCTAATCCCATCCAGCAGCTGTATTCTACCTGTAAGCTGATCCCTGCTGAGCAAAAGCACTTTTTCATATACAAATTACAACCTTTAATAGAAACCTATTGGTCAGCATCTTATTAGCCTGCTGTTAGCTTCATTCCACAGAAAACTGAGAGAAACTAACAGAGTTGATAAAGAATAAAGAGAAATGTGCTGATTTAAAGCCTTTGAAGTGCTTCAGATGATCTCTGTCCACTTCTGTCCACTCATTCATTCATGTAAGCTTTCTAATGCAGCTTTGATCTTCACAGTCTGCTTCATGAAACTCATTCTAACCCTGAATGTCAGAGTGTTCCTCCTTCTCTTTCCCATCATTCATGCTGGCAGTGGAGGAGATTTGGATGTTGGACTGTGTTTTGGATGATGTGTGTATGTTTGTGTTGGACTGCTGTCTGTAAAGCAAACGCACATTTTGCTTTGGATTTCAGTGTCAGACAGACTTTAAGGTGGAATGAAGAGTTTGAGAGTTTCACAGTGAATTATCCAGTGGAGGATTTTTCTTCTTCTTTGAAGGTTTGAAATGTGAACATTGTTCTGCTGCAGTCAATGGACTAAACCAGAGAAGAAGAAAACAGACTTTACCATGAAGATCCTCAGTGTGGATCAGTATAATATCAGCCTGATGTCTGCAGTTTAGTGTCAGCACAACTTTCACATCATATTCATCTCAGCACAACTAAAACATGCTGACTGACTTCAGAGTTTCAAGTTTACATCCTGGACTCTCCAGGAAACCACACAGATGCTTCACTCCTGCATCCTGCAGCTGGTTGTTGTTAGTCAACAAATAGGCGGGGCCATTACTCAGGTCTAGCTGTCTCAGATGGGAGGGGTTGGACTTCAGCGCTGTTGCCAGATAATCACAGCTGATGTCTGACAAACCACAGCCCCTCAATCTGTATAAAGAATGAAAGATGTAAGTTTATTAGACAAAGTGTGAAATTAGGGCTGCACGATTTTGCATAAAATGAGAATCACAATTTTTTTGTTTAGAATTGAGATCATGATTCTCTCACGATTTTCTTTTCCAATATAAATATTTATTGCGCTTATTAACAGCACAAGAACTTCTATAACAGTTGAGACATAAAAACCATAAATAAACATAAAAACAACAAATGTCTCACGTTTTGTCATTGCCGTAAAATGTTGTACTGCTTGAAATTCCACCTCCGCCGTTGCTCGACACTGCGTGTATAGAGCAGGTAGTGCAACAATAGAAAAATACGGGGCGGGACGGCACTGTGTAGCGTTTGTCTAGGGTGTTGATCGTTTTCCTAAATCCCTCGTTTTGCACAGTGTTGATGGGAGCCATATCTTTGGTCAGGTGATAAGTGATAGCCTCCGTAATTTCTTTGTGCCTGCGGGAGTTCGACGGGTATAGGGAAGCGCTGTATAAGGTTCCCGTTATTGATGTTTGGGTGGTTGACCGGGACGGATTTTCTCCTGTCACTTTCTCGTCATCCCTGACGTGCTCTCCGTTGTTTTTTCCCTGCTAATATTAGCATCACACGGCACAGCTTCTGTATCACGTGGTATAAGGCTCCGCCCTTGTCATTTCTTGAGCAGGAAGAGTGAGCGCTTGGTCTCATGCAGAGTACGTCCCAGATCAAAATGCGGTACAATCGTCGTCTTTTTTTTTTTTTTTAATTGTTGACATTTGGAAATGAGATCGCACATAAGTATGAATTGAGATCGCGATTTTCTAACAATTAATCGTGCAGCCCTACTTGAAATCATTCAGTGTTTCATCATCTGTTCAGAGCTGAAGAAGGTTCAGAATGTAGAAGTTTAGAAAATGGAAACTCCAAACAGCTGAAGCCAACAGGAAGCATCTTCAAACAAACACAACAAGAGAAAAAACTCTGAATGTTTCACATTAAAGTCATACATTTCTCATAAAAACAGGACAAAGACTTGAAAAAGTCGTGTTTTTCCTTCCAGGAACCACAAGGCTTCACTTTTAAAGGTGAAGTGTGAAAGAAATGGACATATTTGAAGTCCAACACCTTTTTCCAGTCACATTATTAAAGCAGACAAACTACAAGCTCATTTTCATTCCAACAAGTCATCTTCTGACCTGGACTAACAACACTGGTCTCTATGTGCAGCTGGCTGTGAGACCAGTGCTCAGGGAGCGTCTACAAAGTGCAACACTGAAAGAACATCACACACTCATTTGCTTCCAGCACTTTCACACAAACATCTACTGTCATTATTGTCACCAAATTCTGTGGATCCTTTATTGCAAATTCAAATGGGATCAAATGGTCAGACAAAAGAGGCTTATGAGGAAATATGATGAAATGTTGTGTATTAGCAGCAAGTTTGTGATGCCTCAAAGGCATTTATTTCATTTATCTTTAATGTTTGCTTAAAGTAATTCTTTCGTATGTATTTAAGTTAAAAAGAACAGTAAAAAGACTTCAAAATGTTAAGAAGCTTTAAATTTGAAGGTTAGCTTGCTGGTGACCTCACTTCCTGGTGGGTGACCTGTATTACTTCATTTCCTGTTTAATTCCTCTTCCTGGTTGCTCTAAGAGGTAGAGGGACATGCGGTCTTGCTCTGAGGCTTATCCACAGCCATCCACTTGGGAACATTGTTCAGGCAACGTCGTAAGTGTATATATTTCATGGTGAAGGTGTTAAAAAGGCATAAATAGCGGTATTTGTTAAAAATTATATTTTATTTGTGATTCATGGAGGTTGATTTGTACATGTTAAAAAAGGGCAGTTTTGATGATCATTACTGTTGCTAAAGCTAACACGAAGGTGTAAGGTCACATTTTGAGTTATTTCATGATGCAATATTTATGTAAACGATCATTTTTTCTATTCTGTATTTCTTTTCAACTACAGTTTTCACCGCTTGTCAAATGAAGATTCTGAGTAAAAAGTCAACTCTACTCGGACTCGTGTATTCATTGACAGAGGTTTAGCTTGGTGTTTGATCGGAGTTGCTACACTCTGCAACAGAACACTACAGTGAAAAGACGGCACTCGATGGTCCTACGTGTTCATGATGGCAGCAAGCAACAAGTCATCGGTATCAAATACCAGGAGCAACGTGACATCAGCATCATCTGTAAGTGCGGCTCGCGCCAGAGCTAAAGCAGAAGCTGCTAAGGTACGAGCATCATATGCTAGCCAGGAGGCTAAATTAAAATTGGAAAAGGCTGCTAGAGAAGCAGAAAGGAAAACTAGAGAAGCTCAAAATCAGTTGGAAGCTGCTAGAATTGATACAGAGCTGGAAGTGCTAACATTAAATCGTGAAGCAGACGCAGCCATCGCTGAAGCACAGGTGTTAGAAGATGTAGCAGAAATGCATGGAAATGTAGAAAATATGAAATCTGAGTCAGAAGACAGGCTTAGATTGCAACGTACTAGTGAATATGTTTGCTCTCAAAATGATCAGAATCAGTCTACCTTCGCACCAGTATCTGTCCCACCTGTTAAATCTGTAGACCGTACAGAATCACAAGACAGTTTTAGAACATGGCATCCACCTGTAAGCTTAGCGGAATTCCAACATAGCAATAGCAAGCCCAAGCCTGAAGTGGATAATGGGACGCATCCACCCACAACAAACCTGTCTAAACTGACCAGAGCTGAATCGAAGACCGACGTCGAAAGAACAAACCCTCGCATGTATATAAGTGCTCAATCACAAACACCCCAGCATATGCTTCCAGTGAGCGTGCCACAACCTCCAGACCCTCTGGCACAATATTTGGCGCGACGTGATCTCGTTACGTCAGGACTGTACCAATTTGATGATAAGCCAGAGAATTTCCGTGCATGGCGGTCCTCATTCACTAACGCTGTGGCTGAGGTTCAACTTACAGAAACACAAGAATTAGACCTCATGACCAAATGGTTAGGAAAAGAGTCTGGACAGCAAATAAGATGCATACGCTCAGTGCATGTGAATAATGCTGGTTTGGCTCTGCGCAAGGCATGGGAGAGGCTGAATGACTGCTATGGTGCCCCTGAGATGATCGAGCAGTCACTGTTTCAGAGACTTGACAGTTTTCCAAAAATTGCAGCCAAAGATCACATCAGATTACGTGAACTTGGGGATTTGCTTATGGAGATACAAGGCGCAAAGGAGGATGGATACCTCACTGGGCTGTCATATCTAGACACCTCCAGAGGTATCGGACCCATTGTAGACAAGCTCCCATATGGGCTCCAGGATAAGTGGGTGTCATCTGGGTCGTGGTACAAAGAAGAGAATAACGGCTGCTTCCCTCCCTTTAGTTACTTTTGTAACTTTGTTTGTCATGAGGCAAAGAAGCGAAATGACCCCAGCTTTATTCGTCAAAGCAACGGCGCAAGCCCCACAAAACCAGAAAGATTACCTATGAAGAGCTTTAACACCAACAAGTCTATCGCGGTTCACAAAACAGATGTCTCTACAATCAACAACGACGCTAACAAGAACTGCCCATTGCACAATAAACCTCACCCACTTAAAAAATGCAGGACATTCAGAAACAAGTCCATCGATGACAGGAAGGCCTTTCTAAAACAGAAAGGAATATGCTTCAAGTGTTGTTCTTCAACTTCACATGTTGCCAAAGACTGCAAATCTTCCGTGAAATGCTTAGAGTGTGAAAGCATCTATCATGATGCAGCCATGCACCCTGGCCCACAACCTCAACTCACCAAGGCTCCACCACCACCACAAGAGAATGGCGGGGAGGGAGAAGATGACTCTAACGTAACTGATGTTAGAACCAGCTGCACAGAGGTTTGTGGCCCCGGCCAGTGGGGTCGTTCTTGCTCTAAGATCTGCCTTGCAAAGGTCTACCCCAAACATTCAAAACACAAAGCCATTAAAGCTTATGTAATTCTGGACGACCAGAGCAATCGCTCTTTAGCCAGGCCAGAGTTCTTTGAGCTGTTTGGTGTGGAGAACGAACCACTCTTATACCATCTCAGAACATGCTCCGGTGTCATCGAAACGTATGGCAGAAAGGCAGAGGGATTCCAGATAGAGTCGTTGAACGGCAACGTGCTCATACCTCTTCCACCACTCCTTGAGTGCCCCGAAATCCCTAACAATCGAGCGGAAATCCCAACACCAGGTGCTGTTTTGCATCATCCTCATCTCCACCATATAGCCAAACACATCCCCGATCTAGACCCAGAAGCAGAGATACTCCTGCTGCTCGGGAGAGACGTGCTTAGAGCACACAAGGTCAGGCAGCAAGTTAACGGGCCACACAACGCTCCCTTTGCACAACGTCTCGATCTAGGCTGGGTGGTGATAGGGGAGGTGTGCCTAGGTAATGTGCATAAGCCAACGGTGGACACATTCAAGACCCATGTGGTAGACAGCGGTCACCATTCCATATTTCAGCCCTGTGCAAGTTTCATGCATGTCAAAGAAACACAGCCAAGCTTCAGCAAGTCTAACAAAATGCCAGAGAGGATGCTAGGACACACAGTGTTTAACCAATCTGAACATGATAACAAACCTGCTCCATCAATAGAAGACATCCTCTTCCTAGAGATCATGGATACAAATGTCCACAGAGATGACACTGGTAGTTGGGTTGCTCCATTGCCGTTCAAGGAGCCACGGCAACGTTTGCCAAATAATAAAGAGCATGCGGTTAAGAGGTTTGAATCCTTGCAACGCCAATTCAGGAAGAAACCTGAGATGCAGAAGCAATATGTGGCATTCATGGAGAAGATCATTGCCAACGGTCACGCAGAGGTGGCACCACCCTTGAGGGAAGATGAAGAGTGCTGGTTTCTTCCATCATTCGGGGTATACCACCCACAAAAGCCCAACCAAATCAGGGTGGTTTTTGATTCCAGTGCTTGGTACTGCGGGGTCTCCCTCAATGACGTGCTTCTGACTGGTCCCGACCTCAACAATTCTCTCTTGGGCGTCCTTCTACGCTTTCGAAGGGAGAGAGTAGCTATCCTCGCCGACATCCAACAAATGTTTCACTGCTTTTTGGTCCATGAAAGGCACCGCAACTTCCTCCGGTTTTTGTGGTATGAGGAAAACGACCTCACCAAGGCAGTTATCGACTATCGCATGAGGGTTCATGTCTTTGGCAACTCACCATCTCCGGCTGTGGCTATCTATGGTCTGCGAAGAGCCATTGCTGCAGGTGCCCAGAAGTACAGTGCCGACACAATGAAATTTGTGGAAAGGCACTTTTACGTGGATGATGGCTTGGTGTCTCTCCCATCTGAAGCAGAAGCAATCAACCTTCTCCAACAGACTCAGGCTTCACTTGCTGAATCAAACCTCCGCTTGCACAAGTTTGTGTCGAACAGTCCAGCAGTCACTGGAGCTTTCCCGCCAGAAGATTGTGTCCCGCTCATCAAGGATCTGGATTTGAGTGGGGAGACAGCACCCATGCAGCGCAGCCTGGGTTTGCTTTGGGAGATCAGAAAAGACACATTTACATTCTCTGCATCAACTATTATCAAACCTTTCACTCGACGTGGAGTCCTCTCCACCGTCAATAGTGTTTTTGATCCAATGGGTATGCTGGCACCCGTCACAATCCAGGGACGAGCTCTTCTTAGGGAACTTAGTTCGGAACTGACTGACTGGGATGCACCTCTCCCAGAAGACAAGCTGAAGAAATGGGAAACCTGGAGAGATTCTCTCCAAGTCCTAAAGGAGCTTCATGTGCCACGTGCATACACATCAACCTCGCTCACCAAAGCTGTGCGCACAGAGTTGTTTGTATTCTCAGATGCCTCAACTATGGCCATTGGGGCTATCGCTTACTTGAGAGCCATCCAGGAGGATGGAAAAGTGGAAGTAGGATTTGTTATGGGCAAAGCCAAATTAGCACCCCAGTCTGAACCAACAATCCCGAGGCTCGAACTCTGCGCTGCTGTCCTTGCAGTAGAAATGGCAGATCTCATCCGAGAGGAGCTGGATCTGAAATTGGATGCTGTCAGGTTCTACACGGACAGTAAGGTGGTACTCGGGTACATTTGCAATACGACAAAACGCTTCTACACATATGTCCATAACAGAGTCCAACGTATCCGACAATCTACCAGACCAGAACAATGGCATTATGTGTGCACGGAAGCAAACCCTGCGGACCATGCATCCAGATCTCTGCCTGCATCCCATCTGACACAGAGTTCTTGGTTCACCGGACCTTCATTCCTGCATCAGTTATCTGCAGAAACAACACGAACCAGTGAGACGTTTGAGCTCATCGACCCGGGAAATGACTCAGAGATTCGACCACAGGTACGCACCTACACTACTCATCTGAAGGAACCTGTACTTACCCCTGATCGCTTTCGCTGTTTCTCCACCTTTACCTCTCTACTGCGAGCTGTGGCTTTCCTTATCCATGTGGCAAGATCTCACAAACATTCAAACCAAAACAGCAGGTGTACAGGGTGGCACACATGCCGCTTACCTCGTACTGTGGATGAAATAGCTCAAGCGAAACATGTCATTCTGCAAGTAGCACAAAGGCCAGCCTTTGCCAAGGAACTGTCGGCCCTCCAAGAAAACAAAGTGGTGCCCACAAACAGCCCGTTGCATAAACTCAGTCCAACTTTGGAGAGTAGTCTCATCTGCGTTGGAGGCAGACTGAAACATTCTCAACTAACGTGTGAAGAAAAGAACCCAGTAATCCTACCCAAGGACAGCTACGTTTCCTTACTGCTCGTACGACATCACCATGAGCAGGTGAGACATCAGGGTCGACATCTCACAGAAGGTGCAGTAAGGGCAGCTGGACTGTGGATTTTGGGTGGGAAGCGACTAATCAATTCAGTCCTACACAAATGCGTAATCTGCCGGAAGCTGCGTGGGAGACCGGAAGAACAACGTATGGCCGACTTACCGCCGGAACGTCTCAAGGTTTGCCCTCCCTTCACATACGTGGGGCTTGACGTCTTTGGTCCTTGGTCTGTTGTAACCAGACGCACCAGAGGAGGACAGGCAGAGAGCAAACGGTGGGCCATGATGTTTAGTTGTTTGAGTTCAAGGGCCGTCCACATTGAGCTGATTGAGTCTATGGACACATCTAGCTGTATAAATGCTCTCAGGCGGTTCTTCGCTCTCAGAGGCCCTGCAAAGGAACTTCAGTCTGATTGTGGGACCAACTTCATTGGAGCTAGCAAGGAGTTGGAGATGGGTAATACTGTACAGGGGTACCTCAGCAAGCAAGGATGTAGCTGGAACTTCAGACCTCCGCATGCTTCCCACATGGGAGGCTCATGGGAACGGATGATTGGTGTTGCCAGGAGAATCCTTGATTCAATGCTCTTGCAGCAAAAGAGTCGCCTGACCCATGAAGTGCTGTCAACACTAATGGCAGAAATTATAGCTATCATCAATGCACGTCCACTCCTACCTGTGTCTACAGACCCAAACCAACCTTTCATTCTTTCACCAGCCATGCTCCTCACACAGAAATCAGGAGTTCCACCTCCTCCAGGAGATTTCACAGACAAGGACCTCTTCACAAAACAATGGAGGCAAGTTCAAGCGCTCGCAAACCAGTTTTGGGCCCGTTGGAGCAAAGAATACTTACCATCCTTACAACAAAGACAAAAATGGACAGTGACACGCAGAAACCTTCAAGTTGGGGATCTGGTCCTCCTCAGGGACAAGCAGACCCAAATTTGAAGGTTAGCTTGCTGGTGACCTCACTTCCTGGTGGGTGACCTGTATTACTTCATTTCCTGTTTAATTCCTCTTCCTGGTTGCTCTAAGAGGGAGAGGGACATGCGGTCTTGCTCTGAGGCTTATCCACAGCCATCCACTTGGGAACATTGTTCAGGCAACGTCGTAAGTGTATATATTTCATGGTGAAGGTGTTAAAAAGGCATAAATAGCGGTATTTGTTAAAAATTATATTTTATTTGTGATTCATGGAGGTTGATTTGTACATGTTAAAAAAGGGCAGTTTTGATGATCATTACTGTTGCTAAAGCTAACACGAAGGTGTAAGGTCACATTTTGAGTTATTTCATGATGCAATATTTATGTAAACGATCATTTTTTCTATTCTGTATTTCTTTTCAACTACAGTTTTCACCGCTTGTCAAATGAAGATTCTGAGTAAAAAGTCAACTCTACTCGGACTCGTGTATTCATTGACAGAGGTTTAGCTTGGTGTTTGATCGGAGTTGCTACACTCTGCAACAGAACACTACAAAGTTATTGAATCATTTTCCTCAGAAACCAAACAAAATGATTGACAAACATGTTTTTACAAACTCAGTGTTGGACTTGGATCAGCAGGATAAGCTGATGTTTAAAGGCATTTGAGTCTCGCTGTATGAGAGTGCAGTTATTACTCAATGTTTATGGCCCGGTAAATGGCCTGTATTTATATAGCGCTTTACTAGTCCCTAAGGACCCCAAAGCGCTTTACATATCCAGTCATCCACCCATTCACACCACATTCACACACTGGTGATGGCAAGCTACATTGTAGCCACAGCCACCCTGGGGCGCACTGACAGAGGCGAGGCTGCCGAACACTGGCGCCACCGGGCCCTCTGACCACCACCAGTAGGCAATGGGTGAAGTGTCTTGCCCAAGGACACAACGACCGATACTGTCCAAGCCAGGGCTCGAACCAGCAACCTTCCAATTACAAGGCGAACTCCCAACTCTTGAGCCACAATCGCCCATTAACTAGCCACTACTGGATGCGATTATGGATGATGTTCTTTCAGTGTTGCACTTTGTAGACGCTCCCTGAGCCTCACAGCCAGCTGCACATGGACCAGCTGACATTACCCAGCATTAGAGGCGGGTGTAAAAAAATGGATTTTCCTATTTAAATGGTTTTAATTTGAATAAAGCGATGTTGATTCATTCAATCCTGAATCGATTTTTAATATAAATGTATTTTGCCAGAATCTCAGGTTAAAGCTCCCAAAAGTATTTCAACAACAAGCAAACAGATAAAACAGTAAATGAGAGCAGCTAAACACACAAAGATGGAAACACAGAGCGTGGATCGTTCACTCGACGGCACGTACACGGACACGCCGTCGGGGCTGAAAGTGGACAGCTCACAGATCCTGAAGCTGCAGGTTTCATCTGTCTCCAACCAAAACTGACTGAACCAGCAGCAGAAGAAGATCCAAACTACGCTTTATGTTTGATGAACATCATCATGAATTCTCTCTGACTTTGACGTTTACTTCCTGCACAGCTCTCTCTCTCTCAGTGTACTTCAAGAACAGTTTACCTTCAAAAATCTGTTTCCTGCATTATTCACTGCTTATTACGCACCAGTCTGCTGTTGTGTTCACTGCTGTCGGCCTCCGAAAACAAAGCCTCATTTCTGCTGTTCAATACTGAAGAAATTTAAACCTTTTAAAATGATGACAGATTACAAACTCTAAGCTGTGTCTGTAATCAAACCTCTGGAACTTTGCTTCACTTCAGCAGCATCAGCTCATGTTCACATGTTGATTCATGGTTTGCTTCAGTTTTGATGGACTGCAGAATATTTAGAAGGTTATCTGCTATAAAAAGCCAGAACAGGAAAATCTGCTTCATGTGTTTCTGTTTGGCCCCCTGTGCAATTCAGTTTGTCTGTACTTTCATCCACAGCAAGAGAGTATGCAATAAAGTTTTTGCTTCTTTCACACAACTGTGTTCTTAAATCAGTGGCCATCTCACAAACCCAATCAGCAATCGTATTTCTGCTCAGGCTCACATTTTCCAAAATCTGCATTTTGTCTGGACACAAGACGTCGCACAGCTTCATCATGCAGCTCTTCAGAGTGGTACCGGGCTCATTTCGCTCCTCTGCTACAATAAAATTTTCATTCACAACAGCTTCAATTTGTGATTTTGCTCTGATGAAAAAAGTCTGCTGAAATGTCAGATTCTTCTTCTTCCCGTGTGTCTTCTTTAAGACACACGGGTTTACCAGCAATGTATGTAAACATATATTCAGTCACCCACTGGCGCTGAAAGGCTCTGCTTTCAGAATCAACTTTTCTCTCCACCATTGTGAGCGGTTAGCTTCGCAATAACAGAAGTTTAGCGTTCAACAAGGAGGCTGCAGCGCTGCATTATGGGATCTGTAGTTTGTATATTATTAGCGCCTCATATCGCAGGGCCATGCATAACAATAATAGTACATCTATATAAAACGATCTCGCGGGCCGGATATAAATGTACGCCGGGCCGGATGTGGCCCGCGGGCCTTGACCTTGACACATGTGCAGTGTTGCTGTTGAGATCGATCGGTCTGCAAATGTCGGATCCTATACTTATTCCCGGATTCTCCGTTAAAGATTTTTCAGTGGCTCATGTTAATATTTGTAGCCTTAAATATAAGACTCAGGAAATTCAGTCACTGTTGTCAATAAATACGATAAGTTCAATTCAATTCAATTCAATTTTATTTATATAGCGCCAAATCACAACAAAAGTCGCCTCAAGGCGCTTCATAGATACAGAGAAAAACCCAACAATCATATGACCCCCTATGAGCAAGCACTTTGGCGACAGTGGGAAGGAAAAACTCCCTTAGTTAGATAAGTGTGCTGGCTATTTCCGAGACACATTTAGATGCTGCCTTTGAGAATAATGAATTTGAAATAAACGGTTATAAGTTGTATAGGAAGGACAGGAACAGATTTGGAGGGGGCGTAGCCCTATACATTAATGATAATATGGCAAGCAAACTTGCCAGTGCGAGCTGGGTGAGGGCCTCCAGCTCGCACTGGAACGGTTCGCAGCCGAGTGTGAAGCAGCGGGAATGAGGATCAGCACCTCCAAATCTGAGGCCATGGTTCTCAGCCGGAAAAGGGTGGAGTGCCCACTCCGGGTCGGGGATGAGTTCCTGCCCCAAGTGGAGGAGTTCAAGTATCTCGGGGTCTTGTTCGCGAGTGATGGGAGAAGGGAGCCGGAGATCGACAGACGGATTGGGGCTGCAGCTGCAGTAATGCGGACGCTGCACCGGTCCGTCGTGGTGAAGAGGGAGCTGAGTGTAAAAGCGAAGCTCTCAATTTACCGGTCGATCTACGTCCCTACCCTCACCTATGGCCACGAGCTGTGGGTAGTGACCGAAAGAACGAGATCGCGGATACAAGCGGCAGAAATGAGCTTCCTCCGAAGGGTGGCTGGCCTCTCCCTTAGAGATAGGGTGAGAAGTTCGGCCATCCGGGAGGGGCTCAGAGTAGAGCAGCTGCTGCTCCACATCGAAAGGAGCCAGCTGAGGTGGTTCGGGCATCTGACAAGGATGCCCCCTGGGCGCCTCCTGGGTGAGGTGTTCCAGGCATGTCCCACCGGGAGGAGGCCCCGGGGCAGACCCAGGACACGCTGGAGAGATTATATCTCTCGGCTTGCCTGGGAACGCCTTGGTATTCCCCCGGATAAGCTGGAGGAGGTGGCTGGGGAGAGGGAGGTCTGGGCCTCTTTGCTTAGGCTGCTGCCCCCGCGACCCGGCCTCGGATAAAGCGGATGAAAATGGATGGATGGATGGATGGCAAGCAAACTACGTACAGACTTAATGTTTAACGACCTGGAAATTGTGTGGGTTCAGTTACACCCGCTCTATGGCAGGCCTGTATTAGCAGGTTGCTGCTATAGACCCCCAAGTAGTAATATGTTGTATGTAAAACGAATCTGTGAAATGCTGGAAAGAGTAACTGAGGAAAACAAAGACATGTTCTTATTAGGAGACTTTAATATCAATTGGTCAGCTCCTTCTTGTTCTTTAAGGAAAAAGATAAGTTCATCAGCGTCGGCTTGTTGCCTGTCTCAGATGATCACCATTCCCACCCGGGTCACGGTCAACGCTGGAGGTCATAGGTCATCATTATGCATTGATCATATATATACAAATGTTCCTGAGCATTGCTCTAATATTGTTTCTATTCCAGTTGGTTATAGTGACCATAATCTTGTAGGTTTGACCAAGAAAATGAAACCACTGAAAACTGCACAAAAGATTATTTTTCATAGATCATACAAAAATTTCAATGCAGATAAGTATATTAATGACGTAAAAGAAATTCACTGGACTGACATCTGCCTCGAGAGTGACCCTGATATGGCATTATCTATGTTTATTGAAAACTTTTGCTACCTGGCTGACAAACATGCCCCCTTAAAAAGATTTACTGTTAAAAAGAACTACGCACCTTGGTTAGATAATGAACTTAAGGTTGCAATGTCAGAAAGGAATATAGCAAAAGCACATAAGTCTATCAGTCCACAAGAGTGGGCAAGATATCACGAGTTAAGAAATCAAGTAACTAAATTGAATAGGCGCAAGAAGAAAGAATATTATCAACTTAAGCTCAAGGAGGCCAATAAGGACAGCAAAAAGGTGTGGAAAGTTTTAAATAATATAATGGGTAGAGATCTTGCTATGGTGATGTCTCACATCTACACGGGTGGTAGGTTTATAAGTAAAGCTAAGGACATAGCCAATTATTTTGCGAATTATTACAGCAATAAAATAACAAATTTAAAATCTAATATGAGCAAAGGCGATCCCACCTTATCACGTCGTCTTATACAGGATGTTATCATGAATAATAAGCTATGCCAATTTAAGTTTGAGGCAGTGAACGTGCAGATGGTAGAGCGCTTATTGATATCACTTCCTGACGATACATCCTCCGGCTCTGATAACATAGACAGTAAACTGCTCAAACTTCCAGCCAAGTTTGTGTCCCTTCCTATATGTCCCATATGTAATAGATCTTTGGCATGCAGCTTATTTCCATTGCAGTGGAAAGAATCGAAAATAATTCCCATCCCTAAAAACAAGAATGACGTTTTTAATGGTGTCAATAGCAGATCTATTAGTCTGCTCCCCATTCTAAGTAAAATTATGGAGAGGATTGTCTATGAACAAATTCAACGTTACCTAATAGAAAATCAGTTACTCACTCAGTTTCAACATGCCTACAAACCTGGTTATTCCACCAGTTCAGCTCTTATTCACATGACAGATAACTGGTACAAATATCTGGATAATGGGAATTTGGCCGGGGTGGTATTTTTGGATTTTAGTGCTGCATTTGATTTGATAAATCATGATCTTTTGATAGATAAACTAAAATGTTATGGATTTTCACCAGCTGCTTTGTGCTGGATGGAAAGTTATCTGTCTGGAAGAAGGCAAAAGGTTTATTATAATGGTTATTTCTCGGAGGGCTGTGAAATGAACTGTGGTCTACCCCAAGGCAGCTGCTTCGGTCCACTTCTCTACTCAGTCTTTACAAATGATTTGCCGTATGTCCTGGATAAATCTCATCTTGTAATGTATGCTGATGATTCCACCATGTTTTATTCAGCCAGTAGCCACTCTGAATTGACAAGCGTGTTACAACTAGATTTGCTGAATGTGTTTGATTGGATAAGTAAAAACAACATGATTTTAAACGTGTCTAAATCCAAATCCATGTTAATAGGAAGTAGAGTACGCTTAGTCAACAGCCCACAACTAAATCTTTCCATAGCTGGATCGGCATTAGAACAGGTCACCCAGATTAAATTACTTGGTGTTACCATAAACCACCACCTTTCATGGTCTCAGCACATCAACTCTGTTATTAAGAAAATGGGACAGGGCATAGCTATAGCTAGGAAATGCTCTTTTTACATCACTTCTTCAATTATGAAAGATGTCATTAATGCACTAGTATTATCTCATCTAGAGTACTGCTCAATCATTTGTTCTGCAGCTAATAAGACAGATCTGAACAGACTTCAGTTAGTCCAAAATAGGGCGGCCAGATTAGTGTTAAGGTGTTCATACTATACAAGTATTGATAAAATGCACGATAAACTTTCTTGGCTTTCTGTACAAGCTAAATTATACTATGGCTTACTTGTATTTTTAAAGAAAGCAATACTGGTAAACACACCACACTTTTTTTATGCTCAGTTGCAGTATCCAGATGAAATACATAATCATGCTACACGATTCTCAACTAACCACAATTTAGTAACTCCTCGAGTTAAAAGTAACTTTTTGAAAAACTCTGTTATATTTAAAGCATCTTTTCAGTGGAATAAGTTGCCTTATGCAATTAGAGAATTGGCTTCTATTCATAATTTTAAAAATCACCTAAAAGCCTATTTAGGCCGTTTTTAATGTATTTGTAAAAATTGTAGAGGGTAATGTCACTTGTAATGGAAATTGTGTATTTTGTATGAGTGTTGTGTTTTGGTTTTTTTGCTTTTTTATATAATTTTTAATATTCACATGTTTACATTTTCAGAATTGTAAAACCTTATTGTGGATCTAAGAGCCAAATTATGTGGACAATTTGCATCCAACTCATTGTGTAACATTTTATTTGGTGGTATTTGATGGTTTGGGCCCCAGGAAGACTAGCAACCACTGTTGTGGAAGCTAATGGGGTTCCTTATAAATAAACAAAAAAACAAACATGTGCAGTGTTTATACCGTTACGGAAAAAACATGAAAAAAAAAACCCCCATCGGCCCAAAAAAACAAAAAATCACCATCGGCCCACCGGGCAAATGCCCGGTATGCCCGATGGCCAGTCCAGCTATGTATTCATCTCAGCACAACTAAAACATGCTGACTGACCTCAGAGTTTCAAGTCCACATCCTGGACTCTCCAGGAAACCACACAGATGCTTCACTCCTGAATCCTGCAGCTTGTAGTTAGGGCTCAGCTCCAGCAGTCTCAGATGGCAGGGGTTGGACTTCAGTGCTGCTGCCAGATAATCACAGCTGATCTCTGACAAACCACAGACACTCAATCTGTATAAAAAATGAAAGATGTAAGTTTATTAGACAAAGTGTGAGCTTGAAATCATTCAGTGTTTCATCATCTGTTCAGAGCTGAAGAAGGTTCAGAATGTAGAAGTTTAGAAAATGGAAACTCCAAACAGCTGAAGCCAACAGGAAGCAGCTTCAAACAAACACAACAAGAGAAAAAACTCTGAATGTTTCACATTAAAGTCGTACATTTATCATAAAAACAGGACAAAGACTTGAAAAAGTCGTGTTTTTACTTCCAGGAACCACAAGGCTTCACTTTTAAAGGTGAAGTGTGAAAGAAATGGACATATTTGAAGTCCAACACCTTTTTCCAGTCACATTATTAACCCTTTAAGACCTACCATAGAACCAAGTCCGCTAGAGGTTATATTATATGTTTACATGCTGTGGTGCCATTTTTGGGAGCATTTCAAGTTGATATACATCAATACAACCATTATATCCCAAATTTTAATAATATGTCTGAATTAAGTGCAATTACATTTACATATTACATACAATTACATATTAGTAATTACATCCATTGCAAAAAAGTGCAATAAACTACAAAATAATTTAAAATCGTTTTACTTTTTTTTAACATATATTTCTAGTTAGAGAAATTTAAGAGGCTTATCCCTCAAAACTGTAAATACAAAAAAGTTGCACAAAATTGTTTCCCACCACAGGAAATTTATTTTAAGTGTCTTAATAGTTTTATTTTTGAAATACACCAATTTTCATATACTGCAGGAAAAATGAAAATAAATATTATAATGTAAATTTGCAAAAAAAACAGCATTTGCATTAAAATAAACTATTTCCAGCAGTGCAATATGAGTCCTAAGCATCCCAGAAACGACACAGAAAGTCATGAAGTCAAAGATAACTTTTAAAAACACCAGTATAAGCTCATAAGGCCCTGATGGTAAAAAACTACATTTCCACAAAATGACATCACTCCCGCTTTTGGGCAGGACATGGAGGACATATGATAGTTCGCGCTGATGGACGTAGGAAATGTTACAAATAGCTGATCGGATCGGCAAAGCGTGTTTCTGGAATATTATGTTTTTGTTGCTGCAAGTGATTTTTATGCAGTTTTTGCAAAGCTTTATGTGGAAGGAAACTGTGACCGAGGACAAGCTGATGGCATAAGATGTAAGTACAACTCCTCCGGTTTCATATGCAAAAAAATTATTGCGCTAGCTTACGTGGTTGCAGTGATTTAAAAAGAGTTACTCAAAACAGAGCATGCCCGCTCCGACCGGCTTTAAAGGGTTAAAGCAGACAAACTACAAGCTCATTTTCATTCCAACAAGTCATCTTCTGACCTGGACTAACAACACTGGTCTCTATGTGCAGCTGGCTGTGAGACCAGTGCTCAGGGAGCGTCTACAAAGTGCAACACTGAAAGAACATCACACACTCATTTGCTTCCATCATCCAACCTGAAGAGGAAACAGACGGCTCCCCTTCAAAGTAAAAGCTGCTCCTTTTGGACACAGTATCAAAGAAAGTCTACAGTATAACATAGAAAAGACAGAACAAAGTTTTGGTT
The DNA here is from genome assembly GCF_041146795.1 of Maylandia zebra. Classification (NCBI taxonomy): domain Eukaryota; kingdom Metazoa; phylum Chordata; class Actinopteri; order Cichliformes; family Cichlidae; genus Maylandia; species Maylandia zebra. The sequence goes on from NC_135169.1 coordinate 60,990,333, forward strand.
GTTTTTAAATTGTGCAGAAATGAAACTACACTAAGCTCAATTATGTGACAGACATTTCATCCCATGTCAGTTTGGCCTCATCCTGGGCCGGATTATCCAGCACACACTCTGACCACAGGCCCAGGGGCCACGCACAGCTGGGCTCCATCCAAGAGACAGCAAACAAACCAACACAATAATAAAAAGCACCATGTGATCTTCTTACATCTTCAAGACAAACATAGTAAAAACATCAGCACATTTGTTTCCTGATAAAATGATGTGACAGGTAGAACAGAGTAAAGTGGTGGTGTTACAGCCTTTCTCCCCTCTGCTGCCGAGGCTGTTAGTCTCTCCCAAACTCAGCTACAGGACTTCCAAATGAATGAAAGCAGCAGAAGTGGCTTTACAAATGAAAGAGGAAGAGGAGAAGAAGAGGAGAGGGAGGCCACCCTGACCATCACTCCAGCTGAAAACATCACACTTCCATTAAAGTTGGTGAGAAAATGTTGAGCAGGATGAGCTGCTGGCTAATCTGGAGGCTGTAGCAGCAGCTCACAGTCACAGTGGATTTCCACTCATGAAAAAGCTCTGGCTGCTTCATTTCTCATCTCATATCAGAGACTTTAATGCTTCACTGAAGCTGTACTGTGATGCTTCCATATTCCAGTGAGGCCTCCATAATGATTTCAGCTGTTCTGTACACACACTGTGTGCCCTGTATGGCTCAAAGTCTCTGCAGCCTGTTTTTACCTGCTATCATCAGATCTTCATCATCCTCATTCGCATCCCTCACACACTCTACAGCCTCATCAGCACTGACTTCATCTTTACTGACTGATGGAGCACAACATGAACCTGTGGAGGCTGAAACACTGTCCTGTCAAACATCTCCCCGTCACCACTCCACTTCTGTCAGCCTTTAAATGAACCCTGCTCAAGTCTGTCACTTCTGTTTGGAGCCAAAAGGAAAAACTGTTGTTCAGTCGTTTGGAAAGACAACATTTCTGAAAGCACTCAAACTTCTTCACATTTGTCTTCAGACACATCCTGAACATGTAGGAACTAAAGAAAGTTTCAAACATCAATCAAAGACCTGAAATATAGAAAAACAACAACAGCCGCAGTCAGTGAACTCACCTCAGAGTCTCCAGTCGACAGTTTGGACTCTCCAGTCCAGCACACAGAAGCTTCACACCTGAATCCTGCAGCTTGTTGTTACTAATGTCCAGCTCTGTCAGATGGGAGGGGTTGGACTTCAGAGCTGAGGCCACAACTTCACAGTGAGACTCTGAGAGTCGACACTGAGTCAGTCTGTGATGATAGAAAAAATAAAATGTGTTATTATAAAAGCAGAAAATCTGCATTATAAACACAGACTGAATATATATGAAGACAAAACAGAGTGAGGTCATAATCTGATGAATCTGCTCTTCACATCTGTGCTTCAGCTCCTCTTACTGTGTTTGACATGACACAACGATTGAGTCTCTCTCAGACCTGCAGACTTTTAATGAGAATCTTTGTTTGGCTTTAATCTGCAGATGAAGGAGGAAGATGGTGTCACATTTAGGCTTCCATAATGTCCACAGTCTGTCACTGAGATCTGATCCAGAGTCAGAGTGAAGACACACATTTGGACTGTTTCCTGTTTTGACTCCAGAACATTTTGAATGAGTTCAGCTCAGTGAAGAGTTCCAGCTGGAAAGATGATCTCTGTTTGCTACCTGCTGTCAGGTACGACTGTTCACGTCCACACGCAGGAAAAACCTGCTGACTGTTACCAAACGGAGCAGAAATCTCATCACTGGACAATAATGATGAATGAACTCAGAGCTGCTGATATCAGATCTGATTTCAGGGGAACTAAACACAGAAATGATTGGCTCATTTGAGCTTTCTGAGCCATTATCTGCTGCTGTGTCGCTAGTTGGCAGAAAATGATTTGTATTCCTGTTCAGGGCTTCAGTGTTTATGAGTCCAGATCCAGGTGACAGCAGGTCAAAATGATGTTACCTGTCTGTGTCCAGCAGCAGACTGTATTCACTTTGAATATTGTTATAACCTGACATGGATCAGTTTGTCTTTGATTGGTTTGTAAATGTCACTGTTTCCATTGGACCTGAGTGACGTACAAAGACAGAGAGGGAGAGAAAGGAGAGAGAGGATGGAGACAGCAAAGAGAGAGCAAACACAAACAGGTGAGAGTGGACAGGTGACCAAGGTCAGCAACCAATCAGAGAGCTTCTGTTTGACCCACAGTCACTGATGATGACTGCACATAACCAAGCAGTGTGTTACTCTGATATCAAATATGGATCCTGCTCTTATAATAATGATCATCAGATGATATTATTGTGTTATTTTGTAGCTGAATACGATGTTTGTGTGATTATCAGTGAAAGAAGCAGTGAGGAGGATGGAGAGAGAGAGAGGACAGAGGGAGAAGTTAGAAACACTAAAAGGATTTTTCATGGATTTCATGGATGATTTGAGTGATTTCCAGCAGGACACTTAAACATGTCAGTGGACATCCTAAAGAACATATTCACTGATATGAAACGTGTCATTGAACAGGATCAATATCAGTGGAAACATGGTGGAAACAGCTGTGACTGCATGGATGTGACACACTTCAAATCTGTTCTCCACTCTTGGATTTGGGATCCATGGAGCTGCTGCTGAGTCTGTACAATAAAGGAATGGTGTGGAAGGTTGCAGCGTACGGACACAAACACTTTGTGGTTACAATCTGATTTTATTTTCAACATTAAACTACTAACCTACACTGATCAATGATGTTAGTGATCACATCTGGACTCATCCAGCCTTTCTGCAGTTCCTCACAGCTGGAATCAGTCTCTGTCGTCCCCGCTCTGATGTTTTGTACTTCAGCAGGTCCAACTCATCCAGAACCTCCTCTGACATCTGCAGCATGAAGGCCAGAGCTGAGCACTGGATCTCAGAGAGTTTCTTCTCTGATCTGTTCTCTGACTTCAGGAACTCTTGGATCTCCTGAAATAATGAGAGGTGGTTCATCTCCATCAGACAGTGGAAGATGTTGATGCTTCTGTCAGGAGAGATTTTATCACTGTTCATCTCCTTCAGGTTGTTGATGACTCTCTGGATGGTTCCTGGACTGATCTCTGTCTGACCCAGCAGACCTACTAAGAGTCTCTGGTTGGACTCCAGACAGAGGCCATGAAGGAAGCGAACAAACAGGTCCAGGTGGCCATTTTTACTCTGGAGGGATTTCTCCATGACTCTCCTCAGAAATACATCAAGTGATTGGAGATCTTTGTTATCAAAAAGACTGAAAATCATCTTGATTAAAGATTCTGATTTTAGAAACATCTTCAGCACCTCTGTCTTCCTGCTGGTGTGACAGTGGAACATGTAGACAGCAGCCAGAAACTCCTGAATGCTCAGATGAACAAAGCAGTAGACTGGTTTCTGGAAGATCACACACTCTCTTTTGAAGATCTCTGTACAAACTCCTGAGTACACCGAGGCCTCTGTCACATCCAGACCACACTGCTCCAGGTCTTCTTGGTAGAACATGATGTTTCGTTTCTCCAGATGTTCAAACGCCAGCCTCCCCAGCTTCAGAAGAACTTCCCTGTCAGCCTCCGTCAGCTCCTGTGGACTCGTCTCACGTCCCTCATGGTACTTGTTCTTCTTCCTGTTTGTCTGAAGCAGCAGGAAGTGTGAGTACATGTCAGTCAGGGTCTTGGGCAGCTCTCCTCTCTGCTCTGTAGTCAACATGTGCTCCAGAACTGTAGCAGTGATCCAGCAGAAGACTGGGATACTACACATGATGTGGAGGCTCCTGGATGTCTTCATGTGGGAGATGATTCTGCTGGACAGCTCTTCATCACTGAATCTCCTCCTGAAGTAATCCTCCTTCTGGGCGTCAGTGAAGCCTCGTACTTCTGTTAGCCTGTCAACACATGTAGGAGGGATCTGATTGGCTGCTGCGGGTCGGGAAGTTATCCAGACAAGAGCCGAGAGAAGCAGATTTCCCTGGATGAGGTTTGTCAGCAGCTGGCTGACTGATGACTTCTGTGTGACATCAGACAGCAGCTTCCTGTTGGTGAAATCCAATGAAAGTCTGCTTTCATCCAGGCCGTCAAAGATGAACAAAAGCTGAGAGACAGCCAGCTTCTCTGCTGTAACCTTCTGTAATGTTGGATGGAAAACATGGAGCAGCTCCAGAAGACTGTACTGCTCATCTCTGATCAGGTTCAGCTCCCTGAATGAAAGCAGAACCACCACACTGACATGTTGGTTCTCCAAGCCCTCTGCCCAGTCCAGAGTGAACATCTGCACTGAGAAGGTTTTTCCAACACCAGCCACGCCGTTGGTCAGAACCACTCTGATGGGTCTCTGTTGGTCAGGTAAGGCTTTAAAGATGTCCTGGCACCTGATTGGAGCGTCATGGAGGGCGTCCATCTTGGAAGCTGTCTCCAGCTGCCTCACCTCATGTTGGGTATGAACCTCTTCACTCTGTCCCTCTGTGATGTAGAGGTCAGTGTAGATCCTGTTGAGGAGGGTTCTACTTCCTGTTTCATCACTTCCTTCAGTCACACGTTCACATCTCCTCCTCAGACTGATCTTATGTTCATCTAAAACCTCCTGCAGACCAACATCTGCTGAAAGAAAGAAAAACAATGAGACTAAAGAGAAAGAAAACTCTTCAATGTCTGAACAACACAAGAAGTCCAGTTTTCAGAAATGAGTCCATCAGCAGACAGATGTTCAGTCTTACTTTGTACACAGCTGCTCTGACTGACTGTCTGCAGTCCAGCTCTGCTTCTGGATCTTTCTCCACACTGTGCAGAAGCTCTGATGGTGACACAGAAAAGTCAAAGTGGAGATACTTCTGTCCACCTTTGATTAGACTCATTATAAAAAGGAAAACAAAGTTTGAACACAGTCATGTTTCCAGTTCACTGACTTACATTTATTCCATGGACACTCACTCTAACCTGAACCACAGCTACAACCCAACATTGTTGAGGCCTCATCTCCTCCTTTCCTGACTGTAGAGGTTAAATATGCAACAATCAACAAATAAAAGAATTTGGTTCATTTCAAAGAAACTCACACGGTGACCAAGTAAAGTAACCATAGTAAAGGAGACAACATCCCGTTGATGGTGGGATTATTTGAAAGATTTGCTTTAGTCACGTCACCAAATGCAGTTGAACCACCCGTGGATCCATGTTTGACCATTCTACCACTCTGAGCTCTGCTTTTGAATCATTTCATTATTATCATCATTCATTTATTCATTCTTTGGAGGGGGGCTATTTCCTAATGCCGCCCTAATAAGCTGATGTTCAAGGGGAAATATAACAGAAACTCTTTCAGTGTTATTCATTAATAAATTAACAGATAAACTGTGAAGAAGAAAAAAACTGAGATTTAAAGGAGAGAGTGAGAAACATGATCATCCATCCTCATAATACATGTTTATCAGTATCTGCTGTGACCATACTGCAGTAATAACTACAAGTCTACATTTCTGTGACTGTTGATCAATCACAGCAGGAATCTGAGCTCATCTCTGCACACAGAGCAGCTTCAGCTCTGGGATAAACTGCTCGCTTCACGTCCTTCTCAGCTCACAGACATTCATCCTGATAGTTTCCTTTAACATTTGATGGTATAATTCATCTGAGTTTACACTTTATCTGCATGAATACAGAAAAACAGAGCCAAACACCATAAACCATCAGTTTCACCATGTAGAATATATTGTTGTTTCCTTGCTTTTAATTCAGAGAAAAACTCTGATTTGGATTTTCTCTGTTCTCTTTGCCACAGCCCATCCCAGCAGCAGCTGAAGCAGCTGACTGTCACAACACTGAATAACACTTTAGGAGGAACGTCTTGATGCATTCTCAATCATCCAGGAAAGTAAATCTCCAAAAGTGGATTCTGTTCATCTGGACGTAGCATAAGTGTGTCCCAGCTGGACTTTTGTCAAAGCTGGAAAGGCGCCTAAAGAAAGCTCCAGCCGATCCAGGTGAGAAGGACAACCGCTGCCTAAGAGAAAACCTGTAGTGATCCCGTACGTGTCAGGAGTATCGGAGCAGTTGAGATGCATTTTTTCTAAACACCGGGTCTCTGTGGCTTTTAAACCCAAAAACACGCTGCACCAAAAACTGGTCTACCCCAAGGATCGGGTCCCCCGACACAAACAGAGTAACATAGTGTACGCTGTTAAGTGCAAGAGGATTGCCAGGATTTATACATCGGGGAAACCAAACAACCTCTGGCTACAACACAGAAGAGCCACCTCGTCAGGCCAGGACTCTGCAGTCTATTTACACCTACAGGCCAGTGGACACTTTTTCAATGATGAGGATGTAACATCCTGGAGGAACGCTGGTTTGAGGGTGGAGTCAAGTAGGCCATTTAGTGAAAAGGGAAAGACCATCTCTGAAACGAGGAGGGGGCCTAAGGGTACATCTGTCACCATCTTACAATGCTGTGATTGCAGCCATTCCCCAGCTCGCTGTGAATGGTACTCATGACCATTGATCAGTGGTTGTTGATCAATGGTCATGAGAATTTGCATAATTAAGATTAAGGAACTGACCTCCCAGCCCATTGTTCCTTCAGTGGGCTGGTTTCAGTCATTATGTAAATGTCCTGTTTATAAGATTGAAACCTGCAGTCAGGTGAGACTGAAGGAGTCACCTGGATGAGAGACGAAACGTTTCTCCCACAAAACGCTACGAACAGATGAACAGAATCAACTTTTGGAGAACATTGAATCAGTATTTCAGCTTTATGTCTGTCTCCACGTCGGTTGAGTGTGAAGTGCATATGAGAGCATGAGGGTGGGAATGGATGTTTGTGTCTGTGTGTGCCTGTATGTCTGTGTCTATATGTCAGGTTGGGTATCAGACGCCACCTCTCTGGGGACATCTCAGGCCCTCCAAGGTATGGAGGCCTATCTCCCTATATAAAAAATTCAGGAGACTAATTTTCCATGAAGTATATTTGGGAAACATGTACAATTACTTTTTAATTATTCAATAAATAATGTTTGATTAAAACCTAACTATGAATGTGTTTCAGGGAACGCTGAGGATAACTGCATTGCACCTTGTCCCTGTGTATGAGCCCTTAGTGCGCAGGGAGCCACCAGCCACCCGCACAGTGCAGAGATGGTCAGAGGAGAGCGAGGAGGCTCTTAAGGACTGTTTTGAGTCGACTGTGTGGGAGGTGATCTGTGACGACCACGGAGAGGACATCGACGGCCTTACTACATGCATTACTGACTATATTAATTTCTGTGTGGATAACACCGTACCTACCAGGACTGTACGGTGTTTCTCCAACAACAAACCTTGGATTACCCCAGAAATTAAAGCTGTCCTCAAGCAGAAGAGGAGGGCCTTCAAATCCAAAGACAAAGAGGAGTTGAAAAGGGTGCAGAGAGAGTTGAGGGGACTGATAAGGAATGGGAAGGACAGCTACAGGCAGAAGATGGAGAAACAGCTTCAGCAAAACAACGTTGGTGAAGTCTGGAGAGGCCTCAGAACCATCTCGGGCCACAAACAGCAGAACTCTCTGCCTGGGAGGGATGTGAGATGGGCAAATGAACTGAATCATTTCTTCAACAGATTTGATTCAGCCATGAGGCAGTCTGCAACATCGGCTGCAGACTCACCCACCCCCACTGCTGCTGTTCCACCTCTGACACCTCAGACACTTCACACCTCTTCTATTCACCCTGCTCACTCCCCCCCACCCCCAACTGCAGCATCTAATACACACTCAACACAAGCCTCCAGCCTGTCTCTCTCAACCACCCAGGTTAGGAGGGAACTGAGGAGGATTAATGGCAAGAAGGCAGCGGGTCCAGATGGCATCAGCTCGAGGGTCGTCAGGTCCTGCGCGGACCAACTGTGTGGGGTGATGGAGCACCTCTTCAACCTGAGCCTGAGGTTGGGAAGAGTCCCACAGCTCTGGAAAACCTCCTGTGTTGTTCCAGTGCCAAAGACTTCACGCCCCAAGGACCTCAACAGCTATAGGCCGGTGGCTCTGACATCCCACCTGATGAAGACCCTGGAGCGGTTGGTCCTGGCTCAGCTTCGGCGCCTAACAAGCTCATCACTGGACCCACTTCAGTTTGCCTACCAGCCTGGCATTGGAGCGGATGATGCCGTTATTCACCTCCTACATCGTTCCCTCGCTCACCTGGAGACCGCTGGAAGCACTGTGAGAATCATGTTCTTTGATTTCTCCAGTGCCTTCAACACCATTCTTCCCTCGGTTCTGAAGGACAAGCTGGAGAACTCTGGAGTGGACCATCACCTCACTACCTGGATTTTGGACTACCTCACCGACCGACCACAGTATGTGAGGACTCAGGGCTGTGTGTCGGACAGGGTCGTCTGCAGTACGGGGGCCCCACAGGGAACGGTTCTGGCTCCGTTCCTCTTCACCATCTACACTGCAGACTTCTCCCACAACTCCACCCAGTGCTTCCTGCAGAAGTTCTCTGATGACTCTGCAATAGTCGGCCTCATCACTGATGGGGAAGACAAGGAGTACAGAGGTCTGACCCAAGACTTTGTGGACTGGTGCCAGCTGAACTACCTCCAGATCAACGCCAGTAAAACCAAGGAACTGGTGGTAGACTTCCGCAGGCACAAGCATTCTCCACTGCAACCACTGAACATCCAGGGTATGGACATTGAGGCTGTGGACAGCTACAGGTACCTTGGTGTTCATCTGAACAATAGACTTAACTGGAATCATAACTCAGACGCCCTCTACAGGAAAGGGCAGAGCAGGCTGTACTTGCTGCGGAGACTCAGGTCGTTTGGAGTGGAGGGCCCACTCCTGAAGACCTTCTATGACTCTGTGGTGGCTTCTGCTATCTTTTATGGTGTGGTCTGCTGGGGCGGCAGCATCTCTGCTGGGGACAGGAAGAGACTGAACAGGGTGATCCGAAGGGCCAGCTCTGTTCTAGGATGCCCTCTGGACCCAGTGGAGGTGGTGAGTGACAGGAGAATGGTGGCTAAGCTGTCATCCCTGTTGGACAACATCTCCCACCCCATGCAGCAGACTGTGACAGCACTGAGCAGCTCCTTCAGTGGGAGACTGCGGCACCCACGGTGTGGGACGGAGAGATTTCGCAGGTCTTTCCTCCCCACTGCTGTCAGCCTCCACAACAAAGACTTTACCTGAACAAACACACACATCCACACATGTGCAATAACACTAAGTGCAATAATCTTTTCTGGCATCGTTGTATTTTTACTCAGTTGTATATAGCATTTGTATTCTATTTTTATCTTATTGTATATTTTTATTCTATTTTATTCTACTGTATATAGTATATTATTTTTATTCTATTCTGTACAGCTGTGTACTGTATTTATTCTTATCGTATTCAAATTTTTGCTTCATAACTTTTGCACTGTCCACTTCCTGCTGTGACAAAACAAATTTCCCACGTGTGGGACTAATAAAGGTTATCTTATCTTATCTTATTGTTTGCTCCATGTTAGATGCTAATGCTGACCGCAGCATGATTGAAATGGTAAAGCAAAACAAAAGAAAAGAAACACATAAGTCTTAGTATCATTACTTGCCAATCATGATAAAAATGTTGACTAATAGTATTCACCAAACAGAATATGAGTGTTTTATTTTTCCTTTCCAGGTGCAGTGTGAATCTTGCCAAAGATGGGCACATTTTGAATGTGAAAAATATAAAGAGAGCAACGAAGAATATAAATGCAAAAAATGTAAGGAAAACACAGAACAACTTCAAATAAAAACAGCTGTCTTTTCCCCTCCATGTGTGTTTGTATTCTTTGTCAACATTAGATGATTGTGTGCAGGAAGCATGTTTTAATAGTGTGATTTGGCCATCTGAACATGTTACCTAAATAAATCCAAGCAGGAAGCATGTTATTAACGTCCTAGCGAAATAACTCAAAGTTTTGAAGTGATTGGGCCATCTGAACATGCTACCTATATAAATCCAAGCAGGAAGCATGTTTTAATATTGTCATTGGGCCATCTGAACACGCTACCTATACAACGGAGCCATTAACCACGTAAGGTAGCATATTCTGATAAGGTAGCACGGATTGATAGACAAGACCATAAATTTACGCTACGGTAGGATGTTTTGACAGAACACCGGGACAAACTGTGTTCCTTCTCAGCTCAACACGAAATGCGTAATATTTTCTCTGAATACAGAACAATTCAGTTTTTTACGGGACGGTTGGAAACTCTACTAAAATAAAGTTCACTATCAGTAACATCACAGCACCACCCAGCTGTATAGAAACTCCGTCATGCTAGCTAGTAGCAGTACGAGTTATTGTAACTGACTGTAAAAAGTCAGCACAAGGAAAATAAACTCCACCTAAACTTGGTTTATATCTGACCCAGATAGAATGCAGGGCCCTATTTCAAGAAGCCGGTTTAGTGCAAACTCTGAGTAAGTATACCCTGAGTTAACGAAAACTCTGGGTTTTCGGTTTCACAAAGCGAGTTTAGATTAATTCTGACTGAGTTACTATGACACTCCGTGAAGCTAACCTGCTCCCCAGCAGGTTTACTCCAACTAACCCTGACTTTCTCCGCCTCTTTGTCGGAAACCTGACTGTAGGAAGTGTCAGACATGGCGTGCCCCTTCCTTGAAGAGCCAGTAGATGTTGAAGCCCAAATTCTCCGCAGAGCTCTCCGCCGGGAGAGAGTGATTAGAGCGCGTTTGGACATTTTACCATTTCCTGATGATTTTCTGTGTGAACGTTACCGTTTTTCAGCACAATCTATAATTTATTTGAATAACATCCTCAGGCCTAATATTGCTCATGTGACACATTGTGGACATTCTCTCAGTTCTGTACATATTATTTGTATTGCATTTTTTTGCAAACGGGAGCTTTCTGTATAATATTGATGACGCTGAGCACGTTTCCAAGGCTACCGTCTGTCGGGCAGTCAGGAATGTTACAGTTGCACTGAAACGTCTCCTGCACTCGTTTGTGGTGTTCCCCGGTCATAGACCCACAAGATTTATCAAAGAGAGATTCCACAAAATTGCAGGTATCAGGATGAACAAAACTTAATACATGATGTGGTGATACTTGAACTACTACTTAAATTTTACATTTATTTTCACGGTTCCCAGGCGTGATTGGCTGTATAGATGGCACTCACATTCCAATCATTGCTCCTTCAGTAAATGAAGGAGACTATGTGAACAGGAAGTCTTTCCACAGCATTAATGTACAGGTACATAGTTCCCTGTAGCATTTCAAACTAACAAATTATTTCATTATAGTAATGGATGCTAATTTGTGTTCTCTGCACTGTGAAGATCATATGTGATGCCAACATTATCACAAATGTGGAAGCCAACTACTCAGCCTCTGTGAGTGGTGGTGGTGGAGGACCCCCACCTGTTTTTCGGGCCTCTGCTTTTTTTCTAGTGGCTATAATGGGTACATTTGAGCATACAGATTAAGCAAATATGTACTTGTAATGTGCTCAGATAATTGCAATAAGTGCTCACAGAAAGAAAATTAATGTAGCCTCTAACTGCAATTGATTTACATCGGACAAACAGACCAAGCACTATGGCTCGTAATACAATTACACCTTACCTGTTTGGACTATATTTTTATATTTCATTTTTACTTGCTGCTAGGAACGTTTGGGGCCTGTTGGGTTGCACCTGCTCTCACATCACATCACAAAATAAAATGTATAAAATAAAAAATAAAATAAAATATAATAAAATGACGTGTTAAATGGGTGGAAATCCCTAGATCAATGTTTAAATTAACACTCACGCATTGACTCTGTCGGCTATGTTTTGCCATGCATGCTCCCTTTCTTTTGCAGCTGTGGCTGTGTTACTTTTTTTCCGCAAAATTCCGCATGTTATCGGCATATGCTGCCATCAGAATTTCAGCCTCAAGCGCTGTGAAATACATTGACCGCGCCTTCTTTCCCTCCGTCTCCATGGTGACTTGCTTAATCTGTGCTCCACTACTCCACTAATCAGGGCTTTATGTATCCTCGTGCGCGCGCTTAACTTGGGGTTAAAGCAACTCCGCGTTGATTGAACTAATTGTTATCAGCCTTTCTGAAACCGAATATTCCGAGTTGGACAGTTCGGGGTTACTCAACCCTGAGTATCGTTTTTCACTCTGGGTTTTCTAAACCGGCTTCTTGAAATAGGGCCCAGCAGTAGAAATCAGTCCAATAACAAGGTGTGTAACATCTAGCAGGGTGACAGAAAAACCCAGGGTAACTTCTAAGGACCTCAACGTCTCTCTCACATTGTGTTTTTTAAACATGCTTCCATTTGTCACTTCAGTCTTTACTCTGAAATACAGGAAGAGAAATCATGGCTGAAATAATTTCTCATAAAACCAGGGGTGTGGTCCAACAGTCAGTTTGGTGAGGAAGGTTCCTAACTGAGAAAAGTGACCCAGAAGTATCTGTGTAGCAGCCACAATAAATCAAGATCATGAGCTTTATTAACTGATCAAAGTCTCTTCTTTCATCTTCTGTATCATTCAGTTTGCATTGGTAATGCCCATTATTGTAATGCTTTTTTAAGACGAGCAAAACTTTATTTCACTTTGGGTTAGCTGGGATAAGTGATGGATGGAGGGAATTTTACTTCAGCCACAGAAATCCTAAACAGGAAGGAGGAGCAGAGTTACAGTGGATCACTATCCAGCAGGGAAACAAGGTTTATTTCAATTTCTTGACCATGAGTGAGATTTACTGAGTGGGCAAATTAGGGAGACGACACCATCAGATCCCGAGCCCTCCATGTGTTAATCAAGAGACGGCTGCTGTGCTACATCCATAAATAATGAATAAATTAGGAGCTAAAGCTGAAAGGACAGTTTATTTGTACCATCTTCACGTGAACACATTCAAGAACATCACAGATGAAGAAACATTAAAAACTTCCACACTACATAAAGCAAGAAAAATAGTTTTTCTTTCAGGTGGTTTCAGAAAAACAGAAACATCAAACATCTCCAAGACTCTCTTTGAAAGAACTAAAAACCTTTGTTCTCATGGTCCAATCATGAGTGAACTCCCCGATGAAGCCTTGTGTGCTAAAACATGTCAGAGTTTTAAAGGTTAAACATGAGTTTCCAAAACGTTTTGCTGGAGAACAATGAACTATTTGACTGAGTTTCAATTATTTACAGACGAGCAAAACCAGGACAGAGAAAAAAGGACAAAACTGACTCAGTAAAAAACAGAAAAGAAGATCCCATGTAGATCTGTATTAGGTAGAAGTTCAGCCCAGCAACCAGTTCAGTTCAACACAAGTTTAAATGATTCTATCTGAACTCTGTGGAGCCTGATCTCAAGCTTTTTGAGTCTGACACAGAAACCAGAGGATCTTTCTGTGTCTTCAGATTCACTGTGATCCAGTGATGGGAGTGATTTCAGCCCTGAGTGATCGCGCTGATGTTTGCACAGAGCAGACAATGAGGTGAATGTTTGGGCACATTGGTAACAGTGAAACAGTTTATTAGTAACGTGGGATCGTTTGTGTGCAGAGTATGAACTGAGATTCCTGAAGCTCTTGTCACACTGGTCACAGCTGTAGTTTCCTTCCATGTGTGCACGTTCATGACTGTTACGATTACCTGACTGTGAGAAGCTTCTCTCACAGTGTCTGCACTTGTGTGGTTTCTCTCCTGTGTGGACTCGTTTGTGTGATTTAAGCTGACCTGCAGTGGTGAAGGATGACCCACACTGATCACAGAGGTGCTTTTTAACCCCACTGTGAATCAGTTCATGTTGTTTTAAATCACTTGGTGTGGTGAAGCTTCTCCCACATTCTTTGCAGTATTTCCGTTTGTCTCCAGTGTGTCTACGTTGATGTCTTTTTAGGGTCTTTTGCCAACTGAAAGTTTTTCCACAGAGGTCACAATGAAAGTCTTTCCCACCACCACAGTGATGACAGGGTTGAGAACTGGATCCATCTGTGTCGCTCTGCTTCTAAACAAAGACACAAAGACAGTGTAAGTCAGTCCTTCAACATTTGTATCCTGAACGTCGCCTGAAATAAAGAGCATCTCTGCAGACGTCCAACTACATTTGACTGTTTCAGTTAACACCCTCAGTTTACTGGGCTGCAATAACTACAATACTACCACCATAATACTACAGTAATACTAAAATCATAACTGAAAGGAAAATCTGAACAATCACTCAGAGCTGCTTTTCCATGCAGTAGAATTGCTAACATGCTAACACAGTTTAATGAGCAGAGTTGTTCCAAACAGTCAGGCTAAAATGACAAGATAACAATATAAATACATACCTCACAGTAGCTGCACTTGTAGAGTCTCTTTCTGGTGTGGATCTCTTGGTGTAGGCTCAGGTAACGTGGAGATTTAAAAGTCTTCTCACACAGGTCACATTGATAAGGTCTCTCCTCAGTGTGGGTAAACATGTGTTGTTGTAAGTGTGCGTCTGTTGTAAAGTATTTGCCACACTGTTCACAGCAGTACACATCATGTCTGGTGTGAATGCGTAGGTGTGTATTTCGGCTCCCTCTCTGGCTGAAAGTTTTTCCACAGATGTCACAGCTGTATGCCTTAATTCCAGAGTGGGTAACTAGATGACTCTGTAAGCTGTTACTGTGAGTAAAAGCTCTGCCACACTGATCACAGCTGTATGGCTTAATTCCAGAGTGGGTAACTAGATGCCTCTGTAAGCTGCTACTGTGAGTAAAAGCTCTGCCACACTGATCACAGCTGTACGCTTTAACTCCACTGTGGATGAGTTGGTGTTGTTTTAGGGAAGGCTTGAAGGAAAAAGACTTTCCACACAAGTCACAGCTGAACGGTCTCTCTCCAGTGTGGCTGACCTGATGCTGTTTTAGTGAAGCTTTCAGAGTAAAACCCTTCCCACACAAGTCACAGCTGAACGGTCTCTCTCCAGTGTGGATGACCTGATGCTGTTTTAGTGAAGCTTTCAGAGTAAAACCCTTGCCACACAAGTCACAGCTGAACGGTCTCTCTCCAGTGTGGATGACCTGATGCTGTTTTAGTTTAGCCCTCACAGTAAAACCCTTCCCACACTCGTCACAGCTGTATGGCTTAATTCCAGAGTGGGTAACTAGATGCCTCTGTAAGTGGCTACTGTGACTAAAAGCTCTGCCACACTGATCACAGCTGTACGCTTTAACTCCACTGTGGATGAGTTGGTGTCTTTTTAGGGAACCCTTGAAGGAAAAAGACTTTCCACACAAGTCACAGCTGAACAGTCTCTCTCCAGAGTGGATGACTTGATGCTGTTTTAGTTTAGCCCTCACAGTAAAACCCTTCCCACACTCGTCACAGCTGTATGGCTTAATTCCAGAGTGGGTAACTAGATGCCTCTGTAAGTGGCTACTGTGACTAAAAGCTCTGCCACACTGATCACAGCTGTACGCTTTAACTCCACTGTGGATGAGTTGGTGTTGTTTTAGGGAATCCTTCAAGGAAAAAGACTTTCCACACAAATCACAGCTGAACGGTCTCTCTCCAGTGTGGATGACCTGATGCCGTTTTAGTTTAGCCCTCACAGTAAAACCCTTCCCACACTGATCACAGCTGTATGGCTTAATTCCAGAGTGGGTAACTAGATGACTCTGTAAGCTGCTACTGTGAGTAAAAGCTCTGCCACACTGATCACAGCTGTATGGCTTAATTCCAGAGTGGGTAACTAGATGACTCTGTAAGTGGCTACTTTGAGTAAAAGCTCTGCCACACTGATCACAGCTGTATGGCTTAATTCCAGAGTGGGTAACTAGATGCTTCTGTAAGTTGCTACTTTGAGTAAAAGCTCTGCCACACTGATCACAGCTGTACGCTTTAACTCCACTGTGGATGAGTTGGTGTCTTTTTAGGTAACCCTTCCAGGAAAAAGACTTTCCACACAAGTCACAGCTGAACGGTCTCTCTCCAGTGTGGATGACCTGATGCTGTTTTAGTTTAGCCCTCACAGTAAAACCCTTCCCACACTCGTCACAGGTGTGTTTTTTCTCTCCCTTTCTTCTGTGAGGTTTGTCGGCCTCCTGAGAGCGCTGACTTCTGGCTCCATGTTGGTCCTGCAGTGACAGAGATACAAACAGAGGCAGTGAGTGAAATGCAGTCGTGGAACAAACTCAACCTTCAAACTCCATTAACACTAGTTTTAAACCTGAAGGTGGAGCGTGGCACCAAACACCTTAAAGGTCTCTTATCCCCACCTGCTGGTAGTTCTAACACATTACATCCAACCTGCTGTTAAAGATAATTCATGACTGTTCAAACACTAAACTCATGCCCATCCCTCCTGTTTGTACACACACACACACACACACACACACACACACACACACACACACACACACACGCACACACTATTTTATAATTTAGATTATTTTGTTGTTTCCTATTACATATTTCTATAATTTGTATAGATTTATACATAATTATTCAGTGATAATAAATCCTGTGTTTGTTTATTCTAAAGGAACCCCGTTAGCTTCCACAACAGATGTTGCTCGTCGTCCGTCAAATACTCACATAAAATATTACACAATAAAGTGAATTCAAGATATCCACATAATTTCACTCTTACATCCACAGTGAGGTTTCACAATTGTTAAAATATAAGCAATCAATAATAATAATATCAATAACATTGAGGCACATTACACAAATTTCAAAAACAAATCATGTCTTACAATATTTACAACAACTAAAAGCTCTGTAAATCGGCTTTTAAGTGTTCATTGAAGTTTTGAATAATTCTCTAATTTTTTAAGGCAACTTATTCCACTTAAAAGTTGCTCTAAATGTAACAGTTTTACAAAACGTTACTTTTAACTCGAGCATTTACTAAATTGCAGCTTGTTGAAAACTGTGTAATATGATGATGTATTTCATCTGGATACTGCAGCTGAGCAGAATAAATGTGGTGTGTTTAACAGAATTGCTTTCTTTAGAACTACAAGTAAGCCATAGAATATTTTAGCCTGTACAGGAAGCCAAGAAAGGTTATTATGCATTTTATCAATATTAGTATAGTATGAACATCTTCACACTAATCTGGACGCCTTATTCTGGACTAACTGAAGTCTGTTAAGATCTGTCTTATTAGCTGCTGACCAAATGATTGAACAATACTCCAGATGAGACATTACTAGTGCATTAATGACATCTTTCATAATGAAGAAGCGATACACAAAGAGCATTTCATAGCCATAGCTATGCCTTGTCGGCAGAGTTATGTGGCATTAGTGATGTTTGTACTTTCAGCGTTAACTTGGTTTTAAAGCCTTTAAAATATACGCCGTTCAATAGTCGACCTTAATCTGACAGAGAATGTGATGATTTTGTGGATAATTAAAGTCAGTCATTTATCCACAAACACAACAAGCTGAAAGTCAGTGATGCTGCTCGGTTTGCAGTCCTGAACATCACGGCACAAGCAGGATTCACTGCACTGTTAATGTTAGCTATGTTATATTGCTGCCTCTGTTCGGTGGTGTCGAGCCAAACGGACTTTAACGTGTGTTTGAACGAGCTGACGGTTCACTCGTTAAGCTGAAAGAAAGATGCTTTAATCACAGCAGTCACACATGTGTCCACTGCACCATCTGGAACTCTTCTTGTTTACACTCGTAATAACACAAACACTAAATCCTGCTTCTCTGGTGCTGTTGTGTAGCAGTGTATACACCTGAGACTGTCACCTGTCTGTCTGTCCTGCACTCTCTCTCTGTTTCTTTCTCTCTGATTGTGGAATAAAAGTATGAACATGTGTTTATAAGTTACACTTGTGTTTGAATCCTGCAGCTTATCACACATTTGATTTCCATGTGTGACGACTGCAAGTGTCCAGAGTGAGGACAGACTGAGGGACCCACTGCTGCACATCATCTGTGAGGCTTTGCACCCCTGATGATCCACCAGGACAAACTCAGCAGTGTGTGAGGAAGAGGAGGAGGAAGAGCCAGCAGCAGCTGACAGATGGAGAGAATAGACAGACTGTTCCCTGTTTGTGAAGGACTGCTAGGAAAGTTTAACATAACTGTCTGTCCTGAATCAGTCTTATTAGGTAATGTTCAAATAATGTGATCATCCCAGTGTTTCCAGTGTGGGAGAAAGTACTCAGGGCCTTCAAGTTACACACTATGAAAGGCAGCAATAAGTTTAATGTTCAGAAACCTAAAGTATGTATCAGCAGCAGAATGGAGCTAAAAATAAATGTTGGTTTCAGTTCTATGAAGCTTTGAGTATTTTGGATCAGTAGCTGCTGTGTTTGTTGCATCACATTGCTGTAATTGTTTATATGCTTTATATATTCTGAGCTAAGTTGATCTATAGTGTTACATCATATTCTATAAGGATGTTATGTGTTTGTAGACTTTCTGCCCAGTTTGACCCATTTAGCAGAAGTCAGCACTTCGGCCTTAGCGGTCTTTGAGTACACGGCCCTTGAGGACTTTAAAGCTGCAGAACCTGAATCGGGATACAGCCATGATGATCTCCAGCCTCGTGCTCGCCAACATTCTCACCTGAGTTAAGAAGACGATCACTGAAATGGTCTCAGCAGGTCCTTTGATGACAGCAATGAAATGCAGTGGTAAGGCTTTTTGGGGATTAAGTTCGTTTTCATGGCAAAGAAGGACGATGCAGTTCATCTGATCACTCCTCATAACATTCTGGAGTGCAGGCAAAATGCTATTATAAAAACTTAAGCAGCAACTTCTCCAGGTTCCAATATTTATGCAATTCTCAAACCTTTTGGCCACGACTGTATAACCTCTTCTGAAGTTTAGTGGATATTATACATGGTTATGCTCAGGATGTGTCGGCCAGTTTCCACTGGAAACGCCTTTTGGTTAAACTGTCAGTGAGGAATTTGCATTTGCACTGTTACATTTTTATATAACTTTAATGCACATAAACAACAGCTGCTTGTTTCAGTGAAAATACATTGATGGGTTTTTAATAAAGTTGTGCAGCTGTAAAGTATTTTGTCTGGTGTCAATTCTATCGTCAGCTACATCGTTATGGCAAATGTTCAGATGTATATGGTGATAAATATCTTTGCTCATATGGTCCTGCTCTGTCTGTCACCTTCTGTGTTGAGCTCATTGTTTCCTCTGTAGTGGCTGAGCTGAGTCCAAGTAGCTGAAAATGTTCCTCTGCTGCTCCTTCAGACTCTCCTCCTCCTGCTGATCAGCTGGGACACAAAACAGATCTTTGTTAGGCTCCACACTGCACTGAAGAGTCAAAGTGTCTCATATGTTCATCTGACAAGTAAAAGAACACATTTTTGTTTCCCGAGGTGGGCAACTTGTTGGAAACAAACACAAAAGGTTTGAGCACTGATACCTGCCATTGCTGCCATTGAAAGATGCAACGCCAGCAATGTGGATTGTCAAGACTCAATGCAGATGTGTCACGAATTCATCCAGCAGTAGCTATGGCACTTGGCCACAGGTGGCAGCAGTGGACTGACCTGCATTTGAGACTGCTCCAGCTGCTCTGTGACAGTCAGCAGATCTGCTACAAATTGCAGATCATATGCAAGTTTTGGAAATGACATTATAAATATTCCTAACTTAGCCACGGCAGCCATGTTGATGTATTACCTATATTGGCTGAAAATGTTCATTTGCAGAGAAAAGACACAGGCAGACACTGCTTACAGGATGTTACATGTTATTATGTGATGTTATTGAAATCATCATGAATAACAGGAGTGGTGATTTGTAAAACTTCACATTTTGATCCGGGACGTACTCTGCATAAAAACAAGCGCTCACTCTTCCTGCTCAACAAATGACAAGGGCGGAGCCTTATACCACGTGATACAGAAGCTGTGCCGTGTGATGCTAAAATTAGCAGGGAAACAACAACGGAGAGCACGTCAGGGATGACGAGAAAGTGACAGGAGAAAATCCGTCCCGGTCAACCACCCAAACATCAATAACGGGAACCTTATACAGCGCTTCCCTATACACGTCGAACTCCCACAGGCACAAAGACATTACGGAGGCTATCACTTATCACCTGACCAAAGATATGGCTCCATCAACACTGTGCAAAACGAGGGATTTAGGAAAACGATCAACACCCTAGACAAACGCTACACAGTGCCGTCCCGCAACTATTTTTCTATTGTTGCACTACCTGCTCTGTACACGCAGCGTCGAGCAACGGTGGAGACGGAATTTCAAGCACTACAACATTTTGCTGCAACAACAAAACGTGAGACGTTTGTTGTTTTTATGTTTATTTATTGTTATGAGAGAATCATGATCTCAATTCTAAGCCAAAAAATCGTGATTCTCATTTTATGCAAAATCGTGCAGCCCTAACATTAACACAAAACTATTGTTTCACCAGAGAAACACACATGAAGAGAGAGAGAGAGACAATAACAGCTACCAAACAGTCGTCATAATTCGTCACACAATGAGAAAAGGACAAATCAACAAGTAACAATGACTAATTAATATTAAAATCTGTAACATAATGTATTGTTTGGCGTTTAGTCTGATTGGTTCAGGATGAGCTGCCATTATCCAATCACACGTCTGCTTACCTGCATCTTTTCTCTTTTTTCTAACCTGAGCACCTGATGGCTTTGAACTTTTGTTGTCCATCTTCCATTGGTTTGAATTTTGCGCTCCAGTACAAACACAAATCCCCCAACCCGAGGATCAGCACAATTAACCTAACAGACCTACACCTTAGTTCACAGATTCACTTTGTCTAAGGTTGATTTCTGGGATTTCACACAACCCAGAATTCAGATCGTGAATCCATGATGGGCTTGGATTTACATCATTATAAATGAAATGTGCTCTACTTGGAAGCAGCCGGCCCCGCCCCTTTTGACGGGTTGTGTGAGACTTTAAATCATCAAACTGTAAATTATAAATTTAAATTGTTATTGATCCTTTACCCCGAGTCCTAAAGTGTAGATTTATTTTCTTACTCTTCTTATATTTATTGTTTGTTTACTTGCACCGCTGTAACTGCAGCCTCGTCGTCTCGTCTCTCTATATGCTGGACTGTCTGTAGCGGAGATGACAATAAAGTTTATTTTGACTTCAGCAGCGCGCAGGCGCACCGAGGGCTCTCGCGCTCACTTTATAGAATTTAGAAAAAACATCGGTGCAGATTATAAGTCTGTATCATAATATCTGTTTGTTGTTTTTATTTTGTTTTGCGAGTTGGTTATTAGATGCCGCTCCAGCCAGCCAGAGACTCCCCGCCGCCCCGCCCTCTCCTCCCTGTGCCGCCAGCAGCAGGCGCACCTCGCAAACGGAGGGCGCCCTTACTCCCAGCAAATGGCTGATAGAAAACCGATCGGTGCCTACGAATTTCCCAATATGCGCTGGCATGACGTCGGGGAAGCATGGATACGACCGATTATTTTATTTTTTTCTTGCCCGTGATGCCCCCCCACCACGATGCATTCTATTGGTTTGCACACTTACACACACCCAGCTGTGGTTTCCGGTTTTGCTGGACTCTGGAGAGCCCCGCCTTTAACGCTCTTCTCTCACAGAGAGCAACAGAAAACTTGGAAAAACTCCAGATTGACTGAACTCAGTTCAAAGTTACCTTGACACCTTTAGATGTGAGACGTAGTGATGGTCCGCTTGAAGCTGACGCTCCGGTGCGTGTGTCAGAAAGATCAACGCGCTGCTTCAGAAGCACCGTGTCGAGGCTTGATTCGTTTGGCCAGAGTCACGTGATCAGTGACGTCTGAAGCTTCGTTTAGAACGTACCTTTTTTTAAATCGAACTTTATTGAAACACACTGAGTATACAACATACAAACAGATGAAGTTTACAAAAGAACAGAACATGAACATAGAGAACCAGGAGTAAAAAAATTATGATATGAGTAGGCGAAAAAAATCAACATATAAATATTGTTCTGAGAGGCTTTTTGTTGGTTGAGTCTGAAATTGATTGTATGTACAATTCATATCCTTATAAAAAGGCAGAAATATGGTGTTTTATTAATAAACTTACATTCATGGATATAAAATAGCTAAAAGTATTAACAATTTTTTTTATAAAAAAACATTTATCATTCTTCCTGGGGAACTTAAAGAAAAAGAATAAAACATTTTCCCATCGTAAAGAAAACTCCCTTAAACTATAGACAATAACAAAACTGCTAAATTCTTCCAGAATCTCTGTGTAGAGGAACCAAAAGAGATGTGCCACAGTTTCTGGATGATCTGATGATATGAGATTTCCTTCACCTTGTTCACAATTAGATATTTATGGGATCATCCAGACTGTCTTCCAGGTGATATCTGGAACATGTCGGTTCCAGTAAGATATTCTATATATGGGAGAGACATGATATCTTCTTGGAATAAACTACGTCTTCTCTTATTGCTGTTACCAAGTTCCTGTGAAAAGCAGATTTTTCCCACTGCTGACTCAGCTGGATCAGGGAGAGTGACTGAGGCAGATATTGAGCTGTCAGTGTTTTTATATAACATTAAAGTCCCTGAGGGTATGGCACCAAGCACCATTGAGAATTCCCCAACACTGACGGGAAAATTATATAGTGTAAGGAATTCATTGTAAGTAAGTAGTACTCCCTCGTTAAATTTTAAAACTTAGTAGCAGCCGCCATTGTTGGCAGCTGAAATTTGGCTGGGCCGCGCTATGAATTCTGGGATATGGTGGGCCACGAAGGACACACTCGACCCATCCTTCAAATTCGGGGGAATGAAGGACGCATTTGAAGGAGTCGAGGAATCAGGACAGCCTTCGTCGCCTGGCTGTGACGTCATCGGCCTTCAAATGCGGCCTCCGGAGGATGCAGCCGACGTTTTGGGACACAGCTTGTGTGTCTTTGTTGGTCATGTGACCTCCCAGGGACTACACATGGAAACGAGCAGTTTAGCTCAAATCTGGCAGGTTTCCATCGTCTGTTTTTGTCCTGATGTCCATGAACATGAACACTGTCCCTGTCAAACACATCCAGATAATCTGATCCAGTGTTGTTCTTCTGGGGTGTTTGTGATGGAGCAGCAGCTGCTGATCCTGATGTCCTCCACCAAGGGGGCAGCAAATTCAGCTGACTGTCATCATTTATTAAAAAGATGTAACAATGTGACATAATGCAATATAATAGTGTCAGTTACACATTGTGGGTTGCACTGTGGCCAGAATGGACATTACCTCCTGCCTAATGGAAGCTGTCAGCCATCCTGCAACCATGAATTAGATAAGCAGAAGTGAAGGGATTGTTAACAACAATTTAATAATAAAATGTAATGTGATAGTTGCACTTTATTAGCTACCCACAATCGTATGAATAATAACCATGAATGCACTGCATGCTCATAGCAAGTTCTTTAGGTTTAAAGTGAGATCCTGCTTTAAAGGGCGCTTCATCTGCTGGGAATGACATGTTTCTTCTAGTATGTAAGGCTCAGCCCATCTTACTGGGACTTACTTTTGTAGATCCACATGCTCTAAACCTGGTGCTCCATGATTGGTGCAGAAGCTTTAAGCTACTATTAACAAATAATAACCATGGACTTAGTTGTTACTACAATAACTTATCATTGAGCAACTTGTATATTTAATTTTACTTGTAAAACTATGCAAGTAGAATTCAATGGGGCACAGTGAGCTGAGCACAGGCCCACTCTGTGACACTCAGAGGTTTGTGGATATCATACTGAGAGTATTGCAGCCACTTTCCCACCACTTTAGCACAATGTTTACATGAGACTCAGCCACACTAATGTTCCTGGGCAGACATGTGGTGCAGCATGGCTGATGGCACTGTACCTGCAGCTGTCATGGACAAGAACCACTCAATACCTCACCCAAGCCAAGCCTGTGCTGATGTTGTGATCTGAGACCGAGACACTAACCCAGGATCATGATATGATGTTGTGAGAGTTTCACTAAGAATTAGCTCTGATTACAAGATTTCAATCTATCGTAACTCTAATTTGTATTTACTTCAGTTTGTTCATCTTCGAGCTGTGTGCAGCTGAGGACAGTCTTATTATTACCAGGTGAGGATATGTAACAGCCACAGTCTGTAGAGATGATGTCACCATGGAGTGGTGTCTCCTTTCCAGTGATGTCACTGGAGCTGCCAATATGTGCTCCAGCCAAAGCTACACCAGAGGGTTGTGCTGTGTAACAGGTTGGTGCAGGTGGTGTTATCTACATTTGAACATTAGGCAACAGTCTCATGAAGACACTTTATATTGTTCACTAAAGACCAACAATAACAGAGACAAAGGGAGCGAGCAGAACTAGTGCTAACAATTAGCACTGCTAGCCTGCCCACCAACACCAGCTAATGTTATAAAAACGATGATCAATGATTTTGCTGTAACGGCTCCAGCTGTCTGTGTCAGGGACACGTTGGAGATGAAGTGAGTGATCCAGTGACAAAGGTTTGGAAACCTGCAGTCAGCTGAGACTAAAGGAGTCACCTGACCGAGAGACGAAATGTTTCACTGAGAACGTCCAGATGAACAGAATCAACCTTTGGGATAATCTGTTACACACATCCATGTTTCACTTACTGCATTATATTTCCTCATTGCTGTGCACACAGGCCTGTGGCTTATAACCAACTCCAAGTTCAGACTCAGAGGCTGCTGAAGCTGTTTTCTGGAACAGAGACGTGTTGGATATAAAACCAACTCTTCTTTATGTGTCAGCACTGAGGAAAGGAGCAGCTTCGTTTCTAAGTGTATGAAGGACTGTAGCAGTGTGTGTGTGAGGTTTATTTCACAGACAGAACCATGTCAAAAACACAACTTCAGGTAAAAACAATACAAAATCAAAGAGTCTGATCAGAAGGATTAAACAGAGGAGTGTGGGACTGTTTTTAACAGACAGCAGGTTAAGCCAGGCTGGAGGAGTAAACTGAGCCTCGGTGTGAGCAGCAGTGTGTTTGACAGGAAGCTGAGATAAACAGTCTGGAGCCCATTTAGTGCTTCATATGAAAGTGTGAGGATTTTAAAGCAAATCTAAAATCAAGCAGGAGTCAGTGTGAGAATGATTTGTGCTTTTCCTCAGTCAGATGCTGGGAGTTTCAGTTCATCCATGTTCAGCGTGCTGTGGTTTGTGTAACAGGAGAATATGACAGTATAAATCAAGTCTTCATGTCACTGAGAGCCTCCACAGTCTGCTATGGAGGTGCATCAGTTTGGATTTACAAGAATAACATTTCTTAAACCTGCCACAAGATGGCGCTCCAACAGAAGGGATGTCCACAGTGTAACACAGACACACACATACTGTGTGAATGTGTGAGTGAATGGGCTTTCAACAGAAGGCTTCTGCTGCTACCTTTAATTACATAATTACCTAACAAGAACAAACTGTTAATTACCACCAAAGAACGGCTCCAGATTTTAGCTGCTGACCATTTTGTGAAACGTTGATTACATCAGCTTATTGTTGATTTTTCAACCTTAATATCACCTGCTTTAAAGGAGCCTCGTTCTCTCGCAGTAACAGTTTTCTTCACTAGATGCAGTGCAGGCACAGTCTGTGTTTCTAAACTACACACTAATGTTCATTGTTGTGCAGCTAAATCCTCCCTCTGGATGGGAAGAATCCCTGTCAGGCTTCAAACACCTGGCTTGGTGTTCTGGAGCTAATGTGTCACCTGTGAGGACTCTGAGATGAACACACAGCAGACACTTCAGTTCTCCGTCTGTGTGTCCTCAGTTTCCCAGCATGCCTTGGCTGTGGTGGTGGAGGTGAATGAGGGGGAACATCTGTCCTGCTGCTCTGTCAGCACTCAGGTTTCATACCTGGTGATCTCAGAGGACAAAGCGGCGTTACAGCAGCGCACGTTGATGAGACCTGATGCTCTGAACAGTTCAGACTTCAGCCTCACTCTGAGAAAACAAACGACTGACTGTCAGCAGCAACTACACCTGCTCCATCAGTGACGGAGAGAAGAACTGAGACTGAGAGACATACAGCTGCAGGTCAAAGGTCAGAAACGCCCGCTCTTTGTACGGGTCAGGAGTTAGTACTGCAGAGGTCAGAGGTCAGCTTGCTGACAAACCATTTAAAACAGTTTGGAGCTAAAAGCACAACAGCAGAGGAAAGAAGAGACACTGCAGAGATGATGCAAAATATTGTGTTTTGTTCTCAGCTGTCAAAAAGTGTAACGCACGTGTTCCAGCACAGCCTTTGTGTACTTTCACTTCTCCATACTGTCCATTGGAAATCCTGTTTGTTACTTTTTGATTTCAGTCCATGTGTCCAAAGCAAACTTCTGTCCCACACTTTCTCTGCTGACTCTTCACCGATGCTCAGATGATCTCAGATGATTTCACCAGAACTCATCAAAATTCGGGCTCCACAGAAACCCAGACGTCACTAAACAAGCGTAACAAGCAAAGTGAAAACTCGTCGTTCAGCTTTATTGACCAAAGATAAGCTCACATGTCACCTCATGACACAGACACTTATTTCCACAGCATGCACGAGGACTGACAATAAGTTTCTATATTTTTTTTTCTTCTTTTTTTGTGTCCCGTTTGGATCTTTAGCCATCAGAATTGTTGTCTTAAGGCCAAGAGAGATGCCAAGCGGATTTATTTTACCAAGTGGATCATCATGGCCTTGCCATATTGGTCCATGTGATTGACCTTTATTATAATTATGAATTTATTTTATTTTCGGTTGCTACAAACGGGACAGACATGACTGTGGGATAGGACAGGGGGAAAGAATGAAAGAAAGAGAGGGAGAGAAAGAAAACCAAAGGGGAGAAGAGACGGTGAGAAGGGGGGGAGAGAGAAAAAAAACACAAACAAAACACCTGGGTCACCTGTATGGAGAAAAAAAACAGAAGAGAAAGCAAACAACAAAGAGCAACATAATAAAAAAACAGCACCATCACAATAAACTAGCTAGCAGTAGATAACAGTAGATACTAAATAATAAACGATATTGTGCAGCACGCAAGATAGACAGCGCACAATGTGCTTTGAGGCAGCAGCCAAGAAAGGTGTAGTCCGCGTCTGTGAATACCCATGTGTACACCTGTGTGCATACCTGTGTGGATCAGCATGCTTGTATTCCAAAGGTTTCTCCATGTAATGATCTGCTAGGGAGTGTGGGGAGCCACAGCCCCGTCCACCAGGGCATGAAGCAGGTATGGAGGAGATCCAGGCCCCAGATATCCAGAGACCCCAGAGTACAAGGACCCGAGGAGGACCACCAAAGGGGGGGAAACCGTGCCACCCTCCTGGGAAGAGCTGAGTAAAGCCCCAAAGGAGAGGTCACCCCGCAGCTACGGAGCAGAGGCCAGAGGGGGTTGCAGTGGCGTGCCCGCGGGCTCTGCCGGCAGCCAGCTGTGCCAGAGAGGACCGAGCTTCAGGCCCAGAGGCCAGAGGCCTGAGGGCATCCCACCCCCCGGAAGGAGCCCAGCCGGGCCACAGGTGCCAGGCCCCGCCAATCGGCCACCAGGAGTGAGCCGGTACATACATGAGCGCCCAGCCCCAGACGACAAGGACCACCAACACACCAATGTCTGAGGGCATCAGCCACCGGCAGGGAGTGTGGTGAGGGGAGATAGGCCTCCGTACTTTAGAGGGCCTGAGATGTACCCAGAGAGGTGGAGTCTAAGACCCAACCTGACATATAGACACAGACGAACAGGCACACGCGGACACAAACGTGCATTCCCACCCCCATATGCACAACCAAATACTCGGCACTCACCCAACGTGTAGACAGACACAAATAGACACTGCACAGACAGTCGCACTCCCCAAACATACTCTATATCCCAGGTCCAGGTACCCCCGCCCTCAGAGGGGCAAGCCGCACCTAGACCCAGGACATGTAACCCTTCTCTCTGGGGTGGAGGCAAGCGGACCACCTCCTTATCTGCAGTAGCAGGGAGGCCCTGCATCCCAGACCCCAGTCTGACGACCAGCACCTCCTCCCAGCCCCCCAGCCCTGACAGCTAACAGAACCGGGGTGAGTGAAGACACCAAACCTCCCTACGCCCGCTCATATGTAGTGTTGCTGTGTGCTGTTCTAAAGTGCATTTAAAACTCAGGAGAGCATGGTACTAGCTTCCTCTCAGAGAGCAGCACGGCTCTTCCCGAAAACCCTTAGTGTCTAAATGCATTTAAAATTGAGGGTAGGGCACCAGCGCCAGAGGTGGGTTGGAGTACACCGACCATCCTCTGGATGCTGTAAAACGTGCCCACCCCCAAGGCCCTATATGTATGTGTTATGTGAGAGTGTGAGTAATGTGGATGTCTAGGTTGCAGAATAAAATTGAGGCACAGGCGGCCAGAAGGGGACAGAGGGGGAGTGCCTCCCCTGCACCCTGGTGACATACCTGCACCCCAAGCCCTGCGTGTGTGGGTGGGTGTGGTAGAGCGGGAATAGGGAGGCAGCTAAGGATGGGGAGGGAAGAAAGGGAGGGGCAAGCGGCCCCTCCCTGGGGCCAGCTCCCCCCCTGACCCCAGTAGGCACCTCCACACTCTGGAACCCACCAGGGCAAGGGGGCCCAGGCCCATCCGGACCGGGGCCCGCAGCAGCAGCACCGCCCAGCCCCACAGAGTCCGGGGCAGCCCACCCGACTCCACCCCAGAGAAAACTGCACCCACCCCGTCATCCAATCATCTCCCAAACTACACAAGACAATAGACACCCAGGTTGAGTTCATTCTCCACCTCTCCTATATCTCTCCCCCACCTGCAGAGTGAGCTCCTGTAGTGAGGAGACCACCTGCAAAGATATAACAACCTCCCCACCAGTTAGAGAGCCCCCTAGTTGGGCCGATGCACCAGAGGTCCCCTGCACTGGGGCTGAGCCCCCCTGCACCCACCCGCCCACTGCTCCGGCGACACAACAGCCAGGACCCAAGCCCCCAAGGCCCGGCCAGCACCCCAGACCGGGGGGCGGAGCACCCCCAGACCCCCAAGCCTCCACGCCCGTCCCGGACCCTCCCAGGGGCAGCCAGGCTACCAGGCCAGTAACCAACGTCCGCCAGCACAGACCCTCCCCCATCTCCGCTGTACGCAGCCACAAGGAAAACACCATCCAAGAGCCCCAGAGCTCCTAACCAGGTCATGGCCGCATCCCCCAGGTTAGTCCCTCTAGGGAAACGTCCCTAGGGACTCCCCAGAGAAACTACATTTTCTAAGAACTGTCTGACGTTCACCTCTCACTCTCAGAAAGTATACAGACTTCCTTTGATTCACTAGTGAGATAAAATGCATTTCTTGGACAACATGACTTTGATATATTTGTTTTCCAGGAGCAAAGGTCTGTTTATACTGGCGAGCGATGCAGGCAGGAGGACTCTTTACACTGTGACTGACTAATCAATCTCTTCATCATGACTTCTGCTGTCATGGTTTTAAACCTGCGCAGTGGAGAAAAGAAGCTGAAAGAAGCTTCCTGCAAGTATCTGACGTGTCTTTAAAGAACTAAATCCTCCTCATCCTCACAGATACTCCCTCCTTAACCAGTTTCTTAAACTAGCTAACAGGTGGAGCGACACCACTGCGTACCAAAGGTTATAAAGTTAACCACACAGCAGACACTCTCGGTACGTCAGCTGTGTGGAATCGAGTTGTTCTTGCATTAATACACATACTGAAGTAACTGCCATGAGAAAGGTGAACTGAAGCTTTGATGCTAAAGTTAAGAACCTTTTGTTCACACTGGCAAGTGTTCAATGTTACCATTTATGCCAGTTTATTAATAAAGTACTTTTAAAAACAGTAGCAGGGCTGACAAAAGTGCAATAAAACCAAAAATCTATGAAACAGCAAATAATGAAATATTTTCATTTCAAGACCTTTTTATTAACTCTTCTCCGGCCTTTATAGCACATTTACTTGTCTTACACTCTTTCAGTTGATATGAGTGACCAATATCTAATTCATTAGCTCACTAGTGCTTTACTGTTATATTCAGTCTGCTGACTGAGATCAGGTGACATTAAAAAAATCGCTAGTGAATGAAATGTGAAAACAAAAATCATTGTGATCAAAGCTCTCTTGTTTGCTCTGAGGCACTAAAGCCTGCACAGGTAATAAGCTTCTTGGCTTTAAGTGAGGATTTCCATTCGTTTGCAAGCAAATGAAGAAACAAAAGTTTGTACGGACTTTAGCGCCCTGTTGTCCTCATGTGTGGACGTCACATTTTATTTTACTGCCCATCTAGTTTCATAACCACATGTCCAACTTAGGGTTGCAGGAAGGGGAGCTCGAGGGATTTAACAAAAGAACTGCTTTAACTGCTTACTGGCTGCGTTCAGCTGTTACTCACAGGGCACCACAGTGGGTGACTGTTCATGTGTGATTGGACACATTTTTAGGCCTGATGCCATTTCTGACACAACCCAAAAGAGATGTTTTGTCTCCTCCTGAGATTCAGCTGCTGAGCTTCCACTTGGTAGGCAAATGTGTAAAGAACTATATTCAGGGGCGTTTTTAGCCCGTTTTGGGCGGTGCTTCCCAAAATGGATCAAAGCACCCCCAAAGATTTCTTACTTTTTTGACAATATTTGGTGTTTGTGTGATACACTACAAAAAATATAGAAAGTATACAGTACTTGGTTGAGATGTAATCTTTTAACAACAGAAGTATAGATAACCCCCTCCCAGAATGGTTTGTTCCAGCTCGCCTCTTCCCTGCTCTGGCTCTGGTGCCCTTTGTGCCAGAGAGATGGTGGCTGAGACGCAGCAGAGCGGAGGTGGAAGTGCCTGGCTTAAAACAGGACATGTTAGCTGCATTTAACCTTCAATTACTCTTTATATAGTTGGTAGGAGTCAGACCATGTTTCTGTTTACCTGAAAAACATTACACCAGGTAACCTGCTGGGTTAAAAACGTGTTTTCTGACGATGTTTGTCCGTAGCCTGCTGTTGTTACCACTGTCCTGTTAGAAAAGGAAGGAATGAGAGAAGCTGCTCATTTTGTCATATGTGCCGATATTAAACCCAAGGTACTTACCAGCTAACTGACTGGATTCCCATTAACCTTATAACTCCTGTTGTGTGTGTGTGTGTGTCAGTCAGGTTCATAAAGGATATAGGGACATTTTTTCAAAAAAAGCAGCAACATTCAGGTAAAAATGAAAGAACAAATGATCCGTCAATAAAGGATAATGTTGGATCAGTGTTTCAGTATTTATGTCTTTTATTTGATGTTCATGTGTTTGGTTATTTGCCTTTTGGTTGAAAGTACACTGAGGGAGGACTTTTTTATTAGTGATTTCAATAGTCCTTATATGAAAGAGACAGGAGAGGAACTTCTCTTCCAGTATGGTAAGACTCGTCAGCAGCAGACCAGGGAGGAGGCTCCTATCGCAGATCTGTCTCCTCCTGACAGCGCGTCGCCGCACAGTCCCGCCCCACTCCCGCCCCACTCCACACCTGAACACGGACTCCCTCGTCTCACCGTCAGATGCAGGCAGAAGGGCATCCCTGCCCTGTTGTGCATTGCAGCCATTGCCACCCACTGTTGCTGTTCCTGCGTTGGGACTGGATCGCCGAACGACTCGCGGCACAGTCAGGCAGCAGTTCCTTCCACACACGTGCGGGCTTGCACGCGTTCCTTTTTCTCCTGCTCACCTTTCGTGCGTCACTCCTCTTTTTGTCTCTGCGCTCACTATCCCCTTTAACAGGTCAACCTGGCGGCTGATAGGCCACCTTGGGGAACGCCCCCACCTCACAGGTGCCTACAATTGTCTGTTTAGTCCACAGTGGATTAAAGGAACATGGTACAACATTAACACACATAATATAAATATAAGGATAAAACCATGCCGTATAAATATCAATAAACAAACATGCAATATAAATATCACAATAAAATCATGCAAATAAAATCAACACTATGTACCAATACACAGATTGATAAAACATAAAAACACAAATTTCCACTGTGTGACATCTGCGTGTGATTATCAGTTCAAAGAGGGAGAGAGGAAAGATGGGAAAGAACAAGGTCAGGAAGAATCAGGTAAGGAAACAGACAGGGAGCAGTGACAGTTACAACAGAAACTGTTAAACTGCTTGAGAGAGTTGATCACCAAACACTGATAGATTTGCCAACCTGAAGGTGAGGTGACGTTAAAATAAAAGAAACAATCTGCAGAGCCAAGACAAGGCTAATCAAAAGGTACTGGCTGAAGCATGTTTATTAAATTGTGTTAAAATGTACAAAACAGTGATGTCATGTTTTGAGACTTGATGAATTTAAGAATCTTATGATTTAATACAGAAATTTGCAGACTTGCACAGAGAGGGTAAAATTAGGATGACGGATAACGGAGACAAAGACAACAGACGACGAGGACAGGAAGGAACAGGGGTTTAAATGCACCAAGGAGACAGTCAGAGAGAACTTGGGACAACTGGAGGCATGTAGGGATGCAGGGACTGACAGAGACAGGGAAGACGTCTCATCGTGACGAGTAAAGTTTATCTTGCCTGGCTGGGCAGCTCTCTGAGTGCTCAGCACCCCCAAAGCTCTGATCCTAGAATCGCCCCTGGTTGAGACGCATTTTCTCTAAACACCGGGTCTCTGTGGCTTTTAAACACCTAAACACGCTGCACCAAAAACTGGTCCACCCCAAGGATCGGGTCCCCCGACACAAACAGAGTAACATAGTGTACGCTGTTAAGTGCAGGAGGATTGCCAGGATTTATACATCTGGGAAACCAAACAACCTCTGGCTAAGAGGATGGCACAACACAGAAGAGCCACCTCGTCAGGCCAGGACTCTGCAGTCTGTTTACACCTACAGGCCAGTGGACACTCTTTCAAGGATGAGGATGTAACATCCTGGACAGGGATGAACGCTGGTTTGAGGGCGGAGTCAAGGAGGCCATTCACGTGAAAAGGGAAAGACCATTTCTGAATGGAGGAGGGGCCTAAGGGTACATCTGTCACCATCTTACATGCTGTGATTGCAGCCATTCCCCAACTCTCTGTGAATGGGACTCATGGACATTAATCAGTGGTTGTTGATCAATGGTCATGAGAATTTGCATAATTAAGATTAAGGAACTGACCTCAGCCCCAGTGGGCTGGTTTCAGTCATTATGCAAATGTCCTGTTTATAAGACTGAAACCTGCAGCTGAGACTGAAGACGTCACCTGATGATGACGAAACGTTTCTCCCACAAAACGCTACGTCCAGATGAACAGAACCAACTTTTGGAGACTTGTCTCTTGTACTGACTCACAGTTTTGTGTCTCTTGCAGCTGTTTCATCAGGCATGTTTGTTGTGACCCAGAGTCCAGATGTTTCTGTCATGGAGGGAGAGACCGTAAGCATCACCTGCTGCTGGACAAGAACGTCTGAAAGATTCAGAGTGGCCTGGCTGAAAAATCAAACAATAATTAAGAGAGAGACCAACGCAAATCAATCTCCAAGTCTCTGAAAAAGGAGGCAAAGACTCATCTTTGAACATTTCAAACATCAGAGGATTCAGGAACATACATCTGTAAAGTGACTGTGGAGATTCCATCTTTAACTGTGTCTAAAGGAAATGGGACCATCATCACAGTCAGAGAGAAGACGGTGAATAACAACAAGCACACAGACTCCAGTGAGTGAACACGTTCAGTTTGGTGACCAACACGCCTCCAAAATATGTGAACATGTCGTCTTTTACAGATTAAACGCTGTCACATAAAAGTTTAGTCTGTCAAGTGTCTGTGCTGTTACCGTACATGTGGCAGCCTTTGGTCGTCTGAAGGGACGATTAATGAACATTGAATCCTCCAAACCAGAGCGATGAAACTACCCGAACGTCTGTCAGCTGAAAACCTTCAAACTTACAGACGTTTGTGACGACTGGCTTAGAAAAAACTTTACAAACTTGTTCAGCGTTTTTGGTTTTGTTTTAAATTTATTTGATGATTCCAAAAACACTGCTGATTAAAAATGAATGATTGACTTTTGACTGATTGTCTCATTTAATGAATTAATTAATACTTATCATAGTAAACTCCTCTGGGTTACCATAGTAACACGACCAGTAAAGATGCTTTGGCATGCAGACTGGAGCAGCAGGGATCAAACCACCGACCTTTCTATTGTCAGGTGACCTGCTCCACCTCCTGAGCCCCACTTCTCATGACAAATGACTTCCTTTTCCTTTTCTTTTATTCTCACTGACACTTGAGGATTGATCATGTTTGATTAGAGCTGCTGCTTATTCTGCAGCCACAGGATGTGCCAAGGCTCAGGGAGGGGCAGCCATGTGACCAGTTCGTCTGAGAGAAAGAAGACATCAAAGACGTGCTGTGGAAGAGCCAGATATGAATAATAACTAATGATTAAACACGTAGAGGTGTATTAACACACAGTGAGTGAAGAAGAAACACCCAGTGCATCATGGGAGTCCCCCAGCAGCCTACACCTATTGGGTGGTTGTTACATGTACAAGATTCAAACTTGTGATTTGAACTAAATAATTTCATGTTTCTGTGGTGAACATAATTAAATCATGGAGCATCTGCATGAAATTCAGACACTTAATTCTTGTTCTTGTTGAGATGGCAGGATACAATCTAGTAAGAGTGGTTAGTTACCTGGACTCACGAAGTTCACAAGATCACATTAGATGTCAAACTGCAGGAAAATCACTGGAGTTTTCAGCAGCAGACAACTACGCCCACAACAACAGATTTTTTTGAGTGTAACTAAGGGAGGATTCAGGGTCACCTGGTCCAGCCATAACTATATGCTTTAGCAAAAAGGAAAGTTTGAAGCCTAATCTTGAAAGTAGAGATAGTGTCTGTCTCCCGAATCCAAACTGGAAGCTGGTTCCACAGAAGAGGGGCCTGAAAACTGAAGGCTCTGCACGTGGGGTCAAAAATGACCCCAGGGGTTGTTTTTCTCCAAAATCTTTAAAATGCAAAGTTGTAATATATTCATATTCCAGGTATTCCTCATAAAATATGTTTGTAACATGAGGCCATTTGCATTTTTATTTATTTTTTCATTAATTAAAAAAATGCAGTTTTTGTATCACTACCCCACTCTTCCACAAGTGGGGTTAAAAATGACTCCAAGCAGTTCCTATGGAATCTTCTATGAAACTTTCATTCTTAGCAACTCTGACTGTTCCACTTACACTTCTGATGGATCAAGAATTAATTTTTGCACAGTAACGTACATGATTTATAGTCAGGGCTGCACATAAGTGGTCCGCAGGTGTGCATTCGCTGTCAAAATATGAGCATTCCCGGAAATTCAGAGAATACACACTTCTTTTGCGGTGGAGGAACACCTGTCACGGTCCTGGGTCTCCTGACCCAGCGTTTTTAGTTATTTGTGATGTTTGTATTTTTGTACTTGTGTGAGTTATTCTATGATTTCTAGTTTCGATCCCTTGCCCTTCATGTTGCTCTGTGTCCCCTCTGTTCTGTGTAGTCTGTGTCTGCATGTTTGAGTTCCCCTCTGTGTCTCTCGGTTCTTAGAGTCCTCCGCCTTATGGTTTATGTCTCTGTGTTTCTTAGTTGCTGTCTCCACTGTGTCAAGTTCGTGTCTCTGTGTGATCCTTCCTGTTTTACTTTGAAGGTCCGTGTCTTATGTGAATGTGTCCTGCTTTGCTTGTCTCGTCAGTCCTGATTTCTCCCAGCTGTGCCCTCCTTCTGTGTCTCATCCCCCTCATTACTCCCCAGTGTATTTAGACCCTGTGTTTCTCTGAGTCAGTGTCGTGTCGTCCCTCTTGCTGTGTGTGATTCTCCCCGTGTCTTCTGGAATGTGTTATAATTAGCATTTCCCAGTTTAGTTTTGTATTGCTTGTGTTCTGTTTTCCAGCAATAAAGCTGTGCTTTTGAGTTCAAGTTCTGTCCCCGTGAGTTTGCGTTTGGGTCCAATCCCTGCCTGCCACACAGCGTTTCATGACAGTACGACGTGACCACAACATGGACCCAGCAGACTTACCCGGGGAGAGCGATCTGATACGTGTCCAACGCCTAGTCGAGTGGATAACCCACACTTCAAATACACGGGCAAAGATTGTGGGAATAAATGCTATCGAAGCAATCCTCGGAGGAAATTCCCATCTCCGCCAGGTCAGAGGATGTGTGGACTTATTGGCCAATTTGAGGCGGCGCGAGCTCGGAAAAAATCAGACTTGGCCCAGCAGCAACAGACAACAGCTACCCTGGAGCAGCCACGTCAGCCACACCGGCCGGATGTGGTTTTGCCCGGCCCTTCGGAGCCGTCTGCGAGGAAGAAACGACGATCACGGCGCCAGCGCGCCACCCCACAGCCGGACGTTCGGACTTGTACATCGCCGGCTGTGGTGAGTAAGGACTCTTTTTCTGTGTCGAACCGTGGGACTATTCGTTCAGGGGTTGTGTTTTGTGCTACGGATGGTAATGTGAACAGTTTATCAGCTGCCCAGCCTCCTGAAGCTCTCTTAGCTGCCCAGCTACAAGCTGCGTCTCCTGTGTCCCCGCTAGCACAGCCATTAACTCCACCACAAGCTCCATTTTCACCTCTACCATCGCTTCAGTCATCAGTTCGGTCTGCCGCTCAGTCACCCTTAGCTCCATCTTCCACACTACCATCTGTTTCTCTTCCGCCACAACCATCACTACACTCAGCCATTCAGGCTGCTACTCAGTCAGTCATTCAACCTATAGCCCTGCCATTAAGACACTCTGTAGCTGAGCCATTAGCCATCCAACCCGCAGCCAATTCAATTCAGTGGATAACCCACACTTCAAATACACGGGCAAAGATTGTGGGAATAAATGCTATCGAAGCAATCCTCGGAGGAAATTCCCATCTCCGCCAGGTCAGAGGATGTGTGGACTTATTGGCCAATTTGAGGCGGCGCGAGCTCGGAAAAGCTGCTCCTCCACCCGTTACACCTCCACCACAACCGTCACTGCAGTCTCCAGTTCAGTCCCCTGCAGCTCAGCTTTCCCCAGTGCAGTCTCCAGTGTCCCCAGTGCAGCCTCCCTTAGCACAGTCATCCACTCAACCACCAGCACCACAACCGTCACTACCTCTAGTTCATTCCCCTGTGAAGTCATTAACTCCACCACCTACTCCACTCTCACCACCACCGTTACTACAGACATCAGTTCAGTCCCCTGTGCAGTCATTTACTTCTCCACCATTAGCAGCTCAGGTCCCCGTGTGTCCAGCAGCTCAGGTCCCCGTGTGTCCAGCAGCTCAGGTCCCCGTATGTCCAGCAGCTCAGCTCGCACCTGAACCTTTGGCCCAGTTCCCCGTAGCAGTGCAGTTTTCTAGCCAGCTTAACGTTGAGCCCGGGGTCCCAATTCTCTCTGGCTCTACATCAGCTCCTGCTGGAAGCTCGGATGAGCTCATCCAGCACTCCGCGGCTCCCGTGCCGCCATCTACCTCGTCCGCTGGGGGTTCCAGTGAGCCCAGCCAGCACCTCCTCGTCTCTGCTGGAGGGTCCGAGGGGCCCGTTCAGCCTCCTGTCTCCGCTGGAGGGTCCGAGGGGCCCGTTGCTCCACCAGCGTCATCAGCTTCAGCGTCGCCTGGTCCAGCGCCAGTGTCATCAGCTTCAGCGTCGCCTGGTCCAGCTTCTGCTTCGTCAGCCTTGTCTGGTCCAGCCTCCTCCGAGCCTTCATCCCCGTCTGGTCCTGCCTCGCCTGGTCCTGTGCCCACCGAGCCTCGGCCGGTACGCCTGACACTTAAGAACTGCCGCTGCCTTCCGCGCGGCCGGCCCCCTGAACTGCTCCATCGTCTCCTTCGCCGCCGCCGTTGCCGTCCGCATAGTCGGCCCCCTGAACTGCCCTGTGTTTGGGCTGTTTTCTTGGGCTCCGGTGTTTGCTGTGCTCCGCTTTTGTTATCTAAAGTAACACGGCTGCTATGAGGCCAGCTAGGATCCCTGTGGCCCTACAAATGATCCAGGACGGATGGGATGAAGAGCCCATTGGAGGCATTGACTCAGAATCTCACATCTAAGATACAGAGGACCCAGACTATTGCCCCCCCCCCCCCCCCCCCCCCCCCCCCCCCACTGAACAAGGCCTGTCAGATACAGAGGAGTCCTCTGAAGAGGAAATAAATATTTAGTCTAACAGAATAAGCCCCTCTTACTGCTCTAGCCACAATATTCTGAATTAGTCGGCCAGGGCTTGCACCTGGGTTTAGTACTTTCTCCCCAGTAAATGCATGGAAGATGTTCATGTCTGATAATTTAATAGAAGAGGTGCTGTCATACACAAACATGGAGGCACAAAGAGTAGCCACAGACAGGGGAAAGAGCGGAAAAATGTAATCAAACATAAGCTCCTGGCCTTCATTTGATTGACCATTCTTGCAGGAAGTGAGAAGAACTGGGATGTACCAGTCGGTGTGTTTTTTGGGAATTCTCTGCATAACCCATTGTACAAGGCCACTATGTCAATTCAAAGATTTAAAGATTTCGCCGTTTCTTGCACTTTGAGGACAAGAGGACCAGAGCCTACCGACTGAAAACAAACCACATGGCAGCTTTCTGCTACATATGGGACCTGTTCCTGGTCAACTGCAGGCAGAAATTCATCCACAGTGATTGTGTTACAGTGGATGAACAACTTGTGCCTTTCAGAGGGAAGACCCAGCTTCTGCAGTATAGGCCGAGCAAGCATACAAAAGTGATACAAAAACTGAAAATTAATGAAAAAATAAATAAAAATGCAAAGGGCCTCATGTCACAATCATGTTTTATGAGAAATACCTCAAATATGAAAATATTACAACTCTTCGTTTTAAAGATTTTGAAGAATAACAACAGAGTTTATAGCAAAATGCATTGTTTCTATTTGGGGTCATTTTTGACCCCACTCGTGGAAGAGTGTAGGTATTGGTAGGTTGTGCATCCAAGGGTTAAATACTCTAGGAACAACAAGTAGGCCTGCAGTGTGAGAGCAAAGTGCTCTAATAGGGTGATATGGTACTATAACAGGGGTCCCCAACTCCTGGACTCCGGTCCAAATCCAGACCCCAAGAGGATTTTGTCCGGATCACAAAGCAGTTTCTCATTTACCGCGTAGTTGGATAGTTTCTTCCTGCCGGCTGCCGTGGCTGACTTTTGAACTGGCGCGACACGTAGCTATGCAGGTTAGCATCATGCTGGTCCACTCTCCCAGCCAGCTGTTGGCGGTAATGCACCACCAACTGCCAATAAAACGACAAAGAAGAAC
Source organism: Maylandia zebra (assembly GCF_041146795.1). Lineage (NCBI taxonomy): Eukaryota > Metazoa > Chordata > Actinopteri > Cichliformes > Cichlidae > Maylandia > Maylandia zebra. Next base: position 61,029,537 of record NC_135169.1, read on the forward strand.
AAGCTATGTGGGTATGTGAGTTGATAGGTTACTATCTTGGGCGCTTGCGCTTGCTGAGTGGATGAGTAAAAGAAGATGGCTTTGTCAAAAATACTTATAAAGTTATAAAGAGTGGAAGTCTGAAGAGCTGTTATGAAATCAAACATAAGAACTTCAACCAAAACTGTGCGCCTGGGTCTGACGGTAGAACAAGAAGAATAAATGAGGTATGAGCGGCTACACGGCTGATAACAGTCTGTGACAGCACAACAGCATACGAGTGTTCACTGTGAGCACGGTGGATTTTAGGAGGACACAAAAAGACTTTCACTGACTGGAAAATGATAAAGAGTGAAAGGAAGCTGCAGCAGAAACACTTTTTAGTTTGGAAGAGAAACAATGTAACACTTTTAGATGGAAACAAAGTAAAGTGCAACAATTTACCTTCAATAAAAAATAAATTACATCCTTACTAAAACTATAAACATTTGAACCGTTTGATACTGAAAAATAAAATGAAATAAACTCCATAAACAATCAAAATGAATTCAAACTGATCAGCAACATTAACTCAGGAGCACAATATATGAAACACTTTAACCTACAAAACAAAAACGAATCAAACAGTTTGTGCTGATTTCTTTCTTTGATCAAAATAACAAAGTCAGCATTAATGGCTCCGACGAGCACGTTTTGCAGTGCACAGCTTTTCAAAGCAGCTTTGAAGCAGGATCCTGCAGCTCTCAGCTGCTGCTCAGTGTTTAGCTGGGACCTGGACTTGGTCTGCAGCAGCAGCAGAGAAGCCTCACAAAGATGAGACTAAAGGAAGAAGAACGCCCAGAGCCTGCTGCCCTCAGAGTGGATACTGCTTCTCTACACTCAGCCAGAATCCACTCAGTGTCTGTGATGTGAACTGCAGTCTCAGTGTGGAGTCAGACGTCAATGAACTGGTTCTGCTCTGCAAAGCTGAAACCAGTTGGAGCTGGTCATGCTGGGAACTGTTTTCATGGAAGTCCTTTTAAAAGTATCCCATCAGTGATGAAATATGCTGCTTGATATATGGAGTCACTGAGGCGGCATCATCATCAGTAGTGTCAACAAATTCATGCAGGTTCTCCAATGAATCTGTGTCTCCTTCATCGAGTCTCCTGCCCCACACTGCAAGCTTTCCAGTGACAGAGCTGATCTTGTGACCTGAGGGAGGTTTTTATCTTTCCCTTGAAGCTGTAGATTTACTTCATTTCCAAATATGTCACTCAGGTAGGCCAGTTTTGCCAGCAAGCTCTCATCACTAACTCTGCGACTTCATACTTGTGCTCCTGCTCCAAAAACATCTGATCTGCTCTCTGAGCTCAAAAACTCAGGATAAGACTTTTCCTGGTGACAGCCGCCTGGCTTCACTGTGAAACAGCACAGCTTGATGTTCGGCTCCATCTCCTCACAGACAGCAGAGACACTCTTGTTTTTACTGGTCTGGTCTTTATAAAACCGACTACACCAATAATTTCAGTCATAACCTCACTGAATTCAGAGGAAAGCTGCTCGCAGTGTGAAACACTCCAGCAGAGGGCGCTGTTAAGTCCTTATTGTAACACAGTTACTGTGTGCAGTTAGACTTCATACATAATCTGCACTTATTTCCATCAGACATGCTGTCAGTAAATGATTGGTTTCTATTGATTCTACTTCCTGTTGACTAGTTTGATGACAGTGAAACAATCACAGCTGATTGTGTGATGATGTAAACTGTCACTGTTACATTCAGTGTGTGTGACATAATGTTAGTGCAGGCTGATAACAGCCTGGTTCTGTTAGAAACACATGAACGTGTCCATAGATCTGTGTGTGTTTAACATGAGAGCTTCAGCCCTGCTGATGTGTTAAATAAAGACATGCAGGAAAACTGATGAGACTCTGAAATAACTCTTTATATTTATAATGTAACTCTGCATCAAAAGAACAACAAAGGATCCCAGACAGGTTTCTGTGAACAAAGACCATTCTGATGTTTCTGTCTTTCTAACAGTTTGACATTATTAGTAAACAGACTGCAGTGAGCAGCATTTATAAAGAGCTTATATATAAAGATATGACAGCTGTTTGACAAGTTTATCACTCTGTGTTTGGACCTGATCAGTCCAGCTGTTTACTTGAAATATGTTCATTTTGGGGTGGGTACAGTTTCCTCTGCGGTGGGGTAGGGTGGGCTGCCCCGGGTCCTGTGGGGCTTGGCAGTGCTACCGTAGGCCCCGGTCTGGATGGACCTGGGCTCCCTTGCCTTGGTGGGTACCAGAGGACGGGGGTGCCTACTGGGGTCAGCGAGGGAGCTGGCCCTAGGGAGGGGCATCCTCCCCTCCCTCCTTTTCCTCCCCATCCCCGGCTACCTCCCTCTTCCCGCTCCACCACACTCACCCACACAGGTAGGGCCTTGGGGTGCGGGTGTGTCACAGGGGTGCAGGTGAGACATCCCCCCCCCCCCCCCCCCCCCTCTGTCCCCTTCTGGCCACCTGTGCCTCAATTTTATCTCACAACTTAGACATCCACATTACTTACACTCTCATAACACACACATATATATAGGGCCTTGAGGGTGGGCACGTTAACGGCGTCCAGTGGACGGTCTGTGTACTCAAACCTACCTCTGGCCCTGGTGCCCACCTCTCAACTTTAAATCCATGTAGACATTGAGGGTTCTCGGGAGGGGCCATGCTAACACCTGCTGCTCTCTGGCAGCAGCACCATGCTCTCCTTTGTTTTAAATACACTTTAGACAAACACGCAGCAACACTACACATGAGCAGGAGGAGGGAGGTATGGGGTCTTCACACACCCCCGTTCTCTGCTAGCCATTGGGGCGGGGGGGCTGGGAGGAGATGTTGGCTGTCCGATTGGCCTCCCTGCTGCTGCGGAGCCTGGGACGGTCTGCTTGCCTCCACCCCAGGGGGAAGGGTAACATCTCTTGGGTCTGGGTTCTGTTTCCCCCTCTGGGGGCGAGGGTACCTGGACCCGGGGTATAGAGTATGTTTGGGGAGTGTGATTGTGTGTACATGTCCATTTGTGTCAGTCCTTACGTTGGGTGAGTGCTGAATGTTTGTATATGTGTGCATGAGGGTGGGAACGCATGTTTGTGTCTGTGTGTGCCTGTTTGTCTGTGTCTATATGTCAGGTCGGGTCTTAGACTCCACCTCTCTGGGAACTCCCAGGCCCTCCAAGGCCTATCTCCCCTCACCACACTCCCTGCTGGTGACTGATGCCCTCAGGGGTCGGTGCATTGGTGGTTCTTGGTGTCCGGGGCTGGGCGCTCAGGTATGTACCGGCTCACTCCCGGTGGCTACCTGGCGGGGCCTGGCGCCTGTTGCTCGGTCAGGCCTCCTCCGGGGTGCGGGGGGCCCTCGGGCCTCCGGCCTCTGGGCCTGCGGCTCGGTTCAGCTGGCTGCCGGCGGAGCCGTTGGGCACGCCGGTGCAGCCCCCTCTAGCTTCTGCTCGGTGGCTACTGGGTGACGCCTCGTCTGGGGATCCTCAGCCCTTCCCATGAGGGTGGCACAGATGCCCCTCCGGTGGTCCTCCTTGGGCTCTCGCACTCTGGGGCCTGGATCTCCTCCATGCCTGTTTCATGCCCTGGGGGACGGGGCTATGGCTCGCTACATCCTCTTGCAGACCATTACATGTGGAAACCATTTGAATACAAGCGCGCTGATCCACACAGGTGTGCACACGGGTGTTCACTGTTCGTAGACTTAAATTACACCTTTCTTGGCTGCTACTTCAAAGCATATTGTGCGCTGTCTGTCCTGCGTGCTGCACAACACATTATTTGACCACAAGTGTCTGTGAAGGTTCTCAGTCATCCAGGTCATCGTAGTCAAAGGAGCCTCTGTCAGCAAAGAGGCACAGAAAAGAAGATCAGACACCAGCGAGGGAGGATAAGAAGGACAGACGCAACAACATTGTCATCCCCTATGTAGCCGGTGTATCAGAGAAACTCAGGAGAGTTTTCTCCAAGCATGACATCCCGGTGTATTTCAGACCCAGCAACACGCTCAGACAAAAACTGGTTCACCCGAAAGACAAAACGCCAAAACACAGACTTAACAATGTGGTGTATGCTGTACAGTGCAGCGAGGAATGCCCAGACCTCTACATTGGAGAGACCAAACAGCCACTTCACAAGCGCATGGCACAACATAGAAGAGTCACCTCCACAGGACAAGACTCAGCAGTCCATCTGCATCTTAAGGATAAAGGACACTCTTTCTAGGATGCCAATGTTCACATTTTGGACAGAGAGGACAGATGGTTTGTGTACAAACACATCACATGTCAGTTGTCAGCAGAAGTGTAGAGAGGACAAAATGTAAGCGCTGAGAACTTCAGAATCTGAGATTTGTCCAGATTTGTAGAGGAACAGATCAGATTTATTTTGTTTATATCATGTTCAGTCTTTCAAAATTAGAAAAGGCAGAATTTGTGTTGTTCAAACACACTGATTCCACAAAAAGACACAAATGTGAAATTGCCTAGCTAACAGTTACAGAGCTACATGATGATAATTATATGTGAAGACATCTGCTTTTTTAAAATATAGCTCCATGCTTGCATTTACATCTGTGACCATCGGAGGGCAGTAAGCACTCATTAGTCTGTTCCTCTTTACTGATGTCAGTGTTTCTGTCAGTTTAATAATATCTGTGTTCAAATATGTTTCAAATAAGTTCAGTATTCCAACATTGAAATGAAATTCATCATCTCAGCTGAACTGAGCTTCAGAGAAACACTGCATACTGATGTCTGTGAAGCTTTGACAGAAAAACAGTTTAAAACATCAAGTGATTGAATCCATGAATCTAAAAATGTGTTTCTGAGTGAAAGAGACAGACGTGTACAGACTGAACTATCTGTTAAAGGACACTAACATGATACTCTTTAAACTAAACTACACACAGACACACTGAGGAACCACATGAAACTGTAAATCCAGGATAAAGAGGTTCAGTGAATGTGGTGTGGAAGGTGTGGAGGTGGATCAGAGAGTCAGAGGAGACTCTGTAGAAGGACACAGTGCCAGCAGGACAGTCCACATACACTGCTACTCTGTTAGAGACAGAGGAAGAGGAGGTGGAGATGGGTGTTTCTCTGTTATTGTGCCACACAGAGGAATAATGATCAGAGCAGAAAAGACTCCAGGACTGATCATTTCCACCAAACACACAGTCATCACTCCTTCCTTTCCTTTTGATTCCTCTGTAACTCACTGATATCCAAGCCTCTCTCGTCCACTCGACCTCCCAGTAACAGCGACCAGTCAGACCATCTCTACACAGCAGCTGTTCACAAACATCAAATCTGTCTGGATGATCAGGATATGACTGAACCTCCTCCACATATGTCACCTTCCTGTTGTTGTCAGACAGTTGGAGCTTTGTGTTCACTGTGTTTGTGTCGATTGTGAGTTGACAGGAATCTGATGGAGAGAACAAACACAATCCAGCTGCAGTTATTGATCCATCATCTGTTCATTGATTGACCCTTTGATGATGCCTCCTGACATGATGAAGATGGTTGAATGTGTGCTGCTTTGTTTTCATGAATCCCATTAAAAACACACTTACACTTCCTCAGACCTGGTCTCAACCACCGGACTCCAGCAGGCTCCACCCTGAAAGGAGGAGGGGGGTCAGAGCAGCACAGTCAGCATGCACACATGGACATTACATGGCTCTCATACACACACTGTTACACACTGATAAAGGAACAGTCCAACATTGTGACACATAAATGTTTAAACTCCAAAAGAGCAAAACTCATAATCACATCACATTTAATCTCCTTTATTAAGCACGATGTCCAGGGAGCATTGACATGTGCCACAGTCAAGGTTCAACACACTGTGACATTCATGCTGTGATGGAGTGGGTGCATATTAAATGTAAAGACTGAGACTGGGTACAAAAACTGATTCAGTACAGGTAGAGTGCAGCAGCCAGTGCATCACATATTTTGAGCTAATGCAGTGGTCATCACACCACATACTGCTTTCTATGTAAAGGAGCCTTCATTCTCAGATTAGGGCTGTTTGTGACCATAAAGTCTGTCTCACAAGGGCAGCCACTGGTCCAGGCGAGGATGCCTCCACAGTGGGATGTCTGAGGGTGCAGACATGGGTGAAGTTAGGACCAGGTGCCAGTGGAACTGTGGACCTCTGGAGATAGGAGTTATTGTTTCACTCCACCAAAAGCAGGAGAGAAAGATGTTTATTAATAATCCTTCTAATTAATAAATGCTCTGTAGAGCAAATTTGTTGAAGGTAAACAAACATAAATGATGGAAACAGCATCAACCAATCACAATGCTGCACTGCAGGAGGAGGTTGTGATTTGTGCAATTACGATAAGAGCTTTTCAAGCAGAGAGAATATGATGTGATCCTCATGATCACTTAGTGTATCCTAACTCTTTGATATTTCTTTTACAAAGATGCTGCTTCAGTCAGGATGGAATAACTCATAGATGTCATTTATTAGCTCCACATATTAGAAGATCTGCAATTTCCTCCTGTAAACAATTCTCTCTCTCTCTTCAAATATTTTTATTGTTAAGCACAAATAACAATCACAAATTGTCCCATAGACTGACATTGCTTCCTTTTTACAGTTTTGGCATCAAGAAAAGGGGAGAAACAAAGTGAACAACGACAACAACAAAAAACAAAACAAAAACAAACAAAAAAGAAAAACCCTCCTCCCTACACCCCTCCCTTATCCCAAAGTGCTATCAGCTTATTTTAAGAAATGGTGAAGTCCACATAATAGCTCTCATTTGTTCATAATTTCCAGGTGCCTAATGAGCGGCCTCCAAATCTGATCGAAGTCCTCCAGTTTGTCATTTATAATGTAGCGGATCCTTTCCAGATGAAGAGTATCTGTCAGTACTGAAATCCAGGCTTTCAAGGATTGTACTTCTTTTCCCTTCCATAGGAGGAGAATCAGTCTCTTTGCACACATCAGGCCATAGAACAGGAGGGCAGTCTGTGTGCTTCTTTTAATCTTTGGGCTGAAGGAAGGACACTACTCGGTGTATAAATGCACAATCAACAATCATTTATTTCCATATAATTCAACACTTAAGAGCACAAGAACCATCATGATGGGGAGACCTGCCTGCAGAGGCTCACAGCATGTCTCAAACTGGTGGAGGGTTACTCAAGCTCTTATAGCCTTTAGTGGCCCCCACCTAGTCGTAAAAGCCTAAACATTCACATTCTTTCTCTGTTACGGCGCCTAAGTTATGACCTCGGCTCCCTGTCTTTCTGCTCTCTGTAAAGGTGGGGGTATGGAATGTGGTCTGTTTCTTCTATTATCTGCACAAGGTCCTCTGCACACAACATTCTCTTCATGATTCAGCAGTATGAAATGTCAAGAAACAGTGTAACACATTCAACAGTGTCGAGTAATACAGGTCAATCCAATAGCTCTAATGATTTTCACACTCTTTTAAGTCAGAAGTATAATGTAAACTAAAACTACATACTGATCACACACTCTATATTAAGGGGTATAATATGATCTACAGCAGTATCATAATTCAACTATTTTGATTACATATATAAGGTAACATATGATAACCGAATAATCTCACACTTCTCATAAGACAAAGTTCGTGTGAGGTCGAGCCACTGTTAAGGTTCTAATATTGAGGAAGGAGAGTACAAACAACCATGGTCCAGAAGATCTTGGTCAAACAATTGATTTTAATGAATACAAGCTTGGGAAGACCACTCTGTACGCAGACAGGAATTGATCTTTGACTTAACCAAAGCATAAACAGATTTTTATAGCATCAGGGTTTGAATTAATGACGCCCCTTCATACGTCACAGACAGAATATATACATACGTCAAATCAAAACCACAATAACTTTTAACACAGTTTAAAAGAACATTATCTCTGTCTCGTCTGGAACATGAGCCCCACATCCTGCAAGACACTGTTCCTCTTTCTTGCAGAGACAACATGACTAATCTCTCACCTATAAATGAGTCTACCGAATGTGTGTGTGTGTGTATATGTCACGACCTCACTCGGCCTCTATGTCACCTCTCGCCTACTAACGCTCACTAACTGTATGTGTGTCTCGTCCTTAAATGCTCTCTCATCTCACCCGTTGCACTTCTGACCTTTCACCAGAACAGAGGCTCATCCTTATGTGTAACAACCTAACTGAAACTATATGTACTATGTTGAATAAATGTTACAATCAAGAACCTCTACTAAAAGCTTAATAAAAGAATATAAAAGTATAACAGACAATTTGAATACCCTAGTTATTCACATAGCCTCGTCTAACCAACTCCTCAGAATAACCTGCACTTAGATTCTGCTTTCGGTTTAATTTCTGCAAACGCTCTGCAAGCCTGCAGTTTCCTGTCACTCCTGACTCTGTACAAAGTGTACTCAAAATCAACAGAATCAGCACATACACACTTAAGGTTATAACAAGCATTCAAAAGCATTTAAGATTATAGATTCAACTCAACAATTTAAAGTGGTTATAACTGCGCCTGTAATAAAGGCTAATTGGGTACCAAAATGTTTAAACATCTGAATGCACTATCAATTGTTGTGATTCGTTCGTTATGGATCAGAGAAGAAAGCAGGCTGAATCCAGGTATAGGTGTCAAAAATAGTGATCTTTATTACATACCTCTAAAAGAGAGGCATGGGAAGACAAGCGCACAGTAACAGATCTTCGGCGAGCAGAGGCTCTCCATATCTTTTTATAATATTCATGATGACGTCACACAGACCTTACTGGAAATGATATCAAGTCCCCACAATCCCAAAAGTTTCCCTTATATAGACATCAGATGATAACTTTAAGAGAAAAACAAGTGTGTGATCTGTTGTGCATTTTGTGAAACTGTGAGTCCACTAGAGAAGATGTCCTCCCCTTTGTTAATAAGTGTGTATGTGAGGGAACGTGCGTGTGTTACATAAGTCTGTATATATGTGCACGTTAGTGAGGCCTGACTACGTGCAAAACTGAATGTAACGGTCCAGCTCGAGTGGTGATGGTGATGTTGCAACAGCTTAAGCAGAGAGAAAGAATAATCCAGAACAACCATATACTACTTAAAGTGATGGAAATATGTGTACATTAATATTTTACTCAGATTAACATAGATCTAAATAAAAGGTTATTCTGTCAACAGATACGACAATGATATATTGCTGATAAACTGATGCAGACTAATGAAGTAATAATGAACTAATAACAGTGCATGTAAATGATATCAGTGAGATTAAAATAACATACATTATCCTAACAACTCCTTTGAAACAATGTAAGACATTCAACATAATACAGGTCAATCTAACAGATCTAATGATTTTTAAGGGTATAACCTGATCTGCAACAATATCATAATGCAACTACTTTGATCTCATATATAAGGGAACATATGATAACAAAATAATCTCCACATTTCCCCCTTTAATCTCTTCTCCCAAAGAGATTCCTTACATCATACACTCTAACGTTGCAACGTCCACATCTCCTTGGTCCCGAGACCCTCCGTCCCCCTTTAACGGGTGGACCTTAGGGGGAATGACCCCTGCCTCTACGCCGTGCAGATGCAAGCAAAGTTAGATTTACACCCATTACAGCAGTTACCGATGACACTCCCATCACTCCCCAATTTTCCCACAGCTTTATTTTGGTGCTCCGGTTTTCCACCCCCTTTTTACCACTTATACCCTTCAAATGTACTTAGAATAGCCCCTCTGTCTAACGGGCTTTTAACCTTTATGCTATTGGTACAGCTACCAGTATCTTCCAGTTGGGTGATTCTCAGCTTCTTTCTTCGACTTCCGGGGTTAGACCACCCTTTAGTCGTTACACAGATCTGGGGATTATTCTGCCCCACTATCAAACAAAGATCTGTGTGTATGTTGTCCGTTGTCACCGCCGTGTCCCCCTTTTTGCCAAGAGCCTCTCGAACCTCGTTGGTCTCTGGTGTTCCTAGTTTTCGCCAACCCCTTCCTGGTTATTGCTGTGGTTATGGGATCCATCCTCTCAAGGAGCCCAAATGACACTTGACCCCAGTTGCTGTGAAGGGTCCTCATATCTCCGTGTCCCCGTCTGGTGTCTGTTCCTTTCTCTGCAAGAAACAGAAAGCCAACACCTCTCCCTCGCTGGCTCTCCTAACCTAATGTTGTTGACTTTGTTTATTCCAATCCTATGCTATACTTATGTGTGTAAGCGTGCATGCATTTAACCCTCTGCACGTGAAGTCAATAGCTCCGATATATCAATCCGATCCGTTGTCGGATGAAGCTTTTGACCTTCACAGACTAAGTGCCTATACCTGTTTTAATTCTTCCTTATATAGAACCCCCTCAGTTTCCGGTTAGTTTTAATTAGTCTCGATTAATCGTTCTAGTTGTATTTTGCAATTCAGCTAAAAAGCAAACCTGTTAAAGTAAACAGCTTATTTACAACCACCTGCAAATCATAAGATTAATAAAAGATTCAGCACAACAGACAAGTATCATGTTCAGGTTTTCTCCAATCATTAAATCACTATTATTGCCGCAATTTGTTTTATTCACCCTTTGGGCAATGTTACTCCAAGAGCCCCCTAATGGCCAGTTAGTGAGCTCTATGTCAAACTGTCCCCAAATTTGTTATTTGTTATTATTACCTGTTTTATTATTATTCTTTATTTTCATGTCACTTGTCTGTTTTCTACTGCACCTTCCTCACGCATTCTTAACAAAAGCAAAGCAAACATTAGCAGCACATTGACCGCGGTCAGCCATCTACCTACCAGAGATGCTATAAAAGATTCCCTGTAAAAAACATCACAGTTTTCAAGACAGGATGTGTCTTATCCAACACCCTCCCAAGAATACAGTGTAATGGCATCACCAACTCCTAACCTAAAACACCGTTTCTTCACACATCAGCCCAGAAATCCTGTAATAGAAAAACCTTATTGGCAAGCATCAACCACTTGTCAACTTAAAAAGAGAGTGTTAACGCTGCGCAAGTGTGTACACACAATTTCACATACACAGAAAGTTAAAGTTAAATTGTCATGCAACCTCAGATGTCGCTGTCCTCCTTCTGCTCCTGTAGAAAGAAACACATAAATTCATCCACCCTTTTATCCTATCTAGGTGGAGGTGGTTAACCTTGAGTTATGGTCAAGTCTTGTCATCTTTTACCAGTCAGTCCGTTTGTTTTTATTTCTAGTCTTTCCTTCTTTGCTGATAGCGGAAACCATCGCCGCATTTAGATTTCCGCCCTCAGCAAAATGAGCTCATTCCAAAAGAAAACAAAAAGTTGAGATCGCCGACTTGTAATGCTTGTAATTTCCGATATGCAGATCTGCTAATATAAATCAAAATAAAATGAAAGATAACAAAACAAAAATGCAGACGCCAGGGTCTTAGGACTTGTCACTGAATATTCCTCCTATCAGTAAAAATGCCAAACCTAAACCTAAACAGAGTCAAATTAACACCACCTCAACCTTTTCATATCCATAAACCTATATGTTTTGTGTTTGTGAAACAAAATTGAACCATTTCCATATTAAGTAATTTGAGCTCTTGAAATGTTTTAGTGCTCTTAACTCTGGCAGTTTACCTCAACACTCATTCAATAACTTTTATTCAACTGCTACTTGGTCACTCAAATTGTACCTGTTCAAATTGCCTAGGGTTCAACAAAGTCTAGATCCTAGTTATCATGAAACTTGAACGGGTCTACAATGATTTACTTACAATAATTTAAAATCATCACTCAACCTAGCTCTAATACTGGCACTGCGTGACGTTTCTCACACTGGAAACCAGAATTTAGTACAGATCTTTAATACCTCAGGCAATCGTGTTCAACAACAGCCCCAGATATCTCGCACGGGCATCGTTTTCATAACCGAACTGCTCTGGACTCTGCTCCCCAAACCACACAAATGCCCTCTGCTTTTGTTATTATTGTAACAGATTCTGTATTTGGATTTGTTGTATGCAGCATTGAGCCTTTGTCAATAAAGCATTCTTCATTGCAGCAGCTGGAGCATTGTGTGTCACTTCCTAGTGAATTGAATCAACATTTTGATTTTGGTGCGTGGGTGTGTATCAATTTCCACTCACTCAACGAGTGCATACGTGTTCATGTGTGTGTTTCTCTTTTTGTGTGTTGGGGTGTGTTTGTGTTCATCACCTTCCTGTTCTGTTGTTTGGGTAAACCAGCGGCCTTAAGCATGCCCTGGGGTCCTGCCCTCCTCTTTGGGTCTGTTTGCATCCGTTGTTGCAGCTGCCTGCATCTTCTCCTTGTAACTTGACCCTTTTGCTTCTGTAGCTCCTTCAGGGCTTGCTCCTGCTGTTGGAGCTTTGGGTCAGGTCTGGCGACCTCCTGCTCCAGGTCTGACTGATGGGTTCAATTAGCAGCCAGCTCCTCCGGAGCCATGCTCAGTTTCTGCTTCTGATACCTTAAGCTCTTACTGAGGGCAAAAACCTCAGAGTCTTTTCCTTCCACGTCAGATCAGAGTCTATTTATGTTGTCCTTACTTTGCTCCACGGCCTTCTGCAGCTCTGCTGTTCGGCTCTTCTCAGAGGTCAGCATTCTTTTGCTCACCCTCCCTTTTCCTCCGGGCTTCATGCGCATCTCGTCACAGCTCTGTCAGCTGACGCAGTCTGGGAATTTCCCCCGTGTAGTGAAACGGGCTTTAGGTTTAGTGCTCCGTCTCTGCTGCATGAGATCGCATGTTGACATTTTCTGGTCGTTGTTGTGGGTCCAGCTGTTGCCTTCAGGGGTCAAAGGATCAAAGAAGAAGAAGAAGAAGAGAAGAAAGTGTGTACATTATTGTACTTTATTGAGCCCCGTGGGGAAATTGCTCTCTGCATTTAACCCATTCACTCAGTGAAGCAGTGGGCAGCCATTGGGCGCCCGGGGAGCAGTGTGTAGGGACGGTACCTTGCTCAGGGGTACCTCAGGGTAGCTGTTAAGGGGAATCGAACCCCCGACCTTCCGATCATGGGGCAACCACTCTACCTACTGAGCTATCCCTGCCCAGATGGTAGCGGAAAGATGGTAGCGGAAAAGGGCAACGATGGTAGAGGGGAGGGTAGGAGTCCAGGTCAGCCTCAGCTTTTCACAAAGAAAAAACAAAAACAAAACAAAACAGGCGAACAGGAAAATGACGTTGTGTTGGCTGTGTTATTCGGAGAGGGGAGAAACAACGGAGCCTCCTCTCCCCCCTTTTTGTTTTTTCTCACCCTCTAATCAACTCATAACCCCCCAAGTTGACAGGACAACACAGGTACGTGTTAAAAGTCCTAAGATCCTGTTTAGAAACCTAAAAAGGAATTTTCTGTCATTCAGTAGTCATTCGTCTGAAACAATCAACAAAAACATGTCCCAATTCGACCCTTTTAACCACTAAATTTGTCGTGTCCTCACTTAATCATCAGACCAATGTCTTTTCTTTCCAAGTTAAGTTGTTGTTCTGCAACCCAGAGAGTTTTATTTGTCAGTAGTGGATAAACTATATCCTTTAAAACGTATGTTAAGTGTCGCTGCTTTAACCCTGCTTGTGCGTGCACACGTATGTAAGCTGTTTCTTCATTGCGTATGTTTGTGTTCTTAGCCAGGTTTAATTAATGTTTATGCATTAATCGTTATGCTTGTCCTCATGAGGTTAATGCATTTTCTGCTTATATATGTGAATTTGCATGTGTTGCTCCTGCAGTCTGTCAGACTCCTACACATTTCTCCACTTGAGCCGTCAGTTTTCTTCCCCCAAATTTGCTAACCCAAATTTTAAGTTCCCACCTTATTAACAGCATTCCTGGTCCTCAGCCAGAAGTTACGGCCCACTTGTCAGGTTTATCGAGACATGGCGCTGTGAACAATTCAACCAGAAACTTGCCTTAACATATCCAGCCAAGTTAACCTATAGGTTTTTCCCGTCCGACCGCTGCACGTGGAGAATTGATCCAGGTCTGTTTATTGTCCACCTGAAGAAACACAACTGAGACATTTTATTATCATCATGAATACTTAAGCTACCCGTCTCCCCCTCTGGCCAGAAATACCAGCTTATGTCAAGTTTATAAGTGTAAGCAGGTCTTCATTGCTTCTCCTATATGTTTTTGTTAATGTTCAGTGAGTGTAAGCTGCTTTCTTCATTGCCTCTATATGTTATGGCCAGAGTGAATTCATGCATCGTGTCCCTGATTTCTTCATTCAAAACTATCTCACTTCCGATTCTGTATAAGAGTATAATTTCACATGTAACACTTTGTGTATGTGTGTTTTCCATTCACTCATTTAATTGTCAGTTATTTTCTTTCTTCATTTTATCTTCTTCAGTTTACCTCTTTTAGTTTTCTGGTGGACATCTCTAAACACCATCATGAGTTCAGGCTTTCATTTCAATCTAATTATACCCTGTATTCTTGCAGTCAAGCTTCACCTCTCCACTGGTTCCCGTCCTCTTCTCTCAGTGTCCTTTTGTGGTCCTGAATTCTCCAGCACAGTCCGTGTCCTCTCCGTGTCTCTTCAGTATTGCCTTCTGGATGAAGTCCCAGCCTGGCAAAATATCACCTTCAGTGTCATGTCACTGTGTTCTTACCAGCCTGCAGTCCACCGTGCATTTCCCATCACGTGGTTTCCTCTTCTCTGTTGATGCTTTCAATCATCTCTTTCACGATTACTCCAAGCATGGCAAATCTGACAATCAGTGTCCAGTGCTTTCCCACCATTCAACTGTCCAGCCTGTAACTCAGAGTGCATGTCAGTTTGGTTAACAGTTCAGTTGCCCTATTTTTGGCTGCTTGTAAATTCTTCTCAAGTTCACGATGTTCTATTGGTCTTCATCAGGAGAGTAATTGTCCTTTGGGCTTCTTCTCAGGATAGGGACAAGTGCCAGGTCAAGCTGTAAAATTTTAAGCCAAAATCTGGCCTGTGTTCTCCCAATTATACTACTCTACTGGTTTTGGCGCCGTACTCAAAATTCCAGGTTGAGAGAAGTCCACCTTTATTCATCTGTAACCTGTACTAACACACTAAAACATACGATTAATATCATTTCATTTCTCTCCTTAAAGTCTCCATGGCCTCGTGCCCATCCAACCCCCAAAGAAACAGAGAAAAAACAGTTTTGCACTTTTTCCTTTAATATTAAATGGACGCACGCTGGCCCCCCTTTCTCTCTTTCTCTCTTTCTCTCTCTGTGCTCATACACACACTCAATGCGGGGTTACAAGCCCCCCTTCTTGCAGCTGCTTGAGACAGAGAGAGAGAGACACACTTTTCCTTTTTTTTCTATCTGCCTAGAGCTTTAAGTCTTATATGGGCATGCAAACTTCCTGTCACACACACACGTCTCCTTTCTCCAGCACACGCACACACAAAATCCCTTCTCAGAGGGAGAGCAAAAAGAGTTTTCCTTTTTTCCAACAAGCAGTTTTAGATTTCACAAGATGACAGTTTATACACTAATTTACACTTTATTTACACACACGCACACAAGTACTTTCCATTCTATTTACATACGGGCCCGTAAGAAAAACACCATATGCCAGAACAACTTTATCTCACTTCTCTATTTCTCTGCTGGTGTTTCCTAAACTTTTAAGTAATTAAAAAGCCTCTAAGCCCAGGGCCGCGCCCTTGCTGATCAATTACACGTTTCAAGTACGCCGCCTTGAAAACGGTCAGATTCCTAAATTCTAATTAATTTATAACCGTTTCCCGCAGCTGGAGAGGAGCTCCACCTCTGGTGCTAGTATCAAACCCACACCTTCAGCTTTACCTAAAGCTCACAGGCCAACGACGTTACCTGGTCCCGGCCGGGTCCGCGACCCTGTCAATCAATCAATGCAGTATAAAGGTAATCACTCGTAGATTACCTGACCTGTTTAACGGGCGTCCGAATCTCAGTGGAAGGTCACTCCAGGCTTAGAACCTAACCACGCGTCCGCGATTAGGGGTCAGCGCCACCTGCTGGACTAACTGCATTCTTAGAGAGCCGCGCTCTCAGTCCTAAATGAATTTACTTGTTTTAAAAGCCTCACTGTTGGACCCTTGCCATCCAGTTTCATTACCTGAGGCCCAAGACCGCGTCTCTGCTAATCGATTGGATCAAATCCCCTACACTACCGATTGACTGGCTGGCATTCCCAGTCAACCCACATTTAAACCTTTTAAACCGTATAGACTTAAACACAACCTCTTAACTCAACACTATGTAACATAAACCAAATAAACAGCAAGACACTCAATCAGTTTATTACTAAATTAAATCACTATGGACTGACACCAGAAGCCTATACTGAGTGAAAATTATTTAATTAAATTTAGTTTTAACTTCCAATATAGCGCCTTTGGATAAACATCAACAGGTGGCACTACTCACCTTTCTTATTTCGCCTGGCGTCACTCAGATAAGCTGCCGGCGTCCGCCCCTTTGCCGCCTCCAAGAAGCAGCCGCAAACTCTTCTCCTCCCCACCGGGATTTCGGCACCAGAAATTGTTGTGATTCGTTCGTTATGGATCAGAGAAGAAAGCAGGCTGAATCCAGGTATAGGTGTCAAAAATAGTGATCTTTATTACATACCTCTAAAACAGAGGCATGGGAAGACAAGCGCACAGTAACAGATCTTCGGCGAGCGGAGGCTCTCCATATCTTTTTATACTATTCATGATGACGTCACACAGACCTTACTGGAAATGATATCAAGTCCCCACAATCCCAAAAGTTTCCCTTATATAGACATCAGATGATAACTTTAAGAGAAAAACAAGTGTGTGATCTGTTGTGCATTTTGTGAAACTGTGAGTCCACTAGAGAAGATGTCATGAGACGACCTCCCCTTTGTTAATAAGTGTGTATGTGAGGGAACGTGCGTGTGTTACATAAGTCTGTATATATGTGCACGTTAGTGAGGCCTGACTACGTGCAAAACTGAATGTAACAGTCCAGCTCGAGTGGTGATGGTGATGTTGCAACAGCTTAAGCAGACAGAAAGAATAATCCAGAACAACCATATACTACTTAAAGTGATGGAAATATGTGTACATTAATATTTTACTCAGATTAACATAGATCTAAATAAAAGGTTATTCTGTCAACAGATACGACAATGATATATTGCTGATAAACTGATGCAGACTAATGAAGTAATAATGAACTAATAACAGTGCATGTAAATGATATCAGTGAGATTAAAATAACATACATTATCCTAACAACTCCTTTGAAACAATGTAAGACATTCAACATAATACAGGTCAATCCAACAGATCTAATGATTTTTAAGGGTATAACCTGATCTGCAACAATATCATAATGCAACTACTTTGATCTCATATATAAGGGAACATATGATAACAAAATAATCTCCACACAATGCTGTAGATAATGATGATGATTATTAACAATAGCAGCAAAATATCTCCACACTCTCAATACCACACACACACACACACACGTACACACCCACACATACACAGTAGATAGACTCATTTATAGGTGAGAGGTTAATCATGTTTTTCTTGCAACTGCAAAATTGTGTCTGCAAAATTGACAGTTGTCATAAGACGTGCTGCTGATGTTCCAGAAGATAAGCGTGGGCAGGACAGTGACAGGAAGCACCTGGTGTGGAGACAGAGACAATGTTCTTTTCAAACTGTGTTAAAAGTCATAGTGTTTTTGATTTGACACATGCGTATATTGTATCTGATGACGCATGAGGGGGCGTTAACCCTGATGAATCAAAAGCAATCTGAAGTGTCTTTTTGGGTGGAGATCTACAGCTGGTGTTTCAGATTGTACATCTCCCCACGCTGAGTGTGTTCATTAAAATCAATTGTTTGACAAAGCTCTTCTGGACCATGATTGTTTTTACTCCCCACCTGAATATTTGAACCCTTAAAACTCTAAACCCCCTGGTTTAGGTCGGCAACCTTTCTGATGATGAGTGCATCTAACATTTCCTCAGAAGTCAATGTGCCATATGATTGCATTAGCAATAAATTACACACTTTATAGAACCACTTCGTAGGATTATATTTGTGCGCAGATGTTTGCAGCTATCAGCGAATAGTTATCAGCTATTTTGAAACAAAAAAAGACTTTTTATCCATAACAGCAAATGAACTGTACAACAGAAAATACAAATGCTATTTATGGTCTCCTCACAACAATGATAAGAAAAGTAAACTGGGCCAATATGTCATGTTTGTTAATACAGGGACACACATGTTAATGTGATCTCTGGTCTCCCACTCAGAGACACAGGTCTCCAAGTGTCCAGCATTCAGACCTGAGGACTCTCTTCATGTGAGAGAAAATCTGCTCACACAGATATGTAGAGCAGAATACTGTCAATAAGGCCTCTGCAATGTTCTGAAGACAGTTAAACCTGTCAGGTAGTGATGTCCAGCAGGTGGAAATGCAGCTCCATGAACACGCACAGCTGTGGATTCCAACTGCGTTCGTAGTTCTGCAAACTTTGACCCCACAGAGTCGAGCTTTTCAGTTCAATCAGCTGCATTTCGATGTCCTCTGTGTCCAGCCAGTTAATGCGACACAAATCCAGCTGCTCATTAAAGCTTTCTGGTTTGATCAGAAAAGAAAACATTGGTCCAAACACCTGACGCTTCGGGTCTCTCCTCCTCCTGGGTAACCGACCCCTGCTCTAAAGCATCTGATTTGGATTCCTGAGATCAAATATATTTTCCTTTGGCTTTGTTTTCTTCCCATTTGTGGCTTTAATGTAGTGTTACATCCTGTTTGTTTGCTTCCATCTGTATACATGTCCAGATTCACTGTTATGTTTCTATTCTTACATTGCTGTGTGATCACTGTTCCCTCTGCTGACTGATGTGACCTTTTGTATCTTACACTGATACTTGTCATATTTGTATCTGCGTCTAAAAGATAAAAAGTTTTCCATGCTAAAGCACAGCTCCACCTCCTGCAGTTCTCCCTCTGAACCACTAGATGTCTCTGTTATCTAAATGAAGACGTGCAGCACAGCAACCACAGCAGCGCTCAGATCACACGTGTCCTGTTATTATGTATAAAAGCATGAAACAGGTGAGACAGGTGGGATCAATATTAATGTTGTGGAAATATATGAAAAAGCAACAGAAGAGTGAAAACATTTCCTGTTTCTAGAAAGATCTTTCAGCTCACAGCTGCTCACAGACTGTATTTACAAGTGACAAACTGCAACTCTACAGTACATCTACAGTATATATCAAATATATTCTGTATTCAAATCTATTGAGTGATGTTTGAAAGTCTTTCCAGGTGAGTTTGATCCAGGAGGGTCTGAAGCCAGAGTCAGACAGAGACTGTGCAGAGACTGTAGAAGGACAGAGCAGCAGCAGAGCAGTCCAGATACACTGATGATCCTCTGTCAGATCCAGAGGGACACACACAGGGATGATGCTGGACTCTACATTGTGTCTGACAGTGGAGCTGTTCTCAGAGCAGTTCACTCTGCAGCACTGACAGTCATCTGCACTTCTTCTCATTCCTCTGTCAGTCACTGCTGACTCTCCACCTCCCAGTAACATGGCCCAGTCAGAGCGTCTCTACACACAAGCTGCTGCTGCTTCAACCTCTCTGGATCATCAGGACACAGCTCCTCCTCTCTCAGCACACACACCGTCCTGTTTACCATCATATCCTCCACCTGCAGAGAGAAGAAGGAAGAGCAGATGAGATAAACGAGTGTTTCCAGAGACTCTTCATCAGCTGTCAGTCAGTGATGCAGCACATCCAGTATAAAGAGCAGCAGGGACTTCAGTGCTGGGACTGTACTAGGACTCATTGTTGCTTCACTTTTTCTAATCTTTGGATTTTTATTGAAGTTGATGAAAATGTTTTTCCCTCCTAGTTTGAGTTTGGACTTTCATTCATTAGAAGAACCTTGGTGTGTCCACTCTGAGCTCTGTAGGAACCCCAACAACAAGCCCAACAATCCAGATGGACGGTTCCAGCTGTTAACTGGAGGAATTCCATCCAAACATCTGCTCTCACTAAATTCTTCCTCACCTACAGACTGTGTTCTTCACTGCTTTAAACTTGGAAATGAATGCATTCATTGGTCTGCGTGCTGCTTTGTTCAGAGAGCTGATTGGCTGTTGACAGTGTTTGATCAGAGCGTGTCAGCCATTACTATGGTGACCATAAAGGTCAGAAACAGGAAGTGTTTGTGTCCAATCCTGAAGCCTGTCACCATTCTCCTCTCACAGCTTCACTGAGAAGCTGCAGCTTTACAGGAAACACTGGATCTTTGTTTCATACTGACTGTGTTTAGTACAATACTGCTGACACCACCCACCCACTCACTCCATCACTCTACTTACACCAGAGTCTCCAGTCTGTAGTCTGGACTCTGCTGAAGATCAGACAGCTGCTTCACATCTGGATCCTTCAGGTTGTTTCCTCTCAGGTCCAGCTCTCTCAGATGGGAGGGGTTGGACTTCAGTGCTGCTACCAGATAATCACAGCTGATCTCTGACAAACCACAGAGCCTCAATCTGTATAAAGAATGAAAGATGTAAGTTTATTAGACAAAGTGTGAGCTTGAAATCATTCAGTGTTTCATCATCTGTTCAGAGCTGAAGAAGGTTCAGAATGTAGAAGTTTAGAAAATGGAAACTCCAAACAGCTGAAGCCAACAGGAAGCAGCTTCAAACAGGAAACTGTGCAGAGTTTCAGACTATATGTCCTGATGCAGCCAGTTGGATTTTGGAGATTTGAATCTCTGTTCTGTGACTAAGTCCTTGAATCATTTCTTCCAGTTGGTCCAACAAGACAGACTAAGTGTTGGACATGTGTTGTGGCTCCATCAGGGGAGCTTCTAAATGTGATGTGATGGCCCCTCTGGGTCTGTCAGGTCACAGGACTGAAGAGAGCTCAAACTGGGCACACAGTTGTTCCAGTCTGGACCAAAGACTCTATACTGGGACTGAGGGACTGCTTTGACTGCACCCACGGTGACGTTTTAAAGGCTCATGTTCTCACTTAGATCATCGATTTCTACTTACATTTCTTTCTGGGAAAAATGGGGATTACTTTGAAAACAGGAAGTATTTTCCCCAATAAGCAGCCCTGGATTAGTAAATCACTCCAACATGTTCTCAGGCAGAAGAAGCTGTCTTGTTATGAGGGAGAGAAGAAAAAGATTGAGGCACAGAAACTTGTTGAAAGAGAGATAAAGCAGCTAAAATCAGGTGTAAAAGTAAAGCAGAGGATGAGCTGAATAAAGGACACTCAAGGCTGGCTTGGAAAAGAATGAAGTCCATGGTGGGGATGCAGGACAAGGAGCAAAGATGAATGTGATGCTGAATCAGCAGAAGACTTGGACTCATTTGATTCCAGCTTTGATATCATTGATTTCAATGAAGAGCTTTTTGATTGTAGCAAAGGGCTGGTAGCTCTGAGAGTCCCACTGATGAGGTGTTTGTGTGGAAATCTCTTAGTGGGACCAAAGAGAGAAAAAGCCCTGGTCCTGATGCTGTGGGAGGGAAATGATTGAAGTGTGCTGTGAGGAAGTGACTGGGAGGTTTTCACACATTTTCCAGTCCTCCTTGGAACAACAGGAAGTTCCCAGCATATGGAAACAAGGGTTAAGTGTCCTATGGCACTCAGTGATGATGGTGCTGTGGCCCCACCACCTCCACCTCTTTGTAAAGGAACTAACTGTAATCTGAAGCTTCAAATGGAACTAAGACTTCCTCCACTAGGTGGCAGTGTCTGATGAGAAAGTGTTAGTGGAGCTGGCCTGGAGTCAGAAACAGGAAGATGCAGGATTTGGGCTGAAATGGGGAAAGTGGTTCGCACTAGTGCCTTAAAGCAAGAAGGTTGTAGGTTGAAGCTTGTTGGCCTTTCTGTGGAGGTTGGATGTTCTCCCACAGTCCAATGAAATGCTGCTTAGGTTCACTGGTGCTTCTAAATTGGCTGTAGGTGTGGATGTGAGAGAGTGCTTCTCTGTCTCTCTCTGCTGGCCCTGTGATGGACTGCTCACCTGTGCAGGTGGACCACGCCTCTTGCCCTATGACAGCTAGGGCACAGGCTGCAGCCCTGTGAGCCTAAGCTGAATAAACAGTTAGTAAAAATGATCCATAGATGGCCTGAAATCCCCCAGTTAGCAGTTTGGTAGATAGCTATGACATGCTAATCCCATCCAGCAGCTGTATTCTACCTGTAAGCTGATCCCTGCTGAGCCAAAGCACTTTTTCATATACAAATTACAACCTTTAATAGAAACCTATTGGTCAGCGTCTTATTAGCCTGCTGTTAGCTTCATTCCACAGAAAACTGAGAGAAACTAACAGAGTTGATAAAGAATAAAGAGAAATGTGCTGATTTAAAGCCTTTGAAGTGCTTCAGATGATCTCTGTCCACTTCTGTCCACTCATTCATTCATGTAAGCTTTCTAATGCAGCTTTGATCTTCACAGTCTGCTTCATGAAACTCATTCTAACCCTGAATGTCAGAGTGTTCCTCCTTCTCTTTCCCATCATTCATGCTGGCAGTGGAGGAGATTTGGATGTTGGACTGTGTTTTGGATGATGTGTGTATGTTTGTGTTGGACTGCTGTCTGTAAAGCAAACGCACATTTTGCTTTGGATTTCAGTGTCAGACAGACTTTAAGGTGGAATGAAGAGTTGGAGAGTTTCACAGTGAATTATCCAGTGGAGGATTTTTCTTCTTCTTTGAAGGTTTGAAATGTGAACATTGTTCTGCTGCAGTCAATGGACTAAACCAGAGAAGAAGAAAACAGACTTTACCATGAAGATCCTCAGTGTGGATCAGTATAATATCAGCCTGATGTCTGCAGTTTAGTGTCAGCACAACTAAAACATGCTGACTGACCTCAGAGTTTCAAGTCCACATCCTGGACTCTCCAGGAAACCACACAGATGCTTCACTCCTGAATCCTGCAGGTTGTTGTTGCAGCTCAGCTCTAGCTCTCTCAGATGGGAGGGGTTGGACTTCAGTGCTGCTACCAGATAATCACAGCTGATCTCTGACAGACCACAGTTCTCCAATCTGTGTAAAGAATGAAAGATGTAAGTTTATTAGACAAAGTGTGAGCTTGAAATCATTCAGTGTTTCATCATCTGTTCAGAGCTGAAGAAGGTTCAGAATGTAGAAGTTTAGAAAATGGAAACTCCAAACAGCTGAAGCCAACAGGAAGCAGCTTCAAACAAACACAACAAGAGAAAAAACTCTGAATGTTTCACATTAAAGTCGTACATTTCTCATAAAAACAGGACAAAGACTTGAAAAAGTCGTATTTTTCCTTCCAGGAACCACAAGGCTTCACTTTTAAAGGTGAAGTGTGAAAGAAATGGACATATTTGAAATCCAACACCTTTTTCCAGTCACATTATTAAAGCAGACAAACTACAAGCTCATTTTCATTCCAACAAGTCATCTTCTGACCTGGACTAACAACACTGGTCTCTATGTGCAGCTGGCTGTGAGACCAGTGCTCAGGGAGCGTCTACAAAGTGCAACACTGAAAGAACATCACACACTCATTTGCTTCCAGCACTTTCACACAAACATCTACTGTCATTATTGTCACCAAACTCTGTGGATCCTTTATTGCAAATTCAAATGGGATCAAATGGTCAGACAAAACAGGGTTATGAGGAAATATGATGAAATGTTGTGTATTAGCAGCAAGTTGTCTGTGAAGGTTCTCAGTCATCCAGGTCATCGTAGTCAAAGGAGCTTGCAAAGAAAAGCGTCTGGACTTCTTTAAGTTACTTGAAGACGTTTCACCTCTCATCCGAGAAGCTTCTTCAGTTCTAAGGTCAAATGGTGGAGAGTCCCAGATATAAACCTAGTGGGAGTGATCCCCCACAGAGGGACAAAAGGACCCCCTGATGATCCTCTAATCGCCTGAGCCAAGGCGTCTGGGAAGGGATCTCAAAACTGGATTGTAGATGGCAGAGAGTTGGTGTCGTAAACCCCGCCTCTGTTCAAAGATGGTCGCTCACAGTGGACATAGATGGCTTCTTTCACTCCTCTTTCAAACCATCTGTCCTCTCTGTCCAAAATGTGAATATTGGCCTCCTCGAAAGAGTGTCCTTTATCCTTAAGATGCAGATGGACTGCTGAGTCTTGTCCTGTGGAGGTGGCTCTTCTGTGTTGTGCCATGCGCTTGTGAAGTGGCTGTTTGGTCTCTCCAATGCACTGTACAGCATACACCACATTGTTAAGCTTGTGTTTAGGAGTTTTGTCTTTCGGGTTAACCAGTTTCTGTCTGAGTGTGTTGCTTGGTCTGAAGTACACCGGGATGTCGTGCTTGGAGAAAACTCTCCTGAGTTTCTCTGATACACCGGCTACATAGGGGATGACAATGTTGTTGCGTCTGTCCTTCTTATCCTCCCTCGCTGGTGTCTGGTCTTCTTTTCTGTGCCTCTTTGCTGACTTTAAGAACGCCCATGTAGGATAGCCGCACGTTTTGAGTGCTTCCTTTACATGTGTGTGTTCCTTCTTTTTTCCTTCAGGCTTAGAGGGAACATGTTCTGCCCGGTGGTGTAGGGTCCTAATTACTCCAAGTTTGTGTTCCAGAGGGTGATGGGAGTCAAAGAGGAGGTACTGGTCCGTATGTGTGGGCTTCCGGTAAACTTCGATGTTGAGGTTGCCGTTCTCTTCAATGTGCACAGCGCAGTCCAGGAAAGGCAAACAGTTGTCCTTTGTGTCTTCCCTGGTGAACTTGATGTTTTTATCCACAGCGTTAATGTGCGCAGTGAAGGATTCCACTTCTTGTGTCTTGATTTTGACCCAGGTGTCGTCCACATATCTGTACCAGTGGCTGGGTACTCTTCCTTTGAAAGACCCAAGAGCCTTTCTTTCCACTTCCTCCATGTAAAGGTTGGCTACAATAGGTGACACGGGGGAGTCCATGGCACAGCCATGTTTTTGTCTGTAAAAGCCTTCGTTGTATTTGAAATATGTAGTGGTGAGGCAGAGGTCTAACAGGGTGCAAATCTGATCGGGTGTGAAGTTGGTCCTGTCCTCCAAGGAGCTGTCTTCTCGTAGTCGTTTTCTGACAGTCTCCACGGCCTCCGTGGTGGGTATGCAAGTGAAGAGAGAGACTACATCAAAGGACACCATGGTTTCATCTGGATCCAGGGTAAGTTTCTGGACCTTGTCGGTGAAGTCGGTGGAGTTCTTGATGTGGTGTGGGGTGTTCCCCACGAGAGGAGCAAGGATGGTAGCAAGGTGTTTAGCAATGTTATAAGTGGCTGAGTTTATGCTACTGACTATGGGTCTGAGTGGGACAGCTTCCTTGGGGATTTTAGGAAGTCCGTAGATGCAGGGTATGGCACCCCCTGGGTAAAGGCGGTGATATGTAAGGCGGTCAATAATTTTGTCCTTTTCAAAGTCTTGAAGGCAAGCTATAACTTTCTTTTTGTAGCTGCTTGTGGGGTCTTGCTTTAAGGTTTCGTAGGTATTGTTGTCACTGAGGAGAGTACTGATCTTTGTATGGTAATCTGTAGTGTTTAGGACCACGGTGCATCTTCCCTTATCAGCTGGTAAAACAGTGATGTTGTGGTCTTTGCTCAGGGAAGCGACGGCCTTCTTTTCCTGTATTGTGAGGTTGGATGGAGGGACTTTGGCACTGGAGAGTGTGGCTGAGACTTTCATCCTGATTTGCTCTGCTTCTGTCTGTGATAATTTATTAATCCGTATGGCAGATTCTGTGGCTGTGATGAGGTCCACTATGGGCAACTGTTGTGGAGAAATGGCAAAATTGAGTCCTTTGGCTAATACTCTCTTTTCAGGTTCAGTGAGAATTCTGTCTGAAAAGTTCTTAACCCATTTCTCCTGACTGACTTCAGGTGTATTTTCTTCTCTGGGTTGTGTAGGTTCAGGATGAGGAGTGTGTGTTTTTGAAAGCAAGGTGTGAAATTTCCTGCGTTGTCTTTCTTTTCCTTTAGAGTGTTGGGCCCGCTGAGCCTTGTCCACAAACTTGTAAACCTCTTCTAAGATTGGAGAGGGTAGAAGGATTTCCAGTTCCTGCAGGGTCTGGCTGATCTTGATCTGGAGGGCATCTATGGTGAAATGGACCTGTCTTATCCTTTCACTTAAAAGGTGATTTTGTGCTCTCTGTAGAATCAAGTCTGCTCTGTATCCCCTGACAGTGGATCCAAGGCGCAGGCTCTTAGGAACAACTCTGCTTTGTCTACATCTTAGGTTGAAACGGAGATGGTTCCTATAATCCGCTAGTTTCCTTGATTCCCTTTCATACTCCCGCACCAGTTGAAGGGTGTTCCTCCCAAAATGTACGGCAATATGTCTGTGAAGGTTCTCAGTCATCCAGGTCATCGTAGTCAAAGGAGCTTGCAAAGAAAAGCGTCTGGACTTCTTTAAGTTACTTGAAGACGTTTCAACTCTCATCCGAGAAGCAGAGAGGACAGATGGTTTGAAAGAGGAATGAAAGAAGCCATCTATGTCCACTGTGAAGGCACACACACACAAGCCTTTATAAGAAACAACACAATCATCTGCGCTTGACTTGTCAATCCAAGTCCTTAGCCCATGAGCCCGCGGTATCACACCACAGATATTCCCTTACTTTGAAAAAATAAAGCCAGTTTTCAGAACAGACCTGATGTTTATGCTACAGCCTGTTTACCAATATAATCAATATCAGATATCAGAGCAACAGAAACCTCGGTGATCAGGACGCTGGGACTGAGAACAGGAAGTGGCTCAAACGTCACAGTTTCATTACGTCACCCTGAACTCCACCCACGGAGTTTCTGTCGCCATTGTAGTTTTCCCGTGATAAAGGCGGGTCTTTCTGTGAATCTGCACGCTCATTGGCTAATAACTCGGGATTGACACATCGTTATCCAATGAGCGTGCGGGAACTTCCGACATAAAGTTGTTTCCTTTGAAAAACCAAAGTCTGATTATTTTTGCCTCCACTGACGGAGCCTGTTGTTCCCGCCACAGAGACACAGTAATGTCAGAGCGGTGTTAACACTCACCCTGCCTCAGCACAGCTCTCACTCTCCTCCTGCTCTCTCACACTAAACGGAGGCTCAGCTAAACTCACTTCCTCTCTACTTACAGGAAACCAGCGCTCAGAGGAGCCGACCGGCCTCACATTTCACCCACAGACACGAACAGCGTGGAATTATTTTATGTCATAAGAAGAAACATATTCATGTTAACACTCACCTGCCTCAGCTCCACCTTCCTCCTCCTCTCAACGGAGGCTCAATACTTTCACTTTCACTGCTGCTCCCTAAACACAGAGGATGCTGGGACTTGTAGTGTTTTTCCTTCCGGTACGGTCTTCCTCTTTGTCTGTTTGTGTTTGTGTTCAAGTTATTTTGATCATGTAAACATCAACAGAACACGTGAAGCCACACAGAGTTTGTATGTCGAGGTGGGTAGGAGGGTTTGAGGGTTTGGGGAGGGGTCAGAGGGAAGAGGTCTCTGCAGTTGCAGGATCTCTAACATTAGAATCTAAAAATGTGTCTCATATAGGTGTTATTTTGGTACAGTTTCAACAACTCCTTATATGGTACAAGTTCCTCTTTTCTGTCTGGCTTCCAGTATTTATTAATATGCTTGTATATTTCTACACTAACTTCCTGTTTTTCAGTCTGGCTGAGCACTTAGTTTGTGAGTCAAAAGTGGCCTTGCTTTACAAACCTTCATTATTAAAGTACATAAAACAATATAATCAGAAAATAAGCACTAAGAATATATTAATAACATGGCAGTTCTCCCCCTTTTCGTGTTTCCTAAGAAACACGACATAATTCCTGATTCATCCCATTAAGTTTACCTGCATGTTAAAAGGCTAAAATATAACAAAAGAGATTATGCTAAACAAAATGAAACCTTTCAATTGCCCAACTCTATCTGTCCCCTCAACGGGTTGTATGTTGTTGTATCCCCTTTTTTACCCAGAATCCCAATTTAAACCCACTTCTGACTTCCCTCAGTGCTCACTGTAAACTCCAAACAGATACAATTAGCTTTTCTGGTAAAAGGTCGTAGATTATTTTGTCAATCTTTGGAAAACATCCTCTATAGAGTTTCATCTTTAAAACTTAGTCCTGGTTTCTTCACCCGCTTTAACAGGTAGAGCATATCCGTCCTGAACACTGTGTTTGGGCAATTTACATAACATAGAAATCCTACAACTATTCCTAAAGTCCCTCTCATTACTCTTCATTACTTTTATGCTCACATTTAACCTGTGTCTAACAAGCTTTAAATTTCCTAAACAACACATTTTCTGGAACTATGGTTCTCTGTGCTCTGTGCTTCTTTTGGTTCCCCTTTCTCTGGTTGGTTCTGTTCGGTCTGGGGCTTCCAGGATTCTTGCCACCCCTGTAGTTGCTGTGGTCCTGAAATCTTCTCCTGTAAAGGATCCTATTCTAAAAATCCTTCTATCCTTTATATTAACTTTACTTAATCTTTAATTAATCTTAATTTACTTGATCTCAATGTTCTTTATGTGTGTGAGCAACACTTTTAATTTTATTAAACACACCCAGGGTCAGATATACACCATCACCCTATCAGCATAAAAACAGACAGAGACGTTCCTCTTTCTGTCACATTCTTCCATACATGGCAATTTGTTTCACCTTCCAGATGATTCCTGGGGACTTACAATTTCTTGACTCTTCTTCTGTCACTTGTTACTAGGCAGCTCAAATGCAGTTAGAAGCAAAATGAATTCCAGGCCCTCGGCCTGGCCTATGTTTAAATCTTTTGTGTTTGTAAGCATGTATGCGGTTTAACCTTCTGCTGCTCCAAGTCACTTACACAGTAGATCATCGGGACATTGCGCCCAACGAAGCTTAAGACCTTGAATAGACTGAGCATCAACTCTTTCATGAGCACAATATGCAATGTGTGTATGCAATGATTATAGCTGCACCTTTAATAAAAGTTTTAGTCTAATGCCAGTAGCTTTAATAAACATTTTAATGCAGTGTTAATGATGAAGGCTATATTGTAGCAGTAAAGTATTTTCTTTATTCCCACATTCCCTCTCTTGACCTTTCAAAAAGAAAGGTCACCACACTTCGTGTTGTGTCACTCCTCGGCCCATTCGGCCGCTTCTAAGTCCATCAATGGCATCATGGCCACCAGAACCACCGTTCCAGGGTCCACTGCCCTCGTTATTACATTTTCCAGCAGTCCTGTGGCACAAGGAATGAGACAACAACCGCAGGTGACCAGTATCGCTAAAAAGTGGCAGTAGAAAACATTGCAGACATGAAAAACCCCTCCATTTCCCAAACACTGAGGTCATCCAGCTGTCCAGCGGATTGTCAATTCCCGAGTGCTCATGCATGGTTTTAGACAGAGTTTTCAGCCCCTCCAGAGCTCGGGTTACTGAGCCATCTGGAGCAGTGTTGTTGGGGATAAAGGTACAACACACTGCTCCAAACATGGCACCACACGCCCCCTTTCTTTCACGCCAACAACATGTCTAGGGCCATTCGATTTTGCACTCCCATCAGTGAGGTCGAACCCAACTGTTCTGTGAACCCCTCCATGGCATCTCTGGTCAGGTTAGAGAGGCTCAGCACATTATAATGAACATAGTTTATGCGATCAACATTCTTATTTGGAGTTATCCATATGAACATATGTTCAAATCCTGAAGCTAGTTGGTCCACTAGTTTATACTCATCTGGAACTCCCCTGGGCACTCCTATTGAGTCAATCCAGGTAGGCGAGTTCATTCTAGGGTCATAAGCATGTATCCCCTGTGTCCCTCTCTTTGCCAAAATGTGTCTCTTACATCTGGCCACCAATGTGCGTGTGTCGCGTTGTGGTATGGCTTTTACTTTGTTCCCAATTAGCATGAGTGGAGCTCCGAGTTGCACCATTGCGCACGTCCCTTCACTTCCCATATGTGCACGAACCAAAAGGGTGTTACGTCCACAATAATAATAGAGCCCACTTCTTGCCCATGTTCCAATTAAAGTGTTCGTTTGGCTTACTTTGTTTGTGGTTCTCCCTGTGAGTGTGACAGAGCACCAACTTGGGTCAATCTCTCCCAACTTGTACTTTACCGTATCCGTTGAGAATTTAAAGCATGTGTAGTTGTTTCGTTTGGGCATGAATGGTCCTACTTGTGTTTGCTTGTGAATTAGGGGAAATAAGCTGGACAAGATAGTGCAGTTGCCAGTGCTCACCGCTTCTCTAGTCATCTGCAACATGCAGTCATAGCCCCACTTGTCCTCTGGATACAGTGGTGTGGGCTCCGTGAACAAATGTGGTCTAGCTGAAGCACAGGCAACACAATCAGATACATGTTGTTCTTTAGCATTTTGAGCCACCCAGTCCAGCCAGAGGTTACTGTCACTGAAGCCGGTGACACGCTCAATCAGGACCTCAGTCCTAGTGTAATCCACCGTCAGGACTGGTCTCCCATTTGTTTCCTGCTCCTCTTAATGTAATGGTACATTTTATTTTACTTTATCAGACTTACCCAAAATATATATGCTGTCGTTACTTTGCTCCTGTCTCCCTCCAGTACCAGCTATTTTAATAATTTACTGTTTTAAAGGGAAAAAACCTTGGTCACTTGGACAAGTCTTTGTTATTCTATAACTGCATTTTTATATGAAAAGTCTAGCGATCCCCTATTTGACTCATAAATATTACTTTGGTTGTAATTATTTTCCTCTATCAAATTTAATTGACTTCTACAGTGGCCTGCTTTTGTTAATAGTAACATGAGTAACATCCAACATTTTCTCCCCTTTAGCATTTGGTATTTCCCCACTATATAATGTACTACCATAATCTACACCCAGTCAATAAAACAGAATTTTCTCAAAGCAAACATCAGCAACCCAAAATCAGCAGCCCCAGAATTAAGACTTGCGCTCCTCCTGCTCATGGCAAAAGCAAAGCAAAGCAAAGCAAAGCATCCCCTTTCTCTTGCCAGCGTGGTGAATTGTTTGTCAGCATTTATTCATCCTACCCTTGGTCCAGTCTTTATCTCAGTGCCCAGTCAGTCCAACCTTTAGTCCACATCGTCAGTCCAGTCACACATAATGGAGACTCCTGCGCAAATAATCAGATTCTCCACCCTCAGCAACGTGAGCTCATTCATTTGTTTTATTTTGTTTTGTTTTTTAGGAAAAGAGTTCTTTATGCTCTTGGACTGGATTGACTCGCTGCAATCATTTTAGACAGGGACTTACAACCTGATCAGGTCCCCACAGGTCGGCTTTTCCTCAGCCAGTTGTAATCTGGAAAAGCTCACCTTATATTTGTTCTCCCGAAAATTTTTACAGCGCTGTTAATTCAATCTTTCAGGCCTGCTTAGAACAAAACCGAGAAAAAGAGAGCTGATTATTAGCTCATCAGAGCACACAACATCATCACCTGACAGGGTTTCTCTAAGTGCACTGTTACCATGTTAAAGGGCCCAGTTCTAACCATGTCCATGTTTAATAAAACTCCCTCTATTAAAATAAGAAAACAACCCAAACCTAACCGACAGAATCAACCCATCACTAAAACAACAACCACAAAAATCTTAATACCAGACACGTTTTGTTTATTAATCTATCAATATGTTATGGGGATTAGAACTTCAGTGAACTTTGTTCACTTCCTGCCAGACACAGACACACTCTCTTCTCTCAGACTTCCTTTTTTCACGCACTCTGCTATGAACCCACGATCTTCACCCCAGTAGTGTTATTATTACTTATTTGTTATTTTGTAGAAATCACACAGAATCACTCAGATGCAGTACCCACAACGTTCACACACTTAGAATCACACACTTGTGATAAACTATTTTCATCAAACATGCTGTTTAGAATCAGAAAGAAGAAGTAGACCGCACCCTGTTAAGTGCGTATACGACCTCAAACTGAAAGAAAAACAATTAAAACCTCTAATCAATTCTCACATTACACACCAAAATCAAAAAATAAGTCACACCAACATTTATTACTGAAATTCTTGCCTATACTTGCTATTTAAATAGAGATATTTGTCTTTAATGCCTCAGGGTTTAGGCCCGACACAATATATGCAGTATGCACTATTCATCCACTATAGACCAAAAAATAAATCAATTCATCAAAATTCACTAAAAGAAACCCAAACTTTATTTATTATGTTCTAATATAAATAAGCCAGCGTCTAAAAACCCACAAATTCAGCGATGTTCACAGCAATATATTTATAGAATCACCAATGATTAAAAGGATTTCACAACATGCACACTTTCATTTCAACACACACTCTCAGCATCCTTCCAGCCTTAAATCACTGTTAAATTGCAAAGCCTTTAAATGTAAAAATGTTTATTTTATATTACAAAGACGTCTTATAATCATAACAACAAACACAGGGATCCCTGACATACTCAACACAAAATCCTACTCAATTTTGACAAATTTTAGCAGCGTCCACTTGGAATCTGACCCGCTCTACGGCAGCGTCTTTCACCAGAGTCTGACCTACTTTATGAAGCGTCCACCACTAGGGTCTGACCTTCTTTATGACCAATTTGCCAGTATCAGTCCCGGACTGTGGCCCGATTTCTAAAACTCTAAGTCAATTTAAAAGCGTCAACCAACCCAAACTTTACCCATAGGTATAAGTCAAGGTTCCACGCCCGAAACCCGGTTTCTCTCAGTCAAACAAGTGCATTAAATCATCCCGGATGACAAGAAATGGTCCTGTGACCACTAGCTATTAACGAATGCCCCCAGTTTTCGCGGTGGCTAACCGAACTAACCCTCCCCCGGAGGACTCTGACCCGCGTCCAGGCACAGAGTTGAAGCGTAACCTTCTGAGCAAATGCACTTCTTAGGGATCCCCGCCCCGTTCTAAACAATTTAATCTCTTTGAAAACACCACACAAAACCACACAAGCAATTTTATTGATGTCCAAGCCCGGCTTTATACTCAATAGGGACAAACCAATGACCAATTCCCTATTGTCCTATATTCTCTTAAACACACATTGTTTCTTTTTCTCTTTTACCATGAAATACCATATTACCTTTAACTCAGTACTGTCATTCTCAAAGTTTCATTATCATTACCTCAAAGCTTTACTTTATTCTAAAGAATTTAGTTCTACCACTACTGAGCCAATTTAATAGTTAAGATCGTCAACTCAGCGAACAGATAATTTAGAATTCATCCAATATGCACAAATTTGCTTTTTCTTTGAACAGGTTTGTGCCTACTTTTAAATCTTTTTAGACCGGTCTCCTGTTCGCCTCATATCAGATCCAACCTTCGGCCACATTTGTTCTCTCTGTTGCAAAGGGAACCGGGCGGGAAACACCAAATATTAAAACCAGATTCTTTGATCCCCATGATAGAACAGAGAAAACCTGACTCATAGTGGTCAAAACATTTATAATTCTTTTTATTCAATCATCCTCTGGAAGAGAGAGCCCTGCACAGCCCAACAGCAGTTGCAGGATCTCTAACATTAGAATCTAAAAATGTGTCTCATATAGGTGTTATTTTGGTACTTTGCACATCACACAGTTTCAACAACTCCTTATACGGTACAAGTTCCTCTTTTCTGTCTGGCTTCCTGTATTTATTAATATGCTTGTATAGCTCTACACTAACTTCCTGTTTTTCAGTCTGGGTGAGCACTTAGTTTGTGAGTCAAAAGTGGCCTTGCTTTACAAACCTTCATTATTAAAGTACATAAAAAAATATGATCAGGAGTTGTTTTGATGGAAACTGTGTGTGTCTGTGTGTGACCTATAGCAGAACTATGTATGCGTATTTTGCCTGGCAATGCTTTTAGTACTGGGGTACGTGCTCGTGGCTGCAGTTCTCCGTTTCCGGAAATGTAAAAATAAAATCATTTTTTGAGCTTTGACCACTCTGAGTCAGAAGTCTTTCTCTGTCGCCAAAAGAATTCAAAAGAACAGAATTTAATAATTGGTGCCATGACCTGGATTCTTTTGTGGCTGAGAGGACAAATTCGTCTTATGGTGCGATCTGATATGAGGTGAACAGGAGACTGGTCTAAAAAGATTTAAAGGTAGGCACAGCCTGTTCAAAGAAAAAAGCCAATTGTGCACATTGGATGAATTCTAAATTATCTGTTCGCCGAGCTGATGATGTTCACCATTAAATTGGCTCAGTAGTGGTGAAATTATAAAATCTGTTAAGTAGATTTCGGGTGACATGTCCATGGTGATTTTGGGTAATTTGTGATAAATAAAAAGTAAAGTCTGGGGAATATTTGATGAAAGCTTATTGTTGTTAATGCTGGGGTGAATTTTAAAGTTGATGTGACGTGTGCTTAAAGTTGATGTGTTATGTGTGTCAATTGTGTTACATCAGCCAAGAAAAGAGATTAGATTAGGACATTCGGTTAAGGGATTTAATTCCCAAATTGATTATAGGGTTGGACCCGAGCATCAGATAAATAAACTGGCGGTGACAGTCCACAGTGGTGCTTCTAAATGTATTTAAATTGATCTAGGACTGGGGTTGGACTCCTAGGAGCGCAGTGTTCAGCGTGTGACAACGACTCCTGATCGTGGACGTGCAGTCAGGCCTGGCGATGTCCAGTTAGCCCGGGTGGTTCCCACGGGGATTCGAACTCCCGTTAATAACCAAGTGGTCGAGGATCACTTCTTTCCTGCGCTGTTTGAGTGAAGAGCTTGGCTCAGGCGTGAGCATTTCAATGCGGGTGACAGGTAAAGCTTTAAGTAAAGCTTCAGGCACCAGTTAAATACTGAGACGCTGGTTAAGTGGAGTTTCCGGTCAAGCTGCGGGGAGCACTTTTAAATTAATATAGGGCCTAGAAATTTGACCATTATCGGTGACGGCGTTCCCGAAGCGGGTTGATTGACCAGCAAGGTTGGACCTGGGCTTAGAGGCTTTTAAATTTGTCGAAATTATGTAAGAAAGGTCTGGTATCAGTAGAAGGGGCATAAGGGTTGGACCCGGGCGTTGGGCGCCAGAAAACCCCCGTAGGGATCATGGTGTTTGTGTCTGTGTGTACTTGGGTTGTCTGATTATTGTGTATTGTACAAGTGTGCAAGAATTCTGCTAACCACGCTGAGGATTTTGATGGATGTCGTTTGGTTAATGTTTGCAAATGGAAAGAGCTTAGTACGTGTGTGTGTGTGTGTGTGTGTGTGTGTGTGTGTGTGTGTGTGTGTGTGTGTGTGTGTGTGTGTGTGTGCTGAGGGTGCATTCTTTTATATTAAAATTAGTAGAGTTACAGAGGGTATATAGAGTGTGAACATAAAATAAGAGCTCGATTAGGCTGTAGAAACGGATGAAAATCCAGTAAAGTGAAGAGTGTGTGTGTGTGTGTGTGTGTGTGTGTGTGTGTGTGTGTGTGTGTGTGTGTGTGTGTGTCTGGCAGGAAGTGAAGCAGGAAGTCTGAATATAGCTTGTGAGCTTGTGAGAGACGTTTCAAATTGAAAACAGAGGAATTAGACAATGAAAGTGCTAAGTAATAGTAATGAAAATGATATTAAATAAATGTCTTAGTGTGTTAATACAGGTGCCCACGGACTTGCTCAACCTCCTGGAAGAATACAGCAGAAAAATGATAGATTAACAGAATTGGGACGAAAACAGGCTTTGGTTTAAAATTTCACAGCTTCACCTCTCATCCTGTTCTTATCCTCAGAAGAAGCTTAAAGGGCAGTTAATCTCCTGATGAAGAGAGAAGACAGGGAGAACAACACCGTGGACTTGAAGAATTAACAGCAGGCAAAAAGACACTGAAGGGTCCAGCAGCATGTTGATGGAAACATGCGCTCTGAATTACAAGCTGGAAAGTGTACCAGTGACATGACTGTGTGAAACCACTGGATGGGACTGTCTGAGTTCATATTTGCCATGCTGGGAGTTAAGCGCCAAGAAAAGACTGAAAAGAGGAACAGAGAAGAAGAAACAGCTGATTTGGGCCTGTGTTTGATTTGGGAGGCCACACAGGAAGTTGAGAGAAGAGGGGACGAGGACCGGTGAGAGGTGAAGGCTGGACGTGTTAAAGTGACAGCACAGGAAAATTGGGTTGAACACTGAGGCTGAATTTGTGGGTTTAGAAACATCCAGAGCATCACAACAGAAAGGTAAAGAAAAAAAAAAAGAGAGAGATAAAGAAATAAATAAACTAATAATACATAAATGAATAGAAAAATAGAAAACACACATGTAGAAATTGTCACATGTGAAATTATTTTTGGAGAGAATCAGAAGTGAGACAGTTTGAATCCACAGTTCAGCGCAAAGATGCAGGAATTAAATCTGATTATAAAAACACATCGAGGCAACGAAGACCAGCTTACACTCAATATTAATATGAACACACAACATACACGCAATGAAGACATGCTTACACTCATGAATGTGAATACATGACATAAATGCTAAATGGTGTAGATTTAACACACTTAAAGGCTGAAGCTGAGGAATAACTCAGGAAGCTGCAGGACAATAGAGTGACTGTTGTGAAGAGGAAAAAGAGACTGGGAGGACCAACCAGGGATTAGAAGCTTAGAGCAGGTTTAAAATAGTGAGTTAGAAGTGGTTTCCAGCTGATTGAGCAAAAGAAGTGACGACTGTAGAAATAAAAATAAAATAATAATAATTGAATTATGCAGCAATGTTTGAATATGCATTTCTGTTGTCAGGGCAACTTCTCGAGATGTGACTCAATATGCAAATCAGTTGAATGAGTGGGGACAGAAAAAAAAGAAAAAAGAAAAACTCAAGTTTCCTGTCTGAGACATGAGTGAAGTTTGCATTGAGAGAAATATATCTGTGACTGTGTGAGAAGAATTGTTTGGTAAAATATATGATAGCAGCCGCAGGACAATTAAATAAAGTCTGTCGTGCAGATTTGGAGAAGAAGTTTATAATTTAGTGATGACACATTGTTATAAAGTGTTTAGAAAGGGCTTAATGGGAATATTACTGCTGGGCAAACTGTGCGGCTTTAACAAGATTTTCTGTGTATTTAGCAGGTGAAACTCTGTCAGCTGACTTCAGACTGTCAGGAAGCTGAAGAACCTGAGGCCAACCACTGAAATATGATGTGGGCAAAATGAACAGAGGGAGTGATTTTAAGTCTGATTTCAGACTATGTAAGTATTAGTTAAGCCAAGAGTCGGCAAAAGCTTTATGGCCCGGAAAGTTCTAATTCCCACAACATATTGTTGGATTAGTAAGCAAAACTTTTCTGTGATGAAGATTTTTGGGGTTGTTGTTTTAGTGATGGGTTAATTCTGTCAGTTAGGTTTGGCTTGTTTTCTTATTTCAATAGAGGGAGTTTTACTAAACATGGACATGTCGAGGAGCGGCTCATTATTTCTGTAACAGTGCACTTAGAGAAAACTGTCAGGTGTCGCCCCCTTTGGTGATGATGTTTTGTGCTCTGATGAGCTAATAATCAGCTCTCTTTTTCTCCTTTTTTGTTCTAAGCAGGCCTGCAAGGTTGAATTAACAGCGCTGTTAAACAATTTGTGAGAGCAAATATAAGGTGAGCTTTTCCAGATTACAATGGGCTGAGGAAAAGGTCACCTGTGGGAACCTGCGAGTTCCTGTCTAAAAGGATTGCAGCGAGTCAATCCAGTCCAAGATCATAAAGAACTCTTTTTCTAAAAACAAAAGAAACAACAAATAAATGAGCTCATATTGATGAGGGTGGAGAATCTGATGCTTTGCGCGTGAGGCTCCACTATCAGCAAGATCTAGTGTGAATGCGTGTGCATGATGTGTGTGACTGGACTGTGACTGGACTGACCATGTGGACTAAAGTGTTGACTGACTTGACACTGAGACAAAGACTGGACCAACGTTAGGATGAGTAGATGCTGACAAACAATTCACGACGCCGGTAAGAAAAGGGTGGATGCTTTGCTTTGCTTTTGGCAGGAGCAGGAGCACAAGAGAGAGAGGGAGACCGAAAGGTTCACATGAGGGTGTGGAGCTGCAGACTCCACCCTTGGGCGGCTAATTTTGGGTTGCTGATGTTTGCTTTAAGAAAATGTTGTTTTATTGACTGGGTTTAGATGATGGTGTCACATTATATTGTTGGGAAAATGCCAAATGCTAAAGGGGAGAAAATGTTTGATGTTACTGATGTTACCATTAACCAAAGCAGGCCACTGTAGAAGTCAATGACATTTTATAGAAGGAAAATAGAACCAAAGCCAAATGTAGGAGTTATATAGGGGATTGGTGGACTTGTCACATTCCAAATCCAGTTATGGAATAACAAACACTGGTCCAAGGGAAAGGGCATGTGATACGAGGTGGTGCTGGAGGAAAACGAGCAAAGTAAAGACAGCAAGCCTATTTTGGTTCGATTTGATAAAGTCAAATTAAAAGAAGTACCATGACACTCAGAGGATCAACGTGAAACTAAAACATACGCAAATTTTATATGAAGCACATGACTGATAACTGTTGTGTTTTAAGTTTAGCTTCTTATAGCACAGAGTGGATCACAGTGAGGGAAGGACAGGGGGGGACTGAGTTTTAAATGTGAAGTTGATGCTAATATACAGGTTTTGTTTCTAGGTCGTTCTGGGGATGCAGGCTCTGGATGGAGCCAGGAGCTGAAAAGATCGAACATGATAATTAAACTGATTTTATTATTTAAACACAGGTTTGCAGGCCCGGAGCAAATATACTCGAGAGGAGAATCGCTGAGGTTTCCTGAGAAATGATCTGATGAACCTTTTTCTTTTCATTTTCTAGTTGTGCTTTTGTTTGACACATGAAGATGTGTCAAAAGGGGGAGTTTTAGGTCTAATTTGAAACAATGGATTATATGATCAGTGTGTGACTTTTTGTGTGTTTGATCATTTAGCTACGGTAAAATTTAGGCATAAGTAATTGCTTTTATGCTTAAGCTTAACTGATTGAAAATGTTTGTTTTCTTTATGATTTCTTTTACTAGAATAAGCGCTTATAATCATTTTTCATACACACATTGCAATTGCACTGATAGGAGTTGCCACTCAGTCTTGTGAAGGTCATAAGCTTCGTTCAGCATGACTGTCTGGATTGAAATATGGTAGGAAAAGGACTCAGAGTGCTTAGGGGTGAATGCAAACACGCTTACACACAGAAATAATAATTAGGCTAATCCTTTTGATTAGAGAGTCCCGAATGTGATGTTTTGAACCAACTTTGAATAATCAAGAGAAGAATTGATGAACATATTAGATTATTGAGGCGTAGCAGAGAGAGGTGTTTTCCTTTTCTGTCCTTTACAGGAGAAGATTCCAGAACCACAGCAAAACCACGAAGGGGTTGGTGAGAATCCAGGACCCAAGAGGAGGGGCACCCAAAAGAAGCACAGAGCAGAGAAACCTCTCAGAAAATGTGTTGTTCAGATTGGAAAGAACATTAAAAGCTTGTTAGACAGAGGCTATAATGTGAGCACAAAGTAATGAAGGGTAATGGGAGGATTAGCTTTAGTAATAGTTTGTATGATTTTTATGTCAATCGCCCAAACACAGTGTTCAGACTGGATATGCTCCACCCGTTAAAGGGGGCGAAGGGACAAATGAAGTGAACTGTAAGTGTGTGCTTAGAAACCAGGAGGAAATGTTTAAAAGAGGAAACGTTTCACTGAGTAGAGATCGTTTCCATAGACTGACAAAAGTAATGTTGGACCTTTTTACCAGGACAAAGTTAATTATATCTGTTTTTAGTTCACAGTAGTTATTGAGGGAGTCAGTTCATTAGGTTAACTCATGAAATGAGTTCAAAAGGGGGAGACTGTTACGAAATAAATATATATTCTTAGTGCTTATTTTCTGATTGGATTGTTTTTTGTACTTTGTAATAAAGTCTGTGACAGGTCGCCTAGCAACAGAGGCTTTAGTAAGGGGAGGTTAAGAAACAGGAAGTTTAGTGCAGAGCTGCAGAGGCATATTAATAAAATACAGGAAACCAGACAGAAAAAGCAGAAGTAACACACACACACACATTAGTCAGAGCAGAAGGAGTTGTTTTGATGGAAACTGTGTGTGTCTGTGTGCGACCTATAGCAGAACTATGTATACCCACTCTGGCTTCTAATGCTTTCAGACCTGAGCGTGTGTTAGTGGCTACAGGTCTCTGTTTCCGGAAATGTACAATAAAGATCATTTTTTGAACTTGACCACTCTGAGTCGGAAGTCTTTCTCTGTCGCCAAAAGAATTCAAAAGAAGGGAATTTAATAGTCACATAGCATCGATTTGTCACATGGCATCGGTCTGTTAGGTTTTGGGATGAGAACGTGTTGGATGGTTACCTGTCTTGGTCTGGTGGAGGTCTCTTCCCATAAGAAGACTGATGACTTTTTCATTAACACTGAAATGTTTCTTTCTTCTCTCCCCTCAGATGACTTCACACTATAACCAAGGACACCTCATAGGGGATCATCTGATTGTGGCTTCTCTAATAATCTTTCTAATAGTAATATTGTTCACTGTCATGTTACAGAGTGAAGTGAGATTAGTGCTGTAAAACTTCCATAACACTGAACAGATGCCACCACAGATATGTTGAAATCTCAGTCAAAACTAGCAAAAACAAATGAAATCCATGAATCAGAAATGCTGATTGTTGAACAGATAATTCAGTCTGTGCATGAGGAGGATCCACTTTAGACTAAACTACATACAGAAACACAGGAACCAGGGCACAGTGTAAATCCAGGACCTCTGTGTGCAACAGCTGACCTGTATGAACACAAAACACTGATTGAAGTCCACGTTGATGCTTTCTGTCTGTTTAACTTTTACATTTGAAGCAACACATTTTACTTCAAACACACAGATCAGGTAGAAAACTGTGGATTAGAAAACAAATTCATCAAGAAGGTCCTGAAGCAAGAAGTTCATCATTGCATAGAGAAAGAAAAAGGACATGAACCATCCCACGGGTATGTGCAGTCGTTATATTATCATCACCTAAATCATGTCTGCATACTGTGTGTGTGTGTGTGTGTGTGTGTGTGTGTGTGTGTGTGTGTGTATGTGTGTGTGTGTGTGTTGCTTTTTTAAATCTTCTACTTAGAGTTCAAACTTGGATAGTGATAAAAACATTGCACTGCTTCATTTAATATTTAATTGAACACATCTGTGGTTGAATTTGAATCTTAAATGTTTGGATTTCAAAGATGTGGTTCTGATATGAAGGAACAGAAAGTCAATTGTTGCCATGGATACAGTGAGACAGACGCCTCAGACCCTTATTTTTATTTCTTTGACTTTTTATTTTATTGATTCATTTCTTTATTTTTACATTTTAAAAAGTGTATTTGTCTGAATGAACTAATCCCCATTTCCCATGCTTTGTATCACTGGTCATACTGGGAGCAGCCATAGAAAATGTTTGTAAAGAAGAAATCTTAAACATGAGCAGATTCTCAGGCGATTTCTGTTTCCTAACCATTGTTTCAGTGCACACGTCCCATCACTACATGTGTGTTAAAGATTTCTTTGGGATCAAAATAATCCACTGACAGTTATCAGTACAAACAGGATGCAAAAATCAAAAGTTCAGACTTGTCAATGGTGTGTGACATTTTAAAATACGATGAAGGAATACAAGACAGTCAAAAGGAATTTCACAGAGCTACGTGCACGGGTGAGTGATCGAGTGATACTCACACCGAGGCACTGTAGTCAGCTTTATTTATAACATACCAAGAGGCAGTTGCATAGCATTTCCTGTTTATCAAGCTTGGTTATCAGCATGAGTATATATGTATGTGTGTGTGTGTGTGTGTGTGGGTGTGGGGCCTATATCTTGGAACAAACAGCTGCATGTTTGTTCCTCTTTTGATATGCGTTTCGAAGTTATGTGCCTTCTCAGCAGAGAGGTTATTGTAAGGCTCCTGTGCATGTGTACATGACAGGATATAATGGCATGTGATACAAAAATATATGAACATTTTAATGCATTTGCAAACTTTATAATGGAGGTATCTTTTAATAATAGACATCTGCAGTTAAAGCATAAAAGTTTCTTCTGACAAGACTTCAGAGTTACTAAAACAGAGATCTGAGGAAAACTGGTTCTTCACACGACTTTTCATGTGTGAACAGTAGAGGTGGTTTCATTTTCACATGTAGGTGTTGCAGTGAGGATTGCAGGGAGACATTTGCTGAATAGCTGCAGCTC
Source organism: Maylandia zebra (assembly GCF_041146795.1). Lineage (NCBI taxonomy): Eukaryota > Metazoa > Chordata > Actinopteri > Cichliformes > Cichlidae > Maylandia > Maylandia zebra. Next base: position 61,071,712 of record NC_135169.1, read on the forward strand.
TGCTCCTGTAGACTGCCTCTGAATGTGTGTGTGGTAATAAAGTCACTTTAATTAAATGTCACCTGTGAGGGAAAACTTTGTGTTGACTGAAGAAAGTTCACTTCTCTTTCATTGCAGCTCCACTCTTATTTTTGATGCACTCGTTTGTTTATTAAATGATTTCAATGATTTTGCCACACCTCTGCATTGTCAGGTCGGAGCATGTGTGCTTTTGATGAAATGCTGATATGATGATTGATTGGGGAAAGATTTCCACAGGTGGTGTTGTTGGTCTCCTTCTTCCAGTTTTCTTGTTGCTGCCTCTCTCCTCGCCTCAGTTGCTGTAGCTGTATCATGTATGTTGTTATGTTACATACAAAGAGGAATTTGTGACATTAAAGAGTAAAGATTCTTATTCTTAAATGAAGATGAATAAAGGTTTTGTGAAATAACTACTGAGTTCTGGTGCCGTCTCTGGATGCCTCGACGAATAAAAGAACCGGGGTAAAACTGATTTCGTAACAATTTATACCTATATTTCTGTATTTCTCTATTTATCTGAATATTTATCTATCATAACTCTGTTTCTACACTCACTTTATATGAGTGCTTGTTGTTTCCTGTATATTTGCTGCTATGACAACTCAGTTTCCCTCCTGGATTAATAAAGTTTCTCTGATTCTGAAATACAGTGAGCCATTATATTTGTAGTTTCTAACAAACAATATAAAGGCTCAGCAACCGATAGAGCCACAGCACGTCCCACTGGCAGCTGAATGAACTTTTAAACAAAGGACTTTGTAATTGAAGCTTTATTTATACAGGTCGGCTCATTGAGACTCAATGTCTCATTTACAAGAGAGACCTGTTCCAGACAAACATATTAAAATTACAACAATAAAAGAAAAGTTTGTGAGAGAGTTAATACCATACAGCTTATGACAAAATTTGATCCGAAGTGATTGATGGCCCTAATCACGACCTTTTGACCTCCCGCCCCTCCCCCCCGGAAGCGTGTAATGAGCGTGACGAATCGCATCCGGAGAAGGGGGGTGGGAAACCCCCCGCGTGTCGAATTGCATCCTGAGAAGGGGGGGTGAACCCCGGAAGCGCGCCATCTGTTGCTAAGCGTGTCGAATTGCATCCTGAGAAGGGAGGGGGAAACCTCCGGAAGCGCGCCATCTGTTGCTAAGCGTGTCGAATTGCATCCTGAGAAGGGAGGGGGAAACCTCCGGAAGAGCGCCATCTGTTGTTGGGAAAAAAAGTTTTTAGTGGGAGGGACTGCAGCGAGGGAGGAGAATAAAAAGCAGAGAGGAGGAGTCCGTCACAATTTCTAAGTCACACACACAAGATGGATTTCCTTCTGCAGCCCAGCAGCGGTCCTGTTTACTTGGACGGCGAAGAAATCTGCTCTCCCGCAGAACCCTCGAGCATGGGTGGCAGCAGCAGCGAGTGGGCCTCGTCGATTATCAGCGATACGCCCGTCTCTGTCTACAGTACCAGATCCGAAGCAACCGCCACTCCGCGGAAAGAAGGAAGAAGTAAGAGCGTCTTCATGTTCCGCAGCCAAATTCCAGCACCGAGAAACTTGCGGGGAGAATGGCCTCTGCCTGCTGAGGGTTGTGGAAAGTGGGGCTACATATTCAAATATGAGTCAGGGGAGCTATGGCTTTATCAGTTGAACGAAGGAGAAAGCTTGACGGAATCGAGCAGCATTGTGAAGCTGACTCCCAGTGACTGGGCCGTGCTGAAGCTGCTGGTTGCGATGGCTATCGGAGAGGCAAACGAGGATTTTCCCATTCCTGAAGAGGAAGATGTTGCCGCTAAAAGACCCCGGAGAGAGGTAGATTCTCCTCCCCCTCCTCCTCCTTCTCCTTTCGGCTTCGATGATGAAGAAGAGCATGATGCTGCTGATGATGAGAATGATGAAAAAGATCCTCCTTCCCCTCCTTCTGTCTCCTCTGATGAAAAAGAGGATACTGACCCTGCTGTTGAGAATGATGAGGATAAAGAAAAGACCCCCTCTGTAGAGGATGTTTCCTCCCCTGATGAATCAGCTGTTGAATCAGCTGATGATGATGATGATCATCCTCTCTACACAGTTACAGAAGAAGAAGAAGAAGATGATGAGCCCCTGGCTGAAAAACTTCCAGAAGACGCCGATGTTCCCCCAGCTCCAGAAATAAAAGAGGAGAAAGCAGCCCCTGAGAATAAAGAAAACATTCCCCCAGCTCCAGAAATAAAAGAGGAGAAAGCAGCTGCTGAGAATAAAGAAAACATTCCCCCGGCTCCAGAAAAAGCTACGGAAGAAGAAATAGAAGCTATTCCCCCTCCTCCGCCACGGAACGGAGGCATACGCTTCAATGATGAGCAACTGATCAAGACTAAAACAATCTTGTCAACCGTCTGGTCTTCAGGAACCACAGCCACGGGGAGATGGAGAATGAGAGCCAGCCTGCGGTCGACTGATGAGTCTGATGCGCCTGACATTTTTGTCATGGAGAAATTCAACCCCGACTGCGGATTATTTCGCAGCATGATGGTTATACCAGCCAAAGAGTGGGTCGTAAGAATGCTGCAAGTGAGGAAGGATATTACAATTCTTTTTCAAACTTGCCGCTGCTGGAGGGATGCTGTAGGAGTAAGGAAATGTCTCAGCTTCTGAAAATCCCCGCCCCTCCCGGACCACGCCCCCCTTCCTTCTGTTTTAAAAGTCCGATCAAAAAGCCTTTTTTTAGCTCAGAGAGAGATGGACTCTGCACCCCTGCTTCGCGATGAGGAGACCAGCTCCACTGATTGTTTTTCTGACGAGGGCGAACTGGTACCCGACACTCCCGGCTACTACAGGCCTCTGAAGCGACAGAGGCGGCAGCGGCAGCAGCAGCATACCGACGAGATGGACGGCTGGGCGTCTTCTTTATTCATCGACACTGTGAAAACGGCTGTGTATCATCTGGTCAACTTGGTGATAAACAAGCACCGCACCGACGAATGTAATGGCTGTAAGATAGATCATCCCAGCCAGAGACAACACGAGTGCCTGCAAATTCTGGAGGATGATTTTTATTCCGACAACTATTATAACATCAGAAAGAAACTGCTCACTCCTCGCTTTGTCCCTTCCATTCAACGTCTGCTGATTGCCCACAACATCAAGACTGAGGACGTTAAAGTTGGGATGGTTGCGGAGACTCTGCTTCATGAGCTGAAATCGGTGAGGAAAGTCTTTGACGCCATCACAGACGCTTATGTCAATTTGGTGGGGCAAGACGTGGTCAAAATCGGGGAACTCCGTTTGGTTACGGAGTTTTACAAAGGTTGCTGATTCTTATCCTGCATGCTTCCTATATTTAACCTTGTTTTTTAAATCATGTATTCTGTTTCTTTTTAAAAAAACAAAAAAAACAAAAAACTACCTCGTTTTTTAATCCTGCTTTATTTTAATCATGTATTCTGTTTCTTTTTTTTTTAAAAAAAAAAAACTACCTCGTTTTTTAATCCTGCTTTATTTTAATCATGTATTCTGTTTTTTAAAATCCTACCTCATTTTTTAATCATGTATTCTGTTTTTTAAAATCCTACCTCATTTTTTAATCGTGTATGCTTTAAAAAAAAGTATCCTGTTTGTTTGTAACCTTTTAACATGTTTACCTCATGTTTTTAAAAAAAGAAAAAAAAAAAAGAAAGAGTTTTTTTGTAACCGTTTGACTCTATAAGTGTGTTTTATCTCAGGGTTTTGAATAAAAGTGTATTCCTGTTTTTTTCGCATGTTAAACCTTCTGGTTTTGAATAAAAAAAGAGTTTTTGTATTCTATAAGTGTGTTTTATCTCAGGGTTTTGAATAAAAGTGTATTCCTGTTTTTTTGCATGTTAAACCTTCTGGTTTTGAATAAAAAAAAAGAGTTTTTGTATTCTATAAGTGTGTTTTATCTCAGGGTTTTGAATAAAAATGTATTCCTGTTTTTTTTGGTTTTTTTTGTAACTTACTTGTATTCCTGTTTGATTCTATAAGTGTGTTTTATCTCAGGGTTTTTGAATAAAAATATATTCCTGTTTTTTTCCATGTTAAACCCTCTGGTTTTGAATAAAAAATATTTAAAAAGCATTCATCTCTGGTTTTTGAATAATGTATTCCTGTTTTTTGCATGTTAAACCCTCTGATTTTGAATAAAAAATATTTAAAAAGCATTCATCTCTGGTTTTTGAATAATGTATTCCTGTTTTCTGCACATTAAGCCCTCTGGTTTCGAAATAAAAAAACATTCATCTCTGGTTTTTGAATAAAATAATAAAAACCGACTCCTGCGACGCTATAACGCAGACGGGCTTTTTATCAGAAGACGAGATGACCGAGAAAAGTGAGATGAAAAAAGTGTATTACGACCCGCATCACCCAGGTAGTTTCGGAGGAGTAAATAGACTCCGACGTGCTTTAGAAGATGAAACTGGTAAAAAAGTTGATATCCGCAAGGTGCAGAATTTTTTATCCGAGCAGGACGCCTATACTCTACACAAGCCGGCGCGAGTAAGATTTAAGAGAAATAGAGTGTTTGTGACCAAACCCCTGAAGCAGCTTCAGGCCGACCTGTGCGACATGAGACACCTGTCTGAATACAACGACGGATTCAATTATTTATTAACCGTCATAGACGTATTTTCAAAAAAGGCTTACCCCCGCCCCCTGAAAAAGAAGACGGGTTCGGAAGTGACTGAAGCTTTCGAATCTGTGTTGAGAGAGAGTGAAATACCGGAAAATTTACAGACCGATGCGGGAAAAGAGTTTTTCAACAAGAGTTTTCAAGCTCTGATGAAAAATCACAGCATCTCCCATTTTGCTACCGCCAGCGACCTAAAGGCCTCGGTGGTGGAGAGATTTAACCGCACCCTGAAAACGAGGATGTGGAGATATTTCACCGCGCACAATACCAGACGCTATCTGGAGGTGTTGCCCGACCTGTTAGAAGGATATAACCGCAGTTATCACAGCAGCATTAAAATGGCACCTGCCGAGGTGCGCCCCGAGAACGCGGATCAGGTGTTTCGCAACTTGTATGGAAAGACACCCGCCCGTCCTAAAATAAAGTTGAAATTTAAGAGGGCGGATCTGGTGAGAATATCCAAATTGAGAGGAGTATTTGATAAAAAATACGAACAGAGTTTCACGGACGAAATCTTTACTGTGATCCGGGTCCTTCACCGATCGCCACCCGTGTATAAGCTAGAAGATTATGACGGCGAGCCTATCGAAGGGTCGTTTTATGAGCCCGAGCTGCAGAAAGTGAAACTGACCGAGGACAAAGCGTTTCATGTGGAGAAGATTTTAAAGCGGCGCACAGTCAGAGGGGAAAAACAGGTTTTTGTCAAGTGGAAAAACTGGCCGGATAAATTCAACAGCTGGGTGAAAGCCTCGGAAGTGGTAGGCGTATAAAAAAAGAGACCCCTCGCATCATTCGGCTCATTTTTTTAAATTCATCATGGAGTCCGAAGGGTTTTACGTGACCCTGCCTTCCAACGCCAGCAAGGGCTTATTTAAAGATAACACCAGCGGCTGCTACACGGTGGATCTGGCCAAACCCCTCGAGCTGACCGGAGAATGGAGCGTGGGCTTATGCGAATTCATTTATCCGCGCACATGGTACAATCTACCGCCGGACGCCTCCTACTTGGAGCTGATGCGGACGACGGAGGAAGATCAGCCCCTGGTGATTTTAAAATTCAGCAGGGGAGGTCATTACGGACGCGTTAAAGATCTATTGGATCACCTGGTGCCGGCGATCCAAAAGTACGACCCCTCCTTCGAGGCTTCTTTCAACAACATCACCAAACGTCTGGATGTCAAAGGAGTCGGGAGCCATAAAATAAAGGTCTTCCCTCCTCTGGCTTACATGCTGGGATTGAAAACGAACGAGTGGTGGACTCTGTCGAAGCGCTCTACTCCGTATCCGTGCGATATGAACGCGGGCGTATATAACCTGTTTCTCTACACCGACATCGTTCAGTACCAGCCGGTCGGTGACAGTTACTCACCGTTGCTCAGCGTCCTTAACGTGAAAGGCGATTACGGAGACGTGATCAGCATCAGACATAATACGGTCCATTACTTGCGCGTATCTAAAAAATACATTAAAACCATACGCGTAGAAATTAAAACGGACCGCGACAGATTCGTGGATTTTGTTTACGGGAAAACGATAGTCAAGCTGCACTTTAAACCGGCTTGAGAATGGCGGCGCGTCTCCCACAGGACCCCCACCGTTTTGTGAGGTATTATGAGGGGCAGGTGGGAGGTTCCCTTCCGGGTTTTTACGGAGCGCCCGTGATGTACGGCAGAGGGATAGGATCCATCTTCTCCAGACTGTTTCGTTTCGTGTCTCCTCTCTTCAAATCCGGGTTCGCCGTAGCTAAACCTCACCTGAAAACGGCCGCAACCAATATCGCTACAGACGCTGTGAAAAGAGTGATGGGTAAGCTGACAGAGCCTCGCCAGGAGGGGGCGGGGGGTATGATGGTCCTCTCCCGCAGGAAGAGGAAACGCCCTCCGGGCGAGCGGATTAAAAATAAAAGCGTCGGAGTAAAAAGTAAATCAGTCAAGGCCGGCAGTGGGAAGAGAAGGAAGCCCCAGAGGAGCTCGGACATATTTTAGAAGAAAATAAATAAATAAAAAATGTCTCTCTTACACAAGAAATCTGCCGAATGCACCCTTGCCGAACTGGATCTATTTTCGGCTCCCATGACCCAGCTATCCATAGAGGATAAAAAATATCAAGAATGTCAGCCCCTCTCTGCTTTGAACGACAACTCACCCATTGAATTTTTCATCCCCGGAGACGGGGAAAAGTATCTCGATCTGAACGACACCATGCTCCATCTGAGAGTGAAAATTACAGAAAAGGACGGGAGCAACATCCCACCCGATGCAGGGGTAGCCCTCATCAATTATCCTCTCAACACAATTTTCAGTCAGTGCGACGTTATTCTGGGGGATCGATTGATTTCGCAGTCCAGCGCCACCCATCCTTACAGGGCCATGATCGAGACGCTGCTCAACTTTTCAGAAGACACTCTAAAGAGTCAATTCAGCGCCGGTCTGTTTTACAAAGACACGGCCGGAGACATGGATTCTATAGTTATAAGCAACGGGCCGAACAAAGGGATAAAACAGAGAGCCGTTTTCACGGCCGAGTCGCGAGAAGTGGACCTGCTGGGTCCCCTCCACGCTGATATTTTCTTCTGCGAGAGGCTCCTGCTGAACTCTGTGGATTTGAGAATTAAATTGATACGCAACAGCGATGCCTTCAGTCTGATGGGAACTCAGGATTCGCAGTTTGCCCTGAAAATAACTTCGGCCTCTCTGTTTGTTAAAAAGGTCACGGTCTCGCCGGCCGTCAGGCTGGGGCACGCCGCGGCCCTGATGAAAGGAAACGCCCTCTATCCTCTTTCGCGCGTTTCTGTGAAAACCTACTCCATCCCTGAAAATTCCAGGATCTGCAACCAAGAGAATCTCTTTCTGGGAGCCATGCCCAAATACGTGGTCCTGGGCATGGTTCATCACGACGCCTTCACCGGGAGGAGGGATCTGTCGCCTTTCAACTTTAGACACAACGATGTGGAGTATCTGGCGTTGTGTCAGGACGGCAGGCAGGTGCCCGCCAAAGCTTTCCAGCCACAGTTTGACCGCGGAAATTCGGTCAGGGAGTTTTATCACATGTTTTCCGCCACGGGGAGACACCTCAAAGATTTACCTCTGAGCATCGACCGCCGGGAATTTAATGAGGGTTACGCCCTGTTTGCCTTTAATCTGGAACCCAGCGAGGATGCTGACGCCCTGTCTCCCGTCTCCAACGGGAATTTGAGGCTGGAGATGAGATTCAGAGTTCCTCTGCCTCAGACCACCACTCTCATAGTGTACGCCTGCTACGACTCCATTTTGGAGATTGACTCTAAAAGACAGGTGCTGGTGGATTATTACTAAAAAAAAAAAATATACATGGATAACCTTCAGCTGGAGCACATTCTACATCGCGCCTTGGGAGACGTTTTCTGCGGGGTTTGGGCCTCGGACCAGCTGGCCTTTTTGAGGCGCGACTTTAAACCCCCCGCCTACTTTATAGTAAACACTCACCCCTCGCACTTGAGGGGAGAACACTGGCTGGCTCTGACTCTGGAAAGGGACGGTTCCTCCACTTTTTTTGACTCTTACGGATTCCCTCCCGACTTTGCTCACTATCCCTCGGTCATCTCAGAGTTTCTGGAAGGCCGCTCTGACAAAATACTCTATCACGATCGTCAACTTCAGCACCCTATGTCTGTCGTTTGCGGGCAACATTGCATTTTTTATCTATGTCACAAGGCTCAGGGGTTATCCGTCGGTAAAATACTTTCTCTGTACTATAACGATGTGTTTAAAAATGATGACATGGTGTCTGACTTTCTGAAAGGACGCTGCCCCGCTCGCTCTCGCAGAGGTCATCACGGGGCGTGCTCCTTACAAAAGTTTAAAGATGTGTGTATCAAATAAAGAAACGTAAACAAAAAAAAAGTTTGTTGCAGCGTTTTTTATTTCATTTGTAAACAAAACAAAAAAACATTTGATTTTACATAGAGGTCCAGGTCGGGGAAAGCGTTATTTTGACCCGAGAAGGTTTTCTCCCCCTTCGCGCAGGTGTCTGTCCTCCCTCCTCCTCCTCCTCCACAGATTTAAGACGCGCATACTGGTCGCGAGCTCTACGGTTATGTATTGAGGATGAGGGAATGTTTGTTTCGACCAAAGTAGTTAAAAACGCGTTCCATCCTTTCGGTCGCGTTTGGTTTTTACTTTTAAACGAGAGGGAGAGGTTTTTAAATAGATCGATCATGTGCGAACCCCGCACCGCATCCCCCTTGTAAACAAATTCACCCCTCTTTGTCCATCCTCCTCCACCCTCAGCTAATTTCTGCATAATGTAGCGGGCGTTTTTGCGATCTCGAGGGGGTAAGGATTTTAATACTTCTTCCATCATTTCATCATCCTCCTCTCTGGGCCGCTGCACTTGTTGCTGCTGCTGCACTTGTTGCTGCACCTGCTGCTGCACTTGTTGCTGCACCTGCTGCTGCTGCGCCTCCTCGGGCGGGAGGTGGAAAGTCACCCTACTCTCCTCGTCCCGGCCCTGTTTAGAGAGTGTGAGATATCTCCGCAGCAGAGACTCGTATCTTTTGATTTTTTCATACGAATTTAGCCGCGGATCCTCCAGTATGGCTTTTATCTTTTCGTCCAAATCGTCTTTGGCAGTTTCTCTGACGGTAGGCTCGGTGGGTCGGGTCAGTTTTTTCAACTCGTGAGAGGGAACGAGAATCATTTTTTTAAACATCTCAGCGTTTTTGAAATATTCCTCCCAGCAGGTTCCCCAGAATGGGTACGGCTGCGGATAACAGAGGGAAAAGAAACCCGCCCGTTTGTTTCTTTAAAACTTGACGTTTACGGTTTAAACTCGTTTTCTTGTCGGCCAGCAGCCTGATGATCTTTTTCTGGCGTTTCAGTTTTTGGTATTGAGGAGCGGAAAGAGGTATGTTTCCCTTTAAAAGATTTAAAGCTATCTCGCACAGCGCCTGGAGGAAATCCGGGGAGCTGTGAGCGAGAATGTCTTTGCGTTTCTGCGGCGACGCGTGGTACAGAGCTTGCAGTAAGACTGCGTTTCTTTTTATACGCTGAGACATGGCTACTTGGGTTTAGGCAGGTAAATGACGGGGTACTGCCCCGGAAGCAGACCGGCGCGCACTCTGTAGCGTTCTGGGCACGAGGGAGTGAGATCGAGGATTAAATACCCGTGGGGCTCCTCGGTGGCGTCTTTGAAACTGTCGGAGAAAAATGTTTTTTGCGAAGGGAAAATCTGACGGGCCAAAATCTCAATCTGCAGCTTGTCTCTGGGGTTTTTAAACAACACCATATAATTGGAGTTTAAGCTGATGGTGCGGCTGTATTTACCCTGATGGAAAACATTCTGGGTCAGCATCATGACCGAGACGTTTTTATGGTGGCGGTATTGAGTGAAAATTTTAACCACTTCCTGGTGATCCGAGGCCTGAAAGATGACGTCATCCAGCACCACCAGAACGTCTCGGAAATCTTCAAAAGAATCAGGCAGCCCCTCGACAAATTTAATGTTTTTATTGGTCTTTGAAAGCTCCTCGTACATGGGTTGAAAAGAAGTATAAATCCACACAATATTCGCGGGCACAGTATCCATGACGCGTTCACAGTTTTCCAAAACACACTTTACAAAATGAGTTTTCCCACACCCGCTAGGACCCACAACTAGACAGGAAAAAGGCACTTTCAGTCTGTGATCAAAATCAGTTTCCTCCATTTTTTTTTTTTTTTTTTTTTTTTTAGAAGAAAACTAAAACAAAAAAACACTAGTACCCGAAAGGCAGAGTCGTGCCGTCTGGAAAGAGACGTCTCTTGTCGTAAACCACGCGAAACTTTTTCTGAAATGTTCTGTTTTTGAGCACAAAGCCTCTCTTATCCCTCTGAATCCCGTTCTGAGGGGTCCCGAGCTCCGCCTCTTTCATACCAGAAAGGTAACTTTCCACCAACCCGCTCATACTGTCGAAATTGACACGTTCGCAACATTCTCTAGTCTGCGTTATTCCTTTCATTTTTACCACCAGTTTCTTTTTGTTTCTGGTCCGGTAGGCGTAACTCTTTGGACCCGCGGAGACAAATTCCTGGATGGTGTCCCCGTCTAATTCGTCCGTGAGATCCCCTAGTTAGTTGCCCAGCTCTAAAGGTTCCTCCCCCTCTTTCACTACGTAGATCAGAGAGTCGGTGTCGGTGTACAGAACGCTGCGCTGCAATTTTTCTAAATACTCGTAGAGTTTTAGACGGGCGTAGGCTGTGGTGAAAGCGGCGATGAAAACGTTATTGGTCGCGCCGGGAGGTATCACGCACCGCTCGTTATAGCTCCACTGAATTAAAGCCACTTCCTGTTTTTTGGTCTTTAAAAAAGAGACGTGTTTAAAGACGTACTGTCCTGAAAAGACGTAGTTAAAAAACTGACTCGGCTTTCTGACCAGAGTGGTCTGAGTCATGTTGGTTCTCTGAGCAAACTTTCCCCAGAAACTGTTGAGACACAATTTCGAAACTTGTCTTTTGGCCGGATTCACCTCTATTTTTGACGGGTCTAAACGTATGCCCTGATGCCTGTGGTACTCTTCCACGTATTTGTTCCTCTCATCCTCGTCGCGAGCTTCCGGAGGATAACCGGAGGCTTCCTGTTTGCCTTTGAGAAAAGTGTTAATATAACCGGCGAAAATATCGCTACCGCGGCTATCAAAGTGCCAGACCTCTGTGATTTTAGCCACTCTGTAACCTAATTCTAAGGCTTTGTTAAACTCGACGGTGACCCAGACCCCGGTGAGAGCTCTGCCCTCGTCGTCGTGAAGGCACGGACCGCTTTGTTGATTAGTCTCGGCGCAGGTGCGACAGAGGGAGAATATTAATTTACCTCCGGGGGTTTTGTACGGTAGAACGGGGAAATAGAGCCCGCGCGGCGGGTAAACGGTGGCTCTGATCAGCCCGAAATAACTGCGAGGGTCTGCAAAATTCTCTCTGATGATTTGGGGGTGATGCAGAGGGTAAGCGCGCTTGGCGTTGACGTAAGGGTACAGGGATGTGACGTCTACGTAATACACATTTTCTCCTGGCGAGGTGCTGTAACGCAGCCTCAAGGCCGAAGTGCGGCCTCCGTAAAGTCCCGAGCGAGGAGACAGAGGTTCCGGGACTTCGTAGCTCCGCATAAAATTTATAACCTCCTCGTTCGATTTTTTCATCTTGTTCCATTCGTGCTCCCACAGAGTGACCGTGCGGACTCTGTAAACGTTTCTCAGCTCCCGGAGCCTCGCCTCGGCAGAGGCGTGCAGGTCCCCGTAAGGAGCGCGTGTTTGGGTAGTCTGTTTCGATTAATGAAAGAGTTCTGTCCTCGGGCGGGCGGTAAAACACGACGATTTTACGTTTTAGTATTTGTTCGAATTTACCTATGTCGGTGAGAGTTACCTGAGTGCGATCGCTCAACCCCGCTAAACGCTGCAGCTCTCTGCCGCGTTCCAGGGCCTGTTTATCTGTGAAATGAGGTTGAGTGAGGTGAATCAGGTTGATGGCAAAACACAGATTATCGTTTTTGTTTTTTACCACGTACAGACAGTGACGCTTTTTGACTAGAATTTCATCATCTAACATTTTGTGAATCTTTTTACGCGGGTCATTACTGCCACCGCCTCTAGGATTTCTAATTACTTGCACGACAATTTCTAGGGGAGAGCCTGCGACGATCGCTCCGTTTGATTGTATCAGCCTGGCTAGCAGGTCCTCAAAAACCGGTACAATGTTTTCAACGCTTTCGTCGTCGACGTTAAAAACAGAGTGATTTCGCGCGTGGTCGCTGATGATCTCCAGTTGAACCCGGTCGTTACGACTAACTTCCGGTCTGACCCTATCCGCTAGATCTACAAAATTATCCCTGACGTCGAGGTAAAATTGAGCGAGGTCGCTCGCTTCATCCGGAGAGGGAATGTTAAATACTCGCCTTATTTCGAAATTATTAAAATGTTCGCGGCGAGTCACCGCATCGTTCTGTACCCGAGATCCTCCTCCTTGTTGATGCTCCGCAGGCCGGTCCTCCTCCTCCCTGGGCTGCTGATGATGATGCTGCTCCACCTGCACCTGCTGCACCTGCTCCTCCCCCTGCTGCTGGTCGTAGAGCTGAAGAGCATTTTCTATCGGCTGCAGAGGGTCAAAGTTCAGTAGACCGGCAAGCCGTTCGTTTTCAATGTTTTGAAGGAGGACCTGCAATGCGTTTTCTAAAGGTTGTAGTGGGTCGTTTGGTGGTGGGGCTATATTGTTTTCTATCGGTGGGGCTAAATGTTCATCGTTTCTGTTTAATTCTGCCACGGCTTCCAACAAAGCCTCAGGAATGCTGTGTTCTTCCGACATGATTTTCTTTATTTCTTAATTCACAGACTTTTACATGCTTTTACTTTACAGGTCCTTGTGTCTGTATATCGATGCATATGTGCGAACTGTTATGGCGTACATGAAAGCGAGGTTTTCAAGGATTCTCTTCTTATGAAGCAGCCGTCAAGCTGTAAGAAAAGACGGACAGAATGTATTTTTAAACCTTACATTTTTTATTTTTATTTTTATAGAGCAGAGAAGTTTAATAGGATCGATTCATCCCCCCGTCAATTACCTCTCAGTCTCCTGAGAGGAGCTCTCAGTCTCCTGAGAGGAGGAGCTCTGGACGGTTCCTCCTCCTCCGCCTGATTTTCTTCCGCCTGATTTTCTGTATCGGTCTCTGTCGGGGAAATAAAACAGAAGAGATTTAAGAAAACAATCTCCTCCTTCCTATTTTTTGAGAATGAAAAAACTTTTTATTTACCTCGCTCCTCCTCCTGATTGTCTTCCGCCCGATTGTCTGTAGCGGGGGATTGGTTAGGTATATCCGCAATCTCGGCTGCCGAGAAATAAAACAGAAGAGATTTAAGAAAACAATCTCCTCCTTCCTATTTTTCGAGAATGAAAAAACTTTTTATTTACCTCGCTCCTCCGCGCGATTGTCTGTAGCGGGGGTTTGTATAGGTATATCCGCAATCTCGGCTGCCGAGAAATAAAACAAAAAGAGAAAGATTTAATAAATAAAAACTTTCTAGCACGCTTTATACCACTCCAAGTCGGGAGGGGCGGTATAGCACACTCGGATTACTCCGTCACATCCTGATATTTATCGAAATGACGGATATTGCATCATATTGTTTACCTTTTGGTTTAAAAGGTATTTTCCTGCAGTTCTCCGGGTATGCGTTGACGAAAATAACGTCGTCGTCTTCTTCTTCTTCTTCTTTTCGCTGCGGCGGGGTCTGTATATTCTCGATTACCTCTGTCGAGAAATAAAGCAAAACTTTTTAAAAATCTGCTCCGGGTCGGGAGGGGCGGTATAGCACACTCGGATTACTCCGTCACATCCTGTTATTCAAAAAAATGGCGGATAATGCATCATATTGTTTACCTTTGGTTTTAAAACTTTTTTCTCCGCGGTTCTCCCGGTATGCGGAGACGAAAATAGCGCCGTCTTCTCTTCGACGCGGCGGCAGCGGAGGTTCTGCGGGGGATATGGCGTCTAATTCGCCGCGGAAAACGGCCGGATTTTTGCTGTTACTCTCTGCACTATCGATTGCTTCTGTAAGTATCAGAGCTTGGTTAAATCAAGTCTATCTAAACTTATTTAAAAAATGGCATATACTTATTTATTCGTACCGTAGTCCACTTGCGTGAAATCATTGATGTAGAAATCTAAAAGAAAGTAATCAGATTATTGACATCTCTGTTGATATATAATTTAAAGTCGTAAAGAAAAAAAAAACTTACCGGGGTGAGGTACGAACAGTTCTGGCGAGATGGCCCTGGCGCTCTGATCGGCGGCGTTGTTTGAACGGAATGTTGACATAATATTCACGGATTCTTCCTCGCGATTGGTAGAACTGTCACAGTAGGGGCTGAGCAGATATCGACTCCCCTCCCGTTTCTTCTCTCATTTTATCCTAGTCTAGCGAAGCATCTGTTTTTCGCATCTTTCTCTTGACAATACCGATAGTTAGAGAGGGTTGTTTTTTTTTTTTGATTGCCTTCTTGCGAACGCCGTCTGTTTTCCACATTCTGCAACGGTAAAATATGACTTTGAGACGGGTGTTTGTTTTACCAAATGGACAATTGCTGTCTGACCTTGTTCTTGCTGTTGACAAAACTCGCCTCATGGTTGACTCTTTCCCACAGAGGGGGGTGCTTTAATAAACTTATTCGAATATGAGCTTTTTTCCACTAAGACTTGTTTTATGGGGAGATGTACGAAATTATTTACCGGGTTACAAGCAATGATAATATCGGATGTTGACTCCTCAGCGTCATCATTTTCTATCTATTGAGAAAACTTATTGTTAAAGTATTGAAGAAAAAAACTCCTCCTTGGCCCGCGGGGTGTGTGTGTGTGTGTGTGTGTGTGTGTGTGTGTGTGTGTGTGTGTGTGTGTGTGTGTGAGTGAGTGAAACAAGATCGCCTGTCGCTGCAATTATGGTTTGTTTTTCAGTCTCTCAAAAGGAAAAGTAGTATTCACTAAGGGATAGTTATTCGTTTTTTACACATAGGCAGCCTGTAGGTTACAAGCGGATAGAAAGTTCTTCTTTTCATCACAAGCTATGGTGTATCTTAAAGGTTTTTTTACAGCGTCTGTATTATAGGAAAATAAAATACTATTGAAATCTCTACAGGAAGTCACTCTTTATTTCCATTACAAACGCCGGTGCAGCTTAAGAAAGTAAAATTACATCCGCTCTGTCTCTCTATACATCACAGAATCATCTGCTGCATCACCGCTGTGCTTAGGGAACATGACGCATCAGGTCTGAAAATGACTAGACACTTCCGGAGTATTTCCGGTAGGGTCATAAGGTCCGGATCGAGGCCTTCCATAGTAAATATGCTGTATTTGAATATGTCATATTCAAAGCCTTCTTCTTTGGGAGAGCAGATCTCATCGGACACAGGAACGCTGCTGGGCTGCAGAAGGAAATCCATCTTGTGTCTGTGCCTTAGAAATTGTGACGGACTCCACCTCTCTGCTTTTTTATTCCCCTCCAACAGATGGCGCGCTTCCGGAGGTTTCCCCCTCCCTCTAAAAACTTTTTTTTCCCAACAACAGATGACGCGCTTCCGGAGGTTTCCCCCCTCCCTTCTCAGGATGCAATTCGACACGGTTAGCAACAGATGGCGCGCTTCCGGGGTTCACCCCCCCTTATCAGGATGCAATTCGACACGCGGGGGGTTTCCCACCCCCCTTCTCCGGATGCGATTCGTCACGCTCATTACACGCTTCCGGGGGGGAGGGGCGGGAGGTCAAAAGGTCGTGATTAGGGCCATCAATCACTTCGGATCAAATTTTGTCATAAGCTGTATGGTATTAACTCTCTTTTGTGTAATGTACTCAGTCACATTAAAAACGAGAACAAGTTCCCAGAGATGGTTTCACAAAAACATGTGTACGTCTTTTGAAGTCTGCAAGTGAAATCAACGGAGAGCCTTAAATCCTTCGGTTATGTTTTCCATGAAGACGGAGCAGAAAAGGAGAACGCCTTCTTCCCAAGCTCTGCATGAACTGATGGAACAGTGGATGTAATGATGTCCTGAGACTGCAGGCTGTGACTAAACTGTTTGCCTAACATGTACTCTGATAAATAGGAGGCAGTAACCCAGAAACAGATTGATAGATAAAATGATACTAATGGACCATCCTGTGTAAGACCAATGAGGACCAGTTAACCAGAGAACACAGAGTACAGTGGTGTGTTAAAGGTTTACAGACAGTTATAAATCTTAATGCCCCATGATGGACAAAATCCAACAGATGAAGAGAGCGAGCAGAGTCATTCATATAAATCAAGTCACTGTAATCCAGGGCAGGTAAAAAAAAGGTGGCAGCAACAAGCTTTTTCCTGTGAAACATGATCTGTTCCTGGAAGAGAAGCCCAACTTCAGCCTCAGTGTCTTTATTAGATGTTCAATGTGTGGCTTATAGGAACGACTGTCATCAACCACAATACCGAGGTCTGTGTACGAGGCCACAGTTTCAATAGAAATACTTTGAGCAGATACAGGAGAAGGACATAAAGCCGGACCCTCTTTCTGTTTGTGAACAACATGACTTTGGGTTTTTTCTACATTTAAAGCCAGTCTGAGCCAGCTGAGACTGAATACTATCAACAGCTGCTGTAATGGTTTGAAAACTATGTTGATGGTATAAAATGAACAGATGCATCTAGATTTTGTGCCACACCGTTGACATAAGTAGCCCAGGACAGAACCCTGTGCACTCGTTTAGTGACATTTAAAAAGCTGGAAGAGAGACCATTGAGCTGAACGCACTGCTGATGTCCAAAAGAACATTAGAGAAGCAGCCAGCTGCTCGCTCTGAAAGGCCTATTTCCAGTAATCTATGACATAAAATGCTGTGGTCAGCAGCTCAGCTCATAAACCAAGGGACTGGGAGCAGCTGCTGCTGAGTGTTGCTGGAGTTCCTGTGGTGTTAGATCCTCATCCTCTCCACGCAGCTTGGAAGTAGGTGAAGTTGTGCCAGAAGATTTTTTTGTTGTGGTCAACAGTGTCAAAGGTTTTGATAGATCAATAAAAAGAGCTGCACAGTAGTTCTTTGCATCCAGCGCTTCATAGACGTCTTTGAGAACTTTTATCGAAGCAGTTCCAGTACTGTGCAGTTTCCTAAAACCAGACTGGAAGGGAGATAAAAATCATATTTTCATCCAGATAACTTTGAAGTTGATTATTTACCAGCCTTTGAAGAACCTTAGATAAGACACAGAGTTTGGAAATTGGCCTGTAATTACTAACTGTTGAAGAATCACCAGCTTTCAGTGGGGGAGTACAGAGGCACACTTCCACATCTGTGGTAAAGCCTTCTGTTGTAGAGAAAGATTAAAAATATAAGACACTGGCTCAGCTATGATATTTGCAGCCAAGTGCAAGAAGGAAGGAGAACGATTGTGAGGACGAGTTTCTGGTGTTGGGGCTATTAAAAGCCTTACAAACCTCTTCTACTGTGACAGGTGTGAAGGAAAAGGTATCAGTAACCAGGAACTACGAGCAGAGTTGTGTGCAAGAGGTTTACCATCAGATACTGTGCTGAACAAAGAACAAGAAGCAACAAAGTGTTTGTTAAAGCAACATTTCAGTTTTGTCTGACACAGGAGTGGAGTCGATATTTAAGTGAGGAGGAAGCTCTGAGGAGTCACAGCTGGCAGAGACACTTTATAGTTTGCCAAAACCTCCTACGGTCGTTTGGACTGTCAGTCGTTAAAGTAAAACATAGTTACATTGGATCTTGATGATGGAGGCAGTAATCCGATTACACAGCTAATGAAAACTTAGCCAATCAGCATCAGAGCCAGACTTCCTGCCCAGGCCTGGTTTCTCTCATGTAGGAGATCGGCCGGTACTGAACCAAACCAGGCCTGTCCCGACCTTTCACCCTGACCTGGCAAAAAGAGGCGTGTCTGTCCACAAAGTAGACACAACTCTCCTGTAAATGTTCCCAAACTGACATTGTCAGCCTGTTTAATACGACCCCAGTTCAAACTGATGCGGGCTCGGAGCGTGAGATTTTAGTGTTTCTCACAGCACCAACTATGCAGTGATCACTCAGGTCGTTGGCAAAAACTGCAGACGTGGAAAACTTACGCAGCATATTAGTTAAAAAAGGTCAATAAGAGCAGATTTATCTGGGTGTTTAGGATCAAGGCGTGTGAGGCTTTAAATAATTTGAGTCAGTTTTAAAAACAAGCAGCGTGCCTTAAACTCATCAGACACAGAAGAAAGCCAGTCCCAATGAAAATCATCCATCTGAAAGACGTCATTAAAATGCAGCTCAGATAAAAGTTGAACCAGAGACGGTGATGTGCTGGGGGAAGCAGGTGGAGGCTGATAGCAGCCAACAACAGTCTGATTTCCAAACAGATCAATAGTTAAGGCCAAGATTTCAAATGGCTGAGGTGCAGATGGAGAGAACAAGACTTGAGCAGCAAGACAGACCTTCACATAAACTTCCAGACCTCCGCCTTTTCTGGGACAGTCTGAGTGCTAAATGTTAAATCCATCAGTTGCTACGTTTTTATCCAGTAAAGATTTGGAAAGTCTCAGAAACAACAATGATACCAGCACCGCTTGAACAGGCCCAGATTCCAATCATATCCATGTTAGGAAGCACACGACGTGATGCACGTGTAACCCAGACAGTTTTTAACATCTGCTGGTGTTTCACATTCAGCCAGAGGCCCAGGGTTAGGTTGGATACCAGACAATAATAAAAGCATCGTTATTAGACTCTAGAGCTCGTTTATAGCTGACACCACATGTAGAGTTTAAGTTCACACAGAGACGATGACATTTTTCTCAAACCAGCAAACAATAAACAAGAAATGTAACAAGAGTTTCAGAAGAAGCTGTTTTACAGAGAAATGATTCCCTGAAGACAAAATTATTATTATCATCTTTATTTCTCCAGGTGAAAATTTAATTGAGATTAAAAATGTTGTTTTCAAGAGAGACCTGGCATCATGGCAGCAAGAGTCAGAAATACATCATAATTCAAACAAATACAAAATAGGAAAAACATCCTACATAAACTTCATAAAGTTTCATTAACAGACTTTGAACAATGGACTTCAAACTTCCCCCCAAAACAACAGAAACACATTTGAAGATAATGAATGACATTTATCCCTCTAAAGAAGGACTTAGACTACGATTTAATATGAATGAGAACATGTTCATAAATGGATGCAACCAAAGATTTCATCAATCCCTGATTTAGAGACAACAGAACATTTGGTTTGATTTCACAAGATAAGAATGACGACTGAGTTGGAAGATTGTTTTATATTTAGTCAAATCTTTCATACATGAAGTCGGATTACAAAATCATCCCCTAAGTTTGGAATTGAAATTATAGAGAAAATCTGTGAAATGACTTAAAGAAAACAAACCACAAAAACTCTATGATGCTCTAAACCCCCTGGTTTAGGTCGGCAAAACTTTCCTAGATCCGCCCCTGCACAGTTACCAGCTGTCAGCTACTTAGAAAAGCATCCTGGTGTTATTTGTCTCTCAGAAACAGCTCATAACTTCCCTTCAACTCATTCATGTCACCTAAAAGGTAAACCTGTTTCTCCATCACCTGCTCAGCTCTGATGATTCAGTAAGGAC
This sequence comes from Maylandia zebra, assembly GCF_041146795.1. Classification (NCBI taxonomy): domain Eukaryota; kingdom Metazoa; phylum Chordata; class Actinopteri; order Cichliformes; family Cichlidae; genus Maylandia; species Maylandia zebra. Next base: position 61,091,486 of record NC_135169.1, read on the forward strand.
ATCTCCTGGTTTCATCTTCATGTTTCCCTCTCACCACATATCCAAACCGACATCATGACCAGCAGCTTTACAGCTGTGGCTCCAGCAAACATCAGCTGATACTAGAAATTAATGTTAAATAAATTCTAACAACAGCTGATCAAGCTTAAACGTGCTGCTGTTGTTTAGCGCGACATCCGCTGGTTTCCTCTTTCTGGCGCAAAGTGGATGATAAAAAAACAAGAGAGAAAAGCCAATCAGCTGATCATTGATCAGTTTCATGATTGAAGTAGCAACAGGAGAGGGAGGGGAGAGAATGACAGTGTAAAGACACAGAATAACTCCAGCTTTGTGTCTTTTCCATTCTAGCTGAAGTCAGGGACAAACTGTGTTCCTTCTCAGCTGAACACGAAACGCGTAATATTTTCTCTGAATACGAGACGATTCTGTTTTTTACAGGACGGTTGGAAACTCTACTAAAATAAAGTTCACTATCAGTAACATCATAGCACCACCCAGCTGTATAGAAACTCCGTAATGCTAGCTAGTAGCAGTACGAGTTATTGTAACTGACTGTAAAAAGTCAGCACAAGGAAAATAAACTCCACCTAAACTTGGTTCATATCTGACCCAGATAGACTGCAGGTCATAACTTCTTACCTGAAGTTCAGTTCACCTGACACTCGGACCGGCGGCCGCCTCGGGTCTCTGCTCCTCCAGGGTTGCCGACCCCTGCTCTAAAGCATCTGATTTGGATTCCTGAGATCAAATATATTTTCCTTTGGCTTTGTTTTCTTCCCATTTGTGGCTTTAATGTAGTGTTACATCCTGTTTGTTTGCTTCCATCTGTATACATGTCCAGATTCACTGTTATGTTTCTATTCTTACATTGCTGTGTGATCACTGTTCCCTCTGCTGACTGATGTGACCTTTTGTATCTTACACTGATACTTGTCATATTTGTATCTGTGCCTAAATATAAAAAGTTTTCCATGCTAAAACACAGCTCCACCTCCTGCAGTTCTCCCTCTGAACCACTAGATGTCTCTGTTATCTAAATGAAGACGTGCAGCACAGCAACCACAGCAGTGCTCAGATCACACGTGTCCTGTTATTATGTATAAAAGCATGAAACAGGTGAGACAGGTGGGATCAATATTAATGTTGTGGAAATATATGAAAAAGCAACAGAAGAGTGAAAACATTTCCTGTTTCTAGAAAGATCTTTCAGCTCACAGCTGCTCACAGACTGTATTTACAAGTGACAAACTGCAACTCTACAGTACATCTACAGTATATATCAAATATATTCTGTATTCAAATCTATTGAGTGATGTTTGAAAGTCTTTCCAGGTGAGTTTGATCCAGGAGGGTCTGAAGCCAGAGTCAGACAGAGACTGTGCAGAGACTGTAGAAGGACAGAGCAGCAGCAGAGCAGTCCAGATACACTGATGATCCTCTGTCAGATCCAGAGGGACACACAGGGATGATGCTGGACTCTACATTGTGTCTGACAGTGGAGCTGTTCTCAGAGCAGTTCACTCTGCAGCACTGACAGTCATCTGCACTTCTTCTCATTCCTCTGTCAGTCACTGCTGGATGAAGCTCTCCTCTCCACCTCCCAGTAACATGGCCCAGTCAGAGCGTCTCTACACACAAGCTGCTGCTGCTTCAACCTCTCTGGATCATCAGGACACAGCTCCTCCTCTCTCAGCACACACACCGTCCTGTTTACCATCACCACCTCCGCCTGCAGAGAGAAGAAGGAAGAGCAGAGGAGATAAACGAGTGTTTCCAGAGACTCTTCATCAGCTGTCAGTCAGTGATGCAGCACATCCAGTATAAAGAGCAGCAGGGACTTCAGTGCTGGGACTGTACTAGGACTCATTGTTGCTTCACTTTTTCTAATCTTTGGATTTTTATTGAAGTTGCTGAAAATGTTTTTCCCTCCTAGTTTGAGTTTGGACTTTCATTCATTAAAAGAACCTTGGTGTGTCCACTCTGAGCTCTGTAGGAACCCCAACAACAAGCCCAACAATCCAGATGGACGGTTCCAGCTGTTAACTGGAGGAATCCCATCCAAACATCTGCTCTCACTAAATTCTTCCTCACCTACAGACTGTGTTCTTCACTGCTTTAAACTTGGAAATGAATGCAGTCATTGGTCTGCGTGCTGCTTTGTTCAGAGAGCTGATTGGCTGTTGACAGTGTTTGATCAGAGCGTGTCAGCTGTTACTATGGTTACCATAAAGGTCAGAAACAGGAAGTGTTTGTGTCCAATCCTGAAGCCTGTCACCATTCTCCTCTCACAGCTTCACTGAGAAGCTGCAGCTTTACAGGAAACACTGGATCTTTGTTTCATACTGACTGTGTTTAGTACAATACTGCTGACAGCACCACCCACTCACTCCATCACTCTACTGACCTCAGAGTCTCCAGTCTGTAGTCTGGACTCTGCTGAAGATCAGACAGCTGCTTCACATCTGGATCCTTCAGGTTGTTTCCTCTCAGGTCCAGCTCTCTCAGATGGGAGGGGCTGGACTTCAGTGCTGCTGCCAGATAATCACAGCTGATCTCTGACAAACCACAGTCCCTCAATCTGTATAAAGAATGAAAGATGTAAGTTTATTAGACAAAGTGTGAGCTTGAAATCATTCAGTGTTTCATCATCTGTTCAGAGCTGAAGAAGGTTCAGAATGTAGAAGTTTAGAAAATGGAAACTCCAAACAGCTGAAGCCAACAGGAAGCAGCTTCAAACAGGAAACTGTGCAGAGTTTCAGACTATATGTCCTGATGCAGCCAGTTGGATTTTGGAGATTTGAATCTCTGTTCTGTGACTAAGTCCTTGAATAATTTCTTCCAGTTGGTCCAACAAGACCAATAAAGAATAAAGAGAAATGTGCTGATTTAAAGCCTTTGAAGTGCTTCAGATGATCTCTGTCCACTTCTGTCCACTCATTCATTCATGTAAGCTTTCTAGTGCAGCTTTGATCTTCACAGTCTGCTTCATGAAACTCATTCTAACCCTGAATGTCAGAGTGTTCCTCCTTCTCTTTCCCATCATTCATGCTGGCAGTGGAGGAGATTTGGATGTTGGACTGTGTTTTGGATGATGTGTGTATGTTTGTGTTGGACTGCTGTCTGTAAAGCAAACGCACATTTTGCTTTGGATTTCAGTGTCAGACAGACTTTAAGGTGGAATGAAGAGTTGGAGAGTTTCACAGTGAATTATCCAGTGGAGGATTTTTCTTCTTCTTTGAAGGTTTGAAATGTGAACATTGTTCTGCTGCAGTCAATGGACTAAACCAGAGAAGAAGAAAACAGACTTTACCATGAAGATCCTCAGTGTGGATCAGAATCAGAATCAGAATCAGAAAGGGTTTATTGCCAAATGTTGAGCAGGTTTACAACATTAGGAAATTGCTGCGGTGCTTCAGTGCAAACATACTGTCATAAAAATATAAAAATAAGAATAAAAATAAGAATTAAAAGTGCTAAGTAGATATATACATGAGTGCAGGTGGTGATCAGTGCCAAACATGGAATGATGCAATGTGTTAGTGGTGGGAACAGTCATACGGTTATTGTTCATGTGTCCAACAGCAGAGGGGAAGAAACTGTTCTTATGGCGAGAGGTTCTGGTGCGAATGGACCGGAGCCTCCTGCCTGAGGGGAGCAGGTCAAACAGACCGTGTCCAGGGTGAGAAGGGTCAGCTGAGATCCGAGCTGCACGCCCCAGTGTCCTGGAGGTGTACAGGTCCTGCAGAGATGGGAGACTGCAGCCAGTCACCTTCTCAGCAGAGCGCACAACACGTTGCAGTCTCTGTTTGTCCCTGATAGTGGCTCCAGCGTACCACACGGTGATGGAGGAGGAGAGGATGGACTCGATGATTGCAGTGTAGAATTGCATCATCGTCCGTGTTGGCAGGTTGAATTTCTTCAGCTGCCTCAGGAAGTACATCCTCTGCTGGGCTTTCTTAATGGATCAGTATAATATCAGCCTGATGTCTGCAGTTTAGTGTCAGCACAACTTTCACATCATATTCATCTCAGCACAACTAAAACATGCTGACTGACCTCAGAGTTTCAAGTCCACATCCTGGACTCTCTAGGAAACCACACAGATGCTTCACTCCTGAATCCTGCAGCTTGTAGTTGTCACTCAGGTCCAGCTGTCTCAGATGGGAGGGGTTGGACTTCAGCGCTGCTGCCAGATAATCACAGCTGATCTTTGATAAACAACAGCTCTCCAATCTGTATAAAGAATGAAAGATGTAAGTTTATTAGACAAAGTGTGAGCTTGAAATCATTCAGTGTTTCATCATCTGTTCAGAGCTGAAGAAGGTTCAGAATGTAGAAGTTTAGAAAATGGAAACTCCAAACAGCTGAAGCCAACAGGAAGCAGCTTCAAACAAACACAACAAGAGAAAGAACTCTGAATGTTTCACATTAAAGTCGTACATTTATCATAAAAACAGGACAAAGACTTGAAAAAGTCGTGTTTTTCCTTCCAGGAACCACAAGGCTTCACTTTTAAAGGTGAAGTGTGAAAGAAATGGACATATTTGAAGTCCAACACCTTTTTCCAGTCAAATTATTAAAGCAGACAATCTACAAGCTCATTTTCATTCCAACAAGTCATCTTCTGACCTGGACTAACAACACTGGTCTCTATGTGCAGCTGGCTGTGAGACCAGTGCTCAGGGAGCGTCTACAAAGTGCAACACTGAAAGAACATCACACACTCATTTGCTTCCATCATCCAACCTGAAGAGGAAACAGAGACGCCTCCCCTTCAAAGTAAAAGCTGCTCCTTTTGGACACAGTATCAAAGAAAGTCTACAGTATAACATAGAAAAGACAGAACAAAGTTTTGGTTGTTTTTAAATTGTGCAGAAATGAAACTACACTAAGCTCAATTATGTGACAGACATTTCATCCCATGTCAGTTTGGCCTCATCCTGGGCCGGATTATCCAGCACACACTCTGACCACAGGCCCAGGGGCCACGCACAGCTGGGCTCCATCCAAGAGACAGGAAACAAACCAACACAATAATAAAAAGCACCATGTGATCTTCTTACATCTTCAAGACAAACATAGTAAAAACATGAGCATATTTGTTTCCTGATAAAATGATGTGACAGGTAGATCAGAGTAAAGTGGTGGTGTTACAGCCTTTCTCCCCTCTGCTGCCGAGGCTGTTAGTCTCTCCCAAACTCAGCTACAGGACTTCCAAATGAATGAAAGCAGCAGAAGTGGCTTTACAAATGAAAGAGGAAGAGGAGAAGAAGAGGAGAGGGAGGCCACCCTGACCATCACTCCAGCTGAAAACATCACACTTCCATTAAAGTTGGTGAGAAAATGTTGAGCAGGATGAGCTGCTGGCTAATCTGGGGGCTGTAGCAGCAGCTCACAGTCACAGTGGATTTCCACTCATGAAAAAGCTCTGGCTGCTTCATTTCTCATCTCATATCAGAGACTTTAAAGCTTCACTGAAGCTGTACTGTGATGCTTCCATATCCCAGTGAGGCCTCCATAATGATTTCAGCTGTTCTGTACACACACTGTGTGCCCTGTATGGCTCAAAGTCTCTGCAGCCTGTTTTTATCTGCTATCATCAGATCTTCATCATCCTCATTCACATCCCTCACACACTCTACAGCCTCATCAGCACTGACTTCATCTTCACTGACTGATGGAGCACAACATGAACCTGTGGAGGCTGAAACACTGTCCTGTCAAACATCTCCCCATCACCACTCCACTTCTGTCAGCCTTTAAATGAACCCTGCTCAAGTCTGTCACTTCTGTTTGGAGCCAAAAGGAAAAACTGTTGTTCAGTCATTTGGAAAGACAGCATTTCTGAAAGCACTCAAACTTCTTCACATTTGTCTTCAGACACATCCTGAACATGTAGGAACTAAAGAAAGTTTCAAACATCAATCAAAGACCTGAAATATAGAAAAACAACAACAGTCGCAGTCAGTGAACTCACCTCAGAGTCTCCAGTCGACAGTTTGGACTCTCCAGTCCAGCACACAGAAGCTTCACACCTGAATCCTGAAGCTTGTAGTTTCCACTCATGTCCAGCTCTGTCAGATGGGAGGGGTTGGACTTCAGAGCTGAGGCCACAACTTCACAGTGAGACTCTGAGAGTCGACACTGAGTCAGTCTGTGATGATAGAAAATATAAAATGTGTTATTATAAAAGCAGAAAATCTGCATTATAAACACAGACTGAATGTATATGAAGACAAAACAGAGTGAGGTCATAATCTGATGAATCTGCTGTTCACATCTGTGCTTCAGCTCCTCTTACTGTGTTTGACATGACACAACGATTGAGTCTCTCTCAGACCTGCAGACTTTTAATGAGAATCTTTGTTTGGCTTTAATCTGCAGATGAAGGAGGAAGATGGTGTCACATTTAGGCTTCCATAATGTCCACAGTCTGTCACTGAGATCTGATCCAGAGTCAGAGTGAAGACACACATTTGGACTGTTTCCTGTTTTGACTCCAGAACATTTTGAATGAGTTCAGCTCAGTGAAGAGTTCCAGCTGGAAAGATGATCTCTGTTTGCTACCTGCTGTCAGGTACGACTGTTCACGTCCACACGCAGGAAAAACCTGCTGACTGTTACCAAACGGAGCAGAAATCTCATCACTGGACAATAATGATGAATGAACTCAGAGCTGCTGATATCAGATCTGATTTCAGGGGAACTAAACACAGAAATGATTGGCTCATTTTAGCTTTCTGAGCCATTATCTGCTGCTGTGTCGCTAGTTGGCAGAAAATGATTTGTATTCCTGTTCAGGGCTTCAGTGTTTATGAGTCCAGATCCAGGTGACAGCAAGTCAAAATGATGTTACCTGTCTGTGTCCAGCAGCAGCCTGTATTCACTTTGAATATTGTTATAACCTGACATGGATCAGTTTGTCTTTGATTGGTTTGTAAATGTCACTGTTTCCATTGGACCTGAGTGACGTACAAAGACAGAGAGGGAGAGAAAGGAGAGAGAGGATGGAGACAGCAAAGAGAGAGCAAACACAAACAGGTGAGAGTGGACAGGTGACCAAGGTCAGCAACCAATCAGAGAGCTTCTGTTTGACCCACAGTCACTGATGATGACTGCACATAACCAAGCAGTGTGTTACTCTGATATCAAATATGGATCCTGCTCTTATAATAATGATCATCAGATGATATTATTGTGTTATTTTGTAGCTGAATACGATGTTTGTGTGATTATCAGTGAAAGAAGCAGTGAGGAGGATGGAGAGAGAGAGAGGACAGAGGGTGAAGTTAGAAACACTAAAAGGATTTTTCATGGATTTCATGGATGATTTGAGTGATTTCCAGCAGGACACTTAAACATGTCAATGGACGTCCTAAAGAACATATTCACTGATATGAAACGTGTCATTGAACAGGATTAATATCAGTGGAAACATGGTGGAAACAGCTGTGACTGCATGGATGTGACACACTTCAAATCTGTTCTCCACTCTTGGATTTGGGATCCATGGAGCTGCTGCTGAGTCTGTACAATAAAGGAATGGTGTGGAAGGTTGCAGCGTACGGACACAAACACTTTGTGGTGACAATCTGATTTTATTTTCAACATTAAACTACTAACCTACACTGATCAATGATGTTAATGATCACATCTGGACTCACCCAGCCTTTCTGCAGTTCCTCACAGCTGGAATCAGTCTCTGTCGTCCCGGCTCTGATGTGTTGTACTTCTGCAGGTCCAACTCATCCAGAACCTCCTCTGACATCTGCAGCATGAAGGCCAGAGCTGAGCACTGGATCTCAGAGAGTTTCTTCTTTGATCTGTTCTCTGACTTCAGGAACTCTTGGATCTCCTGAAATAATGAGAGGTGGTTCATCTCCATCAGACAGTGGAAGATGTTGATGCTTCTGTCAGGAGAGATTTTATATCTGTTCATCTTCTTCAGGTTGTTGATGACTCTCTGGATGGTTTCTGGACTGATCTCTGTCTGACCCAGCAGACCTACTAAGAGTCTCTGGTTGGACTCCAGACAGAGGCCATGAAGGAAGCGAACAAACAGGTCTAGGTGGCCATTTTTACTCTGGAGGGATTTCTCCATGACTCTCCTCAAAAATACATCAAGTGATTGGAGATCTTTGTTATCAAAAAGACTTAAAATCATCTTGGTGAAAGATTCTGATTTTAGAAACATCTTCAGCACCTTTGTCTTCCTGTTGGTGACACAGTGGAACATGTAGACAGCAGCCAGAAACTCCTGAATGCTCAGATGAACAAAGCAGTAGACTGGTTTCTGGAAGATCACACACTCTCTTTTGAAGATCTCTGTACAAACTCCTGAGTACACCGAGGCCTCTGTCACATCCAGACCACACTGCTCCAGGTCTTCTTGGTAGAACATGATGTTTCCTTTCTCCAGATGTTCAAACGCCAGCCTCCCCAGCTTCAGAAGAACTTCCCTGTCAGCCTCCGTCAGCTCCTGTGGACTCGTCTCACGTCCCTCATGGTACTTGTTCTTCTTCCTCTTTGTCTGAACCAGCAGGAAGTGTGAGTACATGTCAGTCAGGGTCTTGGGCAGCTCTCCTCTCTGCTCTGTAGTCAACATGTGCTCCAGAACTGTAGCAGTGATCCAGCAGAAGACTGGGATACTACACATGATGTGGAGGCTCCTGGATGTCTTCATGTGGGAGATGATTCTGCTGGACAGCTCTTCATCACTGAATCTCCTCCTGAAGTACTCCTCCTTCTGGGCGTCAGTGAAGCCTCGTACTTCTGTTAGCCTGTCAACACATGTAGGAGGGATCTGATTGGCTGCTGCGGGTCGGGAAGTTATCCAGACGAGAGCCGAGGGAAGCAGATTCCCCTGGATGAGGTTTGTCAGCAGCTGGCTGACTGATGACTTCTGTGTGACATCAGACAGCAGCTTCCTGTTGGTGAAATCCAATGAAAGTCTGCTTTCATCCAGGCCGTCAAAGATGAACAAAAGCTGAGAGACAGCCAGCTTCTCTGCTGTGACCTTCTGTAATGTTGGATGGAAAACATGGAGCAGCTCCAGAAGACTGTACTGCTCATCTCTGATCAGGTTCAGCTCCCTGAATGAAAGCAGAACCACCACACTGACATGTTGGTTCTCCAAGCCCTCTGCCCAGTCCAGAGTGAACTTCTGCACTGAGAAGGTTTTTCCAACACCAGCCACGCCGTTGGTCAGAACCACTCTGACGGGTCTCTGTTGGTCAGGTAAGGCTTTAAAGATGTCCTGGCACCTGATTGGAGCGTCATGGAGGGCGTCCATCTTGGAAGCTGTCTCCAGCTGCCTCACCTCATGTTGGGTATGAACCTCTTCACTCTGTCCCTCTGTGATGTAGAGCTCAGTGTAGATCCTGTTGAGGAGGGTTCTACTTCCTGTTTCATCACTTCCTTCAGTCACACGTTCACATCTCCTCCTCAGACTGATCTTATGTTCATCTAAAACCTCCTGCAGACCAACATCTGCTGAAAGAAAGAAAAACAATGAGACTAAAGAGAAAGAAAACTCTTCAATGTCTGAACAACACAAGAAGTCCAGTTTTCAGAAATGAGTCCATCAGCAGACAGATGTTCAGTCTTACTTTGTACACAGCTGCTCTGACTGGCTGTCTGCAGTCCAGCTCTGCTTCTGGATCTTTCTCCACACTGTGCAGAAGCTCTGATGGTGACACAGAAAAGTCAAAGTGGAGATACTTCTGTCCACCTTTGATTAGACTCATTATAAAAAGGAAAACAAAGTTTGAACACAGTCATGTTTCCAGTTCACTGACTTACATTTATTCCATGGACACTCACTCTAACCTGAACCACAGCTACAACCCAACATTGTTGAGGCCTCATCTCCTCCTTTCCTGACTGTAGAGGTTAAATATGCAACAACCAACAAATAAAAGAATTTGGTTCATTTCCAAGAAATTCACACGGTGACCAAGTAAAGTAACCGTAGTAAAGGAGACAACATCCCGTTGATGGTGGGATTATTTGAAAGATTTGCTTTAGTCACGTCACCAAATGCAGTTGAACCACCCGTGGATCCATGTTTGACCATTCTACCACTCTGAGCTCTGCTTTTTAATCATTTTATTATTATCATCATTCATTTATTCATTCTTTGGAGGGGGGCTATTTCCTAATGCCGCCCTAATAAGCTGATGTTCAAGGGGAAATATAACAGAAACTCTTTCAGTGTTATTCATTAATAAATTAACAGATAAACTGTGAAGAAGAAAAAAAACTGAGATTTAAAGCAGAGAGTGAGAAACTTGATCATCCATCCTCATAATACATGTTTATCAGTATCTGCTGTGACCATACTGCAGTAATAACTACAAGTCTACATTTCTGTGACTGTTGATCAATCACAGCAGGAATCTGAGCTCATCTCTGCACACAGAGCAGCTTCAGCTCTGGGATAAACTGCTCGCTTCACGTCCTTCTCAGCTCACAGACACTCATCCTGATATTTTCCTTTAACATTTGATGGTATAATTCATCTGAGTTTACACTTTATCTGCATAAATACAGAAAAACAGACCCAAACACCATAAACCATCAGTTTCACCATGTAGAATATATTGTTGTTTCCTTTTAATTCAGAGAAAAACTCTGATTTGGATTTTCTCTGTTCTCTTTGCCACAGCCCATCCCAGCAGCAGCTGAAGCAGCTGACTGTCACAACACTGAATAACACTTTAGGAGGAATTTCAGAGGTCAGTAAAGCTCCAGTTTCAACATCAGTTAATTAATCATAGTTCATCATAAATGTGAACCTGGCTGGCACACATGTTAATTTTAGCCATTTAAATATTAGCAGTTAGCTGAGGCCACAAGAAGAAGAGGCCCTAGAAGAACAATGGATGATAAGATTAGATTTTCAAGACTAGGCAGAGACGTGTTTTCCTTTACTGTCTCTTACAGAGGAGGGAGCAGATACCAGACGAGGTCACGGAGGTACGGGGAGGATTCGCAGCAGACAGCAAGACTGCCACGTCCATGCGAGAGAGCGATGGCTACGATAATCTCTGTTTTTGTCTCCCTATATAATGTTGTACAGCCCATGTGAGGGTTAACACAAACATCAGTCCTTCTACTTAAGTATGTTTGACACTTTGTTTACGTCTAAATTAACTTTACTGTTAACGAGTTTTCATGTTTCTGTAATCCACCAGTGTGCTCATGCTTTTTTTAAGTGAAAACATATTTTTAATGATCAAATATAATTATGTTTGTTATTTGTGGATTTTAAATGTCCTTGACAGAGACAGATGATAATCATTATCCTGCACTGTGGTCTCAGGTTTGGTCGAGCTAGCACAAAGAATGGCTATGTTGAACTTCCTCCTGGGATCTACACTAAGAAGTGAGTCCAACATTAGCAGGGTCTCTTTCCTTTATCTGGATTCACTTTAGCATTCACAGTCACGTGAAGCTTGTTATTAACTCGATAAGTCAACCCAGGGTTTCAGCTGAGCGCTCACATGAAACACATGGTGTTGGCAGCATCTGATCAATCATATTCATGGAGACGTGTATCAGCAACAGAGCAGCTGAGTTTGCAGAAGGAAGTCAAACTAAACCACAGGAACAATATGAGGAGATTACACACATAATAAAATACTAGCAGTAACACAGCTGCTGCAGACAAATCAGTCATGTGATCGTGTGTGAGAGGAGAAGGACTGTAAAGGAGTTTGGTGTTAAAAGCTCTGTATGAATGTGGGAGACTTTGAAGGGCTTTAAAAAGGCCAATATAAAATAAAAGGCAGCAAAATTGCTGAGTGTGAAAGTCACCAGACTTATCAGACCTCTGTGATTAAGACCTGTAAGAACACCTATTTGTACTTGTTGGCATTATATCAAACACACACGTATATTAAGCCTTTGTTTGAACTCTGGTTGAATTTGTTACTTTCAGACTGTGAAACATCACAGAGGCTGCAGCTGCAGATCTTTTATTCACCTGGAAATTTACTTTAAATGTTAGATGGAAAATGTATTGCTCAGTTTAACCACAGTAAGAACAAGAATCCATAAACCTTCATAAAGACAAACATCTCCCAGAACATTGAGCTGCTGAAGTGTCACTGAAGGGAAAAACTATTTGTCCTCCTCCATCCAGCAACACCTGAGTGGAAGCTCCTCCCTACACTGTGTTTGAAGCAAAGCACAAAGGAGACACCTGCTGGAGCAGCTGGAGTCCTACAGACACTCAGCCTCTTCACTACACAAACACCTCCTACAACATCCACTCTTTCCACTCTGACTGCTGTGTTTGTGGAAACACTCCAACACACACCGCTTCACATACCAACATAGAAATGTGTGAAAAAGAGCTGAGCTGATATTAAACAAGAGGATTTATTCAAAAATACAGAGTCAGGAACAACATCTAGACACACATTACCTCTCAGCAGCAGAAGAACAGCCTTTAAAGTTTATAACAGCACCCTTCGACATGTTGCTCTTTAAGGAAACACAGCTGGGTTCAGGTCCAGGAGATTCTGGCCTCTTATTGATCCTAAAAGAAAAACAATAAATGTAACAGCTTCATGAGACAGGAAGGAAAAACTGGAAATATTAAATTAAAGAAATGATGAACAATCTGAAACTCATAAAAATAATGTACTTACTCTTTGTCACATAACAGTCTTTTGTTAAAGTTTTCAATAATATCCTTCGAGTCGTTGCTCTTCAAGGAAACACAGGTGGGTTCAGGTCCAGGCTCTGGATTAGTTTCAGGGTTATGTCCAGCTGAGCCTGGTACGCCCCACAGCTCTGGGCTTTAAAACAACACACACAGAGGTATGAGTGTGAATAATGATGGAGCAGTGATGTGAGTGCTGAGCTGTGACATGGAGAAGAGTCATGGACAGTTAGAGATGGTCATCTCACCTCTGAGCTTTGGTCTGGCTCTCATGTTCCCCACACAGAGTGCTTTTAGAGGGAGGGACTCCCTCCTCTCTGTCCTCACACTGATCCATGCTGCTCAGTTCACATCAGCTCACACACACTTTCTACCTTCACCTGCAGAGGAAACACAAACCATTCATGTGCACATAAACCAAAATCCTCCTTTCCATCATGTGTGCTGTCCAAATATCAGCTGAATGCAGTCAGACAGCAGTGTGAGGCACAGGAAGCTGCCATCAGGTGCTCTACTTCTACTATCAGTCCACTAGATGGAGCCATGAAGCACACATGATGCATTCACTGACACACACTGATTCACTGTGACTGGAAGTTTGTTTCTGTTTTCTACATGTCTGCGTATTTCTCTGTGTATCATTTCCTCTTTTTTATCGTCTCGTGTCTTGTGAACTTAGCTTTGAGTTTTACTTCCCCCATTTGGTTAATGATTTGTTCCCATCAGTGTCTCAGTCTCGTCTGCATTTATCTATCTCATGTTCCCCTGTCCAGTCTGTTCTCCTCTATGTAATTTAAGCCTTGTTCTCTATGTTTTCCTGTTATAATTGTTTTAACTGTTGCTTCCTGTGACTATTGTAGTTTTCTCCTGCATCATGTCTCTCACCCGTTGCCTCTCGTCTCATTATCCAGTGTGTATTTATTGTCCCCGTCTTCTTGTGTACTTTGTGCTTTCCTTGCTCTGTGTTCCCATGGTTTTGGGGGCGGTGGTGTGGGATTGATTAAGGAAATGGCTGAGTTAATAGGAATGACCAAAATGAGAAAAATAAATCGATCTTCAATAAGAGAAAGGATTATTCTAAGAAGGAATATTTTTGATGGATCAGAATTATACAATGAAATATGAACAAAATCTTTTGTTAATCATTGTTTATTAACTGAACCTTGTTGAATTTGAGTAGAACTGTTTTTTAATTTGGCAGAAACACGGCAGCAGTTTGAAATGAAACTATCCAGGCTGTAGAGTAGATGAGCAAAATCAAGAATCCACTGAGATTTTCATGACAATAACTAAGAAGGATTTCTTAAATGAACTGTTGATACGCTGTTATAATAATCCACTGAGCTTATTGAATTTGGGGAGAAATGTCCTTTAATGTGCAATCACACAGTGGGCTGAGATGAAACTGCACACAGTGTGGGTGTCCCAGAAGAGGAATCAGTTAGAAATTTAGTGTCAGCTAGTAAGCAAGAATTTAAAAAATATTTTTACAGATATCAAATTTGTTCTTTTATATAAAACTGTAATTTATACTAGTCAGGTGGATCATCAACGATCATCAATCAGTGCAGTACCAGCAAAATTCAGACAGACACACAAACACACACATGCACAATTTTACTGTCTTAACACAGTATCATAAATCTAATTAGAATATGCTATAGTCCTTTAAATACCAATTTAAATATATTTCCAAAATATATTACAGCTTTTTTCAGTCTGTTGAACAAAAATCCCCAAAGAAGAAGAAGCACTACCATAAAACTTTGTGTAAAAGTGCAAGAAAGTTTAAGAGGCTTACAAATGACGGCTCACATAACTGCGGTGTTACAAATCAACCTCGTTCATATCTGTCATCATGAACAATGCTATGGTTTGTGCTGGAGCGAAGCTGCACACACCTGATATTATCAGAAAAAAATACATACTGATTTGATTACCTTCACACGCAGATTCACACAAAGACGACCAGCTGCATCAGCGAAGTTTAGAGAACAGACAGTGAAACTTAAAAAAGGAAACAGACAGATTTGTGGGAATGCTGGGGCTGGGGAACATTATTAATTAGAAACACAAAATGTTTCTAAGCATTTGTAAATGTTTGTTGGAGGGTTTAGAGGAGCTGAATCATTTTGTGTGAAAGTTAAAGTCAAACACACTCTTAGTAGAGAGAGACTGTGTCTGCAGATCAAACAGGTCTCACTGTGATGTCCCTTTAGTCAGACTCTGTCTCTGCTACATTAATGACTGAAAGTTGTCACGTTCTTATTTAGTTAATACTCTTTAAACCAGGTGTACACTTTTAGTTTAATACATTATAGATTCTCTGATGAAGAAATACGGTATATATATGTAACCTGATGAAGCGGTATCTAAAATGTTTTTATGTTTGACATACCAAGACTGTTTCACACTGCAGGAGTTGCAGATGATAAAACAAAGACTGTAAAGCTAAGCAGTTTGTTTGCTGTTTATCACTGCCTGTCCATTAGTCAAATTAATATTACTTTTATCAAAAATAATTTCCCGTCTGTATTTGGTCTTCCTCCATAGTCGCCATAGTCACATCATTGTGTTTTGTTGATGTTTCCCCTCCTTGTGATTCATTCAGTGTTCCCATGTCTGTTTCGCCCCCGGTCCCTGTGTGTCGAGCCGTGTCTCTTAGTTTGTATCCTGTTTTCTTTGGAAAGTCTCGTGTCCTGTGTTCAGTGTGTTCAGTTTTGCTTTCTCCTGTCTCATCACATCTAATTTGTCCCTGCTGTGTCCTCATGTGTTTCCACTTCCCTTATCATCCCTCTGTGTATATATTGTGTGACTTTCCTTTTGTTCATTGTCCCTACATTGTTTAGTTTCACTTTAGCCATGGCACCATTATGTTCATTTCAGTCAGCTGTTCCCCTGTGTGTTTCCACTTCCCCTGATCACCTCCTGTCTGTATTTAAGTCCTCTGTCTTTCTTTATTCAGTGTCAGGTCGTCTGCGTTGCCTCCCGTCAGGTCTTATCACAGTTGATTCAAAGTTATCACAGTTTTGTCACAGTCAGTTAGTTTTCCTAGTTTGGTTTCAGTTTGGTTTTTGCCACTGCTCATGATGCTTTCATTTTGTATTCACGTTTATAGCCTAAATAAACAGCTTGCCTTTTTTTTCAAAACTTAGTTCTGCCTCCTTCCCTGTCTGCACTTGGGTCCACTTCATCATAACACTGGTGTACCCCACCATGACAGTTATGTCCAAGGTTTCCATGTTCCCAGTGTTTAGTTTCCCCACTTTAGTCTTGGTTAGTTTTCCTTTAGTTTGCAGCACGCGTCTGCTTCTGGGTCCACACTTCAACCTCCACATAGTCCACAGCCCACACTGTGGCTGGGGTCAAGTCACAGAGTTTTGGACTTTAACTGGCATTTTATGCAAGGTTTCATTTTTTTCCTGGAATTTACTTCCCATGTTTTGCTGGCTGTGTGTTATGACTCTGGAAATTATTCTAAAAAATATTAATTTGTGATTGTTTCATGACCAGATCCTACAGACTCTTTACAGTCATTATGGGATGGTTTTACAGGTGGAGGACACTGATATTTTTCCTCCTCATACCAGTGTCACTACTGGTATGAGAAGAGACCAGTAACCTGTACTTGTATCTGACAAAACAATCAGAAACAGATTTTATAAGGGTGGCCTGAGGGCCTGATGTCCTCTAGCAGGCCCTGTACTCACTGACTGGAACCATGCATGATTGACATTTGCCATAGAATACCAGAATTATCAGGCCACCACTGGCAGACTGTGTTTTTCACCCTGAACACATATGACAGATATGAAAGGGTCCAGAGAAGTTGTAACATCGTTCTGCGTGGCCAGTTTGATAGTGGGCCAGTAATGACCCAAGAGGCATATCAGTGGAGGGAGGCACAGACATCTATGGGCTGGCAGCATCACCCTGACTGCAATTAGGCATCAGGATGAAGTTTCTGGACCTCTGGACTGATTACCAAACTCTACGCTGGTGCAGTGGTTGCTCCTCCTGCTGCAGGACAATGACACCAAACACACCTCCAGGCTGTGTGAGGGCTGTTTGACCAAGAAGGAGCGTGATGAAGTGCTGACCAGATGGTCTGGCCTCCACAGTCACCTGACCAAAACCCAGTGGAGATGGTTTGGGATGAGATGGAGCTCAGAGTGAAGGCAAAGGACCAACAAGTGCTCAGCATCTCTGGGAACTCCTTCAAGACTGTTGGAAACCATTTCAGGAGATGACCTCATGAAGCTCATGGAGAGAACGCCAAGAGTGAGCAAAGCAGGAATCAAAGCAAACATTAAATTTTAGTAAGCTCTTTGGGATCCACTAAGGTTTTTGAAATTCCGTCATATTTTGTTTGAGATATCTTTTTTCTCTGCTGATCAAACTGGAGAGTCTCACTGTAATGTGCCGGCGAGTCACACTCAATTTTATTTTTAGTTTGGAAACTGAACAGACTTTCAGTAAAAATAATGATTCAGCAATGTACAATGTTGGGAACTAATACATTTATAACTATTTTCTAAAGGATCATTTAATGCCACTACAGGCAAGCTAAAGTCTAGCTATCATTTCATAATTCCCACAGCAAAAGTAAGGTGACAGGTGACCACAATGTGGCAACAAGACTGAATTAAGACTGGAAACCTGCACCATCATCTCATCCATCCTCTCAGTTTGCAAAGTAGACCTACACCATTGTCTCAAAGGTATACTCTTCTGTTGGATAATTTGTTAGTTTGTTAAAAACTGACAGAGGAAGCTGTACAAACACATCACATGTCAGTTGTCAGCAGAAGTGTAGAGAGGACAAAATGTAAGCGCTGAGAAGTTCAGAATCTGAGATTTGTCCAGATTTATAGAGGAACAGATCAGATTTATTTTGTTTATATCATGTTCAGTCTTTCAAAATTAGAAAAGGCAGAATTTGTGTTGTTCAAACACACTGATTCCACAAAAAGACACAAATGTGAAATTGCCTAGCTAACAGTTACAGAGTGTTACGAGTTCAAAATTGGGGATGGAGACAAGAGAAAAACCACAATAACAACACTGGTCCGGCCGGGTTGAGTCAAACGATGATTTTAATGATCACACACGTGGGAGATGGACACTGTATGCAGACAGCCTCAGATCTCAAAATGGTGGAGCATTGATCAAACTCTTATAGCCTCTGGTGCCCCCACCTAATCATAAAAGCCTAAACATTCACTTGCTTTCTCTCACACGGCGCCTAAGCTACGACCTTGGCTCCCTGTTTATCTGCTCCTGCTGTGATGGGGCAGAAAACTCCAGCATGTTCCGTTCTCTTCTAATCAGACAAATAAGGCGATGACTTTCTGCAAACAGTATTTCTTATAACATCATAAAACAATATCATTCATCCACAATAAATCAGCAGTCTAATGTAATGCAAATCAGTTTAACTAATGCAATAGTTATCAGCTTCTTCTAATTCAGGAGAATAATGCCAACTAAAACTACCTAATAATTCACAATCTTTAATTAGGGGTCTAACATGGCATAAAATAATATTATAATCTAACACTATGCATTGTATAATAGCCAGTGAGGGGACAGACATGGCAAATGGTGCAACATGTCAGACTGTGGGATTATACATTTGTTAGTTTTTCTAATGGCCTCTTCAAAAGGTAAGTTTTATTCCATATTGTCATTTTTGGTTTTTTAAGTTATTTATTGTGACAGGAAAACAAAACAAAACAAGAAGCTCCTAAAAAGGTCATAAATGTGAGAACTTTTCCAAAGAAATCTCAGTCAGTTATGCCTGAGATAGAGAGATGATTATAACAGAGTAAAGATAGCATTAAAATGTTGGTGACAGAAGTAATGCTAAAATCTCAACAAGCCAAAGTTACAGACATGTTAAAGGGAAAGATCAAACAGTACTGAAATGAAGAAGTGGGCATTACGGGGCTTCCCCAGTGAAATAACTGAACTTGGAGCACAAAATAATAAATAACATACCAGTAATGCGCGGAGGGAAGGCTTCTGAGAAAATGTATAAGTTCACAGGGAATTTCTACAATAGCACGAGTTAGATGTGGGCAGATTGATGCAGTTATCAATAGTATTGATACCAATGCTGGTATTGTTACTGGAGATATACTACTGCAATAGGATTGGTACTTTGTTTCTGTCCTGTAAGTTCAGTATGTACCTCAGTGAATTCTGTTATGTAGTTGTTGTTTTTTTTTAAATGAAACATAAAACACGGACTATGAAAGCCTCTTATTTTGTTTGTGCAGCTCTAACAACAGTGATACAAGCACAGCAGACTGTGCTGGCTGCAGTGGGAGAAGATGCTGAATTCAGCTGTCAGCTCTCGGAGACTAAATACTAGAGATGGACTGATCCGATATTACGTATCGGTATCGGTCCGATACTGACCTAAATTACTGGATCGGATATCGGAGAAAAATCAAAAATGTAATCCGATCCATTAAATATCACGAAAGCACCTCGCAAAACTTGCAACACGCCGTAACTCACCTCAGAACGTTAGCACGTTGGAGCAGTATGCATCACGTGATAGAGCGGCTGTGGCATGCGGGACCTGTCGGTGGTCTGGATAGCATTTGGAGCTTCGCTACCAACCCGGCATTTCATTTCCGACAAAGTTATCCCGAGAGAAGTAAAGCAAGTGTGTAAGTCCATCTCTGAATGTTTGTAAAGCATTCCTGCGTTAAGCTTAACAAGCGACTGCCTCTTCTTGCTGCTACTTCAATCATGAAACTGCTTAATGATCAGCTGATCTGCTTTTCTGTCGCGAGTCCGTCTCTCTTGTTTGTTTTTGGCCCACTTTGCACCAGAAAGAGGAAACCAGCGGCTGAACAACAGCAGCACGTTTAAGCTTGATAAGCTGTTGTTAGAATTTATTTAATATTACTTTCTACACCAGGATCTTTTTCTACGTAGCTGACGCTGGTAACTGTGCAGGGGCGGATCTAGCAAAGTTTAGCCAGGGGGGCCGATAGGGCATGAACAGGGAAAAGGGGGCACAAAGACAGACTTTTCTTTCTTATTCTCATTTAAAATGTCGAGCTTTTAATAAATAATTATCTGACACCCAAAGTTTTAATTTGATGTAAAAGGAATAGAAGTCAATTACTGTATATAGTGACTATTAAGTCTAATATATATACCCTAGTAAGCTATAGTACTTTTTCCTTTGGGAAGGTACCATCTGTGCAGTCTGCAATTTTGTTGAAGAAAGATGTTGAATCTATTTAATATTTCTTGAAAAATAATTGATTTCTGTGCATTTTTTTTCACACTGCATCAAATTAAGGTTGAATACGTCGATTAAGAATCATGAGGTGGAGGGTGAGGGGTGGTTCCCTATTTTTTATTTATTTATTTTTGTTGTTGCTGGGAATTGGAACCCTATTAGTTAGGTTGCTTAATATTTACACTAAGTACTCTTTAAAATACTAGAATAGGGAGGATGGTGTAGGTTTAAGTTTATTAGATTGATCAGTATTGCTGAACTATGAAATATTTTTTTTTGCATACAGGTATAACAGAATAGCTTTAGTGTAGTTGTTGTTTTAAGCTTGAGTATGAACTTATACAAAATTCAGCAAGATATTTAAAAAAACAGTTTTGTTGATTAAAAAACACTATATCGGATTCATATCGGTATCGGCAGATATCCAAATTTATGATATCGGTATCGGTATCGGACATAAAAAAGTGGTATCGTGCCATCTCTACTAAATACATCCTTCAGGTCACATGACAGAAAATCTTACAAGATGTGGAGACAAATGTTGACACCTACAGCTTTACTGAATTTTCAAAATGCAGAAAAAAATGATTGAGTTTGCTGATTAAAACACTGATGAAACTCTGCACTGGGAAGTTTTTGTACTTTACTTGGTACAGTTGATCATTCTAACATGCCTTGGAATGTCCCACAAGGAAGGGAGATTCTTCCTTCCTTCGGGGACATTTGAGTTTTCAATAATTTGGCTATTGTACGACGTTGTTTCAATACGTGGTACAATAGCCAGTGGGGACACAGAGACATGCACCATGTCAGACTGTGGGATTCTGTGTTTGTTTTTTCTTTTTATGGCCTTTTAAAAAGGTAAGTTTTATTCCGTATTGTTGTTTTTGTTTTTTAAAGTTATTTATTGTGACAAGAGAAAAAAAAAGAAAACAAGAACCTTCACTCGTAATAATTAAAAATTGATCCTAAAATGTGAGAACTTTTCTCTGAAGTGACAAAGAGATTGTCTTTAGACAGAATTAGAGGGAGAGATACAATTACTGAAGAGTTTAGATTTTGTTTGAATGAGTGACAAAACGTTTCTCCCACTGAACAATCAGCCTAATAAAAAAGAACAAAATCAACTTTCTGTGTCATGAGTTGTTCATCATTCAGATTAATGAGACTGTTTTGAGAGCTGTGTGAAAACAGCTTTAGACTGTTTTGTTAAAGGTTGCCCCATGCCTATTCATATTACGATGAAAGCAATAGATAAACCACATGTTTGTGTGTTATGTATGTATGGTTGGTAAATTAACAAAAATTGGGTTGTATGTGGCCTACAATGTAAAAGACGTTTCACAACCCCAATGTAGTTAAAAACAAGAAGGCACTTGTTTCCATTAGACAGAGACGGAGTTCAGGTCATAAGTAGTTTACTGACAATTATTTAACATTTGAAATTAAAAGATCCGTCAGTCCATTCACATATATACTGTTCAGAGAAGGAATGTAGTTTAGAGCAAAGTGTAGTAGTGTGAAGTGGCTAAACACACTCACCAATTGTTCTAAAATAAACAATTTATCAAAACATTAACAGTCTTTCACACATACATACGGTTTATACACTATTTTAAAAAGAAGGGGTTGAAGACCTGATTGATTACAAAAAGTCTATTAAAATGTTCTGGGTAACCACAGAAATCTTAGTCAGTTATGTCTGAGAGAGAATGTTTATGACAGAAGTAATGCCAAAATCTCAACAAACCAAAGTTACATACATGCTAAAGAGAAAGATCAAACAGTGCTGAAATTAGGAAGTGGGCAATATAGGGCTTCCCCAGTGAAATAACTGATCTGAAATAATTGAGGCACAAATTAATAAATAACATACTAGTAATCCACAGAAGGGGAGGCCTCTGGGAAAATGTAGAAAATCAATGGGAATTTCTACAGTAGCACGAGTTACCAGTCAATACCAGTCCTGGTATTGGTTATGTTGAAGTGATGGGTTTTATAATTCATTTTTGGTCCACTGAAGGGATTGTTTTGTAACCCCAATATTGATATTTTGTAAATAAAAAATATGACCTCAATTAAACCTTTAAATTCCCTGCACTTGTCATAGATATCTACATGATGTCCAAAAAATATACATCAAGTCCAAGGTTCTAATGTTGAACGCCATATTGATGTCCAGCTTAAATCATGGTTGGACCTCCAAATTGTTGGAAAAGTTCAAATGCAGTACAGACCTCCAGAATTGGTCATGGACCAACAGAACCAATATAGACACGATCTGTACATCTATCTGACTTTCTTTGTTTAGTTGGTAGCTAACTGAATTGTCTTACTTTTTTTTTATAGATGAAAGAAAATGTACCTGAAACATACAGTATGAAACAATGAGTGTCAGGTTTATATTTATAGTCTACATCACATTTAAGTGGTACCCATATGTCAATTTGTTTGAGCCTAAAACACAGGATTCTCCATGACCCGAATTATTGTTTAATCCTTCCCATCAATACCTCTCAGTTCCACATCTCTAACTCATGTTATTCTCCATGCAGCTCTAACAGCAGTGGTCCAAACACAACAGACTGTGCTGGCAGCAGTGGGAGAAGATGCTGAATTCAGCTGTCAGCTCTTGGACACTAAAGACGTCCTTCAGGTCACATGGCAGAAAATCTCACGTGATGTGGAGACAAATGTTGCCACCTACAGCAAGTACTATGGTCAGAGAGTGAATGATGGCTTTAACGATAAAGTCAAGTTTAAATACACTGGACTACAGAACTGCTCCATAGTCATCAGGAATGTGACGGAGCAGGATGAAGGATGCTATCACTGTCTGTTTAACACTTATCCTGAAGGCTCCTTCACTGGTAGAACCTGCTTCCAAGTCTATGGTAAGAACTTTTGCATTAATGTGTTTAAATGTGCTAGAAACTGATTTCCTTTCAACAACATATTCCTTGCAATATCTCCTGATCCTTCACAGAGCTGCATGAACCTGTTGTTGATGTCAGAGAGTCAAACTCTGCTGAAGAGTGGGTTGTTTCCTGTTCAGCCACTGGTCGACCTGCTCCCACTGTAACACTCTCACAACAACACCTCAGCTTCTCACAGTACAACACTGTCAGTGTGTCCAACACCAACGCTACATTCACTGTCACCACTACAGCTGTGCTCTCAGGTTCACGTAAACACAGCACACAGGTGGGATGTGCAGCACGAGTGCTCTCTGCTCCTCACAGAGAGGTGATGGAGACGATTCCTGAGGTCCAGCAGACGTCAGATTATCAGTGATGGTGAGAAACTGAGATGCAATAACAATGCATTGTGGTAGTATGCATTTTCTCTTTGATCAATAATTGATGTATTCATTTTGATCAGTGTCACATTTTTCCTGCTTTTTCAAGTTTCCTCCTGGATCATTGTATTAGCTGCAGTATTGGTGATGATGGTGTTTGTCAGTGTTGCTGCTCTGCAGTAGGCTACTCTTTAAAGAAAAAGACCAGATAACTTTCATTTTTCATTTCTTGTCATTTTTTTCTACACCAAAATCTATCCAATAATATCTGCATAACATTTTCTACTTGTGATTTAGTTATTAATTCTTTGCTTCATGATTCAATCGGTCTTTGTCTAGTATTAAATGTTATGTCTCCCATTTAATCCCACTGGCTTTAAAGTGTTTCACCAGATTTTTACGAAGTATTTCCAGTCTTTTGTTGTCTCTGTCCCAAATGTTCTGAAATGTGTTGCATGTATTAAAAGAAGTTGGACTTTACCAAAAAATGTACTATGTACTTATAAACTTACATTTATGAAAGCTGAACAAACATTGATATACTTGACTTTTGTAACAGTGAAAAGGCGATCTGTTTTTATTGATAAATATATATGTTTGCATTACTGTTATTTAGATTGCCATGTTAGAACGTAGCAAACAACATTGTTTGTTCCTCTATGGTTTCTTTATTTTTACAAATCTAAATGTTTTTTGTCAAAAGATTAATAATTTCATATTGAGGTCAGATGGTCAGCAGTTTTGATGTTTTTGCAGAGATTTTATTTTTTGCAAAATAGCACAAGTAAACATTAAAAGTAGTTCCTAAACCAAGGCATTTATTATTAAGGCGGCCATTATTATGGCCCTGTGTGGAAAAAGTGATTGCCCCCTAAACCTAATAACTGGTTGGGCCACCCTGAGTAGAAACATCTGCAATAGAGCATTTGGGATAACTGGCAATGAGTCCTTTACGAGGTGGTGGAAGAATTTCTGCCCACTCATCTTTGCAAAATTGTTGTAATTCAGCCACACTGGAGGGGTTTTGAGTATGAACCACCTTTCCAAGGTCACAGCACCTCAATCAGATTCACATATGAACTTTGGCTAAGCCATTCCAAAGTCTTTATTTTGTTTTACTTAAGCTGCTTAGAGGTGGACTTGTTGGTGTGCTTTGGATCAAGTGCACTTCAGCTTGTGGTCGTGAACAGATGGCCAGACATTCTCCTTCAGGATCCCAGAAACTGGATTCTGTTCATCTTGACGTTGCATCTCCAGACTGAGAGATCTCAATTACTTTGTTTCTTATTTGCTTCTGAATTTCCTTGGATTGCGCCATGATGTGTAGTTTTTGAGGATCTTTTGGTCTACTCTACTTTGTCAGACAGGTCCTGTTTAAGTGATTGATTCAGCACAGGTTTGGCAGTAATCGGGCCTGGCTATGACTATGGAAAAATTGTATATTTTCTATTGATAAATGCAAATATTTTATGTCTGTTATGTGCATTGCCGTGTGGAGAATATAAGGAAAGAAATTGTGTGGTTTACATTGTTTCTTCCTCTTAGATTTCTTGATTTTTTTTAAAAATTGCAATAACTTTATGTTAATTTCAGTGCACTTTCACATTTCTTTAAATTCAAACTACAGTCCTGTGAATAACTAGAAACACTTTTAGCAGCACAAATGTGAGCTAATTGTTTTCTGCTTGACTTTATCAGTCTCTCATATTGTTGTGGAGGAATGTTG
The DNA here is from genome assembly GCF_041146795.1 of Maylandia zebra. NCBI lineage: Eukaryota > Metazoa > Chordata > Actinopteri > Cichliformes > Cichlidae > Maylandia > Maylandia zebra. The sequence continues at coordinate 61,116,444 of NC_135169.1, forward strand.
GCCCACTCTTCATTACAACGTTGCTTCAGTTCTTTGAGCTTTGTGGGCATTTATTTAAGCACAGCTCTCTGAATGTCCCAGGTTGAGGTCTGGACTTTGCTTTTCAGCTATTCTGCTGTAGATTTGCTGCTGTGTTTGGGATCATTGTTCGACTGCAAGACCTAAACTTTACCTATTAAACAGTTAACTCTGTATTTTACACTTTATGTGAATATTGTTGCAGATTTCAATTATTAATGTTTTTATAACTTTGTTCTTTCTTATATTTAATATTATACAATATTTATACTTCATGTCTCTGTCTTCTTTTGAACACTCCAGCACAGCATCACTATAACTTTGTCCTCACTGACAATAAAGCTGTTTTATATATTTCATTGCAAATGTTTCAAGCAATTTGTAGCTGTATCTTAAGATATTTTGTTAATAATATAGTATTTTATATTGTTTTTTTCCCCATATTTGAGAAATATTTAACATGTAAAAGTCTGTTTATGTACAATTTGGTGATATTAGCCCTGATTATTGGAGGAACTTGTACATGAAGCAGATTTCTGAGACTTCAGATTTGAAGGTTGTTGTCATATAATCTAAATGATGGCAGATTAACGTTCCCTACCTCTGTCCTACAACCACAGGACTCCTTTGCATTCGACTGATAGAAATTTCAAGCTCAGTGTTAATGAAGATTTCAAAGGCCTTAGTGCAGGGGTAGGGAACGTCTAAAACCTGCAGGGACACCGGCCCTCGAGGCCTGGAGTTCCCTACCGCTGCCTTAGTGTGAAAGGAATGAAGCTGTAGCGCCTCCCAGTGGTTGAAAAGAGGTACACAAGAGGTTTTTGCAACCTGCTGTTTAATGAAGGTAATCAGCTGGGACAAAGGTACATTATGAGAATAATATCTCTGACAAACCTCTCCCTCAATTAAAAGATGCATTTTGATTTACATGAATGCATTTCATCTTCTCTGCAAAGGCTACACAACCTTCTTTGCCATTTGAGTGTGTCCAGTCCAGCTGAAACCAGCTCATTACTGATGGCATGAAAACGGTCTGTGAGGTAACATTTTTGCTGTCATTCATTCCTGTTGAAAACTTGTCACGTGTTTGCTTAGGTTCTTCTCAATAATCCTCCCGTATCCTGTGTAAAAACTACCCGAGCTTAAAGTATACAGACTGCATATAAATATATATATTAAAATACAGATAGCAGCAGCCACGAAAACATAGGCAAAAGAGAGCATAGCAGTGTCGTAGATGTAGCCAAATAAGACAGATAAATTAAGATGGAAAATCCCCAAAACAAAACCCAATCTTTAGTGTGGGAGCATTTCCATGTCATTCCCAAAGGTGTAATTATTTTCAGCGACTGCAAACTGAACACAAACTTTTCATAACTGAGTTTGTTTCTTCAGTTGTATTTTGGTAATGCTGTTGTACAGCAGGGAAGTAAACACAAGTGCTAACGCTAACAACATCCAATCAGGATTTATTGGTTAGATCAAAGCTAACATCTGCATTACATGTGAGCACTACACATGTTATTTAACATATACACTGTAAAAGCTGTGATTTGGGTTAATTAGTATCTAATAGGAAAGTAATAGTAACTATTAATCAGTAAAAACATGTATGTGTTGTTTTAATTAAATCTAAGCAAAATTAAACATTTTTGAGATGTTCAGTTATTTAAATTTACACAATTTTGTTTGGGGTAAATTAAGCAATCGTTTTTTGAGCAGATTTAACAAAAATGTATGAGTAGCGTGAAAAATGAAGAAATCTAATAGATTTAACTAATGAAAGCATTTTCATTTCAATCATTCTACACTTCCACCTGTAGTCTGTTGTGCCACGTGCAGGACACACACGCTTCAGCAGTGGATGATCTCCATTTTGTCCGAGGTAAGATTATCTGAATTTGTACGAATATACGACACGTTTTAAACAATAACGTATAGCAGTTTTGAGTAAAAGTTCTAAACAGTATGATACGTCAAAATTAGACTAATAATGACCACTGTAATGACAGTATTGTATTTTTACACAAAATGGCACGAAGTGGACTGCTAGCATAAGGTCACTTTCCAAGCCTTCGCAGCTGTGTTACTTAAGAGCTTTGACTAACCACGTTTTACCATATTAAAAAAATATATCAATTATGTATTTCGATGGGCTGTAACCTCCCTCATTTACTTTTAAAATTTTATGAAAAAGTTTTGCACTCAGCAGTGAGTGATGTAGTTAAAATCATTTGTGCGGGATTTTGTCAGTCACGGTTTTTCAAAGCTTTTGTCTCCACGCAGTGTTTTTCAGTTGTGGTAATTAAGCTAAAGTGGCTCAGTCCAGCAAAATAACTGGTTTTCATTTTCATGCTGTCGGAGCCCTGTGAATTTAGTGCAGGCACAGTTCACATAGAGGGATAATGCAAGTTTCCAGTTAAACTTGGTCGGTGTATCAGTGAGACCCATGCTCAGTCACGATGTAACGATCTTCAAGACAAAGCTACATTCAGGAAATAATATAGTAATACGTGTTTAATCTGACATAAGTCTTTCATAATTTCTATGTTTAACACCCAATGGTGTTTGGATACAGAGATGACCTTGTGTAGATTAAAAGGACATCTTTTCAAATATGGGAAGATATATACAGTATATAAATACACAAATAGTGTTATTTCATGTCATGATCTGTCACCAAATCGGTACAGAAAATAGAGTCTATTCCCTTTTTAATCTAATAAAGAGTTTCATTGTTTTATATGTGAATCTCACCTTTAAAAATTTTAGTATTAATTCAAATTTGTCTTTAACAATTTGTGTGTGTAAAATTTTTACTTTGGAGAGTGCGATTGCTATTAATGTTGTGTTCTTTTCAGTTGTTGGAAGATCCCTCAACTTAAATTCAGCTGATCAGTATGTAGACTATGCATTTTGAATAGGTTTT